>NC_057843.1:59760000-60390000 GCF_910594005.1 Cervus elaphus
GGTGACATAGGTGATGGGTCTGGAGGGGTCTGCTTTCCCCCAACTCCACCAGTATGAAAACAGATACTCTAGACCAATGGGTTTTTTTGCTTCTTTTTTTAATTAAAATTATCTTTTTTTAACTAAAACAAATCTCCAGTGAGTCAGATTATATATAAAAAATGAAATCCTAATACTAAATATTTTCATAATCTTGGGGTAGGGACAACTTTCCTAAGTTTGAGAGCTAGAAGCTATAAAAGAATGGTGTGTACCTCCCTGTGGCCAAAACAAAAATAAGGGAAAATGTCAAAAGATAGAAGGACAAACCACAAACTGGAAAAATATTTCTGATAACTAATAGGTCAGAGAATGGCCTGATATTCCTGTGGTATGAAGCATTCTTAACAGGTCAAGTTTTTAAAAAGGACAAACATGCAATTCAAAAGGTCAATAAATGTTGAAAGATGCTTGACTTCACCAATGATGAAAAGTGCAAATATAAACATTGTTAAGATATCATTTCTCTCCAAGAGCCTGGCAAAGCTTTTAAATTCAGTGACACCCAGCTCTGATGAGGCAGGAAGCCCCAGCACCGCAGAACCCCTCGGAAAGGTGTACCCCCACCCCTTCTCTTGGAAAACCCTCCGTCGGTGACTTCAAAGTTCTGAACGTGTATGCTTCGACCTAACTGTTCTAACCGTGGGAACTTATCCGGCAGAAATACTTGCATACTTTTCTAAACATATATTTTCAAGCATATTCTTCACAGCAATGCTTGAAATTGCCAAGAATTGGAAACAGTGTTAATATCCGTGTATAAAGGACTGGATAAATTATGGCCCAGATATAGGAGGGAATTCTCTGCAACTGTTCAGGTGGGTGTGGTAGGTCTCTGTGCCAGCTGGAAACCCCTGAAGGAAAACTGTCACAGGAAAAAGCAAGGTGGCAATTATACTTACCCGTAATACTATTTTAAAAAGCACATAGGTGCCATAAACATGCACCCTCACTTGTATATAAATGAGTCTGTGTGAGAGAGAAACAGAGGCACAGAGGGACAGGTTCCCTCTCAGGCAGGTACCTGACTGTTGATGACCACCTCTGGTGAGTGGGATTGTGAGAGGTTTCTGAAGGCTTTTCTTTTTCCCCATTAGAGGATGTTTAAATTTTTTATACTGTGTGAATTGCTTTTATAACTATGCAAAGACTCAAATCATATTTATCTCTCATCTATTAAGTAATTAAAATGTTATTTTTATTTTTTTAAGCTTGTATTGCAAAGACAGTGACTATTTTTATAGTAAAATAAGAAATCCAACATGAGTTACAAAGAAAGAGAAGAGTATGGTCCTTCCTCCCAAATAGGTGCCAGTAACATGGGCTCCTGGTCATTCCCCTTTGGTCGCTGGCCTATGTGTGTGTCAGTGGGGGGGTGGGAGGGTGGATCCCAGGTGCGTGCTCCTTTGTAACCTGATTTCCGCCTGGGCGGATGCTGGCCAAGCCAGTCACTGTCTCCGTGAGCACTTCAGTTGCTGTGCATCTTACTTTATTAGTTAGTCCCCTGCGGGTGCATACGGGCCATGTCTAACTTTTCACTCCTCTAATTGTGCTGGAAGCAACATCTGCATTGATATTTCTCTATTTGGAGGCAACAACTTCCTAGAAGTGGATTTTCCAGGTCACAATGTATATGCACGCTGAGGTGTTGGCCACTGTCTAGTAGTGGAGGTCTCTTTGGCAAGTGTGAGCCTGGTTTGGGAAAGTGGAGCCTGCAGAGATGCTGGGGTTCAGACTGGAGGGGGAACAGTGGATCCGGCAGGGAGGCAGCCTCGGCACCTTGGAGGGAACTCCTGGGCCAGGAAGACCCCCTGCATCAGGCCCATGGGATCCCCGCCTGCTCTGTAACTCGGGCTTCTGAGCCAAGTGGCCTGGCCTGGCTGTGCCTGCAGACCAGGGTGCAGAGAGCTGCTGTGACCTGCTGGTCTCACTCCAGGAACAGAGCCCCCTTCTCTTCATGTCAAACAGCAGGGCAGTGAGCCAGACATGAGAAAGACAACCTCGAATGTGTTCATTCCAGGAGAAATTCTTAGTTCAGGACCCCTTTGAGCTAGTATAAGCCAAAGAAGTCTCCAAAGAGCATATTCACGAGCTCATAGAAGCTGCAAGAAGGTCAGAGCATCATACATAGGATTTTGGAGCTGGGATGCACACCCAAACCACACCTCACATATTCCAGCTTTAACCCTCCTGCCTGAGACTCTTAGTGTGGAAGAGGGGAGCAAGGTTTCACTGCTGTAAATGTAAGGTCGGGGGTCCCCCTGATATCAGGCTGTGGGTGAGGCCCCCATCAGTAACCCATCTCTTGCTTGCCAGAGATGGAGCCACCCAAACAGAAAACCTCAATCCTAATACGGAGGAAACTGGCCGGGCTGTCCCTGGAGGAAGAGAGTGAGAAGCCCCTGATTGAACGGGGGAGCAGGTGAGAGCTGAGAGCAGGCTGTGTTTGCTGGGAGGGGTGTGGTGGGATGGTGAGGGGCACGAGCTCTGAAGTCAGACAGACCTGATAACTTTGGAAAGGCTTTGTGTCTTAAGCCTCAGTTTCCTCATCTGTGAAATGGGCATGGCGGCCTCCCTCACATGATATTATGAAGAGAAAGCTCAATGAGATTGTGCTTGAAGTGCCCATGGCTCAGCAGCTGTTCGTTCGTGTGATAAGGACCCATGAAAGGACCCCCAAATAGAGAGAGGCCTGTCCCAGTGTGGGGCACCTTCTCAGATTGCTGGCAGTCCTGGGGTTCACTACAGCTCTCTGTCATGTATGACAAGAGCTGTAGATGTGCTTGTCCCCGGTACCCCAGGAATGTGACTCTGGAAGAAGTAAGGCAGTGATTTACCCAGCTAAATTGTCAGCAGTGGTTTTTTTATCATGGTAGGAAAAGCAAGCCAGGAACTGATGGCTGGCATCCGGCTGGGCGAGTGATAAGGAAACCGAGATCCAGAAAAGGGAAACCCCTAGAGGCATGGGATTCCGCTTCCCCATGCAGAACCCAGCTGTCTATGCACATGGATATAAGCTGTATGAAAATGCCAAAAAGAACCTGAAGGAGCTTAATCTTAAATGCTCGGTAGAGTTTTTCTTTTAATTAAGGCATTTAAAGCATGATAATTTTTTTTTAAAGAAATGCTAACCGTTTCCACCAGAGACAGAGGGTGCATAGTAAATGATGAAGCTAAGCCTGTAGGACTTTTCACGCATGTTTATTTGTAGAAAGTGGCCAGGAATCAAACCTACTGAGGTCACCATCCAAAACAAGATTCTCCTCCGGAAAACGCCATGTATCACAACCACCAAAACGACCCTGGGCCACCTGGCATCCGTGGAAGCCCGAGATGCCGTCTACCTGGTGAGTGAAGAGACGCGGTGGAGGGGGTGCGGCCCCGGGAGCACGGGGCAGCTCCGTGTGCTGCCGTGGGAAGGAGGGAGGGGGCTTGTCATCACCAGGGGCCCTGGCGTCTGGTCAGATGGCATGCATCAGGGTACCGCAGGGCACAGCCCTGGTGACAGCCAGCATCCTCAGGCACCGGGACAGGGGCCACAGCTCCGGTCCAGAACCAGCAATAGCTCAGGTCTCTCGGCGTGAGCCCCAGTGCCGCAGGAGCCCAGCTGAGAGACGCCACACCCAGGCTGGAGGGCAAAGGAAGGCGCTCCAGCGAACAGTGAAGACAGTGCGCGGGGACAGGGTCGCCAGAGGCTCGGAGGCCATGGGAGCAGGCAGTGATGATGGGTGGGATAATTACCGAGCACCTGCTGCAGCTTCTGTCCTCGACACAAGGCTTCCGCTGGCTCCTTGTAGCAAGCCCATGAGGAAGGTAGAAGGTCCCCGCGTTACTGCAGAAGACAGCGAGTCATAAAGAGGTGTGTCCCCTCTATGCCACCAAGAGTCACAGCCAGGATTGGAGCCAGGCCTGTTAGACCCGTGGGGCTGCCCGAAGAGGAAGTTGCTCCCAAGGCTGCCTGCAGGACCTCACAGCTCCAAGGATGTCTGGACTGACGGTTCTGGTTCCTCAGAGAGAAACCTCGTACTGCCCAGAGATATGCTGACCCTGGTATCTGGATACCCCTTAGTGCGTAGGCAGGCCCTTCCCCAGCCACCATGCTAAGCCCCAGGCAGTGGGCACAATTCTGCTGCCGAGTTCAGTGAGGACTTAAGGCCTGTTGGGCTCAGCCTCTCGAGGAAGCCAGGACCCCTGCGCTTCACGGAGACTGCAGTGTGGTGGTTAGGAAGGAGGGCAGAGTCCAGAATCAGGGGGACCGGGAGCCTAGTCACTGCTCAGTCAGTTCTTAGTTACGTAACCTCAGGCGAGGCTGTGAGCCTCAGTCTTCCCATCCATAAAACGTGGAAAACAGCGAGGCCTGCCTGAGCTTTACTGGACAGAGTACATGAGAAATGACCTGTGGAACTCTTGCCAGTGCCTAGAGTGGGTTCCAAGCCCCCCGCCAGCAGGTCACAGCATCCCTCTAGAGCACAGAGTGTCCTCTAGGGGCACAGTCCAGAAGTCCTTCCTCACGTGGCCTCTTCCTGCTGCTTGCTCCCAGAAATATTTAGCGTCATTTGAAGAGGAGCTGAAGAAGGTCCAGGAGGACAACGCGCTGCAGGTGAAAGAGGCTCAGCGCTGGAAGGACAGCTGGAGACACTCCGTGAACATCATCCAGGGCCTGTACTTGTGACACTCTCAACCCTCCTTCAATAAATGGCTTATTTTGTGTGGATTCCTCATCCTTCTACCCACCCTTCCATCCATCCGTCTCTGCCCAGGGCTGTAGCCTCACAGTGATGAAGACATGGCCTAGTTCCTGCCCACACGGAGATTACTTCCAATGAGGAAGACAGAGGTGAAAGGGGGCATTCCACCTGATCAGCCAGGATGGTGGATAACAGGGGTGGGTGACTTAAATAGAGACCCACAGTTCAGGGGAAATAACTTCCACAAGGCATGATGGGCACTTCATCTTGGAAAATGAAATAATTAAAACTTAAAGCTTTACAACTTAAAGTAGCTCTTAGAAGGAAATTTTAAAAAAATAAAACTTAAAGCTTACAGGGAAGAGTATATTGCACATTTAACAAAATTCGAGTTTTCATTGCAGCTGTGCACTGATTCCTAGACACAGCAGAGACTTCATCCGGTGTTGGCTGGGTATCTGGTTATTTGTATGACCAATGATAACCTTTTGGCAGAAATCTCCTAGGCCTCCTTAACTTGACTACCGGTCTCTTAGTCCGGTGACAACTCAGATCACTGTCTCTGGAAGCTGGCTTCCCACCGTCGTCCTTGTCGCCCTCCTCTTCCTCGGTGGCCCCGCAGCCTCACTATGACCAGTGGCAGTGGTCGGCAGCTGTCTGCGCCCTGTGGGCCGGCGGCTCACGTCCTTCCTCCACTTCCTGAGAGCCTGCTGTGCCAGTGTGGTTTGTATGTTGATGGTGCCTCAGTTCCTGGTTCCATGCGCTTTGTCTCGACTTGATGAGGTAAGTATCACCTGCATTTTACGGCTGTGGAGACGCAAGCCCAGAAGGTCAAAGCCAAGGACTTGGAGGCACATTGTTTTGGGGATGATCCCAAGAAGCATGAGTGAGGACATGGGAAAAAGGAGCCTGAAAGCAGAGAAGTCACTGGAAGGCGCGTTCAGGAGCGGCCCCTGCTAGGGGTGACCAGGCTGTGACTCACTGGAAAACAGCCTCCCACCTGGCCTGACTCTGTCCATGCGGGCGGAGAGTTGCCCGGGCATTAGCGCCGCCACACTATCCCTCGCCCCAGCCTGCAGGACAGGAATCTCCTGTGGTACCAGAAGAGCCCCCCGGGCAGGGGCGTCTCTCGTTACGCTGGCTGGACGCAGCGTAACGAGCTCCCCAGCCGCAGGTGGACGCAGGTAAGCCACGGGGGTGTGAGTGCAGCGTCACCGCCTGCGGGTTTCCAAACCTGAAGCCAGGCCCCTACGCAGCGCTCTGCCACGGCGCCCTCTCTCCTCCAAGTAGCAAGTGACGCCTGCACAGCCCCTTCCAGCCTGGGGCACGCTCTGCGGGTACACGCTCTAATTCAGTCCTGCCGCGGGCAGGGTGGCAGTCACCGTGTAACCCCTATTTTGTAAGTAAAGAAGCTGAAACGTGGAGAGAAGATCTCTCCAGTCACTCAGCGCCAGTGTGCTGCAGCCGGGGTTCCAGCCTGGCTCTGGCTGTCCCGGAAACTCAGCCTGGAGTGAATACACCTGGGTGCTTTGTAAGTAAGACAGGACCCAGAGAAACGAGGGGTGCTCCCTCTCCCCTCTGCCAGCCTTGGAGTCTCTGCATCACCACCCACTCCGGCCAGCCACGGGGCAGCAGGATGGAGGACAGGGTGTAGGCGTGGGAGCAGGACAGCCTGTGGTCAGTCCCTCTCCGCTTTGATGTTGCTGAGGTCCCAGTGGGCAGAGAAGGCTCGAGGAAGTGCGCCTGCTACGGCAGGAGCCCTGGGAGGGGGCACAAGCCTAGGGCGGGGGTCGGGGGCCCCCGCTGCCCAGACAGAGCCTGCACACAGTGGTGGAGCCAGGGAGCTGGAGGGGGCGGCGTTGGGAGGCCCGGGCCAGCCCCTCAGTGCTGTGTGTCCCTCTGAGTCCAGCTTGCTCACCTGTGCAGTGGGGACACGGGCTGCGCCCTCCCAGCCCACTGCACCCGTGAGACCCGGCCTGCCTGGCTGGGCCAGCCTCTGGGCACCAGGCCACAAAGCTCAGGGCTCAAGGCAAAAGCCATGCCCTTTCCACTTCTCATTCCCCACCTAGGGTGCCGCCGTCCACTGTTTTCCTTACGATTCCAAAGGGAAGAGACATTCGTCACAGGAAATAAAGGACCAAAGGAGCAAAAAGAAGACTATAAACACCCTGGCATCCAGAGATAGCTGTTCCCTACACCATTTTTCATGTGTGTGTATGTGTGTGTGTTGTATTTGCCAAATGGAATCATAATGTGCGTTCGGTTGTATACATTGGTTTTCAGATTTCAGCTGGGTACACGGTCTCCTTATCTTTAAATAGCCACTTACACCCTCGGTTTTCATCCCTGCCAGCTCTGCCCAGCATGTGGAGTGGACCTCACACGTGTCAGTGTCCTCACACTCCCACAGCTGAGACTGAAGCAGGAAGCAACACCCATCCTTACGGGGAAGACTGCTCTCCAATATTTTTGTTTTTTCTGGACCCTAACATAATCCACTGACTGAGTTCATGGCCCACCAAGGGGTCTTGTCTGCAGTGTCCCACTGCCAGAGGAGCCAGGTCCCCTGTCGGACAAGGTGGGGTGTCCAGTGTGGGGCTCTTAGACACAAGGCGTCATCCACCCACACGGACTCTGTGCACGTCTCTAGCCCTTGCCTCTGGCTTCTGGAAGCTGACTCCCTGAGTCAAAGGGGAAGGCATCTGGGGACCCGGCACAAATCACCCTCCAGGAGAAGACTCGGGGTCCCTCCCACCACGGAGGACTCAGCGCCTGCTTCCCTCACGCACACCAAGCATTGTAGTTACAGCAGCTTTGGGGGAATTTTTTTTCTTTTGGCTGGCTCAGCAGATGACGAATGACCTCTAATTCATAGTCTTATTTTTAGTTTTCTAAGGATGAGTGAAGGTAAACTTTTCATCACTGAGTCATTTCCAAAATGTGGCCACTTTGCCCAGTCCTGGGGTAAGCCTGCTGGTCACGACCCCCTGGGCATCTCCAGGGGGCACAGTCCATGTTCCATGTCTAGCCAAGAAGCTCCACTGCTTGTGCTGTTGCAGAAACCAGTGATCAACAAACCAAGCCCCACACCTGGAGAGTTGGCAAACTCAGGTTTATTACATCAGCGGGCCCAGAGGAGTTAACACTCCAAGCTCTGAGCCCCGAACAAAGGGGTTACAGAGTTTTTATACACGGACAGGCATGATTAAGCGGGTTTGCGGGTTTGCAGGGGCCGGGCAATTGCAAAGAGCAGGACAAGGGTGAGTGAGATGAGCTCCAGTCTCTAGTGTTCTAAGTCCCCACTTTCTGAGACTACGTGACCTATGTGATCCAGACTTTGCAAGAAGCAAGCTGAGTTACAGAGGCAGAAGGAACAGGAGGTTATGTAAAATTTTAACTTTTCCTCTTCAGTGCAACTGCTAAGTGGTTAGTGACTGACTTGTGACCCACAAGATGCAGGAAGCATGATGGGAGGTCACTTCCAAAATGTAATGACAAAAACATCTGTCCCTTCCCTCTTACCTGCTCCCTCCTGTGTTCCCTCTCCGACCCTCCCTCCTGCTCACTGCCTCCCCTCCCACTTCTCTCTCTCTCTCTGTTCTGTCTCTGGATCTGTGGAAGCAGGCACCCGTGTTGTGAGCTGCCCGGAGTAGTTGTCACAAGGAGAGAACCAAGGAGCACTCAGGCCAACAGACAGGGACTCAGACTCTCCGTCCAAACGCAGCCCTGCAGCCTGCGGGTGACTTGGGAACAAATCCCCCCCAAGTTGAGCCCAAATGAAGCCACTCACCAGCCTGTGGGACACCCAGAAGCAGAGCAACCTAGCCAAGCCGTGAACAGTACCCAGACCACACTGGGTTGGATAGTAGGTATTTGTAGTTTTAAGGTGCTAAGTTTTGGAGCAATGAGGAACCGACAGCTCACACAGTCCATGGGCCCTAGGTTCCAGTCCCACCCTCCTCCCCATGACCTGCTCCTCCTCCCTGGGCTCGCTCCAGCCGCGCCAACTACCTTCCTGCCCCTCTGCTCAGACTCACCTCTGCCTGACAGTCTCTGCCCGAGCGCTGCCTTCTCCCTCCCGTCACCTGTGAAGTGAGTCGCTCAGTCGTGTCTGACTTCTTGCAACCCCATGGACTGTACAATCCATGGAATTCTCCAGGCCAGAATCCTGGAGTGGGTAGCCTATCCCTTCTCCAGCGGATCTTCCCGACCCAGGAATTGAACTGGGGTCTCCTGCATTGCAGGCGGATTCTTTACCAACTGAGCTATCCGGGAAGCCCCATCTGGTTCCTACCAATTTCACCCCAGGGAGGTCTCTCGGACTGTCCTACCAAGTGACTCCCAAGTCCTTCCTCAGAGCTTCATCTCAGGCCCTTGAAAGGCACTCTCCTTTCACATGTCCTTAGTTTCAGGCTTCTGTCCTTGTCCATCTCCCTCCAGACTGTGAGCTCATGGCAGGCAGAGACCAGTCCGTCATCTTCAGCATCACACCCGACCTCCAGGGCACCTGGGCAAGGTGAGTGACTGCTCGGTGATGAAGTGGGGGGATTTGGGAAACCCTTTCTTGATTTTGACCAGCTGAGTCTGGAGTTGAATGCTAATAACAGGAGATGAAGTTAGCTCTGAGGCTGAGGGACAGCCAGAATGACCTATGCATAACTCTTTCTGCCCCAGTTGCTCCCCGGAAAAGCTCAGTGGGCACCTCAGACAAGGGAGGCTGCCTGCCCCCTGGTGTCCAGCGCCAGAACTGCAGCCCTAGGAAAGAACGTCACAAAACCAAACACGCATACTTCCTTCTGTGACCTTTCAAGCCAATGGCTCTCAAGTCCCAGATGAGCAAAGAAGCAGGACCTTCAGGCCCCAAGGGACATGCCAGGGACCTTGGTAGCCTCACTGGCCACTCTCTCTGTCCACCCCAAGTGTCCTCTTCACACATGAGACATCCTCAACTGGGCCAGGATGAAGCCCACCCTCTCTCCAAGCTGAGAGCCCCGAGGGTCCAAGAAAGACCAGTCCTGTCCCTGGACCCTGGACTTGGCCTGCAGTGCCTGTGCCACTATGGAAAGGGGATATATGCTGGAGGAGAGACCTGGCTTGTCCACGGTCACACAGTGATCCAATGGCAAAGCTCATACTTTGGCCGGGATTAGATTTGGCTACATACAGCGGCAAACCCAAAATAATGGCATAAACAGGGGAGAGAGATTTATATCTTTCTCATGTAAGAGAACCCTAGAGGCAGGCAGTCCGTGCTCATCCTGGGCTGCTCTTCATGGAAGGTGATAGGTGATCTGTCCTGCTCAGTACCTCAGCACGTGATTGTAAAAATTTTTTTGCTGGTTAAGCACAGACTTACCTAAGATTTGTGTGTGTGTGTTGTGGTTTAGTTGCTCAGTCATGTTTGACTCTTTCGACCCCATGGACTGTAGCCCCCAAGGCTTCTCTGTCCATGGAATTAATTCTCCAGGCAAGAATACCTGAGTGGGTAGCCATTCCCTTCTCCAGGGGATCTTTACCACCCAGGGATCAAACCCAGGTCCCCTGCATTGCAGGTAGATTCTTCACCATCTCAGCCACCAGCGGGGTGGCTTCCTAAGATTTTTGGTTGTGTATTGAAACTTGCTGGGAGTTCCCTGGTGGCCTAGTGGTTAGGATCCCAGGATTTCACTACTGTAGCCTGGGTCCAATCCCTGATTGGGGAACCAAGATCCTACTTTCTATCATCAAAATGGTCCAAAGTGGCTGCTGGGGCTCCAGTCTGAACCCGCCACCATTGCTGCCTTTCAGATGCAGGAGGGAGGCAGGCGTGAGGGCAAAGGGGACCGGCTCAGCGCTGGCAGCTCCATCTGACCACCTGACCTCCCCCCAGAGTCCCACACCACACTTCTGCTCACATGTCATGGGCCTAAACTTTGTCTGGTCACTCTTAGCTGCAAGAGAGAATGGGAACTCTGGTCTCTTAGTCTGGTGAATTGCTGCCTATAGTCAAACTGTCTCTGTTTTCAAGCAAGGGGAGAATGAAGACTATGGAAACAACCAGCGCTCTCTCCCTACACGGAACTCCAAGATGAGGAGTAGGAGACGGCTTGTTTTCGGAGGCACGGGGCATTTGTTCACCTACCACAGCCTGACTTGTCTTGGTGTTTTTCACTCACCAACAGAACAAAAAGTCTTGGTTCCAAACCAGGATATATGAGCGGGACGCTTGCTTTTAGTTCCCAGAAAGATTATCAAAGCCACACTATTGGCCCGTCTGCTTATCACTTGTAAGTGGGTCTGAGAAAATTCTTTTCTATTTCATAAGCGGGGTGGGGTAGGGATTGTGGGGATTTAAAAGCAAGCAGCATGTTTATTAAAAATCTATTCAGAATTATTTCTCTGTAAATAAAAGTATAAAATGCATTTTCCTCAGCATTTTTGACCCTCATGATAAATGTGGTAGGAAAGATAATCCACAAAAAATAAAACTGATAGTGGTTAAAACTGCTCACGGTAAAATGTATCATTAACTAAAATTAACAGAAGGAAAACTATATTTGAAAATATTTTTACATGCATAATTTGACCCCAGTAAAGTGACTTAGTTAAAATAATGATCCCTAAAATTTATAATAGCAGAATCCATAGTCAATAAATTGCAATGTGGACCGCAAATCAAGTAATTTAGATTTAAAAAGTGATCCTGACAAAAATAATTGCAGTGAATTAAGAATAAAAGTGGGCAAACTAGAATTGGTTTTCTGTGTTATATGTTTTGCATGATATCATCTCATGTACTTTTTAAGATTTATTTTATTGTATAGTTTAATTACAATATTGTGTTAATTACTGCTGTATAGCAAAGTGACGCAGTAATATGTTCTTTTTCTTTATTTAATTTACTTATTTATTTTTGGCCGTGCTGGGTCTTCTCTGCTACATGGGCTTTTCTCTATTTGGGGAGAGTGGGGGCTGCTTTCTCGTTGCCGCGCACAGGCTCTTTATTGCGGTGGCTTCTCTTGTTGCGGAGCGCGGCTCTAGGGCATGTGGGCTTTAGTAGTTGCCGCGCGAAGGCTCGTTAGCCATAGCTCGCAGGCTCCAGGGCAGAGGCTCAGCAGTTGTGGTCACAGGTTTAGTTGCAAGTGGGATCTTCCTGGACCAGGGATTGAACCTGTGTCTCCTGCACTGGCCAGCAGATTCTTTACCACGGAGCCACCGAGGAAACCTACATTCTTTTTCAAATTCCTTCCCATTATGGTTTATCACAGGATGTTGGATGTAGTTACCTGTGCTATACAGTAGGACTTTGTTGTTTATCTGTTCTGTATATATCAGTTTGCATATTCTAATCCCAAACTCCCAATCCAACCCTCTCCCACTCCCTCCCCTTTGGCAAACACCAATCTATTCTCTATGTCTCTGATTCTATTTCTGTCTCATAGATAGGTTTCTTTGTGTCATCCCTTAGATTCCACATTAATTTACTTTTTAAATACCGAATAAGCTTCATATTTTAGAGCAGCTTCAAGTTTATAGAAAAATTGAGCAAATAGCACAGAGTTCCCAATTATTCCTTCTCATTAACCCCTCTTCTCAATTTACTCTATTTTTAATCTTGCAGTAATACAGTTCATTTGCTAAAATTTATGGGCCAATATTGGTACATTATTAACAGCTAAAGTCCATAGTTTGAGGTGTCTATGCATTTTGACAACTTCATAATGTCACGTATCCATCAATACAGTATCACCCAGAATAGTTTTCCCTCCTCAAAAATCCCCTGTGCTTGACCTATTCTTTCCTCTCTCCTTCCCCCAAACCATTGACAACTGGGATCTTTTCACTCTCTGTGTAGTTTTGCTCTTTCCAGAGTGTCAAATTGTTGGGATTGCACATTATGTGGTCTTTTCAGACTGGCTGCTTTTACTTAGCAATATGTATTTAAAGTTCCTCCAAGTCTTTTGGTGGCTTTTTATTGCTAAGTAATATTCCATTGTATGCACATATCACTGTTTGCTTATACATCAGCCTATTAAAGGACACCTCGGTAGCCTCCAGTTTAGGACAATTATGAATAAAGCTGTTAAGTATTTGTGTGGAAGTTTTTGAATAGACATAAATTTTCAACTCTTATTGGATAAATGCCTAGGATCATGATTGTTGGATCATATGGTGGGACTACGTTAAGCTTTGCAAGAAATTGCCAAGCTGTCTCCCAAAGTGACTATACCATTGTTGCCTTCCCACCAGCAATTCTGTTTCATACCATCACTAACATTGGATGTTGTCATTTAGCCCTTCTGATAGCTGTTTGCTGATATTTCATTGCTGTTTTAATTTGAAATTTCTTAATGACATATGATGTTAGACATCTTTTCATATGGTTATTGCTATCTGCTTATCTTCTTTGATGAGATACCATGTTCAGATCTATTGCCTGTTTTAAAATTGTTTGAGTTTTGTTTCTTGAGTTTACAAGAGTTTGTTTGGTTTGTGGGACCTTGTTTGTTGAGTTTTAGGGGTTCGTATGTTTTGGATATCCTTGTTTGCCATCTTTATTCCTTCTTCCTGAGGTATCTATTCAGATCTTTCAACCATTTTTAAATTGGATAATTGTTTGTTTTCTTATTGTTGAGTTTGAAGAGTCCTTTGTATATTTTGCACAATAGTCCTTTATTAAATAGATGTTTTACAAATATTTTCTTCCAATCTGTGATTTATCTTTTCATTTTCTTAACAGTGTTTTTTGCAAAGCAGAAGTTTTTAATACCAATGAAGCTCCAACTTACCAACTTTTTCTCTCATGGATCAAGATGTTGGTGTTTTATCTAAAAAGTTATTGACAAACCTAAAGGTCACCTAGATTTTCTCCTATGTTATCTTCTAGGCGTTTATAGTTTTCCGTTTTACATATAAGTCTGTGAACCATTTTGAGTTAGTTTTTGTGAAAGGTCTATGTCAAAGTGTTTTTTTACATGTGGATGTTCAGTTATTCCAAAATCCTTTGTTGAGAAGACTATCCTTCTCCACTGAACTGCCTTTGCTTCTTTGTTAAAGATCAGTTGACTACATTTACATAGGTCACTTCTGGTGTCTCTTCTATTCCGTTGATTTCTTTGTCTATTCTTTCACCAATACCATACTGCATGATTATTTTAGCTCTACTTTATGGTAAGTCTGAAAATCTGGTAGTATCAGTTCTTCAACTTTGTTCTTCTCATTCAATGTTGGGTTAGTTCTGGTTTGTTTTTTGTTGTTGTTGTTGTTGTTCTTGTTTGGTTTGATTTGGTTTTTATCTTTCCATATAAACTTCAAAACCAGTTTGTCAATAGTCAAAAAATTACTTGCTGTGATTTTTATTGAGATTACATTTTATCTATAGATTAATTCGGGAAGAACTGACATCTTGACTACTTTGAGTCTTCCTATTTGTGAACATAAAGTCTCTCTTCACTTATTTAGCTCTTCTTTGGTTTCTTTCATCAGAGTTGTTCAGTTCAGTTCAGTTCAGTCACTCAGTCGTGTCCAACTCTTTGCAACCCCATGGACTGCAGCACGCCAGGCCTCCCTGCCCATCACCAACTCCCAGAGTTTACTGAAACTCATATCCATTGAGTCGGTGATGCCATCCAACCATCTCATCCTCTGCCGTCCCCTTCTCCTCCCGCCTTCAATCTTTCCCAGCATCAGAGTCTTTTCCAAGGAGTCAGTTCTTTGCTTCAGGTGGCCAAAGTATTGGAGTTTCAGCTTCAGCACCAGTCCTTCCAATGAATATTCAGGACTGATTTCCTTTAGGATGGACGGGTTGGATCTCCTTGCAGTCCAAGGGACTCTCGAGAGTCTTCTCCAACACCACAGTTCAAAAGCATCAATTCTTCTGTGCTCAGCTTTCTTTATAGTCCAACTCTCACACCCATACGTGACTACTGGAAAAACCATAGCTTTGACTAGATGGACCTTTGTTGGCAAAGTAATGTCCCTGCTTTTTAATATGCTATCTAGGTTGTCATAACTTTTCTTCCAAGGAGAAACCTTCTTTTAATTTCAAGGCTTCAGTCACCATCTGCAGTGATTTTGGAGCCCCCCAAATTAAAGTCTGTCACTGTTTCCACTGTTTCCCCATCTATTTGCCATGAAGTGATGGGATCGGATGCCATGATCTTGGATTTCTGAATGTTGAGCATTAAGCCAACTTTTTCACTCTCCTCTTTCACTTTCATCAAGAGGCTCTTTAGTTCCTCTTTGCTTTCTGCCATAAGGATGGTGTCATCTGCATATCTGAGGTTATTGATATTTCTCCCGGCAATCTTGATTCCAGCTTGTGCTTCTTCCAGCCCAGCGTTTCTCATGATGTACTCTGCATGTGAGTTAAATAAGCAGGGTAACAATATACAGCCTTGACGTACTCCTTTTCCTATTTGGAACCAGTCTGTTGTTTCATGTCCAGTTCTAACTGCTGCTTCCTGACATGCATACAGATTTCTCAAGAGGCAGGTCAGGTGGGTCGGTATTCCCATCTCTTTCAGAATTTTCCACAGTTTGTTGTGATTCACACAGTCAAAGGCTTTGGCATAGTCAATGAAGCAGAAATAGATGTCTTTCTGAAACTCTCATGCTTTTTCAATGAGCCAACAGATGTTGGCAATTTGATCTCTGGTTCCTCCGCCTTTTCTAAATCCAACTTGAACATCTGGAAGTTCACGAGTTGTGGTTCTCCTCAAAACTATCTTATATGTACTTCTTAACTCTCTTTTTTCTTTTTAAGCCTCAGGTGGCCACAGCAAGGTACTCTGGCTGGATAATAGCATATACTGTGTGGTTAGTGCTATTTCTTGACCCACTCAATTCAACACACATTTCTTGGGCACCTGCAGCATCCTAGCTATGAGTAGGTAGAGTAAAGGTAAGGCAGAAGTATCTCTAGCCACCACCCTGAGGAACCTTCATCATGGAAGAAAAAAATACACACTTGAATAAGTTGTCATCATTACCTGTTCTGAGCCAACAGTTACTATGTCAAAGGCGGTAGTAACCTAGAGGAGGAAGTGATTATCCACACCCAGGGCAGAGCATGGAAGCTTGCCAGAGGAGTTGATATTTGAACTGGGCATGGCACAGTGAGTAGGAGGTCAACAGGAATAAAGATAGTCCTGCCAGGCAGAAGGAAAAACATGAGCAAGTGTTCTCAGACATGGGACTACATGGCCTTTGGGCGAGGAGGTTAGAGGGAGGGTGGACTACAGGAAGAGGTATGCAGGGCTGGGTTGTGAAAGTTCTTGAGTGACCACGTCTACCTCTGTCTGCAGACTGCCTCAGAGGTGAGCCTGTGTGGCATGGTGAGCGTGTGCAAGTTGGTATTGCCAGGAGAGCCTGGAGATGCTCCCAGCGCTAGGCATTCTAAATCTATAGCAAATCCAGTTTGAATTGGGACTCACTTAGCCTCGATCGCACACGAAACTCTGCTCCTCATACAGCTCCTTCGCTCCGCCTGTCCTTTACGCTGCTGTCACAAATCTTACCTTTTATATTATGTGCCCAGTGACATAGATTTATAATTACTTCTTGTGTTTGTATTTTAAATTATGTAAGAAAAAAGATTCACAAGCCAAAAGTACAAAAGCACTGCCTTTTATATTAACCTATGTAATTACCGTTACTGGCGATCTTTATTTTCCCATATGGCTTCAAGCGGGAGAAGGAAATGGCAACCCACTCCGGTGTTCTTGCCTGGAGAATCCCGTGGACAGGGGATCCTGGCGGGCCGCTGTCCATGGGGTCGCACAGAGTCGGACACGACTGAAGTGACTTAGCGTGCATGCGTGCGTGCATGGCTTCAAGCTGCCGTATTACATTGATCCTACTACTGAAATGTGTACAGACAGCATGTCCTTGTGTCCCTTATACAACCCTAAAAAGCAAAATAAGTTTACAAACTAAAGTTATTGCTTCATTCAACAAGTACGTATTATTTATGATGTGTTCTGTGTCCCAGGGGTTCAGTGTTGTATAAGAAATAGACAAGGTTTCTACCCTCTCCTGATTGGTATTGTGGGTGGGGGATGAGGAATGGGAGAATCCGTAAACAGATAACTCTCGATGATAATATGCTCCTGAAAAACAACATGGAAAATGCGCCAGAGATTGACTAGATGTGTGTAGATAGGATGATCCTCACAGAGCTGAGGTTGAGCCAGAAAATTGAACTACAGGGGTGAGGGTTTGTTTAAACAAACAAAGAACCTGACAAAACAAGCAAACTGTCTGCATTTTCACTTATTGTTGGCCTAACTTGATTTTGATCTTAGCGAGCCATTGTTTGAGTTACTGTCATTACGACTTGCTTTATTTTTCACCTTGAACAATAAAAAGACCACTTGACCTTCAGACACATTATAAGATCAGGCCTGAGAGAGGATGACTTGAACTCATCTAGAGCCATGCTTTTCTCAGCTTTAGCATTATGGCTCCAAGTAACTCCAAGGAAAGATCTTGACCAAGCAGTTGCTAATTCTGCTATTTAAAACATCCAGCCACTGTCTGACTAAGTTACATATATCTTTTTAATGGGTCTTGTTTATTTGCAAGGAAATAACCAACTGGAATTTAGAATTTTGTCCGGGTGCTATTTTCAAGAACGACATCATTTGATTAATTAAAGCTTGCTTAGAAGAGGGAAATGTGACACGTGGCCAAGATAAGACATAGGAAAGTTGTGACAGCATTCTCCAAATTATCAGACAAGCCCCGCTCCTTAGGGAGGATTCTACTCTTTAGCCAGTGGGTGGAATTAGGGCCCGTGGGTAGACACACTAGAGAGGGGTCTGTGAGATCAACACAGCATTGTAACCTTCAAGCACTGCCTGCCCAGTAAGGACAGGCTCACACACAAGGGGAAGTCCCCTCTGACACCGAGGTGGTCCACACAGAGGTGTGACATGTTGGAACTCGCCAAGAAGGGCTCCCAGTTGATTGACATGTTGATGTCAACAGGAGGCTGGAAGAAAAGTCGGTCTCAGTTCTCCAGCCTGTTCTCCATTGTACCACCGAAGACCCACCAGGCCTGGAGGCGAGCAGAGAGCCTATCTAACTTCCCTAGGAAGGAAAATGTGCAGGGAAGAAAATCGAAAGAGTGAAAGAAGAAAGAAGAAAGAAGAAAATCTGAACTCTGTCTGAAAAGAGATACTCTATGGATAAAGAGTAACAAAGTAAAACTCAAGGCTCTTTCTGAACAATTTCCAGCCCATAAATTGGTTTCTAGATTTGGTGCAAGCTATTTGCTAACCTATATTATACAGATCTATGGCTCCTCTTAGAGGTTTTGATAGGGGAAAAGCTTTTTACTCTGTCTTTATGCTTTTTTATACATTTTCTTTCATTTGCTTCTTAAATCCCGTATTTAATTCACCAGGTATACAAAGAGGTGGCATGGCATTGTAGGAGGAGGATAGACTTGACATTTGTTGAATAAATGTTTATTACAAGCCTATACATGCCAAGTATTGGAACACTGTGGTGACTATGACTAGGGATATATAATATGCTTTGTAAATAGAACTCCCATAATTACAGTGGTATTTACAAGTGGCTTATAGATCAACCTTCAAACACATTTTCAGCAACATGTACTGCACAAAGGGAGGGAAATGCCATGTTAGTGCTAACATATTGCACTGCTCTCAGATTAATTATCACTTTCCTAGAGGAAAATCTCCTTTGGGGGTTTACTCTAGCCAACAGTTTCCTAGCTCCTTTCTTAGCCAATGGGCTTCACTGGTGGCTCAAAGGTTAAAGCGTCTGCCTCCAATGTGGGAGACCTGGGTTCGATCCCTGGGTCGGGAAGATCCCCTGGAGAAGGAAATGGTAACCCACTCCAGTATTCTTGCCTGGAGAATCCCATGGACAGAGGAGCCTGGTAGGCTACAGTCCACGGGGCTGCAAAGAGTCAGACACGACTGAGTGACTTCACTTTCTTAGCCAATAGCTGGTCCCCAGGACTATAAACTTCTAATTGCAAATATAAAACATCCTGTTTTAAGAAAGTTGCTGCTGAGAGTGAGGAGCCCAGTTTTAAATGAAAAAGACTAAGTGTGAGGGGATGAGAAGACAGTTGGGCAGAAGACCACCTCCTCTACTTAGGGTAGGGAGATACAACTTAGTGCAAAGTGAACTCCAGGAAGAACCCCTCTAAGAGTGGTTTTAACTTCCTCAACTGACGGTGAGTGGTAGGGAATGTCAGGTGATTTGGTAGTGGGGAGATGCAGAATTCTAAGCAATACATGCGTCCATCCCTGTGTCTGTGGAGTAAATAAGAATGTCTTGTTCAGCTTCTCTTTGGGTGGGATTGGCTGCTGGGGAGTTTCTAAAAGCAGCACCCAACCCTACACAACTCTTTTAAAACAAATATTTTGTAATTCCGCTCTTCTACTGCCCTGAAATGAAATCCACAGATAAAATAACCTAGAAAATCAGTTGTATAGTGAAACTGTTAAAAAAAAAAAAAAAAAAAAGCTACTTGTGTTTATACGTAAAGCAGAGCTTTTCTCACCTACAGGAGTGACTGGCAAGACATTCACGTGTTGACTAGGACAAGGACAAGGCTAGAGATGTGGGGGACTCTTGTACACGGCAGGACAATGAGCATCCAGCTGGCCCACTAAATGCCCCTGATCATTGTGACAACCAACAATAACTTTGTGAAAATCCAAAGTGCCCCTGAAGGGAGAAGTTGCTCCCATGGAGAACCACTGGTGAACGGGGATTGACCAAACATCCCCCAAAGAAGCTCTTTTGCTATTTATTGGGTTAACTTGGCCACTTAAGGGAATCTGAGGCTAGAACAAGACCAAAGGGCTCCTGATTTAACAGATCAAGAGCCCCAGATGATTTATCCAAAGTCAGACAGCACAGGGACAAAGGTCCTCACCGAATAGTATACTCTTAGTCTGAAGCCACACTTTGTGAATACTGACTGCCTGCTTCTTTGATTTCAGGGTCAGCTAACTTGCACTTGAACACCCCCTGTGTGGTTTCTTCTCCCTGCTTCCTCTCTTCCTCCTCCCTAGCACCTAAGACAGTGTAATCTTTGTACCAACTGGTTTATGGACTGTTACAGAGTTAGTAATGTTGTAGTTAACTGCCTTGCTTACAGTATTTGTTACCCTGCCTTCATGCCCTACCCCAAAACTGGACCCTTAACCAGCTGCTAACTCATACAGGGTTCTAACTGTTGCTTCTGACCCTCATACAGGTTTCATCCGTGGAATCATCCTTGCATATGGGCCTTGTCCAAGGCCAAGCCGTGTAAATGACCCACAGCTTGAGAAGGGATAGAGGCAATCTCTTAGAGAGCCATGACTCTCCCCTGTTGGTCTATGACCTTTCTCTATACAATATGGCTTAAAGCTTTCATTATCCCCTGTTTTCCAGTATTCGGTGCCTGTGTGGCCTCTACGGCTTTAGCTATCAGTCCCTTCTAGGGATTAGCCTCTTTCAGCTGACTCACCTTGGAGGCCTTTGTGGGCAGATTAGGGAGTTTTGCTTGATCAGCACATCCTTAGCTTTACCAGAGCCGGGATTTTAGCAGGGTTCCTGGAATCTGTCCCTTTTATTTTTTGTTTTGTTTTGTTTTGTTTCTCCTTACTCAGTTAAAATGAATGCAGTTGTCTAGAAATTTCTCTGCATTTGTTCATGAAGCAATAGCTGATGGGAGAGGGAATGATCATAATGTTAATGATTAACCAAAAATAGATCTGTCTAAAGATTCCTTTTGTCATGGATCTATTTTTCCTGACCTTTTATGAAAGCAGAAAGTACCCAGGAGGCTGGGTTTCATCCATATACATACCTTTGAACATGTTGTTGTCTAGTTTCAAGAAGGAGTTAAAATTGTTATTACTAAAGATTATTTGCAGTTAAATAACTCAGGGGGAAAAGATGAATAAAATCTAAAGTCTTTTCAAGTTGTTTACAAGGGAGATGAAACATGGAATCACTTCCTACATCCTCCTCCACAGTGAGCAAGTTTGAGGGATAAATAAGGGGCTCCA
This sequence comes from Cervus elaphus, assembly GCF_910594005.1. Classification (NCBI taxonomy): domain Eukaryota; kingdom Metazoa; phylum Chordata; class Mammalia; order Artiodactyla; family Cervidae; genus Cervus; species Cervus elaphus. Next base: position 59,780,753 of record NC_057843.1, read on the forward strand.
AGAGCTCAGCCACAGGAGGCATCATTTCCAGGTCAGGGCCTCAAGGAAGATTACCTGGGAGAGTAATTACATAGGACACTGATTAATGTCACAGTCAGGTCCCTGGGACTCATTTCGTGGTACATAAAGTGATAGATACATAGGCTTCAGCATTATGTGAACCAAGAACTTCCAGATGTCCAAGCTGGGTTTAGAAAAAGAAGAGGAACTAGAGATCAAATTGCCAACATTCGCCAGATTATAGAGAGAGCAAGGGAATTTCAGAAAAACATCTCTCTCTGTTTCATCAACTACACTAAAGCCTTTGACTGTGGGGATCATGACAAACTGTGGAAAGCTCTGAGAGAGATGGGAATACCAGACCATCTTACGTATCTCCTGAGAAACCTGTATGAGGATCAAGAAGCAACAGTTAGAACCCTATATGGAATAACTTATTGGTTCAAGATCAAGAAAGGAGTATGACAGGGCTGTCTGTTATCACCCTGTTTGTTTAACCTATACACAGAGCACATCATGAGAAAGGCCAGGCTGGATAACTTATAAGCAAGATAAGCGGGAGAAACATCAACAACCTCAGATACGTGGATGCCACTCTAATGGCAGAAAACAAAGAGGAAATAAAGAGCCTCTTGATGAGGGTGAAGGAGGAGAGTCAGAGAGGTGGCTTAAGACTAAATATTAAAAAAGAAAAACAACTAAGATCACAGCATCCAGCCCCATGAGTTAGTTTCAATCCAGTCGCTCAGTCATGTCCGACTCTTTGTGACCCCATGAACCACAGCATACCAGGCCTCCCCGTCCATCACCAACTGCTGGAGTTTACTGCATGGCAAATAGAAGGGGAAAAGGTGGAAGCAGTGACAGATTTCCTCTTCTTGGGCTCCAAAATCACTGCGGACAGTAACTGTAGCCATAAAATCAGAAGACAATTGCTTCCTGGCAGGAAAGTGATGACAAACCTAGACAGTGTGCTGAAAAGAAAAGCAGAGACATTACTCTCCTGAAAAAGGTCCGTCTAGTCAAGGCTGTGGTCTTCCCAGTGGTCATGTACGGTTGTGAGAGCGGGACCGTAAAGAAGGCAGAACACCAAAGAATTGATATCTTCAAACTGTGGTGCTGGAAAAGACTCCTGAACGTCCCCTGGACAGCAAGGAGATCAAACCAGTCAATCTTAAGGGAGATCAACCCTGAATATTCACTGGAAGGACTGATGCTGAAGCTGAAGCTCCAGTATTTTGGTCATCTGATGTGAACAGATGAGTCATTGGAAAAGTCCCTGATACTCGGAAAGATTGAGGGCAGAAGGAGAAGAGGGCATCAGAGGATGAGATGGCTGGATGGTATCTCTGATGCAATAAACATGAACTTGGGCAAACTCTGGAGATGATGAAGGAAGAGAGGCCTGGCGTGCTGCAGTCCATGGGGTCACAAAGAGTCCAACACAACTGGGCAACTCAACAACAAAGTGATAGAAATAAGAGTTTTGGTTTTGGAGAGTCTTCTTTTTGGAGACAGTATAGAGAAGAAACAGGTAAGTTCAGATGAGAAGTGAGATGAGGGCAACCAGGGGTATCTGAAGTCACCGCTCTCAATTTTGGGGTGTATTGCAAACTCCAAAACATCCATCAGGTGAGATAAAAACAAGGTGAGCTATTGGTGTATTCTTGGAACACTGTCACTATCTCCCCTTGATTCTAAAGGGTGCTTGCCGAACTGAGAAAAGGAAGGGATTCAACTCAACCGACAGCTTTAGTTCTCTCTGTTTTTACAGGTGTTTCGGTGCTTGTGTTCAATGTGGTGCCTCTTTCCAAACAAACAGGCCCCCAAATAGAAAAATGCTTGAAGGGTTTTAGATGAAGGTTTCACGCTTGAGATATTTCCACCTGTCTCAGCCCAGGATAAACTGGCAACAAATCCATCTTCCTTCCTCATCCTTGGGCCTCTCACCTGGGCATGCCCTTTCCATGATAGCCTCTCTTGAGAAATATCTGGATGAGCCTGTCAGGCTACTGCCTACCCCTGAAAGCCACCTGAGCAGATCACTGAGGACCTCTTGACAGCCCTTGGGAATGGGAAGTGTGTCTGCCTTTCCTGAAAGAGTGACCCAGATGTTCCTGCCCCCAGATCCTGTCTTCCAAGCTTGAGCTTGAGCTTTTGCTGAGAGAGAATGCCTTTGCAAGAGGCAGAGAATGAACGCCTGAGTCTTGTCCATTCTGAAAATTCTGCTTCACGGCCCCATAACATAGGCTTTCATCTAAGGAAGTTTTTAACACAAGTTCGTAGTAGGACTTCAAGAACTCTGAACCCTCTAAAATCATATGTCAAATTTTGTGTCTGTGTGTTGCTTTCACATATTCTAACCCCACCCCTCACAAAATGGTAAGAAACATTGCTTAAAGAGTAATCAATTTGTGTCATCTCTGATGTCCCTTAATTCCCCTGAAATCCAGTTATATTCAGGGCATGGAGGTTAATGTTTAAATTCCCTGGACCTTGGACCAGTCCCAGAGAAAATTAAAAAAAAAAAACTTCCTAGTCTGCCCTTGGTATGCCAGCTATTCAAGGACTTCTGAGAACCTTCTGATATGTGTCAGCCAAAAATCTGTAGAATGGACACTTCACCCAAAAACAAATCTGAAGAGACAATCAGCACACGAAAAGATACTCGGTATCATTAGAGATGCGAGCGTGCTAAGTCGCTTCAGTCGCGTCCGACTCTTTGTGACCCTATGGACTGTAGCCCGTCAGGCTTCTCTGTCCGTGGGGTTCTGCAGGCAAGAATACTGGAGTCGGTTGCCCTGCCTTTCTCCAGGGGATCTTCCTGACTGACCCAGGAATTGAACTGGTGTCTCTTACGTCTCCTGCAATGGTGGGTGGATTTTTTACCACTAGCGCCACCTGGGAAGCCCCATAATTAGTTATGGGGAAACACAAATTAAAATCTCAATGTGATATCTTTATACATGCACTGAAACGGCTAATATTAAAAAGACTGACAATTCCAAGTATTAGAGAGGATTTGGAATACCTGGAATTCTCATTCATGGCTGTAAGTTAGAAGAAGGGGAGCCCAAAATGATACAGTCACTTTAGAAAACCGTTTGACAGTTCTTAAAAAGTCAGACATACACTTATCCTAAAACTAGCAATTCTATTCCCAAAGTCTTTATGCAGGAAAAGCACATGATCACACAAAGACCTGCATGTAATTGGTATGGCAGTTTTATTTACAACAGCCCCATATTGGAAACAACACAATTGTATATCAAATGTAAATAGATAAAAACACTATGACACAGCTATACATTTGATGACACAAAAAGGAAAAGACTGCTGAGATATGTTACAACCTGGTGATTCTCAAAAGCATTATGCCAAGGGAAAGGAGCCAAAAGGACTACAAATTGTATGATTCTGTTTATATGACATTCTAGAAAAGGCAAAGCTGTAGTGACAGAAATCATTATCGGTGGCTGCCAGGGCCTGGAGGTAGGAGAAAGAAATTAACTGTAAAGGGCCACAAGGAAATTTTTTGGAATGACGAACTGGTTCGAAAAGTGATTGTGGTGGTAGACACATGATGAAATATATTTGTCAAAATTCATCAAACTTTAATTTAAAATATTTATTATATGTAAACTATTCATCAACATGGCTGATTAAAAAAAAAACTAGCTGCTGAGCATTTACTTTATATATAGGACAGTTCAAACATGGAATTCTTTTTTGCAAGGATAAAGGATCTCAGACTTGGGGTCAATGAACATCATTTTTAGGATTTATTTTACATATTGGACCCTGGAGTTTGTCCTAATTTCCTACTCCAACTGGCACTCTTTCAATTGGAAGCTGCTGTTTTCATCTTTCCCATCTTAAGGGTACAGCCAGAAGATGTTATGAGCACTGCAGAGTCCAAATTGTGTCTGGTTGTATATTACATCTATTAAATCCACTGCAGTGTTTGGAGCTGACTGAAGCAGAGAGAAGGAAGAGAGAGAGAGTTGAGATAGAATGAAACACAGCAGCAGGGACAGAACAGGTGCCGGGGAGAGACATTTCAGCAGACTTTGTCAGGGACTAGATGTAGGAGTATAAAAGACAGCAAGCATTGTTCAGAGGGGACTTTGAACACTTCCTCGTTGCCTTTGAGAAAAAGCCCAAACTCCTGATCATGAGCTATCAGGCCTTCCATAATCTACTTCATATCTCCCTCTTCATTGCCCACTACCCGTTTTCACTAAAGCTGAAGCTCCTCAAGCACAGGCTTGTGCCTTATAACAAGCAGTCCTCCATAAACATCTGTTACTTAACAGCAGTTGTTCAGTATAAACTGGTTGTATTATAGATATGTACAAATGTCCATTCACCTACTGATGAGCATTTGTATTGTTTTCTTTTTTGGCTATTAGAAACAAGAATATGTTTGTATGTTATGTATGTATGTTACGAATATTCTTGTCCAAGTCATTGTGTGGACATATGCTTTCATTTTCCTTAGATAAACCCTGGGAATGGAATTGCTGGGTCATACTGGCTCAGTTGGTAAAGAATCTGCCTGCAATGCAGGAGACCAGGTTTTGATCCCTGGGTCGAAAGGAAGATCCCCTAGAGAAGAGAATGGCAACCCACTCCAGTATTCTTGTCTGGAGAAATCCATGGACAGAGGAGCCTGGTGGGCTACTGTCCATGGTATTACAAAGAGTCAGACATAACTGAACGACTAACACTATGTTATGTTTAGTAGATCCATACAAGGGAATACTACTCAGCAATAAAAAGACATAAACTTTTGGCGCACACAACAACATGGATGAATCTTAACATGCTTACGCTGAGTGAAAGAAGCTGGATGCTGCCCCACTCCACCCCCTGAAAAAGACACCCCCTCCCACATTGTCTGATTCCATTCATATAAAATTCTAGAAAAAGCAAACTAATCTATAGCAACAGAAAGCAAACTAGCAGTTGGGAGGGCAAAGGACAGTGAGGCACATCGGTTGACAGTTATAAAAGTACATGGGGAAAGTCTTTTGGGGTCATGGATATGTTCATTATTTTTATGGAGCAATAGTTTCACAGCTGTATACATATATCAAAACATATCATATGTGTTTAAACAAGTGCACTTTATGTCAATTATTCCTCAATAAAGCTGTGAAAAATACTGTTTGAATAAAGAGCAGGCCCTCTGTAAATGCACATAGAATGAATGTAGAGAAATGTGCAATGTTGGTTTAAGGGACACAAACCAGTATGCCCAATAATCGTTGGTAGAATTAATGTACAGAAGAAACAAGTGAATAAATAGTAGGTGTTCAACAATTTTATAATGAATGAATGAATTTGACAAATGTTTAAATCAGCCTATTGTGTGCCAGGGATTAGGGAACAAAACGAATATCCCAAGGCTCACAGAGCTTTAATTTGAGGAGTAAAGAGATAAATAAAACACGTATTAGGGTGCTAGACAGTGCCAAGGAGAGAAAAAGCAGAGAAGGCCCACCGGGACTGTCAGAGGAGACTGACAGTTTTGAGAGTGTGGCCACCCTTCTCCCAGGATGACGCCTGAGAAAAGACCTAAAAGAAATGAACGGGCCAGGTGGGTGTCTAGGAGAATAAAAAGTAACTGCTCTAGAACTGAAGAAAGGAATGAGCAAGACTTGAATGAAACTTATGACGCGTGAACGCAATAGCCGGCGCGCGTAAAGGCTAATAAGATCGGCCGGGTCCAAGGCCCTCCCGGCCAGTGAGTCCTTGCATGGTCCGCGAGGAAACGCCCCCGCCATCTCCTTTCTCCGGCCCGTGCGTGGGCACGCGCAGAAACCGCTAGACGGCGTCGGTTTCCCTTCCCACGCGCGGACGCCGGCGTGGGCTGACGCGGCCGGGGCGCCCGCGCGTGCGCAGAGCCGAGGCCGGCGGCGCCCGGGGCGGGGCGGAGCGGGGCGGGGCCGAGCAGGGCGGGGCGGGGTCTTGAGGTGATTTCCCAAGCCGCGGCGGCGCCTCAGGCGGTGCGGGGAAACCGAAAGTGGGCGGCTGCCGCGGCTGTGGCGGTGAAGAAGAGGGCGGCGGGAGCCGGGCCCAGAGGCGCTGGGACGGGCCGCGGGCCCTCAGGACGAGGTGAGCGCAGGTCCTGCCGGCTGCGGGAACGACAGGTGCCAGGCGAGGTCTGACGAGGTTTGGGGCGGGCGCGGCACACCTGTGTTCCTAGCGGGACAGGCGCCCGAACAGGACTCCAACGGGCTGGGGCCTCTTCCCTGCAGCCGCAGAGGCTGCCCCGGTCCCCACTTGACCAAAGCAGGCTGGGCGCCAGGGGAGTTGGAGTTCCACAGCGTTGTGTTTTAAATCTGTGACGGGACCGTCTGGGCGTTCACCCCGGAGTCGGACGGACCTCTGCCGCTTGGAAAGCTCAGTGCAGAGGAAAATACCGCGCGGTGGGTGTGGACTAGGGGCGGATGGTGCTGACCAGGAAGTGGTTCCCGGCACCAGCGCGGCCGGCCTCAGCTGCCCGCCCGGAGGAAGGGATATCCGAGCCCCCTGGCTGTTTGAGCTCGCGTCTTTTACACCGTCCTCTTTAAGTTCGTCTTTACAGACGAGCCCCTGCAGGCCGCTTAAGCAATGCAGGACACAAACACTATCCGTTTCTCTCAAACCGTGAGCAAGCACCCTGAACCCTGGGTGGGTACAGAGCTTCAAGTTAGGAGGGAAATATGAATCCATGAGTGAGTATCTCTTAACTTTCACCAAATCCCCCAACAGGATCAGGTTCTCAGCCTTCATTTAATGGGAGGGAGCTTGAAGCCCACACAACTGTTCTGCTCCCATTTCCTTGAGGGGGTAGGTACATTGCCATACATAACCAGACATCACTCCTTCCCAAACCATTTCAAAGAACCAGAAAGGGAAATACCTTTATTCGAAACAGCCTTGGCCCAGTTCTGAAAGCCACCCTACAAAACAGAAACAAAAACACCACTGACCTGGGTCATCCCTCCCTCCCTACCCGCCAGCCCTGGTGCTGGCCGGTAGGGAGGAAAGACTGCAGGTGGAAAGACTGCAGAAAAGTGCCCTGCCTATATACAACAACTTAATGACAGAAGTGAAACTTAGACCAACTCCTGGCTGCTTTGATGTGGAGGTGTTGCATAATGCAAATAGCATGGACTTTGCAGATTCACGTTGGATTCTGGGTTTCTCCGCATATTAACTGTATGCTCTTGAACAAATCACACGCTTGCTTTGAGCCCGATTTTCTCTTTATCAGTTGGAAATATTTCACTTACCCTGCAAGGCTTTTCTTAGATGGCTACTGCAATTCATTTGACTCAGAATAATAGCCAAGAAGTGTTAACTCTTTTCCTCCCACCAAACTTCCTATATTTTACCTGATTGGATTTCAGTTTTCTTGCATGCAGGGACACATTTTTAAGTTCTCTATATAATGTAAAATGGCCCATGGTAGAGATTATTGCAGTTCCACTCAACTGAGCTTCATGGAGCATCAGTTACATGCACAGTCCCAGCTGGGGGAAGGAAATAACTCTGGGGCCAGCTGGATTAGAACCCACATCTTTTGTGCAGCGCCCTTTGCTGGCCTATAGCCTCTCTGCTAGTTCAACACAGTGAGACTCTGAAGCAGCAGTTGGTGGTGCCTTCAAATTTCAGTCCCTGTAGATTGGAAATGTAATCCCTGCTAATGCCCTTTTAAGTGTATCGGTTGAACATGGCTGAATGAACTATTGAATTTTGTACCAAGAGATTTAAACTCCTTGAAGGACCTCTCTTTAAATTCTCTCTCTTTAAATTCTCTGTGCAGTGTAATCTAGTTGGAGACTTAATATGAATGTAAGAAAAAAACAGTTTGTAAGTATTTTAACTCTTAGGTGCCTACTCTGTGTTTGGTCAGTTGCTATTTGTAAGGTCTAAGATTTGACGTAGAGTGAGCGCTTTGCTTCTGGACACTTTCAGGGTCAGCACATAAATCCAGAAAGGACAGTTCCTTGGTGCTTGGAGTGAAATCTAATTTCATATTTATATGAACTGATTTTTCTTTCTTTATGCAAAACCGACTTTCTCCTCCTTCTATTCCCACCTTTGTGCTTTGAAAAGCTTTGTTCTTTTCACTCTCCTCATTGGGCCAATTTTTAAAAAATTTTGTCTTTCAAATAAACCACTTAAAAGTAATTTGTCATTTTTAGCTAAAGGTGTGTGTTAGGATATACGGCAGTTAGTGCTTCTGATTGGCACAAAATACTCAGTGGGACCCCAAAACAAACTCAGTATTTAGCTCTGCAGCTTTGTCCAGAGGAAGCAAACCCATTTTCATTAGATCTTTGGACCCTCTTTCAGCCCTTGAAGGACTCCAGGGAAGGTTGAGAACCATGGATCTTGCCCATCCTCCTTAGGTTCCATATGAAAAAAACAACCTGAAGTGACTTCCTCAAAGGGTCATAGCTAATTAGAAGCAGAACTGGGATTAAGGCCCAAACTCCTAACTAAGCCACTTATGATCTCAGAGCTTTTTCTCCAGTATGTAGATATATGGAGAGCTGTTATTTATTCATACTATGTAATTAGTAATGCATGTATAATTTGGAGGTTGAAAGTATAGTAATAAAAAAGAAAACTGCCCTCTGAAGGAAGTATATCACCACCTGAGGGCATTAATTACCATCTTCAAAAAAAAAAAAAAAAGAGTTGGTAAAGGAGTAACTCAGGTGGTAACAAATAGACTGTAATTGGAAATAAAAGATAACATGTAAACTGTTGCCGGATGAGAAACTGCCTCCAAAGGGTCTTAGACAAAAATCTTCCTTCTTTTAGGCTCAGTTTATTGATGCATAATGAGGGGTTTGGGATAGACTAGATTATGCCTAAAGTCTTTTCAGCACACACATTCTGGATTTTAGGGGCCTGACTCATTGCTAAAATAGTATCTTCATGGAGAAGGGCAACCATTTACCAGAAGGATGTGCCCTAAGGAGACACCAAAAAATTGAGTAGCTGACCAAAGAAGATATGAGAGATTGGTGATTTCAGTTTACCCTAATAATTCTTTAGATTTATTTAAAGGTTGAGTGCCACTCTTTTACTCAAATTTATGACACAAAAAAATGCAACAAGGAAAATGAATCAAATAGTATAGTTGGAAATAGTTGAAAAAAGAGAAACTGAGAGGAGAAAGCATAGATGGGAGCATGACCAGCTTGACCAAAGGTCTCTGGGCAGCAGGAGTGAGGAAACCGAAGCTACGGAAAGCAGATCAGATGTGAAATGACTGAGCCAGGGAGGATGAGCTAATGGTAAAGGCAGGTGTCCAGAGGACACCAAAACCTGCTTCTGCAGAATAAGACTCTCCAGGGGCCATTTTCGGGTGTATTAGAAAAACTGAATTTACACAATGTAATATTGAAAGTGAAAGTTATTTTAGGCTGTTTACATTGTTTAAACCTTGCTTTCCAAAAGGTGGTCATTACTTTCCCCTGCCCCCTGCCCCACTTGGTGCACATTGTTGGCATTTTGGGGTACTCGTGATTAATTGTGTAGCAGAATAGAAAAGTAATAGTGTAAAAGAATTGAATTTTTACAGCAGTTGGAAAGTATTTTGGATTTGAGTGCCACACCCTTAAATCAGAATGTGACAGATCCCCATTTCATGCCACTTTAACAGCTAGTCACTAAATACGCCTCAGGGTTGCTCTCCATGTTCTCCAAGTCAGATTTACTTTCAGAAGCCAATGCTGTACATTTGGAGCAGCTGTCTGAAAGCAAGCCCTACGTTTGGGAGCCAGACCTGGATTCTTGTTGTGGTTCTGGCCATAAAAATGTGTGAGTCCTGGAATAATCACCTTGTACCTCAGTTTCCTCATTTTTAAACTAAGCAGTTTGGAGATGGTGAGAAGGTGCCCACAAGCATTCCACGCTTCTCTCAGCTCCCCACTCTGAGGTCAGGCCACCGTCCTGTGCTGCCATACAATGGTCCAGGGACATTGTATTGACATAGCAGTCAAGTGACTTCTGCGTACAAGTTAGGTGAGAAATCTTAGGGGAGATCTGGTGGTTTTACTAAGCTTGCCTGGTCAAGTATGTTAATGAGGCAAGTAAGAAAAACTGGGAAAGTTGCAATGTTTCAGATTTGATGCTGTACTAAAAATGTCTCCAGTAGGCCAATGCCTGTATCTTTGCACTCTTAGCCATGTAATGCACATATTCATAGGTAGTTTCCCATCCATACCAGGCTTCTAGGAAAATATAACCACTGAATGCCAAGTATTGTGCTAAGCACATATAACTCTATTTTTGACACTTATCATTCAGAAAGAGAGGCAAGGAAAGGAGGAGAAAGGGTGAGAGGAAGGCCATGAAAGTCAAGTGCAGTCTGTTGTGATCATTGTGGCTGATTTCTTTCTCCTTGACTGAGGTCTTTGCTAGCTGACCTTGGTCAGTTTCTGAGATTAAAGTATCGTGATTAAATAATTCCCCAAATTCACCTCCACTTTACTCTTCTTAAGCAGGGGATTCTTACTCAGCTCAAGCAGCCCCTTTATTATCCAGGGAAACCCTTTAAGAATTCTAACCTGAATTTTAAAAGATGACCAACCTTATTTCTCCCAGCCTAGCCTAACTTACCATCATCAGGGCTTGCATAACATTCTCAAAGTAAATTGAATTCTCTTAAACTCTAATCACAACACTTTTAGAGAGTAGAAATAAGGAGGAAGATTGAAAGAACAAAATGGCAGCTTAAGCAGTCGGGGAACCACTTTGAAAGGATTGCCGTTGAGGCTCTGCACTGAGTTGAAATTCCCATGGTAAGCTTTCTTCTACGCTTCTAATGGATGACACCCAAGATAATAAACTTGATTTTTATAGTTAGAGGAAAGTACTCTTCTGTGTATACTTTTTATAAAAGTTCTTGAGAATAACTGCCATCTTCAGGAAAGCTGAGAAAATGCCATGATAACCAAGGAATTAACAAAACTTAGAGCATTCTACAGCTGTATAGGAGATTAGAAAATAACATTAGGTTTTTTAAGCTTTAGTTGTAACATTGTTTTTGTTCAGTGCCTGAACTGATATTGCTGATGTAGAAATTGCAAACTGGACAGACATGAGAACACAGACCCGAGAGTAAGACGTCCATCTAAACAAGATACACAACCACATTCACCCTTCCAGGTTTTATTACGCTTCTCACCAGCTTTGAAATCCTCAGTCATATAGTCCAATGGACTGCTCTTCCCTCCAAAACATTGTTTACTAATGGAGAATTATAGTATTCCATGAAAATAGCATGCTTAAAAAAGGGGAGGGAGAGAAATGCTTTTCATTTTAGTCATGTGGTCAAGTGTTGCTTCCCAGTCTCCTCAAGTGTCAGGCGCTTTTTTTAATGTTTAAAAAAAACTTTGTGAAACTTCACACACAAGTAGTTGTACTTCTAATATCCACTGGTTGACAAAATATATAACTACAAAAAGCTATTGAAAATTCATAGCTTTTGAACTGAATGAATTGAATGCATTTTCAATTCATTCACAAAGTTGTGTTTTTGAATCTCAACCATGTCTGCATATTGTTTGAGAAATAGGAATACATGTTAGTATGAGACATTTACCAGTGTTCAAGCAGTACATGCTTACACATCGAGGTGTGTGAACTTCTTGCAGTAACTCTATGGCCCAGACCTGAGCCTGCTCATTGAGAACTTGGAGTCAGAGTGGAAAGGCCCAGAAATAATCTATGTGATGGATCTCAATCATAATTTGACATAATTAACTGTCTCAATCAGTTTACAACAGCCATTAAAATTTGAAAATAATTTTTTGAAATTAAATTGAGGATTATTCCTTTAACTGCCTGCATACAATATGCTATTATTTTAGTGAGTAGGAGAGAAAAGGAGTGGTGCTAGCTAGATAGAGAATTTTTCATTCACTCACTCAGGATTTACTGAGCTCTGGTTGTGGGCTGGACACTAGGGATTCAGCAGTGAACAAAACCCATCCAAATCCCTGCTTCCATGAGCTTACATTCAAGTCAGAAAGTTGTTACTCAGTCCCCAAATCTTGTCCTACTCTTCACCCCCCATGGACTGCAGCATGGCAAGCTTCCCTGTCCCTCACCATCTCCCAGAGTTTGCCCAAGTTCATGGCCATTGAATTGGTGATGTCATCCAACCATCTCATCCTCTGTCATCCCCTTCTCCTCCTTCCCTCAGTCTTTCCCAGCATCAGGTTCTTTTCCGATGAGTCAGCTGTTCACATTAAGTTGCCAAAGTATTGGCGCTTCAGCCTCAGTATCAGTCCTTCCAAAGAGTATTCAGTGTTGATTTTGTTTAAGATTGACTGGTTTGATCTCCTTGCTTTCCAGGGGACTCTCAAATGTCTAATCCAGCACCATAGTTCAAAAGCATCAATTCTTTGGAGAAGGAAATGGCAACCTACTCCAGTATTCTTGCCTGGAAAATTCCATGGACAGGGGAACCTGACAAGCTACAGTCCATGAGGTTGCAAAGAGTCAGACACGACTGAGCGACTAACACTCTAACACTGCCTTCTTTATTATCTAGCTCTCATATCCGTACATGACTACTGGAAAGACCATACATTTGACTATATGGACCTTTGTCCACAAAGTCCACAGTGGTTTTTAACACACTGTCTAGGTTCGTCATAACTTTTCCTGCCAAGAAACAATCTTCTAATTCCATGGCTGCAGTCACCATCCGCAGTGGTTTTAGAGCTCAGGAAGAGGAAATCTGCCACTTATTCCACCTTTTCCCTTTTTATTTGCAGGAAATGATAGGACTGGTTTTTTTTACTCTCCTCCTTCACCCTCATCAAGAGTCTCTTAGTTCCTCTTCACTTTTTGCCATTCAGTTCAGTCACTCAGTCGTGTCTGACTCTTTGCGACCCCATGAACCGCAGCACGTCAGGCCTCCCTGTCCATCACCAACTCCTGGAGTTTACCCAAACTCATGTCCTTTGAGTCGGTGATGCCATCCAACCATCTCATCCTCTGTCGTCCCCTTCTCCTCCTGCCTTCAATCTTTCCCAACATCAGGGTCTTTTCAAATGAGTCAGCTCTTCGCATCAGGTGGCCAAAATATGGGAGTTTCAGCTTCAACATCAGTCCTTTCAGTGAACACCCAGGACTGATTTCCTTTAGGATGGACTGGTTGGATCTCCTTGCAGTCCAAGGGACTCTTCAAGAGTGTTCTCCAACACCACAGGTCAAAAGCATCAATTCTTCTGCACTCAGCTTTCTTTATAGTCCAACTCGCACATCCATACATGACTACTGGAAAAACCATAGCCTTGACTAGACTCATCTTTGTTGACAAAGTAATGTCCCTGCTTCTTAATATGCTGTCTGGGTTGGTCATAACTTTCCTTCCAAGGAGTAAGCGTCTTTTAATTTCATGGCTGCAGTCACCATCTGCAGTGATTTTGGAGCCCAAAAAAATAAAAGTCAGCCACTGTTTCTACTATTTCCCCGTCTATTTGCCATGAAGTGATGGGACTGGATGCCATGATCTTAGTTTTCTGAATGTTGAGCTTTAAGCCAACTTTTTTACTCTCCTGTTTCACTTTAATCAAGAGGCTCTTTATTTCTTCTTCACTTTCTGCCATAAGGGTGGTGTCATCTGCATATCTGAGGGTATTTCTCCCAGCAATCTAGATTCCAGCTTGTGCTTCTTCCAGCCCAGCGTTTCTCATGATGTACTCGGCATATAAGTTAATTAAGCAGCCTTGACATACTCCTTTTCCTATTTGGAACCAGTCTGTTGTTCCATGTCCAGTTCTAACTGTTGCTTCCTGACCTGCATACAGGTTTCTCAAGAGGCAGGTCAGGTGGTCTGGTATTCCCATCTCTTTCAGAATTTTCCACAGTTTATTGTGATTCACACAGTCAAAGGCTTTGACATAGTCAATAAAGCAGAAATAGATGTCTTTCTAGAACTCTCTTGTTTTTCGATGATCCAGTGAATGTTGGCAATTTGATCTCTGGTTCCTCTGCCTTTTCTAAAACCAGCTTGAGCATCTGGAAGTTCACAGTTCACGTATTGCTGAAGCCTGGCTTGGAGAATTTTGAGCATTACTTTGCTAGCGTATGAGATGAGTGCAATTGTGCGGTAGTTTGAACATTCTCTGGCATTGCCTTTCTTTGGGATTGGAATGAAAACTGACCTTTTCCAGTCCTGTTACCACTGCTGAGTTTTCCAAATTTGCTGGCATATTGAGTGCAGCACTTTCACAGCATCATCTTTCAGGATTTGAAATAGCTCAACTGGAATTCCATCCTCTCTACTAGCTTTGTTCATAGTGATGCTTCCTAAGGCCCACTTGACTTCACACTCCAGGATGTCTGGCTCTAGATGAGTGATCACACCATCGTGATTATCTGGGTCGTGAAGATCTTTTTTGCCTTTACAGTGGCATCATCCAGATATCTGAGGGTGTTGGTATTTATCCTGGCAGTCTTGATTCCAGCTTGTCACTCATCCAGCGAGGTGGTTCACGTGACGTGCTCTGCATGTAAGGTAAACACACAGCGGGACAGTCAGCAGCCCTGTTGAACTCCTTTCTCAGCCCTGAGCCAGTCAGCTGTTCCCTGCAGGCTTCTGACTGTGGCTTCTTGACCCGGTTCTCAGGAGACAGGTTTGTTATGTTCCGCGTAGTCACAGGCTTCAGTGTAGTCCCACCCTTCTCCTCCTCGGGAAGCATAAGTTCTGTTTTTCAGTACCAGTCAGGGTAAAATGATAAAATAGACCTGGACTAAAATCCTGGCTTCCACATATCCTGTAATATGTTGATTACTTAACATCTCTGAATTTGGTTTTCTCATCTGCAGAATGAGGATAATACGTTCCTTGTGTAGTTATTATGGATGTTAAATTTTCAGAAAATAGAGTTTACACAAGAATAAGAAAAATAGCTTTGCAGAGCAGCTTTATTTACTCTCGTACTGAACTGTGGTGGATTCGCAGCGTTGTTCTGGGTTGTTTTTGCCGCACAGCAGAGTGACTCAGTTATACACATATATACATTCTTCTTTTTAATGTATCCTTTCTCGTTATGGTTTATCTCAGGAGATCGCACGTAGTTCCCTGTGTTATACAGCAGGACGTTATTGTTTATACATTCTGAATGTAATAGTTTGCATCTATTAAAACTAACCCCAAGCTCCCAGTTCACTCCTCTCTCACCCCTCTCCCCTTTCGCAACCGTAAGACCGTTCTGTATGTCTGTGAGTCTGTTTCTGTCTCATAGATGTGTTCATTTGTGCTATATTTTAGATTCCACATATAAGTGATATCATATGATATTTATCTTTCTCTTTCTGACTGACTTCACTTAGTATGATAATCTCTACTTGTACCCATATTGCTGCAAATGGCATTATTTCATTCATTTTTATGACTGAGCAATTTTCTATTGTATATACGTAGCACATCTTCTTTATCTGTTCATCTGTCTATGGATATTAAGGTTATTTCCATGTCTTGGCTATTGTGAATCGTGCTGCTATGAACATAGGGTGTAAGTATCTTTTTGAATTATAGTTTGTCCCAGTGTATGCCCAGGAATGGGATTGCTGGATCATATGATAACTCTACTTTTAGTTTTCTGAAGAAACTCTGTACTGTTTTGCATAGTGGAAAGCACCTGACCTTTTTAAAAAATTATTTATTTATTTTAATTGGAGGCTCATTACTCTACAATATTGTGGTGGTTTTTGCCATACATTGACATGAATCAGCCATAGGTGTACATGTGTCCCCCATCCCGAACCCCCCTCCCACCTCCCTCCCCGTTCCATCCCTCTGGGTTGTCCCAGTGCACCGGTTTTGAGTGCCCTGTTTCATGCATCAAACTTGGACTGGTCATCTATTTCACATATGGTAATACACATGTTTCAATGCTATTCTCTCAAATCATCCCACCCTCGCCTTCTCCCACAGAGTCCAAAAGTCTGTTCTTTATATCTGTGTCTCTTGTTGTCTTGTATATAGGGTCATCATTACCATCTTTCTAAATTCCATATATATGCATTAGTATACTGTATTGGTGTTTTTCTTTCTGACTTACTTCACTCTGTGTAGTAGGCTCCAGTTTCATCCACGTCAAATGTGTTCTTTTTAATAGCTGAGTAATATTCCACTGTGTTTATGTACCACAGCTTTCTTATCCATTCATCTGCTGATGGACATCTAGGTTGCTTCCATGTCCTAGCTGTTGTATACAGTGCAAGCAGCTGAACTTTTAATACTCCAAAAGTGGAAACAACCCACATGTCTATCAACATGGATGAACAAATGGTGGTATATCCATACAGTGGAATACTACTCAGCAATAAAAAGCAACAAACTCCCGGTAACTGTAGTAACATGGATGATATTCAAGAACACTGCTACTGCTGCTAAGTCACTTCAGTCGTGTCCGACTCTGTGCGACCCCACAGACGGCAGCCCACCAGGCTCCACCGTCCCTGGGATTCTCCAGGCAAGAGCACTGGAGTGGGTTGCCATTTCCTTCTCCAATGCATAAAAGTGAAAGTGAAGCCACTCAGTCGTGTCCGACTCTTCGAGACCCCATGGACTGCAGCCTACCAGGCTCCTCTGTCCATGGGATTTTCCAGGCGAGAGCACTGGAGTGGGTTGCCATTGCCTTCTCAGTCCTAATCTGTACTGACAGCAGATCACTGGACAGGTTGGAGCCAGGACAATATATGTGTGATGGGGAGAAAGTTGACTGCAAAAAGGGCACAGCTTGAAGGAACTTTTTTTCGGGTTTATTGAGATCTACTTTATGTAAAGTAAAAGTCACCACTTTTGGCTTATAGGTCTATAGGTGGTGGTGGTGTTCAGTCGCTCAGTCAATGTCTGACTCTTTGTGATCTGGTGGACTGCAGCATGCCAGGCTTCCCTGTCCTTCACCATCTCCTGGAGTTTGCTCAAATTCATGTCCATTCAGTCAGTGATGCTATGCAACCATCTCATCCTCTGTCATCCCCTTCTCCTTCCCTCAGTCTTTCCCAGCATCAGGGTCTTTTCCAGTGAGTCAGCTCTTCATATCAGGTGGCCAAAGTATTGGAGTTTCAGCTTCAACATCAGTCCTTCCAATGAATATTCAGGGTTGATTTCCTTTAGGATTGATTGACTGGTTTGATCTCCTTGCAGTCCAAGGGACTCTCAAGAGTCTTCTCCAACACCACAGTTTGAAAGCATCATTTCTTCGGTGCTCAGCCTTCTTTATGATCCAACTCTCAGATCCATACATGACTACTGGAAAAACCATAGCTTTGACTAGATGGACCTTTGTCGGCAAAGTAATGTCTCTGCTTTTTAATATGCTGACTAGGTTTGTCATAGCTTTTCTTACAAGGAACAAGTGTCTTTTAATTTCATGGCTGCAGTGATTTCATCTGCAGTGATTTTGGAGCCCAAGAAAATAAAGTCTGTCACTGTTTCCATTGTTTCCCCATCTATATGCCATGAAGTGATGGGACCGGATGCCATGATCTCAGTTTTTTGAATGTTGAGTTTTAAGCCAACTTTTTCACCCTCCTCTTTCACTTTCAGCAAGAGTGTCTTTAGTTCTTCTTCGCTTTCTGCCATAAGGGTGGTGTCATCTGGATATCTGAGGTCACTGATATTTCTCCCCACAGTCTTGATTCCAGCTTGTAATTCATCCAGCCTGGCATTTCGAATGATGTACTCTGCATTAAAGTTAAATAAGCAGGGTGACGATATACAGCCTTGACATACTCCTTTCCCAATTTGGAACCAGTCCATTGTTTCATGTCCGGTTCTAACTGTTGCTTCTTGACCTAGCTACAGGTTTCTCAGGAGGCAGGTAGGGTGGTCTGGTAGTCCCATTTCTTTAAGAGTTTTTTCCACATTTTGTTGTGATTCACACAAAGGCTTCAGCGTAGTCAGTGAAGCACGAAGTAGATGTATTTCTGGAACTCTCTTGCTTTTTCTATGATCCAGTGGATGGATGTTGGCAATTTGATCTCTTGTTCCACTGCTTTTTCTAAATCCAGCTTGTACATCTGGAAGTTCTTGGTTCTCATACTGTTGAAGGCTAGCTTGAAGGATTTTTTTTTTAATTAAACAGATTTTATTAAACTTTTTAGGATGAGGAAAACAAGTGATATAAAATAAGTCATAAGAAATGCTCCCTGGTACTACTATCTCAAACCATTTTCAAGGTTTTACAAAATACTCATACAGCAAATACAAAAAGCTTCAACATACTCTTCTGACTTCTGCTGCAATAAATGCAACATTAACAAACATACAAATTTCCTCTGTACTTCTTAAAAGCAGAATTACTGAATTACTAATTTTTACAATGTTATTCATACACATTTTTATTCATATGCTACTATGAGATCATTGCCAATACATACATTATTTTCCTTTAAGCCAAGAGATGTCATGCAGCCATCAAAAACCTTATAGTAAATTACACAGGTTTGTAGTCCAAGTTACACTCTAGCTTCTTAGAACCAGCCACTTTCCTGACTGCTTTCATGAAGTCTTCCTGTACTCCAAAATCATGATCAGCACGAATTGCAAACAACCTGCTTCAGTGCAAACATTTCTCAGGTTTGCTCCATTAAAGCCGTCTGAAAGCTTCACAATTGCTTCATAATCTATTTCACCGTGCTTTGTAACAGGACCTGCATGGATTTTCAGTATATCTAACCTTGCTTGTTCATTTGGTAAATCAATATGTACTTTTCTATCTAATCTGCCTGGACGAAGCAAAGCAGGATCCAGTGTATCTGGTCTGTTGGTAGCCATGATCATTTTAACTCTATGCAGAGTATCAAATCCATCCATTTGATTCAGTAGCTCCATTAAAGTGCTCTGAATCTATCTATCGGCTGAAGTACCCTCAGAAAACCGACGACCGCCAATAGCATCTATTTCATCCATAAAAATGATGCGTGGCTGATGGTCCCTGGCATTATTAAACATTTCTCTGATCAAACGAGCACTTTCACCAATGTACTTGTCTACTATAGAACTAGATACAGCCTTTAAGAAATTGCAATCCAGCTGGCTAGCCACAGCTCGTGCCTAGAGTGTTTTTCCTGTACCTGGTGGTCCATATAACAAACAGCCTTTTGGAGGTATTATTCCTACACGCTGGAATAATTCTGGGTTTGTAAGAGGTAATTCTATTACCTCTCTTAATTCCTGAATCTGTTCTGAGAGTCCTCCAATCTCAGAATAAGTAACATTCCCAGGGTCCTCATGAGACATGTTGTAAACCAATGGATCCACTTCTCTTGGCAAATATCTCATGATAGTTAGTGTAGTCATATCCAAAGCAACTCTTGTTCCTGGCTTCAGCTTACTTTTGTCAAGCTGTCGACGACAACCCACAACATATCTCGGTCCATTTGTAGCTTTAACAATGAATTTTTCTTCAGTTAACTGCTTAAGTACTTCACCCACAATCTGCCCAACACTTTGTAGAGCCTTCAGATCATTTTCAGATTTTTCATACTGCTTGGTAAGTTCTTTTAATTGTTCCCTTAACTCCTTGAGACGGCCGTCAGTCTCTTTGTGCTCCAGCAGTTTCTTGCGGTAGTCCTGAGCACCTTATCTCTAGGGTCCGCCATGATGAGAAGCCATCGCTCATAGGGGATGCCGGGAATGGCCATGGCCGCCCGGCATTAAGGTAATTATTGATAAGTATGATCCTGTTGCCATTTACTTTGTTGTTTTGGGTTCAAGTTTATAAACCTTTTCTGTGTTTCCTGTCTAGAGAAGATCCTTTAGCATTTGTTGGAGAGCTGGTTTGGTGGTGCTGAATTCTGTCAACTTTTGCTTGTCGGTAAAGCTTTTGATTTCTCCTTCATATTTGAATGAGATCCTTGCTGGATATAGTAATCTGGGTTGCAGGTTTTTCTCTTTCATCACTTTACGTGTGTCCTGCCGTTCCCTTCTGGCCTGAAGTGTTTCTATTGAAAGATCAGCTGTTATCCTTGTGGAGATCCCCTTGTGTGTTATTTGTTGCTTTTCCCTTGCTGTTTTTAATATGTGCTTTTTGTGTTTGATCTTCGTTAATTTGATTAATATGTGCCTTGGGGTATTTCACCTTGAATTTATCCTATTTGGGACTTTCTGGGTTTCTTGGACTTGGGTGGCTATTTCCTTCTCCATTTTAGGGAAGTTTTCAACTGTTATCTCCTCAAGTATTTTCTCATGCCCTTTCTTTTTGTCTTCTTCTCCTGGGACTCCTATGATTCAAATGTTAGGGCATTTAACACTGTCCCAGAGGTCTCTGAGGTTGTCCTCAGTTCCTTTAATTCTTTTTTCCTCTCTGCTTCATTCATTTCCACCATTCTATCTTCCACCTCACTTATCCTATCTTCTGTCTCAGTTATTCACCTGTTGGTTCCCTCCAGAGTACTTTTGATCTCATTTATTGCATTATTCATTATTGATTGACTTTTTTTATTTCTTCTAGGTCCTTGTTGAACATTTCTTGTATCTTCTCAATCCTTGTCTCTAGTCTTATTTATCTGTAACTCCATTTTCTTTTCAAGATTTTGGATTATCTTTACTGTCATTATTCTGAATTCTTTTGTCAGGTAGACTCCCTGTGTCTTCCTCTTTTGTTTAGTTTGGTGGGCATTTATCATGTTCCCTTACCTGGGGAGCATTTCTCTGCCTTTTCATTTTGTTTAGATTGCTGTGTTTGGGGTGGCCTTTCTGTAGGCTGGAAGTTTGTGGTTCCTCTTTATTATGGAACTTGCTTCCGTGGGTGGGGTTGGACTAGTGGCTTGTCAAGGTTTCCTGGTTAGGGGAGCTTGCGTCTGTGTTCTGGTGGGTGGAGCTGGGTCTCTTCTCTCTGAAGTGCAGTGAAGTGTCCAGTAATGAGTTCTTGTGTGTCTGTGGGTTTGGCATGGCTTTGGGCAGCCTGTGTTTTAATGCTCAGGGCTGTGTTCCTGCTTTGCTGGAGAATCAGCGTGGTCCGTCTTGCTCTGGAGCTTGTCGGCTCTTGGGTGGAGCTGGATCTCTTGTCTCTGAAGTGCAATGAAGTGTCTGGTAGTGAGTTTTGGGGTGTCTATGGGTTTGGCATGGCTTTGGGCAGCCTGTGTTTTAATGCCCAGGCATGTGTTCCTGCTTTGCTGGAGAATCAGCGTGGTCCGTCTTGCTCTGGAGCTTGTTGGCTCTTGGGTGGAGCTTGGTTTCAGTGTGGGAATGGAGGCCTTTGGATGAGCTCTTGTCTATTAATGTTCTCTGGAATGAGGAGTTCTCTGGTGTTCTCAAGTTTTGGATTTAAGCCTCCTGCCTCTGGCTTTCAATCTTATTCTTACAGGAGCCTCAAAACTTCTCCATCCATACAGCACAGATGATAAAACATCTAGGTTAATGGTGAAAAAATTCTCCACAGTGAGGGACACCCAGAGAGGTTCACCGAGTTACATGGAGAAGAGAAGAGGGAGGAGGAAGATAGAGTAACCAGGAGGAGAAGAGGGGGAGTCAGAAGGGGGGAGAGCACTCTAGCCAGCAATCAGTTCCCTAAGTGTTCTCCACAGCCCAGAATACCCAGAGAGGTTCACAGAGCTAAGCAGAGAAGAGAAGGGGGAGGGAGGAGATAGAAGTGACCTGGGGGAGAAAACAGAGAGTCAGAAGGGGAGAGGGCAGTCAAGCCAGTAATCACACCCCAAGTGAAAATAGATACTGAAAATTAGATTCTTATAGGTACAAAATTGATAACAAATACCAAAAAGCAAAGTTTAAAAATCTAGAGTAGAGGTTAGACTCTCAAAAATACAATATTAGAAATCCAAAACAAAATCAGTCACAAAAATTATAAAAAATACATATGAAGTTTGCTTTAAAAATAGGGTCTTTTTTTGGCAAGGTAATAGTAGGTTATAAAAATGAAAATAAAAGGAGTAATAAAGAACTTAAAATAAATTTTTAAATGATAATAGTAAAAATATATCTAGGAATTTCTCTGGAGCTGTTGTGGGCAGTGTGGGGTCAGTCCAGTTTCAGATAGTTCCTTGTTTCAGCTTGTACTTCTGAAGGTCTATAGGCCTCTTCCAGTGCTTAGTCAATGTTAACTACAGGGTTTTAATCTGTTCACCTGTCACTCCCAGGGCTTTTCCGTCTTCTTTGTTTATTTTGCCTTCCTCTGCTTGCAGGTCTCTTCAGTGTCTAATTTCCGCCCTGACACAAGGGGGTGAAGGTGGTCACTTATTTAGACTCACTTGTTCCGTTGTGCTGCGGGGAGGGAGGGACCCTGCAAACAAAGGTCAGTGGTGCGTGTGGGGAGTGCTCGCAGCGTGTGGACCACACTGGGTTTGCCCCAGCTCAGGGCGGCGTGTGCTTTCTGGGTCTGCCCTGCTCAGGCTCCAGGTTGCTCTGCAGGGGTACTGTCCAAAGTGGGCCCTGCATTTCGTGCACTTCCCAGGTGTAAGCTGCTCAGGTTCAGGTTCTTGGCTACTCCGCAAGGGCACAGACTCAGCTGGGCGTGCGTTTTGTGCCCTTCCCAGGTCCGAGCAGCTCAGATGGCCAGGTGCTTGACGAGCGTACTGTCCCAGGTGGGCCGTGTGTCTTGATCACCACCCTGGTCCCGGCCGCTTGGTTTCCTGGGCAAGCCCCAAGAGCATTGTCTCAGGTGTGCCGTGTGTCTCCTCTGGGGAGCTGATCTCGGGCTGCGACCCTCCTGGCAGATGTCAACCGTCTAGGATCCCAGGAAGATGTGGTTAGCAGCTGGGAGCCTGCTCACAGTTTGGTGGAGGATGCCGGTCCCTGGGGCTGAGATTGCCCCTTGCCTTCCAGCTCTGGCTGTCACACACCTGCCTCTCTGCCTCGGGCGGGGGGCAGTGAGGGGGCCCTGTACCCAGCCAGCTAGCTCTCTTTTGCTGTTGGCTCAATTTAGGTTAGAGCCTTTTGTGGGAAAGTTCTCTCTCTTTTTTTCTCTCTCTCTAGCTGTCCCACAGTTTGGGTTACTATCTCACGTTAGCTCCCTCAGATTGTCCTCAGGGCATTCAGGCCCTGTCCTTACCCTAAGCATGCAGCCCGTGCTGCCCTATCCAGCACAGATGTGAACATCTGGGCTACTTCTCCACTGGGAGTTGTGGTTAGGCGCGTATTCTGTGGGTTGTTTTTTTTTTTCCCCTCCCAGTTATGTTTCCCTCTGAGATTCCAAAACTCCCCACAGACCCACTGGTTTCCTGCTGTTTGGAAACTTCTCCTCCTTCACGACTCCCTCCCCATGATGGGTCTCGGTCCCTAACTCTTTTGTCTCTCTTTTTATCTTTTATATTTTGTCCTACCTCCTTTCAAAGAGAATAGGTTGCCTTTCTGGGTGCCTGGTGTCCTCCACCAGCGTTCAGAAGTTGTTTTGTGGAAGTTGCTCAGCATTCAAGTGATCTTTTGATGAATTTGTGGTGGAGAAAGTGGTCTCCCCATCCTATTCCTCTGCCATCTTGGGACTGCCCCCTCTCAAGGCCTTTTATGGATACTCCCTTCTCTGCCCGTCTCTTAAATGACAGCCTTCCACAGGAATCCTTCCTTAACCTTATTTTTTTGACTCCTTGAATACCAAATACCACATATATGCTGAAGACCAACAAATCTATAAGCAGCTCAGACTTGTAACCAGAGTTCCTAGTGAATATAACTACATGGCTGCCCTAAAGGCATCCCAACTGCCATATGTCCAAAATGATTTCACTCCCTCCCTCTCCTGCAAACTTGTCTCTTCCCATTACTATCCACCATGCTTCTAAGCTAGAAATTTGGAGGCTTCCCTTGTAATTCAAACAGTTAATCAATTCCTATTGATCCCACTTTCTGATTAGCTCTGATACTGATTTTTTGTATCAGTATTCCAAGGCCCTGTTTTCTGATCTTCCATATCTTCAATTCATACAACTCATTTATCTTTCTCTTTCTAGTTTATTTATTTCCCCTGATACTAATGAGTGATCTTAAAATGCAGAGTTGATCATTTTATTATGCTATTTAAAATCCCTCCAAGGGTCTCACATTAATTTTGGCAAAAATGCAAACATACTAACATAATATAGTAAATAGTCTCTTCTGGGTCTGCCTCTCCTCACTTCTCCCATTTCCCTCTTTCAATCCTTAGCTTTGGAGTCTTTATTCATTCATGTCCTACCACTCAACTGCCTAGAGTTCCCAGAACCAACCATGTACTTCTCTCTCACCTCTGTGCCTTTTGAATTTTCTCTTCCCTCTTCTTGTGGCGGATACCTTTCCCCATCCCTGACCCCAACCTCCACACATCCTTTTCTTCCTTGCCTGACTGATTGTACCTTGTCCTTTAGAACTCCATCAGACCTCCTCTCATCTGGGAAACATTCCCTGATATGTTCCTTTTCCCAGGCTAGTCTTTATGCCTTTCTGACTTCCCTTGTTTTCTCATAGTATTCCATGCTTTTCTCTACCATAACAGTTATTTCCCTGTATTGTAACAGCACATAAAGTATTCAGTAGCAGTTTATGAAATACACAAACAAGTGAAAACTCTGAAAATATATTTGAATTCACAGCCTAATGCATCGTTATAGTAACCTTTTACCATGTTCTCATAGGTGAAGATGCTGGAAGCAGATCTGGTTTCAAAAATGCTTCGGGCTGTTCTGCAGTCTCATAAGAATGGAATAGCATTACCCCGGCTCCAAGGAGAGTACAGATCCCTAACTGGAGACTGGATTCCTTTCAAGCAATTGGGCTATCCTACGCTAGAAGCCTATCTGAGAAGTGTGCCAGCAGTTGTCAGGATAGAGACTAGTAGGTCTGGAGAGGTAAGAAGGTAACTGTGTTTCAGAAGAGGCAAGCCAGTTCTTAATTGCCTGTCCAGTACTTCTAGTCTCATAATTAGGATAGAAGTCAAAGTGAAAAGCACTAGCCAAGATTAGTGAAGAAGTGAAGGGAAGTGAAGTGAAAGACTCATGTCCAACTCTTTGCGACCCCCGTGGACTATACAGTCCATAGAATTCTCCAGGCCAAAATACTGGAGTGGGTAGCCTATCCCTTCTCCAGCAGATCTTCCCGACTCAGGAATTGAACTGGGGTCTCCTGCATTGCAGGCGAATTCTTTACCAACTGAGCTATCAGGGAAGCCAGGGTTAGTAGTGATAGAGAATTGCATCCAAAGCACAGCCTAGATTCTCATGTCTTTTGTTTTACTCTCAAATTCTTTGTTATAAAAATTGGATTTTAACCATATTCAGTTAAAAAATTTGAAGTTTACTCAGCCTCAGTGTACATACAAAATAACTGTATTAGAGACCTTAACTGCCTAAATATCATACCACTCATTATAGGCCTGCCACAGCTGTTTGGCTAGGTCACTAGTGACCTCCTGATTACCGAATCCAATAAATACTTTAAAATTCTGATCATCTGACCTGACCCCTATCTGTTCCTATTGTCTTGATCCTAGTCAAGCCTCTGCTTGATCATTCAGCACTTCTGGTTATTACAGGGCCTTCCCTCCTGTTCTCCCTGTCTTTAGTCCCTTCCGTCCCTAGCCTGTCATCACCTTTACTTTAGTAATAGTGATTATCCTACAATCTTAAATCTTCTAGTTCCTCTGGAATCATGTTTTATAAATAATGTGGGCAACTGAGTGGTAGCAAGTAAAATTTTTTATTACATATCCCCTATGACTCAGTAGTTTTGATTCTGGTTGTCTGCCCAATATACAGTATGAAAGATTGGACAGACTACCACCCAAGACAGAAAGGTGCCCACCCCCCCCCCAAATCAGTATATTTGGGGATATGTTTCATATGTAAATATGTAGGACAGGTCTGGGGTATTTCTCACAAAAATTAGAATAGTTGTTCCTCTGGTGAGGGGGTGGGTCAGAGAGGCATTGGTAGAGGAGAAAAGGGACCCAGGGGTAGGAGCCTGGCCTTCCCTGGTGGCTCAGATGGTAAAGAATCCACCTGCAATGCAGGAGACCTGGATTTGATCCCTGGGTTGGGAAGATCCCCTGGAGGAAGGCATGGAAACCCACTCTAGTATTGTTGCCTGGAGAATCCCATGGACAGAGGAGCTTGAGAGGCTACAGTCCATGGGGTCACAGAGAGCTGGACATGACTAAAGCGACCAAACAGCTCAGCACGCAGCAGAGGTTTGCCTAATCTGTAATACATTTTATATAAGGAGAAGGTATGAATTAATCAAATATTCTATTAATAGTAAAACTTTCTTCAGTGTCCCTGGTTCTCCCAGAAATATTTGAGCCCTCCTTTCTGTCTGCTTGGCCTGTTATAATACATTCAATATAACACTTGACATAATGTTTTCTGTTCAGTCTCTTTGCCTCTCTTTCCTTCATAAGTTCCTTATGGATAAGGGATTTGTTTTTTGTTTTGTTTTGTTTTGTTGCCCCTAACTTTTGGTGCTTAATAAATATGTGTTGAATGTATAAATGATCAAATGTCTGAATGAATTAATAATTTAGTAGTGCTTCATATAGTTACTGTGCTATAAATTACTCAACTCTTTATTCTTCTTTTTGGGACATTTTTAATGTTTCCAGGTTTTGACTATTAAAATAACCCCTAATGCACATATTCGTGTAGGTTATTTTTCTTCTTTTGAATTGTATTCTCATATTTTCACAAATAGAAATACTGGATGAAAGATTATGAGCATGTTTTGGCTGTGGTGTAAAGCCTCCTTGCTTTCCTGTCTTGATTTCAACTTAAAATTAAAGACATTACCGCTAGATGGGGCTCTAGAGATCATCTAACCTCAGCAGTCTACATTCTGTTTTCAAATCCTTTTTCAAATATCCTGTATATCCTATCTTTTTTTTTTTTTTTAATATAAAAAGCTGAGCTACTGTATTTTAAGTAGATGCCAGAGGCTCCAGGGCCTTTGCTTGCCCTGTCTTGCCCTCACACCTATGAGGCACCTCCATGGAATCCTATGACTCCACTGAACAGTTTGAAAACCCCAGATCTAAGCTATTCCCTGTTTTGTAGCTGATAGTACTGGGGTTTTTGAAGTAAACTGATTTGCCCCAAGTCACTCAGGTAATCCATTTCACTGGCAAGACTAGAATTTAGTGGTCTCTTGGAGGTAGTACAAATAGCAGTTACAAGTATGTACTTTGAATTCAGAGAGATAGCCTCGCTGCATGGCTTGAGGAGTTTGCTTAACTTTCCTGATCCTCTGTTTTCCCATGTATAAAATGGGAATAAAATAAATCTCACAGAGTATATGAGATAATAGATACAAATCACGGGTTTCTTTTGGTTCATTTGTTAAGCCTATATACCTAGCACATTTTAGATGCTTAATGGAAACATGTTTAAGAAATAAGTGAACTTTTCAGTTTAAGGAAAAATGATTATTTAGTGTGCTGGACTATGCTTGGTTTCTCTTGCAGAAAATATAATTTAGCTCTAACATTATGAAAGAGAGAGACATGAATATTTGCATACAGCTTGATTTGGGACACGTAAACTCACAAAGATACACTTTGAAAAGTCAGCCTCTGGTTACCAGTGAATCTGAGAAATGTTTCTCCTCTCCCTTACCTTTCATAATTAGATAACCTGCTATGCCGTGGCCTGCACAGAAACTGCAAGAATTGCTCAGCTTGTGGCTCGACAGAGGAGTTCTAAAAGGAAAACTGGTCGGCAAGTTAATTGTCAGATGAGAGTAAAGAAAACCATGCCATTTTTTCTAGATGGTAAGATCTTTTCGCATGCTAAAATTGTAAAGCCTGTTTATGAATACATTGCCATATGAAAATATTGCTTGTATTCATGATAAACACATATGTTTGTTAACATTCAAATGTCAAGGGAGAAATCCTGAAGCTAGTGCTTCCATTTGAATTTAAGTGAACATAATAAGAATGACTTATTAAGTGAAGTAACTCAGTATAACTTACTATGGCAAAGTGTGGTTTTGCTCTTTATTTGAGGGGAAAGCCTCATATAGAATGTGGGATGAACCAAGAACCTCTGAGTTAATACCTTATTTAGGAAATTGTATCTTTTACTATAAATCCTCTATTTTCAGAAAAATATGAATTATATAGTACATAAAGATATAGGCAACTCAGCCTGTATTTACTGATCATTTATCTCACGGAGCTTATAAAATAATCATTTCTAAAACTAAGTTCTCAAGAAATAGTCTAATGATAGTATAGAAGAGTAGATGCTGAATACCATGACGAGCATTTTAGGCAAAAGAGCGATCCTTGTGAGAACCGCAGTGGAGAGCATCATGGCAAGGGGGAGACCTGAAACTAATGTTCGGGAGACCTGAAACTAAGTTAGGGAGACTTGCAACCAGACCCCTAACGATTGGAAGAATTCAGATTGGTGGGGAAGCAATGGGAGGACTAAGATACCGCTACGTATGCTGCATTTGTAAGAATGTGAGGTGACTGCTACCAGGTTAGTTGGTGAGTGGAGGAAAAGTAACAGGCTTGCCCAGCAGATGAAGCCACATTTTGAAGAAGCTCATCTGCTAAATACACACCAATCTGCTCTTCCCCTGCTGACCGACCCTTTGATGGCCACCCCCTCATATTCTTACAAACTGTTCTGAGCATAGAGACCAACAGAAAACATCTGGGCAAGGGAGTGACGTAATGAAACCAGGGTTTTGGGATGGTAATTGATTCCATTATGTTTGCCTGACTTCATAGGAAAACCAAAAGCAACCCTCAGACAACCAGGATTTTCTTCAGATTTTCCTGTCAGCAAAAAACCTAATTCAACACTATTAAGAAGCAAAGGAAACTCTCTTGGAGTTAAATCTGATGCTGAAATGCTGCCTTACACATTACAAACAACTATTGGAAATGAAGTATTCAAAGATGTTCCAGTGCAGAGTCATGTGACCATGTCTACCAACAACAGGTATTTGGGCTTTGTCTGGCTAAAAGGAGAAGTGTGGTGAATCTAGGATGATAAGTCTTAAACATGTGTGTCCAGGTGAAGAAGGAAATACTTTGTTTTGTGCAATGTACACATATGAGTAGAGAAATGCGTCGTTACTAGTTTCTCCACTGTTTCTGGCTGCCTAAACATCATTTTCTGAATGTCTCCATTTTGTATTTGCTGTGCATTGTTGGTAGTCTCTGCTTGTAGCATTCATTTTAGAAGGTCTCACAAATTGTCCTGAGATGCTACTTCAGCATAACTTAGTTTGGCTGAAGATCTCTCTTCCAATTAGTTTTGTAAGTTTTAAATAAAATCTCATTGATTTGTGTGCTCTACTGTGTTCCAATAATCATACCCATAATGCAGTAGATTACACGCCCATGCATCAGGAGACTGAGCTGGAAGTAATTCCGCATCCTTGAAGTTTTTGTTTGGATGCTGCCATTCATTGGCCAGGTGAAATAACTGAAATTATTTCATCTACTGGGGCTGTGGTATCCTCATTTGCCCAATAAAAATGTTAACTCAGTGATCTCACAGTTCCTTTCTGGCTCTGAATTTTATGCTTTCATGAGGTAATTCAGGTGAGCAAACTACAACATACGGACCGAGTCTGGCCCATTGACTGTTTTTATAAATAAAGTTTTATTGGAACACAGCTACATTCCTTTGTTTATATATTCTCTGTGACTGCTTTTATACACCTGCAGAGTTGAGTAGTTGTGCATAGACAGTATGGCCTGCAAAGCCTAAAATGTATACTGTTAGACCCGTCACCCCAAAAGCTTGCCATCCCCTGATGTAGATGAGTCAGCGTCACATTCTTCCATCCTGTTTGTACCTATACAGAACAAAATTTTTGTATCATTTTCCTTTAAATCAATGCTCGAAGATTCCATTTTGTATAAAAGATAGTTCCCCTCCCCCTAAGTGATCCCCCCACACTAGAATATTTAGAAAGAAAGAATATTTTTAAGTAGGCAAAAGGGTACTAGTTTTTTATATTTTAGTATTTTTTAATAAAGCAACCTTTAAATATTTTTCATAATGGTGTATATTTAATTGTGTTTATGATTAGTTATTATAAATTTTTAATAAAGTCTAGAAAATATATAATTAAAACTTGAATCTTGACCCAAAGCACAGTTGGTGACTTTGGTGACTGAGGTACTGTTGTCTCTGCTGGTTCTGGGCCTAAATTTCAAGATTTTGAATTGAATTTATAAGATGACAGCAAAACCAGGTATCCTGGATTGTGGGCCCAGAGGAGCACTCTCTACCCATGGTCTGGTATCTTCAACTTCTCATCTAGTGGCACTGTGTGGCCTAGATGAGAGCCTTCCATCCCTGCAGGTAGCACCAGCAGTGACTGAGTGGAGGACCTTGCCACACCATGCAGCCCTTAGGGCCCAAGGTAGTGCTGTCTGACCTGCTGCATATCATTTTCCCGCCCTCCCACCTGGCAGCACTGGGCCTGGGGAAGTGTGTTCCGCTTGCATGGGCAGCACCTACAGAAATCAAACAGGAACTCCAGCAATAAGCAGGAGCTCCATCAGCAACAGGTGAGTGTACCAGACCAGAAGAGTACCACAAGGGCCCTGAAAACTAAATTATTACTGAAACCGCAGCCTACAAAAGTGGGCCAGGAGGTATGTGATAAACCTAAACAGAAAAACTGCCTGCTAAAATTAGACATTTAAATAGGATTCCGAGTCTCCTAATATGTGTTCAGATGTGCAGGTTACAATGAAAAATATCAATCATTATATAAAGAACCAGGGAAATGACAACTTGAATGAGAAAAAACAATCAACAGACACCAACATTACCTTGAATCAGATGATGGAATTATCTGACAATGATTTTAAAGCAGCTGTTGTAAAAATGCTTTAATTTGCAATTGCAAATCTTTTTGGAAAAAAAAATAGAAAATTCACCAAAGGAAGAGAACATACAAAAAAGAACCAAATGTTCATGGTGTTTTTCAAGTCTACTATATCCTACTTTTCTGTATATTTTAAAAAATAATTTTATTTGTTTGTTTATTTTTGGCTGTGCAGGGTCTTCACTACTGTGCAGGCTTTTTCTCTAGTTGCAGAGAACAGGGGCTAGTCTCTAGTTGTGGTTTGTGGGCTTTTCGTTGTAGAAACTTCTCTTGTTGTGGAGCATAGGCTCTGGGACTTAGAGGCTTCATTAGTTGCAGCACATGAACTCAGTAGTTGCTGCTCATGGGCTCGAGAGTGCAAATTCAGTAGTTGTGGCACACGGGCTTCGTTGCTCCATGGCATGTGGAATCTTCCCAGACCAGGGAAGGAAACCTGTGTCTTTTGCTTTGGCGGCAGCTTCTTTTACCACCGAGCCGCAAGGGAAGCCCCTACTTTTCTGTATATTCATTCCATTAGTTTTTGAGAGTTTGATATTGAAACTCCAACTAAAAATCTTAATTTATTTACTTAAAAATAATCATAATATATAGTGGGCTTATATATAACTTTGTTCTATATTTTCCAAGTTTCCTGTAAATGTATTATCATACTTTCATAATTTAAAAAATAAAAAAGAGGGGAAAAAAGAACCAAATGGAATGACCAAAATAAAAATTCAGTGTATGAGCTCATTGGCAGAATGAATATGACAGAGAACACAATCAAAGAACTTGAAGCTAGAACAGTAGAAATTACCCAATCTGGACAACAGAGTAAATAAACTTAAACAAAACAAAATAACTAGTTGAGACTGAGAGTGCTGTCTCAGGGGGAAAAAAAAATCTAGCAGAGTCTTAGGGACCTGTAGGGAGAATAAGAAAAGATCTAGTATTTGTATCATCAGATCCTCAAAACAAAGAGTAAGACTGAAGGTATATTTGAAGGCATAATGGCTGGAGCTTCTCAAATTTGGCTAAAAACATAAATCTGCAGGTTCAGGATGCTTAGGAAATCCCAGATAGGATGAATTCAAAGAATCCCACACCAATAATGAAACTTATGAAAACTAAAGACAAAGAAAAAAATCTTATAAATAGCGAGAGAGAAATGATACATCACCCATAGGGGAATACCAGTTTTAATGACAGTGGTTTTTCATTCACAGTCATGGAGAAATCATGAAGGAAAGAAATGGCACATTTTTAGTGGTGAAGGAAAAAACCTGTCAGTCAAAATTCTATATCCTCCAGAAATGAAAAGGAAATAAAGAAGATATTCTCAGATGAAAGAAAACTAGGAGAATTTGTCATTAGCTGACTTACTCCTAAAGAGGGACTAAAGGAAGTTGTCTCAACAGGACAGAAATAATCTAAAATGGTTTGGAACTTCAGAAAGTACAGGCATAAGCCCTAACATAACAGTAATTACTTTAAATATAAAAACACATAAAAATATGTTCAGCTTCATTAGCTACTGCTGCTGCTGCTAAGTCACTTCAGTCGTGTCCAACTCTGTGTGATCCCATAGACGGCAGCCCACCAGGCTCCCCCGTCCCTGGGATTCTCCAGGCAAGAACACTGGAGTGGGTTGCCATTTCCTTCTCCAATGTGTGAAAGTGAAGTCGCTCAGTCGTGTCCGACTCTTAGCGACCCCATGGACCCCAGCCTGCCAGGCTCCTCCATCCATGGGATTTTCCAGGCAAGAGTACTGGAGTGGGCTGCCATTGCCTTCTCTGGTAAATTAAAGCTACATTGAGATTCAACTGGCCAGTCGGGGTCATGAGCTCTCCATCCTAGAACCATGACCCAGTTTGTCCATAACCTCACAGAAAAGGTCCCAGCACTGCTGTGGCTTACTCAAAGCCTCGATTGGCCACATTTTGGCACTATGCCAAGGTTGATCTGGTGCCTCCAACTCTGCTGAGATCCTTATAGCTATTCAGAGCTGGGGGAAAAATATCAATAGTGCTCAAACAAGTAGCTTTAAACAGCTCCCAGTTAAGGAAACTCTACTGAATGGTGTGGTGACCACTGAGATGTGAATGTGGTTTTATGTTGGTGAGATTGTAGGCAACAGTGACATCATTGGCTATGATGTTTGAAGACCAGTCTTTAATATATGATTATATTTGCTTTATTATTTGAGTGTTCTTAGATTATGTGTGAGCAGGCTGTTAATTGAAGATGAGATAAGATGATAGTAATAAGATAATGTGTCAGAAAAAAAAAAAAACCTATATTGAGACACACCTATCAGAATGGCTGAAATAAAAAATAGTGATACAGTAATAATAGGGGACCTTAATACCCACTGACATCAATGGACAGGTCATCCAGACAAAATCAGTAAGGTAACAGAGGTCTTAACACAGCAGACCAAATGAACCTAATAGATATCTTGTTTTTCAGTTACCAAGTCGTGTCCACCTTTTTGCAATCCTGTGAACTGTAACATGCCAGGCTTCTCTCTCCTCCGCTGCCTCCCAGAGTTTGCTCAGATTCATGTCTATTGAGTTGGTGATGCTGTCTAACCGTCTCATCCTCTGCTGCCCTTTTCTCCTTTTGCCTTCAGTTTTTTCCAGCATCAGGGTCTTTTCCAGTGAGCCAGCTGTTCACATCAGGTAGCCAAAGTATTAGATCTTCAACTTCAGCAACAGGCCTACCAATGAATATTCAGGGTTGATTTTCTTTAGGATAGACTGGTTTGATCTCCTTGCTCTCCAAGGGACTCTCAAGAGTTTTCTCCAGCACCACAATTTGACACCATCGATTCTTCAGTGCTTAGCCTTCTTTATGGTCCAATCTCACATACATAACACCTGGAAAAACCATAGCTTTGACTATATGGACCTTTGTTGGCAAAGTGATGTCTCTCCTTTTTAATATGCCATCTAGGTTTGTCATAGTTTTCCTTCCAAAGGACAAGCATCTTTTCATTTAATAGATATCTATAGGACATTAAATCCAAAAGCAGCAGAATACACATTCTTTTCAAGTGCACATAGGACATTCTCCAGGATAGATCATATACTAGGTCACAAAACAAACTTCAACAAATTTAAGAGGAAGAAATTATATCAAGCATTTTTTCTGAGCACAGTGGTATGACACTAGCAACCAACTACAGAAAGAAAAATGGGAAAAGAACAAACATATGGTGAGTAAACAGCATGCTACTAAAAAAAAAATGGTCAACAATGAAATCAGAGAAAATCAGAAAATATCTTGAGACAAATGAAAATGGAAATATAACTTTCCAAAGTTGGGAGGCATCAAAAACTGTTTTGAGAGGGAAGTTTATAGTGATACAGACTTGATGTCTATATCGATGTATCACCAACTCAATAGACATGAGTTTGAGTAAACTCTGGGAGTTGGTGATGGACAGGGAAGCCTGCCGTGCTGCAGTCCATGGGTCCACAAAGAGTTGGACATGACTGAGTGACTGAACTGAACTGAGACTTCTCACAAGAAACAATGAAAGAAAACCTCAAAAACCTAACCTATTGCCTAAAAGAATTAGAAAAAGAAGAGCAAACAAAGTCCAAAGTCAGCAGAAAAATGAAATAATAAAGATCAGAGAAGAAATAAAATAGAGATCATAAAAACAATGGAAAAGATCAATGAGACTAAGAGCTGGTTCTTAAAAAAGATTTAAAAATTGATAAACTTTTAGCCAGGCTCACCAAGAAGAAAAGAGGACCCAAGTAAGAATTGAAGAGGAGAAATAACAACTGATACTTCAGAGATACAAAACAATCCTAGAGAATATTATGCACAGTTATGTGCCCATGAATTGGACAATCTAGAAGAGATGGACTTCCCTCATAGCTCAGTAGTAAAGAATCTGCCTGCAATGCCGGAGACCTGGGTTCGATTCCTGGGTTGGGAAGATCCCCTGGAAATGGCAACCCACTACGGTATTCTTGCCTGGAGAATCCCATGGACAGAGGAGCCTAGCAGGCTACAGTCCACGGGGTCGCAAAAATCAGATGCCACTTAGCAGCTAAACCAGAAGAGATGGACAAATTTCTAGAAACATACAAATAGCCAAGACTGAAACAAAAAAACAGAAAAGACAGTTTGAACAGGCTGGTTACTAGAAGTGAAATTGAATTTGTAATAGAAAAGCTAGAAGCAAAGTCCAGGACTAGATGGCTTCACAGGGGAATCCTACCAAACATATGAATAAGAACTAATATCTGTTCTTCTCAAGCTATTCCAAAAAATTGAATAGGAGGGATCACTCCCACATTCATTCCATGGGTTACCATTGTCTCAATACCCAGAGATGCCAGAGAGAAAATCACAAGCCAATATCTTTGATGAATATAGATGCAAAAATCTACAACAAAATATTAGCAAACCAAATCTGCCTGTATAAAAAGGGTCATATACCATGATCAAGTTGGATTTATTCCAGAGTTGTAGGGATGGTTCAACATTTGCAGATCAGTCAATGGTGATACACCACATTAACAAAGGAAGGCTCAGAATCACATGATCATCCCAACAGACACAGACAAAACATTTGACAAAATTCCATATCTACTCAGGATTAAAAGCTGTCATCAAAGTGGGTATAGAGGGAACTTCTCTCAGCATAATAAAGACCGTTTATGACAAACCCACAGCCAAAATCAAAGTCAGTGGTAAAACCCTTCCCACTAAATTCAAGAACAAGACAAGGATACCCGCTCTTTTTACTTCTGTTTAACATAATATTGGAAATCCTAGCCACCGCAGAAAAGAAAAAGAAGTAAAAGGTATCCAGATTGGAAGAGAAGAAATAAAACTGTCACTTCTTGCAGATAACATAATACTTTATAGAGAAAACCCAAAAGTCTCCACCCCAAAACTATTAGAAATAATAAATGAATTCAGCAAGGTTGCAGGGTACAAAATTAATAGACAGAAATCTGTTGTATTTCTATATGCTAATAATGGAATATCAGAGAATAAGAAAGCAATAGCATTTATAATGACATCAAAAAATAAAATAACTAGGAATAAACCTAGGTAAGGAGGTGAAATACCTATGCTCTGAAAACCATAAAACATTGATGATGAAAGTTGAAGATGATACAAAGATGGACAAAGTGCTCCTAGATTTGAAGAATTAATATTGTTAAACTAGCCGTACTGCCCAAAGCAATCTACAGATTTAATGCAATCCTTATCAAAATACCCAGAACATTTTTCACAGAACTGGAACAAATAATCCTAAAATTCATATTGAACCATAAAAGACTTTGAATTGCTGAAGCAATCTTGAGAAAAAAGGAGCAAAGCTGGGGTATATCCCTCCTAGACTTCAGACAGTACTGCAAAGCTACAGTAATGAAAGCAGCATGCTGCTGGCACAAAAACAGACACAGGTCGATGTAACAGACTAGAGAGCCCAGAAGTAAACCCACACACCTATGATCAATTAACTATGACAGTGGAGGCAACTATATACAATGGAGAAAAGACTGTCTCCTTAACAAGTTGTTGCTGGGATAACTAGACAACTACATATAAAATAAGATATTAGAGCATTCTCTCACACTGTATACAAAAGTAAATTCAAAATGGTTTAAAGACCTAAATTATTATTATTAAAGACCTGAAGCTATAAAAGTCCTAGAAAAACATTGTATAGCACAGGAATTATCTTATTAGCCATTATCTGTAATAACTTACAATGGAGTATTATCTGCAAAAATACTGAATCACCATCTGTATACCTGAAAGTAATTACAAATTACAGTATTACAAATCAAATATACTTCAATTTAAAAATCTAACACTATCTGGCAAGCATACAGAGAAAATGGATCACTCATAGCATTGTTTTTGGGAATATAAAATTGTACAGCCATGTTAGAAGATAGTTGAGGATAAGTTAGAAGTTAGAGGATAAGTTAGAAGATAGTTTCCTTAAAAAAAAAGAAAGGTAAACAAATTTCACTCCTAGACATTTATCCCAGAGATATGAAAACTTTGGTTTACACAAAAACCTGTACACAGGTGTCCATAGTAACTTTATTCATAATAGACCCAAACTAGAAACAACCCAGATGTCCTTGAGAAGTTGAAAGATTGAACAAACTGAATACATCCGCACTACAGAATATACCTCTCAACAGTATAAAGGGATGAACTATGGACATATGCAACATCAGTGGATTTCAAGGGAATTGTGCAGAGTTGAAGGCAATCTCAAAAAGTTACATGCTGTATGACTCTATATAACATCCTTGAAATGACAAAATTTTAGAGATAGAGAACAGAGAAGTGACTGCCAAGATCAAGAGCTGGAGAAAGGGGAAGGATGTGGCGACGCAAGAGGGAGCCTTGTAGTGATGGGGTGGTTGTGCATGTTGGTCCTAGTGCTGGCTCCATGCAGCTGTGTGTGTGGCAGAACCGTACACACATACATGTAAGTGAAAGTTGAGTGTGCTCTGGATTATACCAGTGTCAGCTGCTTGGCTTTGATATCGTACTATGCA
Source organism: Cervus elaphus (assembly GCF_910594005.1). Classification (NCBI taxonomy): domain Eukaryota; kingdom Metazoa; phylum Chordata; class Mammalia; order Artiodactyla; family Cervidae; genus Cervus; species Cervus elaphus. The sequence continues at coordinate 59,818,106 of NC_057843.1, forward strand.
AGCTATTACTCTTGGAGGAAACTGGGTGAAGGGTACATGAGACGTCTATGTACATTTTCTTGAAAATTCCCATGAATTTATTATAAATATTTCAAAACAAAAGATTAAAATTGATAGCAAAATCTTTCTATATGGTTTTAGTTTTGAGAATTAATATAGGATATGCTTTTGTTTTTTGCCTTTCACCGTAAGAATTTTGAATTCCGTATAGTGTAGAATGTCTTCTGGGCTTCCCAGGTGGCTCAGTGGATAAAGAATCTGCCTGCAGTGCAGCAGACACTGGTTTAATCCCTGGGTTGGGAGGATCTCCTGGAGGAGGGCATGGCAACCCACTCCAGTATTCTTGCCTGGAGAGTCCCAGGGACACAGGAGCCTGGTGGGCTATAGTCCATGGTGTCACAGAAGGGCAGACGTGACTGACGCAACCAGCACGCACGCACAGAATGTCTCCTACCTTCTTGTGCAGTGAGTTCTAGAACTGCACACCTGTCTTCAGTTGTCTGTCTTTGTACGGATGTGTTCAGACTATTTTAATTAAAGCTGTTGAAGTTGTTGTAAAACATCGTCATCAAACCTTTTTTTAAAGAGTATAGTACAAATTGAAAGTTACATAAGAGGAATCTAAACACCATCTGGTGGCAGAGGGTATGGGCTGCCTTTCAAATTATAAAATCAAAGAAGTTGCTCTTACCAAAATACAATAATAGCAAAAGATTTTATTTCTAAACTTACGAAATATTAAGGAGTAATCTTAAGTAGTATAAGCTATTATGAGTTTAAACTTTTTAAAGTCACCATATGTTTTGAGAAGCTAATGAAAGCTATGTAATCTTCCCAGAAAAATTAGTTGGTGCACATATGCATGCATGTTTGTCTACGAATGCAGGAAATATATGGACCCCAGAGCCCATTCTCAAAAATTCTGCTTAAAGAACTCATGGCTGCCAGTTAACAAACTGGAAGATTCTAGAAAACTAATGTAACTGATATTCTCTAGTATTGTAGGTATCAATCTAAGTTTACTATGGTCTATAGTGAAATAGAAAGAGGAGTCAAAAGTGAGGATATGTGATTGATTTGTGGTTTTTCTGGGAAATGTTTATTATTAAAAAAAATATAATTCACAACCATTGTATTTTGTTAAAATGATGATTATTAAAATGGGGTGTTTAAATATATGTATGCATGAAACATAGGTGAATATGGTGCTGAAGACCAGTGTTTCATTAGGCCTAGAATGAGACAAGAAATCACTGTATGTATATCATAGTAAGATCATGGACTTTGGATATAAATAAAGGACTGTTTGGCATTAGCCAATGGGAACCATGATTGAAAAGGTATCTTGCAAGTATTAAGCTAAAGTAAATGAATGTATATTTTTGAGATCTTGTAGGTTTTAAAAGTTGTATACTAAATAATTATAGGAAACATTTTCTAAAATACATTTATTGTTTTGTTGTGATTACAGAAGTATTAATGTGTATTGTGTGGAAAATTTGCAAAGTATAAACAAGTAAAAGAGAAAAAAATCACCTCTAATCTAAACACAAATGTAAACATTTAAAAATATCTTTCTATATTATTTATGTAAGTTTTAAAAATACAAATTGGGCCATGATGTATATTACTGTTTTTTAACCTGTTTTAAAAGACAACATATTAACATTTTCCATATTGTTAAATACGCATCTACAGTATCATTTTTAGTGTCAGGCTCATCCATAGTCTAGTCATTTATTGTTAAATATAAGTGATTTTCACTATTGCAAGCAATTCTACAATGAACATATATGTAGAATAATCCTTGCCTGTATTCACAACTAGTTATTTAGAGTAAATTAGTAGAAATAGACTCTCTGGGTAAGAGGGTATACACACTAATGCTTTATTAATTTGTACTCTAAACAATGATACCAGATAGAGTTTTCTAGAAGCACATGGGAATGATAGTTTACTTGTGCACTCGCCAACACTGGGCATCAGTTTTTTATTTGGTGTTCTAAAAGGTAAAAAGAAAATGTACCTATGCTTTAATTTCTATTTCTTTGATTCTGATTCTTAAGGAAGTTATGTTTTTCGTATGTTTATTAGCCCATTTAGGATCTTTTATAACTTAGATATTTTGTCATTTGTTGGTTTTTCTTTCTAATTTGTGAAAGTGATTTATAAATTACGATGTTGACCTTTTTGCCCTGTAGTATGTTGGCAGCGCTTCCTCAGTTTATTTCTTTAATTTTACTTATTTGTTTATTAAGGCTGTGCTGGGTCTTCATTGATGTGCAGGCTTTTTTCTGGTTTGAAGAGTGGAGCTACTCGGGTTGCAGTGCACAGGCTTCTCGTTGAGGAGCACAGGCTCCGGGGCACTCAGGCTTCAGTGTCTGTGGCCTGTGAGTTCAGTAATCATGGCCTGTGGGCTCAGTAGTTGCAGCTCCCGGGCTCTAGGACGCAGGCTCAGTAGTTGGGGCACACGAACTTATTTGCTCCACAGCGTGTGGGATCTTCCGGGATCAGGGCTTGAACCTGTGTCTTCTGCATTGACAGGCGAACTCTGTACTACTGAGAGCCATCAGGAAGGCCCCTCCCTTGTTTATTTAATTATGATATTTTGGGTATACAAAAACTTTAAAATTTTCTAGTTACATCTATTAATCTCTTCCTTTATGGCTTTTGCCTTTAGGTGTTATGCTTAGAAAAGCATTTCTACCCCCAATTTATGTAGTATGTCTTCTGTTTACTTTTAGAATTTTGATGGTTTTTTTTTTTTTTTTTTTTTTTTTGCATTTAAACCTTTAATTCACCTAGAATTTATTTTGCTGTATAGTGTGAGAGATGACTCAGTGGGTAAAGAATCCACCTGCAATGCAGAAGATGCCAGTTCGATCCCTGGGTTGAGAAGATCCCCTGGAGGAGGAAATGGCAACCTACTCCAGTATTCTTGCCTGAAAAATCCCATGGACAGAGGAGCCTAGGGGGCTACCGTCCATGGGGTTACAAAGAACCAGACACAACTGAGCGACTGAGCATGCACATTGAAATTGTGTGAGAGTAGGAATCTTTCCTGTTATGATGTCCTAATATCAATTATGACATAATACTTTCTTTTCCTGATGGTTTGAAATGCTGTGTCTGCCAATACTAAATTGTTATAAGTATATGATTCCATTTCTGGGCTTTCCGTTCAGAGTCATTGACTATACCTATCTCTTCTTTCACAGTGCCAAACTACTCAGGTTATTATAAATTTATAATAAGTGTTCATACCCTTTCCTTTCTACTTGCTTCTTTCTGTACCTCCTAATTTGGTTTGTTGCTTTTGTCATGTGCTTTTATTACACCTACTGCCCCTATTACAGCACTTGGTAGACTTTGTTTTTATATATATATTCAGTCAGTGCATTAATTATCTATTATGTAACAGATAACCACAAATTTAGCAGTTTACAGCACATGCTTATTATTATCCCATAGCTTCTATGGATTAGGAATCTAAGAACCACTCAGCTGAGTTTCCTGTTTCAGAGCTTCTCATGCAACTGCAGTCACACTGTCAGCTGTGGCTGGGGTCGGCTGAGACGAATCCCCTCCCAGGCCCACTTACATGGTTGTTGTTACAATCTATTCCTTTTGAGTTGTGCCTTAGTTTCATCTGGCTGGCCAAAGACCAGCTTCAATTTTGTGCCATGTAGGCCTCCCTAAGGTGGCCATTTGCCTCATCAGAGCCGGCAAAGAGAGATTATGCTAGCAAAGTGGAAGTTAGAATCTTCTGTAATCTAATTATGTATAATCCCCTCAACCTTGAAGTACCCCATTGATTAGAAGCAAGTTCCTCAAAGGGAGGGGGTTACACACGGCTGTGGCACCAGAGGCAGGGGCACTGGGGGGCCGTGTTCTAGCTGCTTGCCACGGTCAGTTTTCTCAGTGGTATGTGTAGTCCATGAGACTAACGCTGTCTTTCTCTTGTGTATCGTTGATCATTACGCTCTGACACAGTGGCATGTAATAGTAGGTCCTTAAATACTAGTGGGATAATAGTGTGTCTCTAATAAATGGCATATGTTTAAATATGGCTTTTTTTAGGAGGGGACAGCCTAAATATTTGTCTTTTAAGAAACAAAGTAGTAAGTCTTTTATACTGACTGTTACAAAACTGGTTGGACCTGTGTTATCTCCTTATGTTTGTTTTTCATGTGCCCCTGTGGTTTTCCTTGACTATTTTTCTTTTGCTGTGTTGACTGTTTTCTTTTCTGTGCCTTGGACCCAAAGGCTTGAACCAGAGCAGCCCCTACCATATCCTTGCTGTGCTTTCTGTCATTCTTCACTCGTGACCCCCTGCTTCCTGCTCAGGTCCTCACAGCTGACTCAGAGCAGGCAGAGGTTCCAGTTTACACTTCTTAGGGTTCTGAAGCAAGGGAAAGGATTGCTGTCTCCCTGCCAGTTCTGCATAAGTAGAAATTGGATATGTTTTTGGCATCTTCTGTATTATCCAGATGCATTAGTACACGAATGTGATGCTCTTATAATTGCAGAGCATTGTATACTAAATAAACGTTTGCTTGTAGCCTACAGTCTAATCATTTCTTTTAGAATTTAGCAGATGTGCTTCATTTCTTTTTTTTCCCTCCCGGTTATGTTGCCCTCTGAGATTCCAAAACTCCCCACAGACCCACCTTGTGGAAACCTCTCCTCTTTCATGACTCCCTCCCCGGGGCGGGTCTCCATCCCTAAATCTTTTGTCTCTGCTTTTGTCTTTTATATTTTGTCCTACCTACTTTCAAAGAGATTGGGCTGCCTTTTTGGGTGCCTGGTGTCCTCTGCCAGTGTTCAGAAGTTTTTTAATGGAAGTTGCTCAACATTCAGATGATCTTTTGATGAATTTGTGGGGGAGAAAGCAGTCTCCCCATCCTGTTCCTCCACCATCTTGGGACCTCCTCCGATGTGCTTCATTTCAGAGAATTGATCTAATTTTTAGAGTATTCCATACTGTTGAAAAATTGTGAAATAGGTATACTGTGTCACAATCACCTCTAGTCCCATACTCACTGCTGGGAAGTCTTTGATTCATTCAATCATCCTATTCCTTCTTAGAGCATTCCGTCCTCCTTGCATGTACCAAGCACTGCCTTAGGCACTAGAAAAACAAATAATTAGTGCTCTAGGCACTGGAAACACAAGTAATAGACATCTGGAGTCTAGTGAGACAGGCAGACATGAACACAGATTATTTCTGTTTGTGGGTGGGGATGGTATTTCCTTGTCCTTATGTTTAGAAAATTTTTCTATGTATTTCCAGTACAATTTACACAAAAATTATTTTAGTGAGGGTATGAGGTGGGAAATCTACCTTTCTTTCCTAAGTCGTTAATTGACCATCCCCTCTCTGGCTTGAAATGCCACTTTTATCTTGTGCTGAGATATTAATATAATGTAAATTGAGTATTTATAAGCTCTCTACTATTTTACTTATCTGTCCAACTATTTATAAGCTCTCTACTATCTTACTTATCTTGTCCAACTATGTTGTACCTGTATAACACATTTCAGTATCTGGTAATGCAAGTTTTCCATTTTTTAGTTACATTCAAAAATATTCTTTATGTTCAACTGTTTGTTCTTTGCATAGCTTTCTTTATTTTGGATTGCTAGTTTCTTAATGCGCTTGTGTGCTCTGTCGTGTCTGACTCTGCAACCCCACGAACTGTAGCCCACCGGGCTCCTCTGTCTATGCGATTTTCCAGGCAAGAATACAGCAGAAGGTTGCTGTTTCCTTCTCCAGGTTATCTTCTGGACCCAGGGATTGAACCCGTGTCTCCTGCATTGCAGGTGGATTCTTTACCCACTGAGCCATTGGGGAAACGTGACTTCCAAGTTCTTTTAAATTACTAGTTTAAATTCAGCCTCTAATATACTTTCCTTCAGTGAATATGAAAGCTGTTACAAGGTATCATTTTAATTTTCCCCTTTTGAAATACTTTAGTGACTTATTTTGCTGCTCAATGCCACAGAGACTTTAAATGAAAAGTATAGTGTTTGAAACTTGGTTACTGACTTTGCTATTTGAATTCTAATTTACCTTTGTTTTATACCTTAGGTTTAGCCCAAAGGCATCCCTTCCTCCACCTTTTCAGATGCATCTTTCAAGAACCTGTACTAAGGAAATGAGTGGTAGGTTTTCTAAACATTATTTGTGTGATACATTATGACTTCCTGAGCCTCAGAACCCTAAGAAGAATATCTAGTGGTGGCTTTTGACATTTGTTCTCACCTCCCACTTGTAATATCTCTCTCCTTCTCTCTTTTCTGATTTCTTTAAGTTATGAATTGTAGTGATCTAAAGACAAAGTAATACCTCCAACGGTATCATTATTGTTCTGACTTGAGACTTTCCTCACACCAGACCTGTTCTGTCACTTCCGCTTGTTACCTACAGAGATCCTGTGTCCCTTGTCACTTTCACTCATTAGAGAGTAAGATTTAAAGCACATAAATAGGGAACTTTGACTCAAAAAATAGTTTCAGATACTCATAAAATACTTTCACATACTTAACACTATGTGAAAACTGGTCTCCTAAACTGTGTGCAATGACCGTAAGCACCTAAATATGAATATAAATATATACAATCCAAAAGGACAATAGAAGACATAATAAAGTTGAAGAATCTGAAGATCAAAAGTGCACACACTTGTCTTCTCCAACCAAAGTGTAAATCCCTTGCTCTTAGACTCACCGGAGGAATACATGGTTTTCAGAATTTGTACTTATACTGCATGAAATTTATGTGGTTTTAAATGATTTGCTGCTTTACATGTGATTCTTACTGAGTTGAAATTATGGAAATTTTTTTCCATAGGAATATATCTCCAGTATTTCTCATGAAAATTGATGGAACAGTTTGATTTTTGTCTTTATCAATTATAGTTACCTATGCATTTTCTGAAAAATGACCACTTAGTAAAGCCACATACCTTTAGAGGTTGTAAATCCTTTAAATTAGAATAAGCTTTTTCTGCAGAACCAAGAGGACTTGTTTCAGGAGGATTACGATTCACCCAGGGGCTGGGTTAATAACCTCTTACACATAACGTCTTCTAATTGCTGGCAGCCTTGATTACTTCCTTGATTTGTTGAACAAAAGGCACAGAAGCTTAAATAACTCCAGTAGCCCCACAGAGCAGGTGCATTTGCAGGCTCCAACTACATGCCAACTGCTGACTCTCTCTTTAAGGGAGGGACTGGCCAATTCCAAGAAATTCATCTTTTCCTTCTTCCTAGTTCTTTTATATACCATTATTTAGGAAGAACTTTATAAATTAACTGTGCCTTTAATAGGAAACAGATGTGGAAATCTTGGACCCTTCTACTGGCTGAGCCAAGCTAAGTCTCAGCAAAAGGAAGTTCTCATGCCCTCTGGTGGGTAAGGCAGAGTCAGCATCCAGCCATCCCCAAGGGATAGCTCTCCTTTCCGTTTCCTAGCATCCTCAGAGGCCAGCAACCACAAACCAGCCTAAGTGTCTCTACAAGCCAGTTTTTAAAATAAGATAAAGTAAAAATTGTTGAATCCCAGCAGAAATACTGTGTGATTAAAATGTGAACATATTTTGTTTACAGACGGTAATTTTTCATATACTCTGGTCTGTATCCCAGTAAAATTTTAAAAAGGTTTGGAATGAATTTCGTAGTTCTTCCAGAAATGTCAGCTATTGTGGACACTTAAATTAAGATATTAACTCAGGTATTCTAAGTTTTAAATAAAAAATAAATGTAAGAGAGCTAGCCAAAGCTCTGTAGTATTCACTTATGAAAAATGAATGACTTGTTTTGGGGAAATAAAAGCAAATCATTAATAGTTATCTGTGGGTATCAGATCTTTTATTTATGTTCATAAACTGAGGCTAGGTTGTTTATTACATGTGCATCAATTTTTGAACTTTTGCTTAGTGCTTAATTATTTTTTCTTATTAATAAAGGGCAAATTGATCATGTCTTAAAACCTGGACAGTTGTTTATTTTTTATGAAGTGTTTCTTTGATCTTACTATTAAGGCATTATTCTTACACTTTGTAAAATACAGCTTTAAATTTAGCATTACATATATACTATTATTGTCTAAAATTTAACCTTTCTTGGTTGGAATTAGAAAATAATTGGTTAAATAATTTCATTATTCTTTATGAAGCAAACATCATCCTGATGTTTAAATTAAACTGTGACATATCTTTGCAAAATAAAGGGGCTAGGTTCCCTCTTTGAGTGGCCGTTGACCTTCCTGATTATTTCAGGATTAAAACTTAGAATGAAGTTGTTACGGTCTTGCTCTCCTAATCCTGTTCCCTTTGAAGTCCCTTAACCCCCACAAGCCTGAAGTGCCACAAAGCCTAAAGACAGAAATACTGGATAATAGGGATAATCTGAAATGTTAAGCATTCTGGTTAATTCTATCATTTTTTTAATTTAAAGATAATTTAAATCAGGCTGTTGAAAAACCAAATGTCACGCCTCCTGCCTCTTACACTTATAAAATGGATGAGGTTCAAAACCGCATAAAGGAAATGCTAAACAAGCATAGCAATGGCATTTGGATATCTAAGCTTCCACATTTTTACAAAGAATTATATAAAGAAGAACTAAATCAAGGAATTTTACAACAGTTTGAACACTGGCCTCATATTTGCACGGTACGTTTCTTCTTATTCTTCCCTCTTGATGCTTCCTCCCTGCCTCACTTTCAGATTTTGAGTTATTAGTCGTATCATCTTTTATTTAGGGAGCACAAAGCACTTTACATAATATTGCTTCATTAATCTTTTATCACTAAGTTTAACACATATAAGTTCTTATTTATAGGAGAAATACGTCTTGGTTGAGAGCTGTGTGTGTTGTAACTGCTGTGTGTTTAATATATGATCATATATATATACACATACACACCATTTAGTATTGAACTGTTACCAGTAGATACTGATGGCTCTGTCAATTTAATAATTTAAACTTAACTGGTAATAGAACATTTTTTGTTGGCCTCAAATTTTATATGCTTGTTCCTGAGCATTTTTAAAGACATTCAGCTGAACAGATTTTAGTTATTTGGCTAATTATTTATAGAATACCTTAAAAAATTAATATAGAATTCAGATTTTAAATTTTTAAAAACTCCTTTGAAGGAAAAAATTGAAAGGTGAGCTAACATCAATTTTCATGCCTGTTCCTACTTGAGAGTCTATTATGGTAAAATGATGGATCAGAGTAGTTTATCAGAAACCTTAGTTCAGCCAGAGATAGAGAAAACTAGCTTCCTAAAGGTAAATAACTAATCTTTAGATATTTCTCTTTTTTAATATAATTATTTATTTTCGGCCACACTGGGCCTTGGTTGCTGCTCGCAGGTGTTTCTCTAGTCGTGGCGACTGGGGTCTACTCTCTAGTTGCAGTGCACAGGCTTCTCATCCCTGTGGCTTCTCTTGTCGGGAACACGGGCTCTAGGCGCCTGGGCTCAGTAGCTGTGGCACACGGGCTTACCCCACAGCTTGTGGAATCTTCCCAGGGCAGGGATCAAACCCATGTCCCCTGTATTGGTAGGCAAATTCCCAAACACTGGACCACCAAAGAAGTCCCTTAATGTTTCTTAATGCTGTTTACATAGACTGTATTCAACAAAATAACTTCTAAATAGTAGCATTAGCTTTACTTGGTGCTTCTAAGCTTATAGAATTAGATATGCATGACAATTATTATTTGACACAGGGCTTTCATTTCTTTACCTTAATGTATATTTTGGTCCCCAACGCTGGGCGCAGTATGGGCCACTCCCTCTTATAGGCACCTGGCCTAAAGACGGCATGTATTTTTATAACCGCTGCTTCCTCCAGGGCACTAACACCTGCCCCAGTCCCGTGGGCTTTCCAGACAAGGGTTATGTGTCCATCCATCCATCCATCCATCCATCCATCCATCTTGTTCGTTCTCTACACCTGCAGGTACCAGGCAGTGCCTTAGGTACTGAGGCCACCTTAGGGCAATGTAATATGCTGATGAATACACAGTGTGAAGTGAGAAAATAACAAATACCAAACTCTGGAAGTATGGCTATTTCCTTCCCTATAAAGTCAAGAATGATCATAAGAATGTTTTCCCTGATTTATGTTGAATATGGGGTTTGTTCTTGTGGTAGGAATTTCTAAGGTCGCTATTTGATTTATTCCATTTTTATTCTTTTCTGGGAAGGATATTCTTACTGGATGCAGGCTGAGCAGCATTGAGGAACCTCTCAGGTTTTCATAATCTTGAGGAGATTTTTGAGGTTTCACCAGGCCGCTCAATCTGAAGGTTCAGGGGCCTGGAGCTTCTTTTTGAAATGCATATGGTTCTTTTATTTTTTAAATCCATAGGTATTCATGAACTTATGTTTTCAATGAACTTTTAAGTCCTCTTATTGTGAAGATACACGTATAACTCACTATTAAGTTTCCAAAAAGAAGGATCGTCAGAGTAAAAGAATTTTAAATTAACTTCACAGATTCTTCCTAATGTAGTATATTTCTGGTTGAGAGTTCCCAGGTGGCTCAGACAGCAGAGAGTCTGCCTGCAGTGCAGGGGACTTGGGAAGATCCTCTGGAGAAAGGGATGGCAACCCACTCCAGTGTTCTTGTCTGGGAAATCCCATGGACAGAGGCACCTGGTGGGCTACCGTCCATGGGGGTTGCAAGGAGTCGTACACTATTGAGCGACTAACACTTTCTTCACTTTTCTGATTAGTTTGTTTTAAACTGCATGATAATAACTAGTATTTGTGTAGCTAAATATATGGCTTTGGGAGAGAAATTCTCATCCTTACTACTTTACATGTCTCCAGACCCTCACAATTTCTTTTGCCAGGATTGCAGGTGACAGAAGAGCTGTCTCTTTGATGTTGAAACTTTACCTAAAATGGGTGGTTTCCTGCTAAATTTCAGGTGCTAAAATAATTTTTAATTTTTTGGTTGCTCAAATGCATCTTTGTTGCATGATTATTTCTGTCTAGGCAATGAGGGTAGAATATGAAGCAGAAATAAAATGTTATCTTTCTTATCTTCATGCTGTTTCTCTCAATTTTAATAGGACTGTTTCGATGTAATCACTATCAGTTGTCAGGTGTGAGAAATTGATTAATGAAGCATTGTGTCTAGGATGACAAAAACTGGCAGTTTTAATGAGATCTATCAGTATTTTTCAAAATGGTCTTTTTAGTAGCCTGATTTTTTAAACAGACTGGTAGTAAACAGTTTCAAAATGTTACACCATGGTCAATTTTAGACAGTTTTAAATAGCTACACCATGATTATTTTCCCTTTCTTCTGACTTCTTGCTTTTCACCTTGCTGGAAAGCAGGAACACTGATAGAATTCCCAGGGCTGATTCTACTGCAGATAGGTCAGACAGGTGAGAACGACTTAGTGCTATGTATCTCCATATGGCTTGTTGTGTAACTGAAGAAGAAATCTGAGTGCACTGTATTTCTTCCTTTTTTTTTTTAAAGTGCTTTCTCTCCCAGTCATATAAAATATCCCATATAAAAGTACTGAAAAATAACATTGTAAAAGAAATAAAAATCACCCATCATCCTAGCACCCAGAGATAATCACCTTCAGGAGTTCTATTTGAGTGTAGCATGGGTCGCATCAGCTCAAGGGACCAAATAACAGCTCTGAAATTTTACCTTGACAAAGGTTTCATCAGCTCTATGCTACAAGTCACTTTACAAGTTTTTTAGATGGCATCTTGATGCAGGCAGAAGTATGCTTTGAATCTGTTGTTTTTAACCTTTTGATCTCTCTAGCAGCAAAATGTGTACTGAGAGTTTTCAAGGCTAAAGAGAATATAGAGCCATGTTAACAATGATGACCCAGTTCCATAGTGTTCCTTAAGAACTTGTGCAGAAGCTGTCTTGGAAAGCCTCAGAGCCCAAGATGGCAGACTGTTGACCAAGGATACAAGCATCTAAGAATCGCTGTTGGATCCTAGGAGAAAGATAGCAACACCTCCTGGCTGTTCTGAAAGGGTGGCCTTATTAATAATGTTTTCTTTAACGGTTGTATTTGGCTGGTATTATATTTATAAAATGCTTCTGTGAGCCACTCACTGACCTGGGTGCTAAGAATAACAATAAACAAGACAGACCTGAGTTTTGCCCTTCTGGAACTTAAGGAACTTTTCCCTGCCCAACAGGGAAAATAAGCATTGAGCAAATAAGGGTAAGCCTGCACTGGTTATGAAGAAGAAATGTAGGGTGTTAAGGAAACATGTAAACAGGAGGGTGTGGCATCGTCAGCCAAGTCAAGAAAAGCTTCCCCGAGGAGGTAGCCGTTAACACAGAAATTTCAAATCTCGTGACAGTGACTGTGGAATACCAGAGGTTTTGTTGGAACCCTCCACTTTCTGAAACATGGGTGGCGAGAGAAACCTCTCCATTTGTGCATGGCATGGAGTATGTCTTCAGTGCCTTGGCTGAAGCTGTGTGGAGAGCTGGGGGGTGGACGGGGGCTGCTTCAGAGCCAGACAGGATCAGATGCACCTAGCTGAGAAGACTTTGCTGGTACCTCAAAGGCCTCGCAGAGGAGCACGGGGGGGTAGCTTCAAGATCGTGGGAAACATTCTGAGTTCAGCTAGAAGCACATCAAGCCTTAATCACAGAACATAACATCAGTGAATAATAACATAAAATGATATAAATGAGAAAAGTACCTAATGATGCTAATTATTCATGCTTTTATAAAAAGGTTTTACTGTTAGCCTGTATTTTATATGCATTTTTTTGTTTGTTTGTTAGAAATCACTGAGCTTTAAGTCATTTAGTCCTTCTAATACCTCAGACTTAAAAATACCTGAAGTTCTAGATTGCAATTTCTGTAATATCAAAGGCGGCAACAGCAGTTATGCCACTTACATACTTTTGTATGTTCAGGAATTTGCCTTAACTTTATTTTTTTTTCTGCCTTAACTTTAATTATGATAATTACATAAGATAAAGCACCTGTCAGCCCATGCAAAATGAATTGCCTCTTTTTTTGAAGCCTGGATATGTCCGTGTAAAAAACACCTTGAATTCTAAGGAAGTGAACATAAATGAAACAGCAGTGATGTATCCTCAGCCTTAACAGTATTGATACAATCTATAGGGCCATTCCAGCAGAAGCAGCTGCTGCTGCTGCTGCTAAGTCACTTCAGTCGTGACCGACTCTGTGCGACCCCACAGACGGCAGCCCACCGGACTCCTTTGTCCCTGGGATTCTCCAGGCAAGAACACTGGAGTGGGTTGCCATTTCCTTCTCCAATGCATGAAAGTGAGAAGTGAAAGTGAAGTCGCTCAGTCGTGCCCGACTCTTAGCGACCCCATGGACTGCAGCCCACCAGGCCCCTCTGTCCATGGGATTTTCCAGGCGAGAGCACTGGAGTGGGTGCCGTTGCCTTCTCCAAGCAGAAGCAGCACTGAGGAGTAAAGCCAGAACTTGAAAGTACGGCCGTAATAGCAAATTGAAATCCAGTGTCTTTTCTGACTTTTCATCAGTAAAAAGAAACACAGAATGAACACATTGGAACAGTTTTAAAATTTAAATTCAGTGACTATCTGAGTAGGGGAAAGATAAAATTGCAATGCAGTGAAATCAGAATAGGACACTTGGGGAGTAATGTGATGTTGCTGTTCCAGAACTTGAAACAGAAAACTACCCACAGGCCCAACAGTACAGGTGAGTTTGGTCTTTGGGGTTTGGTTTTTGCCTTGACCATCTGTTAGTGGTATTACTTTCAGCATACAGATCAGGGCCTCACTCTGCTCTAAAACATGACTGTCCTTCCCGTCTCTTAGGGTTGTTAGAATTAAGTGATAGAAACGTTATTATAAAAGAGCAGCTGCCAGTACAGTCTAGAAACATAGCAGGTATATAGGAAAAGACAGCTGTTCTTTTTCCCGGGGCAGCCCAGCTTAAATGAAAGCAGGTTAAAACCCACTGGTAAAGCAGAGGCGTTACCAGCAAATGCTACAAAGGAGCTTCTATCAATGAAAACAGAGGTAACGCTAAAAAGGACAGAAAAATGGAAAAATAAGGAGCAGTGGATAAAGAAAATGATACTCTTAGATGAAGTGAATCTCTGCCTTCCTAAAGACGCAGATCCTGCTCCCCCTAGAGGTAATGAGAAGCGTATCTAGTACCTGCTTGGCTTAGAATACACAGTGAAAGCCAGAGCTGCCACCCAAGATCATGCCCCAAAGACCTCCACACATTTAACCAGGATAATGTTTTCCTGCGGAGACCTGTGAACAAGTGCTGAACCTCAGGCCATGCTAAAGGACAACGGCTAGAAATTGATCCAAATACAAATGATTGTAGTCAGCATCAGTGCAAAGTCCTTAGTAGAAAAGGGGTAAGAGTGAAAGAGTATTGACCTTGAAATATTATAATGTCTATAAAACTACTCACACAAGGTGGTGGAAAAAGAGTTTCTCTGGGTAGATGGTTTGTGAACACATCGGGTACCATCTGCAAGGAACTTTCTCCTTTCCCTCTGATTAACTCTTTCTGGAATATACCACAAACACCTGTACTTTCTTAAATAGAAGTGACTAAAAATTATAATTTTCTGAACTATCCTGGGCATAGCGGGAGCCTCTACAGAGGAGGGTGGCAGATGTACGTGGCCTGGAAAAGGTAAGTTGGGTACTAACTCATCTTCATGTAGTATACTGTGTGAAGTATAAGCCCCACCCACTGCCCTTAGAGGCTTCAGATCTTAACCTATCAGTTTTTTCTTCACTGGGGACCATTTCCTCATCTCTTTATCAATTGTCCAACTCTTCCAGAACTTCTTGGCTTTAACACAAAAAGCCTAAGCTCTGTAGGAGGTCATCAACCAGTCTTTCTTTCTGTGAACTGGCTAATCATAGGGTGCATGCTTCTGGTCAAGGACTCTCTGATGTTTTAGTTGTTGCTAGGTACCCAGGGGTCTTTACTCCTTGCTGAAATTGACTTTTTTAATTGGTTTGCTTTTGAATTACAAGCCATTGCTAATACTTGGGATACTGGATGGCAGGTCTCCAGGTGAATGTGATTTATCATCAGTTGAGTTCAGTCGCTCAGTCATGTCTGACTCTCTGCAACCCCAGGGAATGCCTCACGCCAGGCTTCCCTGTCCATCACCAACTCCTGGAGCTTGCTCAAACTCACATCCATTGAGTCGGTGATGCCATCCAACCATCTCATCCTCTGTCGGCCCCTTCTCCTCCCGCCTTCAATCCTTCCCAGCATCAGGGTCTTTTCCAGTGAGTCAGTTCTTCACATCAGGGGCCAAAGTATTGCAGCTTCAGCTTCAGCATCAGTCCTTCCAATGAACACCCAGGACTGATCTCCTTTAGGATGGACTGGTTGGATCTCCTTACAGTCCAAGGGACACTCAAGAGTCTTCTCCAACACCACAGTTCAAAAGCATCAATTCTTCTGCGCTCAGCTTTCCTCACAATCCAACTCTCACATCCGTACATGACTACTGGCAAAAACCATTGCTTTGACTAGATGAACCTTTGTTGGCAAAGTAATGTTTCTGCTTTTTAGTATGCTGTCTAGGTTGGTCATAGCTTTTCTTCCAAGGAGCAAGTGAGTGCCTTTTGATTTCATGGCTTCAGTCACCATCTGCAGTGATTTTGGAGGCCCCCCCCAAAACAAAAGTGTGTCAGTGTCCATTGTTTCTCCATCTATTTGCCATGAAGTGATGGGACCGGATGCCATGATCTTAGTTTTCTGAATGTTGAGTTTTAAGCCGGCTTTTTCACTCTCCTCTTTCACTTTCATCAAGAGGCTCTTTAGTTCCTCTTCACTTTCTGCCATAAGGGTGGTGTCATCTGCATATCTGAGGTTATTGATATTTCTCCCAGCAATCTTGATTCCAGCTTGTGCTTCATCTACCCTGGCATTTCACATGATGTTCTCTGCATATAATAAGCAGGGTGACAATATACAGCCTTGATTTACTCCTTTCCCGATTTGGAACCAGTCTGTTGTTCCATGTCCAGTTCTAACTGTTGCTTCCTGACCTGCATACAGATTTCTCAGGAGGCAGATAAGATGGTCTGGTATTCCTGTCTTTTGAAGAAATTTCTACAGTTTGTTGTGATCCACACAGTCAAAGGCTTTGGCAGATTCAGTAAAGCAGAAGTAGATGTTTTTCTGGAACTCTCTTGCTTTTTCTGTGATCCAAAGGATGTTGGCAATTTGATCTCTGGTTCCTCTGCCTTTTCTAAAACCAGCTTGAACATCTGGAAGTTCTTGGTTCATGCACTGTTGAAGCCTGGCTTGGAGAATTTTGAGCATTACTTTGCTGGTGTGTGAGATGAGTGCAATTGTATGGTAGTTTGAACATTCTTTGGCATTGCCTTTCTTTGGGATTGGAATGAAAACTGACCTTTTCCAGTCCTGTGGGCACTGTTGAGTTTTCCAAATTTGCTGGCATATTGAGTGCAGCACTTTAACAGCATCATCTTTTAGGATTTGAAATAGCTCCTTTTTCCTATTTATTGGATAGTGATTTATCATACTGTCTCAGGTTTGTATTGAGTGGTGCCCATATAAAGTGAAATTTAGGACATAATTTAAAAGCTTCAACACAAAGAAACCACTACCCAATGGAAACAAAGCTGTGGCTGAATAAGACCCATACAACTGCTTTGAAAACTTTGATTTAATTGAACAGTACCAATTCCATTACAGAATCCCAAGGAAAATTCTAATTCCATTAGAAACAGGAAGTTTACCTTAGCAACCCATGCTGCATAGTTAGCAGGTGAACCTTCATAGATTCAAAGGAGTTTGGCTTCAAGAACTTTACAGCACAGGTAAATTAGGAAGAAGTGAAGACTTCTTAGTATTAAGAGATAATTTCTAGGCATATAGGATGAAAGCTTTTATTTTTTGAATGTGCAGAGCTCCTGAAAAAGTTGATGTTTTAAATCCTTGGGTCTCACATCTACCAAACCTCATCTGTCAACTGCAAACTTACAGAAGCTCAGAGGGATGTGAGAGAAGTATGTCATTCAAGTTGTGATTCCAGACGAGGCAGAAATCAAACTAAATACAGTGGACTTGTGGGAATAGTATGTTTAAGACATGTTGGATTCTAGAATATTCTGGTGATCACCAGAGGAGACCGTGCCAGTTCCCAGTCATGGGACTGGTGATATTTGGGGTGGATATCCAAACCCAAAGGAATAATGTAGAGCCCAGAACAAAGAGAATGTGGAGGAAAACGGCAGGACCATGATCCCGAGGCCCCTATAGACAGGAGGCCTTTCGAGCCCCTCCTCAGGTATGTACCTGAATCAAGTAGACTAAAGGGTCGAGAAGTTGTAAAGCACCCTCTTGAGAGACCCAGTGGGAATGTTCAGCAGCAGGTTATCACACTAAGGAAGTAATAGCAGCCATGTTTCAAGTAGCAGTTGACTTCCCTTGGTCGTCTGTGAAGGCCAGAAGACAGCTGTTCTGCTCTGGGGGGTGAGCCAGTAGAACAACATGTAAATCTGGTCGGATGTACCCGAGCACAGTGCAGAGTGGACACCATCCTGTAACCGCATTCCAGCAATTTCTTGCCTCTGGAGAGATTCTCACAGGCTGGGGATAGGTATTGTAATAGGTGTATTTTCTCAGGCAGTTGACCAGCAAATTAAAAAAAGACAAGACACATGCTGTGGAGGACAGATGGTGATCACATTGGAATTCCTGAGAAAAAATAAATTTTCACTTCCATGAAAAATTTAAGACTTTAAGTTAGAAGAATTTTATTTGTCTTAAATTACATATATTTTTTAAAAATATGAGTTCCATGATTTTTTTCCTTTGAGTTGAGTGACCTTTTCAGCCATTCCCCAAAGATTGGCTAATGAAGTATGTGGACAGGGCATGTTTTCCATGTCACTAAATTATCCATGAATATTTGTCTAACCTGTTGAAGGACCTCTGAATCAACTCCAGTTAAGTGTCAGGTTCAGTTCCTAAAGTCAGGCCTATGTTTAACTTTAGTAAATGCTAATTTGAATTTAAAGAGGCCAAATCACTAGCCAACAAAGTGTATTTAGGCATATAACCAACCTTCTAGAGATCAAAAAGAAGTCAGTAAGAACTGGAAAGTGCCTGCAATTCAAGGAACTAGTCGTTTTGGTGATTGGCAGAGGTGGGATAGGGTATCGACCTTAAACAATGAAAATAAAACTGCTGAGGAAACAAATATACCTTCCAGATTAGATGATTATTTGGCTATTGTTTGTATTTTGGATAAAATCAGGCTTATTGGTCAAAGATCTCTTTCATGGGCTGACTGGCAAAGCTTAATATAAATGCTCCAGATGGAGCCCTGGAAGCTTCCTACTTAAAGGTGATTTTTAAACATTAGTCTGGAATAAAGGCCAGAAAAAATGTGAATTCTCCTCTTGCCCTGAACAAGTTCACATCAAGTGGACCAAATATTCATAACTTCTGTTAAGACAGGAAGCCCTAGTTGGAAGAATTCAGTGTATTGGTCATGTTTAGAGGTCATGCTTAGAGCTTTGACAAAGTACATTGTTAGGTAATTGGTTCTGATTACATCTAGAGCACAGATGGGAATGGAAGCTTTGGGGCCAAGAGTGGGGAAGGCTAGTAAACAAACATTGAAGTATCTCATATTCCCAGTTAACTCATTGGAAAGAAAAGGATCATAAAGCTAAAGAACTCTTATCCTCATTTGGATCAGAAGAAGCTATGGCAACAGTTGGTCATGGGGCTAGTGAGAGTTATTTTAGATACGTAAGATGGGCTATATTCCATTGAAATGAGTCTCTGCCATCTAGCGAGAGAGTTCCAGAAAAACATCTACCTCTGCTTTATTGACCACGCCAAAGCCTTTGACTGTGTGAATCACAACAAACTGTGGAAAATTCTTCAAGAGATGGGAATACCAGACCACCTGACCTGCCTCCTGAGAAATCTGTATGCAGGTCAGGAAGCAACAGTTAGAACTGGACATGGAACAACAGACTGTTTCCAAATCGGGAAGGGAGTACGTCAAGGCTGTATATGTCACCCTGCTTATTTAACTTATATGCAGAGTACATCACACTGGACTGGATGAAGCACAAGCTGGAATCAAGATTGCTGGGAGAAATATCAATAACCTCAGATATGCAGATGACACCACCCTTATGGCAGAAAGCAAAGAGGAACTAAAGAGCCTCTTGATGAAAGTGAAAGAGGAGAGTGAAAAGGCTGGCTTAAAATTCAGCATTCAAAAAATGAAGATCATGGCATCCAGTCCCATCACTTCATGGCAAATAGATGGGGGAACAGTGGAAACAGTGACAGACTTTATTTTGGGGGGCTCCAAAATCACTGCAGATGGTGACTGAAGCCATGAAATCAAAAGGCACTTGCTCCTTGAAAGAAAAGTTATGACCAACCTAGACAGCATATTAAAAGTAGAGACATTACTTTGCCAACAAAGGTCCATCTAGTCAAAGCAGTGGTTTTTCCAGTAGTCATGTATAGATGTGAGAGTTGGACTATAAAGAAAGCTGAGCGCAGAAGAATTGATGCTTTTGAACTGTGGTGTTGGAGAAGACTCTTGAGAGTCCCTTGGACAGCAAGGAGATCCAACCAGTCCATCCTAAAGGAGATCAGTCCTGGGTGTTCATTGGAAGGACTGATGCTGAAGCTGAAGCTGCAATACTTTGGCCCCTGATGTGAAGAACTGACACTGGAAAAGACCCTGATGCTGGGAAGGATTGAAGGCGGGAGGAGAAGGGGCCGACAGAGGATGAGATGGTTGGATGGCATCACCGACTCAATGGATATGAGTTTGAGTAGACTCTGGGAGTTGGTGATGGACAGGGAGGCCTGGCATGCTGCATTCCATGGGGTCGCAAAGAGTCGGACCCAACTAAGCAGCTGAAATGAACTGATCCACTTTAGAGAAGGTGTTGCAGAGAGTTAAGAAGATGCTTTTAGGTGAAGACTGAAGAAGGGTTTTAAGATGGACCCAGAAGGCTCAAGTGACTTTGGATAATGGAGGTTTGCCATGTCTAAATCTAAAATTATAAAAAGTAGGATTCTGCATGATAAGTGAATAACTCACATAAAAATAGAATTCTGGTTTATTTTTTGCATTTTCTCAAAAAGTATGTTTTTCAAACTTTCTCTGGATAACTGATGTGTGTTCATGTATCTTAAGTGTCTTAAAGCACAGTGAAGATTGGCGTTTTAAGATACCAGATGTTAAGGCATGAGCCTCTAGAGAGGTGGGCTAACCATTGTGAGCAAGATGAGGAGTGCCCCAGACGTTTTTGTTTCTAGCCTTAACATTAAGGACACATCTGGAGTATCTAGAACCATCTAGAAGGTCTCATAGTGTCAGCAGGGGTGCACCAGTGATGACAGGGGATGCCTGCAGATGCCGAACACATGCTGTATTCCTTCTGCTTTCATTGATGCCTCAAGTTTGTCAGGCATGGACCTTTCCCAAGTCTTAAGCACACGTTGGCAGAAGAATGAGGAGGAAAACCTAACATTTTACATGTATACTAGCATTCTTAAGATGATCTCTTAGCTGTCATCCAGAATATAGCAAGATTAAAAGCAATCTAATTTAATATTAAATTGACTTGCGTCTTTTGACTTATTAAAGCTCTTCTCTGGTAACAAGAGGATACCTTCTTTATGCATACATACAGTTGACCCTTGAACAACACGGGGGTTAGGGGCACCAACCTCATGTACAGTTAAAAACCCTTGTATAGCCTTACAGCCCCCCATATCCACACTTGCCACATGTATTAGGCAGTGTTTGCCCCTGAATTTTCACAATCGAGATGCAATTCACACATCATCGAATGCATTTAAATGTATTTTATTTATTTATTTTTGGCTGTGCTAGATCTTCATTGCTACGGATTGTGTAGTACTCTAATGCATATTTAGTGAAAGAAAAATCTGCATGTAAGTGGACCTGTGAAGTTCAAACCTGTGTTATTCAGGGGCAAACTGTATTTATGGTCTCTCTTCCTAAGCATTATACAGAAAATTAGTATTAATGAACTCAATGTTTTTGCTGACAAGCTACGTACCCAGCATACTTTAACAGTCTGTTCTTTTGGGAGAAGAGGGTATTTCTCATAAGCTTGCATTATCACCTTAGTGGTCTGGGTAGCCTCCTAAGGGCTTAAATTTTAGCTAAGGAATAGGTGAATAGGATCTGACAAAACAGAAAATTTTGGGAGGGCTATGCATACTAATTCCTGTCTAATCAGAAGTCGAGAAACTTTTTCTGTAGAGGACCAGGTAGTAAGTGTTTTAGGTTTTGCAGGCCGTGAGCGATGTGACCGTCACCCACAGTCTGGCACGACTACTTGGCTCTGCCGTTGGAGCGCAAAAGTGGCCACGTGCTCTGCATAGAGCATGGCTGGGTACCAATAAAACTTTGTTGGTGTACACTGAATTTCATTTTCATATCACAGAGTAATTCTTTTCATTTTTTCTAACAATTTAAAAATGGAGGGACTTCCCTAGCAGCCCAGTGGTTAAGACTCTGCTTCCACTGCAGGGGGTATGGGTTCGATCCCTGGTTGGGGAACTAAGATCCCGCATGCCACACAGTGAGGCCTAAATAAACAAATAAATAAAAGAAACACCTTTAAAAAAGTAGAAAAGTCATTCTTAGGTCACAAACTAGGCAAGAACAGGTGGCTTGCCGCATTGGGCTGTAGCCTATAGTGTGTGGCCCCTGGTCTAGAAGTAGACAGTCTTAGAACTCGGGGAAATGGTACCAGGCTTGTTTTTCTTCTCCTTCTCTTCCATTAGGAGATGCCATCATGCCATGCCTCTCTGGAATGTTGCGAAAAGAAAATTGGATTATATGCAAATGCTGGGCATTTTTAAGTCTTGTTCATTAAAGGGGCAACACATTTAGTTCTTTCTAGTGTGGTGATTGGAAAAAGCATTCCTTACCACTGGAGCGACCTTTCTCTACAAAATGAAAAGCTGAGGGTTTTCTCAGGATATTGCAGGAAGAAGAGAGCTAGCGCTTCATTTTTGCCTGCATATTTCCAGCTTTCTTCCCAGTCATTTATTCCTGACAGTCCTGATACCTTTCCATGGTTTCATTCCTCCTCATATTCTGTCAGTTTTCTAAGCTGCTGCTTTGGCTTTGTCAGAGAGAATGAGGTGAGATGTGGTGTACAAGGCAGAAGCGCCTGTGGTTTCCTAGGGTTATTGGAAGTCAGATCCTTCACAGGGAGATCCATATTATTTCATTTCCCTGCCTCTTTCTGAAATGCAGTGCATGATCATGTTCACAAGTAAAGGCAGTGATTGAGAAGAGTACAATGTACACTTTTGTGTTCTCTTCATTCATTTGAAAAGTTTTTCTCAAAGTTAAAATGCATTCATGTGTTTTCACATTGTTGATAGCCATTAAAATATCTGTAATTTGCTTTATTTAAAAATTTCAGGTGGAAAAACCTTGCAGTGGTGGTCAGGATTCACTTCTTTATCCACCTAAGAGAAAGCAGCTTTTGAAAAGTGAACTGAACGCTGAAAAAGTGCCTCCATCCCCACTACCTGCTCCAAAACAAATCCCACCGCTCAAAGGGTGTCCAGCAGTTATGCCAGGAGACTTTAAAGAGAAAGTCGCAGAGCTGCTGGTGAATTACTCTAGTGGTCTTTGGGCCAGTGCACTCCCGAAAACATTTGAGGACATGTACAAAGTGAAATTACCCGAGGATGCCTTAAAAAATCTTGATTTGCTTTCTGACGTATGCACCATAGACTACATTTCTGGAAATCCCCAGAAGGCCATTCTCTATGCTAAACTTCCATCTGCCGCTGACAAAATCCTAAAGGATGCAGAGCAAGCACGTGGCAATTATGATATCAAGTCTATGGTTGAACAAGAATATTTGCAGATAGAAGAAAACATTGCTGAAAGTACGGACACCTTTATGGAGACTGTGACAATTCCTCCGTTAATCATTCCAACGGAGACATCACCATCAGTCTTGGTGGTTGAACTGAGCAACACAAATGAAGTGGTTATCAGGCAAGTTTATTTTCTAATTCTTTAGAATTCTGGTAAAGATCTCTGGGAGAAGGAAATGGCAACCCACTCCAGTATTCTTGCCTGGAGAATTCCATGGACAGAGAAGCCTGGCAGGCTACAGTTTCATGGGGTTGCAAAGAGTCAGACACGACTGAGCAGCTAACACTTTGACTGTCACTACTGTTGCTACTTGGCTTTTCTTCACATGGGTGCTGGTTGAGGAAGAATACTATATTTTTAGTTATAAATAGAGTTATAATGATTCTTAATATTTGTTAAATGTTCAAAATAACTATTTTGGAAGAAAAGATTTCTAACACTTTTAAAAATTGGATGATATGGTCTGAACCTGAAAAAAAATCTGTCAGAAGCTTAATAGTAACTATATATTAATATGTCAAAAGCAACCACCCACTATGTAGGAAATGCTGTTTAATCTGGAATTATGTAGCATTTATGAAAAGTCAGAATAGCCCATCAGCACCTTCCTAGTGTAATATCAGATTAGCCCTCTGGTTTCTTGAGCCTTTTGATATTATTGCCTGGGAGAAGGAATTATTGCGTAAGTGGCTAATGATTACTGAAATTATAAACAAACAGTTCAGCTCCAGGTACTTGATGTGGACTTTTGGAGAAAATGTAGACTCAGTTCAATTCAGTTGCTCAGTTGTGTCCAACTCTTTGCAACCCCGTGGAATGCAGCACGCCAGGGTTCCCTGCCCATCACCAACTCCCAGAGCTCGCTCAAACTCATATGTGCTGAGTTGGTGAAAAATATGATCCAACCGTCTCATCCTCTGACGTCCCCTTCTCCTCCCACCTTCAATCTTTCCCAGCATCAGGGTCTTTTCCAATAAGTCAGTTCTTCGCATCAGGTGGCCAAAGTATTGGAGCTTCAGCTTCAACATCAGTCCTTCGAATGAGTATCCAGGACTGATCTCCTTTAGGATGGACTGGTTGGATCTCCTTGCTGTCCAAGGGACTCTCAAGAGTCTTCTCCAACACCACAGTTCAAAAGCATCAATTCTTCTGCGCTCAGCTTTCTTTATAGTCCAACTCTCACATCCATACATGACTACTAGAAAAATCATAGCTTTGACTCGATGGACCTTTGTTGGCAAAGTAATGTCTCTATTTTTTAATAAACTGTCTAGGTTGGTCATACTTTTCTTCCAAGGAGCCAAGCGTCTTTTGCTTTCATGGTTGCAGTCACCATCTGCAGTGATTTTGGAGTCCAAGAAAATAAAGTCTGTCACAGTGTCCATTGTTTCTCCATCTGTTTGCCATGAAGTGATGGGACTGGATGCCATGATCTTCGTTTTTTGAATGTTGAGTTTTAAGCCAGCTTTTTCACTCTCTTCTTTCACTTTCATCAGGAGGCTCTTTAGTTCCTGTTCACTTTCTGCCATAAGGATGGTGTCATCTGCATATCTGAGGTTATCAATATTTCTCCCTGCAATCTTGAGTTCAGCTTATGTTCATAGCTCAGTTGGTAAAGAATCTGCCTGCAATGCAGGAAACCCCAGTTCGATCCCTGGGTTGGGAAGATCTGCTGGAGAAGGGAAAGGCTACCCACTCCAGTATCTGGCCTGGAGAATTCCACAGACTGTATAGTCCATAGGGTCGCAAAGAGTCGGACACGACTGAGCGACTTTCACTTTCACTTTTTTTATCCAGCCCAGCATTTCACATGATGTGCTCTGCATGTAAGTTAAATAAGCAAGGTGACAGCATACAGCTTTGATGTACTCCTTTCCCAGTTTGGAACAGTCCATTGTTCCATGTCTGATTATAACTGTTGCTTCTTGACCTGCATACAATTTTCTCAGGATGCAGGTAAGGTGGTCTGGTATTCCAGTCTCTTTAAGAATTTTCCACAGTTTGTTGTGATCTCCACAGTCAAAGGCTTTAGCATAGTCAATAAAGCAGAAATAGATGTTCTTCTGGAACTCTCTTGCTTTTTCTGTGATCCAGCGGATGTTGACAGTTTGATCTCTGGTTCCTCTACCTTTTCTAGATCCAACTTGAACATCTGGAAGTTCACGGTTCACAAACTGTTGAAACCTAGCTTGGAGAATTTTGAGCATTACTTTGCTTGTGTTTGAGATGAGTGCAATTGTGTGGTAGTTTGAATACTCTTTGGCATTGCCTTTCTTTGGGATTGGAATGAAAACTGACCTTTTCCAGTCCTGCGGCCACTGTTGAGTTTTCCAAATTTGCTGGCATATTGAGTGCAGCACTTTCACAGCATCATCTTTTAGGATTTGAAATAAATAGCTCAGCTGGAATTCCATCACCTCCACTAGCTTTGTTTGTAGTGATGCTGCCTAAGGCCCACTTGACTTCGCACTCAAGGATGTCTGGCTCTAGGTGAGTGATCACACCATCGTGGTTATCTGAGTCATGAAGATCTTTTTTGTATAGTCCTTCTGTGTATTCTTGCCACCTCTTTTTAATATCTTCTGCTTCTTTTAAGTCCATACCATTTCTGTCCTTTATTGTGCCCATCTTTGCTTGAAGTGTTCCCTTGGTACCTCTAATTTTCTTGAAAGATCTCTCGGCTTTACCATTCTATTGTTTTCCTGTATTTATTTGCATTGATCACCTAGGCAGGCTTTCTTATCTTTCCTTGCTGTTCTTTGGAACTCTGCATTCATATGGATATATCTCTTCTCCTTTGCCTTTTTCTTCTCTTCTTTTCTCTGCTATTTATAAGGCCTTCTCAGGTAACCATTTAGCCTTTTTGCATTTCGTCTTCTTGGGGATGGTTTTGATCACTGCCTCCTGTACAATGTTACAAACCTCAGTCCCTGGCTCTTTCGGCACTATATATGTTAGATCTAATCCCTTGAGTCTATTTGTCACTTCCACTGTATAATTATAAGAGATTTGATTTAGGTCATATCTGAATGGTCTAGTGGTTTTCCCTACTTTGTTCAATTTAAGTCTGAATTTTGCAATAAGGAGTTTGTGATCTGAGCCACAGTCAGCTTCTGGTCTTGTTTTTTCTGACTGTATAGAGATTCTCAGTCCAGCTGCAGAGATATAGTCAGTCTGATTTCGGTGTTGACCATCTGGTGATGTCCATGTGTAGAAGTGTCTCTTGTGTTGTTGGAAGTGGTTGTGTGCTATGACCAGTGTGTTCTCTTAGAAAAATGCTGTTAGCCTTTGCCCTCTTCATTTTGTTCTCCAAGGCCAAATTTGCTTGTTACTCCAGGTAACTCTTGACTTCCTACTTTTGCATTCTAGTGCCCTATGATGAAAAAGACATCTTTTTTTGGTGTTAGTTCTAGCAGGTCTTGTAGGTCTTCATAGAACCGTTCAACTTTAACGTCTTCAGCATTACTGGTTGGGGCATAGACTTAGAATACTGTGGTATTGAATGGTTTACCTTGGAAACGGACAGAGATCATTCTGTATGTTCCTTGAGCCTTTTAATATCATTGCCTGGGAGAAGGAATTATTGCTTAAATGGCTAATGATTACTGAAATTATTAAAAAAAAAAAAAAAAAAACAGTCCAGCTCCAGGCTCTTGATGTGGACTTTTGGAGAAAATGTAGACTATATAGGAAATGAAACAGTAATTTGCCCTTTCTGACTTGGGATAAACAATAGGAACCAGTAGAGCTGGATCTCCAGAAGGAGCAGCCCAAGGTGTGGCTGTGGATAGACAGACTGGGCAAAGGCTGAAGCAGAACAGGGTCCAGGCTCCTTCAACCAAAATGTCCCTTGTGATGTGGGCTCTCCCTCCTCCTCAGGGTCGTAGCTGAGCTGGGAAGACCCAAAGAAAGGCCACAAAGAATTGTGGCCAAGTTCTTTAATAAAATGTTGCCGCAAAACTATTAAAGCTGTTCTATATGAACAAACTAAGTCTGATAAAGAAGTGAGAATCAAGTATCTTTGAATGTTAAAACTCCAACATGCTGAAGCTTTGTTGAGGTCTGTTTTATATAGGGGTGGTAAATGCATGGAGCTTTTATTTGAAAGGTGAAGTATGGGCTGAGGATAGAAAGCGCTTGCTGAGGGTTTGGGTTCCCACTGTGGGTCACTAATAAATTGAGGTTAAGGAAGGATGTTGAGCACATTGCTAACATTTACCGTTTGATGTTATAAAGGAAAAAGTCTAAATCTGCTTCCTCGGCAGGATCCTTGGGTTTGTGTTACCAATAGTCCCTGGGGCCACTTTCAGAGACCAGTCACCCAGCACAGGACTGAATCAATCATGTGATTTCTTAAGTTCTTCCCAAGAGTTGGCAGGAATCTGGATCAGTTCCAAGACTTCAGTAGGAGGGTTCCAGTCTATTCCAGGATGATTAGGTCCAGAGTCCTCTGGTTACCTGAATCTGCTTTTTCAGTGTAAATTAGAATCCCAGTGTCAGCATTCTGTGTGTTCAGCAGGGTGGCAGGCAACCAGCAAGCATGGTAGGTGCTATCTGCCCTCGGCCATTGGTATCCCCCAGCTACCCTGAAGACTTAGCAGATCCGGCAGGCTGAGCTCTCTTCTGTACCCATAGCTTTACCCAGGCAGGCAGTAGACTCTGGAAACCTGTAGGCTTGTAACTCACAAAGTTACACAGAGGTGCTGTGGCGGGGACCCTTAGGTCAAGTAAGGGAATCTGTTGTCATCAATCTCAGAAATTAACTTTGTATAACCTTTATTTGTGGCCCACCTAAGTGGGCCTACATATCATTCTTTGTTCACTTGCTCAGGTAATTTGGGGGTAATGACCTCATTCTTGCCACCACCCACTATTAAACCAGCTGTAACATTACCTCCCTATCCCCCGCAAGGCACGTAGCTGCTAGCATCGTTCTCTGCTGGTGGCTGCAGAGAGCAAAAGCTGCCTGCAGAGCTCATGCTGCTTCTCACCACCTTCCTCCTTCCTGGCAGGATCCCATGCTAGGCAAACCACCAAACTACGGCTGGAGCTAGGCCTCTGCCAGTGGAACATCCAGGACTGCATTGCTACCAGGAGTCCCCGTGAGACTCCAGGTCCCAGGAAAGGGCACTCAGGCAGAGGTGCAGATGTCCCAGGAGACCCCAGAGCCAAGAGTGCAGCCAGTACCTTAACATTTGTAGAGCTCAATAAACAAGTGTTAGAGTGTGGAGTGAATAATATGCACGTCATATGTGGGTTTAAAACAGGCTTTGCCTCCCAAAGAGACATTATTTCCATTCTGTGTAGGACTTTTAAAAGCTTCTTTTCTGCTAGTAACAAATAGGTTGACTCTAGCGTTTTCTACCCTGCTAGTAGTTACCAAGAATATAGGAAGACACTCCTAAAGGAATAGTTTCTTAGAGCTCTAATAGGACTCTTTGGGCCCCAAGTAGAAGCTGGAACAGTTCAGAAAGCCCTGTTCTTGTGGCATATCCCCATCTCCCTGGCCAGGGGACTCTAGTGCTGGTGCAGCATAGCCTTAAAACTCAAAAGGCTTCATCCCATGGCTGAGATAGCTCCTGTTACAGGAGCCACACTTGATTTGCCAGGTTTTCCATTCTGGAAGGAGGCCTTTGTTGGAATTGTCTCTGAGTACTTAGGGCCAAGGAAACAACAGCCTATTTATGGCAGAAAGGAAAATAGTGAACTGGGACAAGGTGATTGCAGTTATCAACAGCAGAAAATTATAGAAGGAGGTAGAAGAGTATCCTGAAAAATAATTTTTCTTAGGAAGCGTACAATTTAAAGAGGCATTTATCTAAAACATGTCATCTCTTTAAGGGTGTCAGAACTCAGCAGTTTGATGTGATTTGTTCAGTAAGTTGGAGGGAGGGATTGTCACGTGATTTTGTTTATTTTCTAGGGTTTGTTTTTCTCTTGGAGAAGTTAAGTTTCATTGGTTTTTCAGAGCTTGAGACTTGTCCATATGCACCTTAGTTAAGGCAGAACTACTAACTAGATTTTCTTCTCAGTAATCCACACAAATCTCCAGCAGCCTGAGTCAGAATCTCAGGTTGATTCCTGCTCATCAGGCCTCCTCTGGTGTCTTTCTTTCCACTTTCTTTCTTCCCTTCCCTTGAGTCTTCTCTCCGCCTAGTCCTCCTCTAAAACTCCTTGACTGCTTACTGTTACATCCGCTAGGTCATTGCATTGTTGTTGAACATTTGCTCTGCTTTGTGGTGTGTTGGACTTTGGTCTTGTTTTATGATCCACAGTATTGCATTCTCCTTTTTCAAGATATAAATGTTTACTAAATCCACATTCTCCTCCCTGTTGATGTAAGCAAATCTGAGCCTGGCACCAAAGATGACAGTAGAAAAACAGAGTAATATTAATGAGTCCCTGTAGCTTTCCTTCTTCCAGCTTGTTTCATCTGTGTTCTTTTCCTTTAATTCAGGTACGTGGGCAAAGACTACTCTGCTGCTCAAGAATTAATGGAAGATGAGATGAAGGAGTACTACAGTAAGAGTTCTAAGGTCAGCCCGGTCCAGACTGTGCAGGTTGGCCAGCTGCTGGCTGTAAATGCTGAAGAGGATGCTTGGTTACGAGCGCAGGTCATTTCAACAGAAGAGGGCAAGATAAAGGCAAGCATTATGAAGACAAGCACATTATTTTTCAAATGAAAATATTGCTTCTAATATTGTATCCTCTAACTGTATTTAGTTTCCTCCAGAAGTTAAAAAGATAATATCTGTTAAAAATAATAATAATTATCCCTGTCAGCTTTTAAGTCAGTGGTAGTTATATTATCTTAGAGTTTTAGTTTAAACAAAGAAAAAATTCTTCTCCATTGGAATACCATAACCCATGATGTAATTAATCAGGAAAACAAACAAACAAACCTGTATTCCTATTCCTCAGGGTTACCTAATGAATACTGATCAGAGCTCTGTGGGCTTTTTATCAAGGTCAGTACTGGGAAATGAGGGAAATCATACAGATTGGGAGAGATGACATTCTGTCCTCTCTTGCACAGCCAGCTGAGGGGAACCCCAGATAAGACTCGACCGTGCCCCAAGTCTTGCCCTCTTGGTCATCTCAGAAAGGTCAGAGGGCTCTTTCACTAGTCTCTTCCATCAGAGGCTCCAGTACTTCCAGACTTGGCCGCGTTCATGGTGACCAGCCCCTGCCCTTGCTGCCTTTTCTTTCCTTCACCTTAGAGACCCAGAATGAGAACTTGCTCGTCAAGGCACCGTTTTGTCTAAACTTTGGAAATCAGGGTTAGCACATCTTAGAACGCTTAGCACTGCAGGGGGTGGGAAGTCCAGATGCCTGGGACCCCAGGCAGTATGTGGCCCTGTTGCTGCTGTGTGTTTGGTGAGAAACCTGAGTGATCTCTGGATGAAGGGGAGTAACTGTCCTAGATGTTAGCTCAGCTTCAGTCCACTTCCTGACTGTTTCCCTGTCCTTAGGAAGTTCAAAAATTAGCTGCCTGAAGGCACAGGGATCGCTTATGAAGAGAAGAACCGTACAAACCCTGATGATATGTTAAGAGTGCGTCAGGGTTTATGATAAACACTGCAAATCCTCCACAAGGACATCCCCCAGTCTGAGATCTACAGGGCAAAAATCACTTGGGCCTCCCTTCCTTCCTTATCTCTGCTTTGAGAATTTAAACTCTGGAGTCAGTCAGACCTGAGTTTGAGTCCCAACTCTGCCACTTCTAGCTGTGTGACCTTGGGACTTCTCTGATTCCTTACCTATAAAATCAGACACTGTCATCATGCTAGTATCTGCCTGTTATACTTTTCATTCATTTTTTTTCCATTGTCTTAGGGAAAGAGACAAGACTGACAAGGCTTGTTCTCGAGAAGCTTTTATGCTAGTAAAAGAAGACAGATAATGAACAAGTATACAATAAATGAAAAGGCAGGGAAAAGCAGTGAAGGAAATAACCAGGGTGCTGCAATAGAAAATAACTGTGAAGGAAGGGATAAGCAGGGAGATGTTATCTGGTTTATTTGCTTCGAAGGTTGTTCCACTGCCTGTGTGGGGCATAGGTTGTAGTGTAGGGCAGAGATCAAAAGTAAGACCTGTTAGTTGGCTGTTGTGGTAGTCAGCAGTTGCAACCTGAGTTAGGGTGGAAACAGTGGAGCCAGAGGTAACAAGACAGACTCAGGATGTGTATGGAGGTAGAACTGATAGGACACTAATTCATTGGATGTGGAAGAGAAGAAAGGAGAAGGTTCAGGATGGCTGATGAGCTCAGGACTTGAGCAGCTGGGTGGATGGTCATGGCATTTATTGAAACTGGGAAGTCAGGGAGAAGAATCAATATATAGGAAAATCAAGAATTTTGTAGGACCTATTAGGTTTGAGAATAGCTATCTGATTTCACCTGGATGAGCCTGGAGCTCAGGGAGAAGTCAGAACCAGAGGCGGGGCATCGGCATATAGGTGCCACTTGCAGCCCTGGGACTGGGTCAGGTCACCTACAGGAAGAATCACCCGTAGAGCAGAGAAGGGGGCCCAGAACCAGGCTCTGAAACACTTCAGCATTTAGGTGGTGGGTGTGAGAGGAGCAAAGGAGACTGTGAGAATGGCCCCAGAATGAGGAATACCAAGAGGACCATGTTATGGGAACCAGAACACGGAAGTGCCTCATGGAAGGAAGACAGAACAGGAAGCAGCCCGCTGTGTCATTGCTTCTGAGAGCTGTGGGCTAGTGTTAGGAATAAAAGGGGTAGCTTAGTGTGTTGTAGATAGTAAGCTCTTTAAGATAGCAGTAGTTGTGGCAATCCTGGCCTGATCTTGTTCCCATATCCCTGTGAACCAGACAAAGATGAATTTTACCCCTTACTAGGAGAAACACTAGCTACTCAACAAGTCTTGTTTCTCTTGACTTTTTCTATGCCTGATGGCAAGTATCCATTCCCTCCTTGATTTCCACAGATTTTGGTGAACATGAGAAACAGGAACTGGTGGTCACCCCTCAGGTTGTTGCCAGTTTTACCTGGTCCAGACCCATGTCCCAGAGGTGTCTGCTGGTTATTCCTCAGAGGGCACTGTGAGACCTGTGGCCACTTGAGGGAGCCAGAGAGCCAGGAGTGGACTGGGGCCCACCGCCAGGATCGTGAGCCTGCTTGTGCTAATCCAGGGGCTGAAGGGCAGAGGGCTGTGAGAGTCCAGCCGGATGTCCACGGGCAAATGTTTTATGAACTAACAGCTGACATGCAAATACATGGTATCGTGATTCCAAAGAATAAAGAAAGAAAAGAAAAGCTTCAGAGTTACAGAAACCCTTTGAAGAATTTAGAACAGTATTCTTTTGTCTCTTGCTGCTGGGATTACATTCTGAATTGCCCAGGAATCATGATTTCACATATTATGTTCTATTCTCAGAACACGTTGTCTCCATTTTGGGCCTAGGAAGAGCAGAATCCAGGTTGTGGGTGGTGATTACTATTAAAGGAAACAAAAGCTGCGTGAATCCTGAGGTTTTGGGGAAGGAAATGCAGGTGCTAATTTGGGGTTGGAGAAATTGCTGGCTGCAGTGTGGGGACCCCGCCAGGGATTGAGGCCTCAGGGAGCATTGAGTCAAGATATGAGCTCCAACAGATGATCCTTTTCAACCTGGGATACATAAGCTGCACAGCCCCAGTTATCAGGTAGCCAGGGAAAGACTTTAGTTGTCTCTCTGTGCTTTTCTTCCTTAGATTCTCTGATGGGGGAGAGTTTTTGGTTTTTATACTTAATAGCAGAATCTCAGTACTCAGAAGCTGTGGACTTCATTTTACTGCAGAAAGCAAAACTCTATATTACTTGGTATTTCTTTGCCAGCCTTTGCCCTGATTTGTTTTGTCTTGTTTTTGTAATAACTATCATCTGCTTTAATTAGAGAAGTGTGCTAAATTTTCAGCACTTTCCCTCCTATTCCTAGGTGTCATTATAAATCAAAGCTTAAGGTCTCTAGATTTTATTTTTCTCCAAATGGAAAAAGGCTTTGGTTATATAGTCCTTTTCAAATAAAGTTTTATTAATACACTAAACATACTGTCCAGGCCCTCAGTGTTGGTGATGAGAAAGCATCATGCAGGTTTCTGTAAACACAGAACTCTGTCCAGCAGACTTGGGATCTTTACCTGAGCTGGATGAAAGCCTAACCCAGCTTCCCAGCCCTGAGAAAAAACAGAATTGTCTACTTTTACAGTGTAGGATTTCATGTTATCCAGCTGCAACATCCTTGCTGTCATGGACAACATCTCACTCCCTGGGAGCATAACAGCTGAGAGCAGGCCATCATAAGTGCTGCTTTGGGGGTATAGAATCTGACAAATACCCTAGTGTGTACCTACTCTAGAAACAAATAATGGAGGGGTGTAGATCAGAAAAGAAGGAGGTGATGCAGGCATTATGATAGTAGGGCAAGAGTGGAGCAGCCAGGGTCGGCAGAGCAGATACGTGTGCTGCTGACAAGCTGGTGACGGAAGGTGTCGGAGCTCAGCAGTCCTCCCTCTGCTCCCTGTTGGCAAAGGAGCAAACTGAAGCCACTTAAGTGCATCGTGAGTTTTTTTTTTTAAGAAGTAAGGATAAAGAATTTTATTTGAACCTAAACGTTGTTTCTGTTATCATTAGGTTTGCTATGTTGACTATGGTTTTAGTGAAAATGTCGAAAAGAGCAAAGCATACAGATTGAACCCGAAGTTCTGTTCACTCTCATTCCAAGCTACAAAGTGTAAGCTCGCAGGTAAAAAGAAACTTTTTTAAAAGAGCTCTCCACTTTGGTGTGTATTACCATTGTACTTTGGGGTAGTTAAATCCTAAAGCATACTAAGTATTTACAGGTGTTAAAATGTGTTATTTCTTGAAAGATATAAGTAAATTCATGTTTAATGTTCTCTCTATAGGATATGATCATTACACAAATGTTATAATGTTTTTGTATGTTTTTGTTGCATTATACATAACATATGGGCTTCCCTCATAGCTCAGTTGGTAAAGAATCTTCCTGCAATGCAGGAGACCCGGGTTTGATTCCTGGAGAAGATCCCCTGGAGAAGGAAATGGCAACCCATCCCAGTATTCTTGCCTGGAGAATCCCATGGACAGAGGAGCCTGGCAGGCTATAGTCCGTGGGGTCGCAAAGAGTCGGACACGACTTAGCGACTAAACCACCATTCAAACCACCACCATACATAACATATAGCATGTTTAGTGTTATTATTCGGACATCTGCTGGACATCTGAGAGGGTTTAGTGGTTGCTGCCCTAACTGCCCTAGCAGCAGCTTCTCGAGGCCCTGTGTCGTGGGATTTGGTCAGTTTAAACTGTGTCATCCAACCTGTTGTGACGTGACTCCCAGCTTTCCTGCCGAGCTAGACTCTGCCGGTACTGCTTATCACCATGGAGCACCCTCTCACGCCCTCAAGCAGGAGCCTGGCTGTAGGTCTTGGTCAGTCTCTGGTACTATCAAGTACTACTGCTCTTTTTTCCCCTCCTCGAGGAGGCATGGAGAAATGCATGTGTGTGAGGATGACGTGTCGAGATGGCCTAAAAGTATGGGGGACAAATGTTAATGTTGAGGAAAGGCATGGAAATATATGTGCATCATGCAGGAGAGCTGGAGCTAGATTCAGAAAATGATCAAAATTGTTTTCATGAAAATTAGACCTGTGAAGAAATACCTTCTCCCAGCAGGGCTAAGTCTCTGTGTCAGAGGAGCTGGATTCAGCTCTGTCTGTGAGATACATCTTGAGTAACTTTAAAATCTTGTGACAAACCTGTGGAAGTTAGTTTTGAAAAGAACATACCAGGAGCACAGGTGAAGATTTAGGATGCTGAAATGAAAGGTTTAATAGAAACTTAGCTATGGAAAACAGGATAAGACCAAGAGAAAGGTAGGTCATAAGGAGTCTGTGAACTTTTGTTTATGGATTTAAAGGGGGAAAACATAGAAATAGACACTGTAGTACCATTGGGGAAGTGATGCCCTAGTTTAATAGATTAACTTTGAGTGGTCATATATATGATCTATGAAATTGCAATTTTCTAAGAATAAAGAATAATTAGACTATGATAAAATTCACCTAATACCCATATTACATTAAACAGTATTTAATCTTTCTTTCATAAATCAGAAAGTTCTTTGGTATTCTCAGTGCCATCATGGTGTACTTGAAAAGAAAGGGCGGGGGGACGCCATCTAAATTTTCAATAAATGCATGTTTGTGAAAGAAATAATTGTGTATACTTACTTAGAAACTGGAAAAAAAAAAAAAACACCAAGGTTATACTTTTAAGGAGAATGTTACAAATCCATGACTATAACACATAATTGGTTGCTAATTTTTTATATGCATTAGTCTCTTTGTTTTAAATATGTGCTTGTATATAAAGTGAAGCCTATTTCTCCTAAGGTAGAAATTCAGATTGATCATCAACTTCTCTTCTTGCTGTAATATTGCCTGCAGCTAGTGTGATCATTCAAAAAGACTCACATTATAATGAATATTTTTAAACCTAAGGCTGGATATACTACAAAGAAGTTTGTAAAACAAAGCTTCCCTATAAAATTTCAGAATTTTGTAGCAGATTCATAATTGTAATAAGTAGCCAGAATGAATACAATCAATGTATCTTAAAATGTTTCTTCTAATTAAATAGAAATTTAAATATTCAATATTTTTCAGGGTTGGAAGTTCTAAGTGATGATCCCGACTTAGTGAAAGTGGTGGAATCTTTAACTTGTGGGAAGATCTTTGCAGTGGAAATACTTGAAAAAACTGACATTCCACTGGTTGTTCTGTATGATACCTCAGGAGAAGATGACATCAACATCAATGCCACGTGCTTAAAGGCCATATGTGACAAGTCACTAGAGGTTCACCTTCAGGTACCACCGTGACCCCTGTTGTCTGTTCACACATATCACAGGAAAGAAATTCACCAGAATAGAATGCGGTACATTTTAGGTTAACATTAGATAGGGACAGAATACATATGTATTGAGAAAAAAAAAATAGAGGGGAGTTAAAAGTGGGGGGAAATGCCAAAACATGAATAGTAATTGTTAAGCATTGGATTTTATTTTCAAGTTTCTACAAAGAGCATATGTTAATTTTATATGAAATTTTTTGCAAATATAAGGGAAGATAATTCAAAAGAAGGGAAAATTAGATCAGTGAAGATGTACATTGAATTGCTAGCTTTAACATTTTTAAAATGTGAAGAACATAGATGTCTGTAGGAAAGGACACCTTTAAATAAATTATGGAGCAGCCACTCATAAGAATAGGATTAGGTGTTAAAAATGATTATTTTAGAAGCTTCATAACAACATTGGGAAAATATTGTTTTAATAATTATCAATAGAACAAGAGTGAATTGCCTTCATACTTCATATTATTATTTGACTAAAAGTGGCTGAAACTAAACCTTTTCTGTTTTTTTAAAGTTACTAAAATTCACGTGGGCCATTGGCAAGGATTAGAAAGTAGACTAATGATGGGATTGATCTTTTGAGAGTTGTTTGTTTTCATTTCTGTTAATGTTACAAAAATATTTATATAATAATTCTTTTTCTAAATTAATGGGACTAAGATCTTGCCATCCGGTCCCTTCCATGGCAAATAGATGGGAAAAAAGGGGAAACAGACATTATTTTCTTGAGCTCCAAAATCACTGCAAATGGCGACTGCAGCCACAAAATTAAAAGACGCTTTTTTGCTCCATGGAAGAAAAGCCATGACAAACCTAGTGTTGGTTGCTCAGTCATGTCTGACTCTTTGCCACCTCAAGGACTGTAGCCCGCCATGCTCCTCTGTCCATAGGATTCTCCAGGCAAGAATACTGGAGTGGGTTGCCATTCCCTTCTCCCGGGGATCTTCCTGACCCAAGGATTGAACCTGGGTCTCCCTCATTGCAGGCAGAGACTTTACTGTCTGAGCCATCAGGGTAGTCTCAAACCTAGACAGCGTGTTGAAAAACAGACATCGCTTTGCTGACAAAGCTCCGTGTAGTCAAAGCTGTGGTTTTTTTCCAGTAATCATGTACAGATGTGAGAGTTGGACCATAAAGAAGGCTGAAAGTGAAAGTGAAAATCACTCATTCGTGTCCGACTCTTTGCAACCCCATGGACTATAGAGTCCATGGACTTCTCTAGGCCAGAATACTGGAGTGGGTAGCCTTTCCCTTCTCCAGGGGATCTTCCCAACCTAGGAATCAAACCCAGGTCTCCCACATTGCAGGCAGATTCTTTACCAGCTGAGCCACAGGGGAAACCCAGAGAAGGCTGAGTGCCAAAGAATTGAAGCTTTTGAATTGTGATGCCAGAGAAGACTCTTCAAGAGTCCCTTGGACAGTAAGGAGTTCAAACCAATCAATCGTAAAGGAAATCAACTCTGAATATTCACTGGAAGGACTGATGCTGAAACTCCAATATTTTGGCCACCTGCTGCAAAGAGCTGACTCATTGGAAAAGACCCTGATGCTGGGAAAGATTGTGGGCCGGAGGAGAAGGGGATTACAGGGGATGAGATTGTTGGATGGCATCATTAACTCAATGGACATGAGTTTGAGCAAAGTCCAGGAGATGGTGGCGGACAGGGAAGCTTAGCATGCTGTAGTGCATGGGGTCACAAAGAGTCAGATAAGACTGAATAGCTGAACAACACAATTAATGGGGAGAAGTAAACCAGAGTTAAAGATACTCTTAGCCTATTAGACAGGGGAAGGTGGTAATAATATAATGCATGCAAAATGTCTACTCTGTGCCTGATACAACTGAGAGCAGATACTCCTTTTGAAAGAGAGACAGCCACACTAGTTTTTCACATCTGCATTATGAATTTCATTCTGTCCTATCTGTCCTCCTGCTTGCTTCGAAAATTGTAAAATGCAGAGACTGTGAGTGAACCAGGTCTGTCCCCTCAGGGAGGTGAGAGCCGCACTCTGTTCTCAGCATCGTGGTGTGCCCTTTGTTCCAGGTTGATGCCATGTACACCAATGTCAGAGTGACCAACATCTGCTCCGACGGCACCCTCTACTGCCAGGTGCCCTGTAAGGGTCTGAACAAGCTCAACGACCTGCTGCATAAGATAGAGGAATACTTCCACTGTAAGGTATGGCTGCGCAGCATCTGTTCCCGAGACGGGTCCTAGCGTTGCAGACAGGAGGAGTCACTAAATTGTACTCTTGTAGTGAATTTTGAACAGTTTAAGGTAGAATCTCTAAAATAGAGGGTAAGAGCCCCAGACTTGAGAATTTGAACAAAACCCCTCACTGGTTTCTGCAGGGTAGAATGAGGATGGTAATAGTGAGTATCCACAGGACGGTCGTGGGGACTGGTCACAGGGCTGCTGAGCCCAGGGCCTGGCCCACAGAACGTGCTCGGCGACGGGTCGAGGTGCAGCTGGGGAGCCTCCAGTGCAGCCGCCTGTGACTGTCCTCGCGTGCAGCTGGCTCCTCTGCCT
The DNA here is from genome assembly GCF_910594005.1 of Cervus elaphus. Taxonomy (NCBI): domain Eukaryota; kingdom Metazoa; phylum Chordata; class Mammalia; order Artiodactyla; family Cervidae; genus Cervus; species Cervus elaphus. Next base: position 59,856,541 of record NC_057843.1, read on the forward strand.
GGACAAAGACAGAGCCATGGAATTTACAGGAGAATAAAACTTCCACGGCATCATTCCCCAAGCTCTTTATGGTCCCCGAGAGAACCTGTACCCTGGTAAATGTGGTTCTACAGTTATACTTATTAATAATCTCTTACCGCCTGTGATGCAGGAAACCTGGGTTCAATCCCTGGGTTGGGAAGATCCCCTGGAGAAGGGAAAGGCTACCCACTCCAGTATTCTGGCCTGGAGAAGTCCATGGACTGTATAGTCCACCGCGTTGCAAAGAGTCGGACACGACTGAGCGACTTTCACTCTTAGTTTACCCTTTAATTCTAGTATCATTTTCTCTGAATCAAGATCTGTAGAGGTTTTCTTTTAAGTTCCTAAAGGGATATCCTTGCCTCCATCAGGACATTGTAGTCATAATCCACAATATGCTGTGGTTTCCGAATGACAGAACTCCTATGCCCCTTCAACTCTGACCCCCTTGCCCTGGAAGTGAACGCTTCTCGCTAACCTGCAGAACACCCCAAGGCCTCTGAGTACTTGCTTGCAGCATTGTTTCAGCTGTTTGGACGTTTGTTTGCTTTACTAGAGTGTAGGCTTCCTGAGGGCAGAGACTGAGCCTCCCCAGGTTCTGGTAAGTACCTAAGTCACTTAGGTACTGTAGTACATTATCTAGTGTCTTACATAAAATCAGTTTTCCAAAATATTTGCTGAATTGGAATAAACTTGTGTTCAGACTACAGCCTAGAATCAAGATGTTAGATCTGTAACTTTACCTCTTTCTCCATTGCAGATGTCTTAGAGGTATCTCAGGAGCATTACTTAAGTTTGATTTGCTAATCTATCCTGAAGAAATCTGAGACACCCAGAGGGTGGACTATAGTTATTCATTTACATGCATGTGCTTATTATCTACAGTAATGAAAAGCACCCTTGATAGTTCTTAGTGCCCTGGGAACTCAAGGGGAGGGAGACATTGCCTTTGGGGAGAGTGGAAACATTTACCCTGAAGGAAAGAACCAATGGCAGGTCCCCAGCTTCAAGCTACAGAGAGGAGGAGGAGGAGGAAGATACTGAACTGGCGCTGATGGCCACATTTGTGTTGATAACATTTCTTTTGTTTTCGAATTAAAATCTTTTATTTGAATCTGAATGTTAGCAGAAGAGAAGAGAAGGCCTAATGGACAGCTAACCTAACCACCTCCCTCTCATCCAGGCTGTTCTTTTTATCAGATTCATCCTCCTCCTTTGTATTTAACTGATGTTGCCAGAGCCTAGATGAATCATCCTGACCTCCATGCTATCATTTTTAGACATGTTTTAACAGGGCTGATTTGTGATCCATGTGCAAGGAAGGAGAGTAGAAACATTCACACTAAAGGAAAGAGTAGATGGCTGCCGCCAACTAGCACTGGAGAACAAAAGCCGAAGCCCTGCGAGCCCAGCACACGCGCTGTGTCCGCTGTCCTGCAGGCCTCACGGGAAGTCTGATCATGGACGGGGACACAGGCAGCCTGCCCTCGGCAGTGGTGTGGCAGCGTGCGCTTTGCCGGGAGTCATGAAAGTGTCTCGTCTTTGTGTTTTGCAGCACATGACCTCTGAGGCCTTCGTTTCGTTGCCCTTCTGTGGGAAAGTCTGCCTCTTCCACTGCAAAGGAAAATGGCTACGAGTAGAGGTAAAATTAGTCACTTGACTATTTTTTAAATTTAAGATGAGCTATTTCAGATGTACAAACAAGATTTTTTTGTTGTTGTTTAAAAAAAAATCACCAGTTTAAGAAATGAAACATGACTGTTACCGTTGACCCTGCCTCTCGGCAGCCCTTGTTTTTACTTCCTCCCCTGGGCACACCAGCTGAATTTCTTATTTCTCATTCCCCTTCACTGCTTTATATTTTTACTATATTTGTGTCTATATAAACACACTTTTTTTTCATTTATTTTATTAGTTGGAGGCTAATTACTTTACAATATTGTAGTGGTTTTTGTCATACATTGACATGAATCAGCCATGGATTTACATGTATTCCCCATCCTGATCCCCCCTCCCACCTCCCTCTCCACCCGATTCCTCTGGGTCTTCCCAGTGCACCAGGCCCAAGCACTTGTCTCATGTATCCAGCCTGGGCTGGTCGGTCATCTGTTTCACCCTAGATAATATGTTTCGATGCTGTTCTCTTGAAACATCCCACCCTCGCCTTCTCCCACAGAGTCCAAAATTCTGTTCTGTACATCTGTGTCTCTTTTTCTGTTTTGCATATAGGGTTATCGTTACCATATTTCTAAATTCCATATATATGCGTTAGTATACTATATTGGTGTTTATCTTTCTGGCTTACTTCACTCTGTATAATGGGCTCCAGTTTCATCCATCTCATTAGAACTGATTCAAATGAATTCTTTTTACCAGCTGAGTAATATTCCATGGTGTATATGTACCACAGCTTCCTTATCCATTCGTCTGCTGATGGGCACCTAGCTTGCTTCCATGTCCTGGCTATTGTAAACAGTGCCGCGATGAACATTCGGGTGCACGTGTCTCTTTCAGATCTGGTTTCCTCGGTGTGTATGCCCAGAAGTGGGATTGCTGGGTCACATGGCAGTTCTATTTCCAGTTTTTAAAGAAATCTCCACACTGTTCTCCATAGCAGCTGTACTAGTTTGCATTCCCACCAACAGTGTAAGAGGGTTCCCTTTTCTCCACACCCTTTCCAGCATTTATTGCTTGTAGACTTTTGGATAGCAGCCATCCTGACTGGCGGGTAATGGTACCTCATTGTGGTTTTGATTTGCATTTCTCTGATAATGAGTGATGTTGAGCATCTTTTCATGTATAAACACACTTTTACTGTCTGTATATTTCAAAATAGAAATAATCAAAATACAGAAATGAATAGTATATATAATGTTGTTCAGTTGCCCAGTCATATCTGACTCCTTACAAGCCCATGGACTGCAGCATGCCAAGCCTCCCTTTCCCTCACCATCTCCCAAAGTTTGCCCAAGTTCATGTCCATTGCATCGGTGATGCCATCCAGCCATCTCATCCTCTGACGCCCTCATACTTACAGTAATACTTACAGTAAAACATAAATACTTAAAGTAATACTTACAGTAAAAACGTGAATAAAGTATAACTGAATGAATGTTTTAAAAATTTGTATCAATTGTAAAGTGTGTTGATTCTTCTGAAACATGCTTTTTCATTCCTTACGCTTGTGATGTAACCTGTTCTCCTGCTGTGTGATGTAACCGTGTGTGAAGATGCCGACCTTACCACTCCACGCACCTGACAGAGGGTGTTTAGCTTGTGTCAGATGTTCTGTCGCAAACGGTGCTGCCCTGAAACTTCCCCTGCACACCTCACAGGTGCATGTTCAGGAGCTGGGTTTCTGGGTGTAGGGAGTTGCTCTCCAGTCCCCCTCCCTTAACGGGGTAACCCTTTGAAAGTCCTGACTTCATGGGGGGGGTCTCGTGTCCTCCCTCCCCCTTGCCTAGGATTGCTTGGGTTCCAGTTTTCATATACTGTTTCCAGTGCCTAATAATTGTTTTATTTTTCTTGCAAGCTCAGTTATGAATTTTAAAAGAGGTTTGTTATATTTTATCATATATTTCTTTATGTTTTTCAGAGGCAGGTTTTGGATTTTTGTGGTTGCTATTTCTTTCTATTTCTTTCTTTTCTTCTTCTTTTTTTTTTTTTTTTGATACCTAGTTTCCTCAGTTACTAAATTGCAAATCTGGGCTCAATTTCATTTTTCCTGCTTTTCCTTTGTTATAGTGGTTCTTAACCTAGGTGCAAAGACCTCTACTTACAGGGGGTGCCTGAACCCATCTACCATAATCATATGTATATTGTGTGTGTGTATGTGTGTATGATGTATTTTGGAGGGAAAGTATTCATAATTTTCATAAGATTCTGAAAGAAACCAACCCTAAGAAGGTAAGAATCATTGCTTTATTGAGTTTTAATACAACATAGCAACATTTTGATAACTTAATTGTACTGATTTTCCCTTTTAGTAAATCTTAATCATGACCACTTCAATAAAAGCATCAATTTTGAAATAATTATTGTCATTAATGTGAATGTGTCTTAGAAAGTCGAGATCTGGGTATATGACTCAAAATTATATGCTTATCTATAAAGGTCAAAGCATGACTTGTTAAAAAGAACACAACATTATTTGAATTTTAAAGCTCTGTGCTGTTTAGTGTATAATGTATAAATGCATAAATACTTAATTTTTAAGCCTTTTATTTTGAAATAATTTCAGACTTTTAAAAAGTTGCAAAAATATTTCAAAGAGTTCCCATATACCTTTTACCCACCATCGCCAATTGATAACATCTTGTATAACCATTATCAAAACCAGGAAATTAACACTGGTACAATGTTATTAACTAATCTGCAGAACATACTGACGTTCCCAGATTGCCCTCCAGATGTCCTTTTGCTGGTCCTCCAAGTTGTAGTTAGTGGTTCTGTCTTAGTTTCCTCTGACCTGACAGTTGCTCAGTCCTTGTTGTTTGTAGCCTTTTGAAGAATAGCAATATTTTGTAACGTATCTCTCAACATTAGTTTCTCCATGTGTTATAATCAGGTTATACCTTTTTGGCAAATACCTTCTCATTGCATGCTCAAATACTTTAGATAAATATCTAGTATTATTTTTATTGCTATCAAATTGTGATTATCTACCTTTCAGGTAGCAGAGGTATTCATTCTCTTAATGATGCATAGAAAGTTAGGGAAAGATGATTAATGAAAAGCAGATCCTTAAGTGATGTATTTGCTCTTGACATTTTAACTTGTCTAACTTTAGCACATACATTTTTTGAACTGATTCCATACATCCAGGCAACTTTATTCAATGCAGAGGCCATTACTCTCCGTTTCCTTGTAGAAGTGATCAGCCTTCACTCTGCACCATCTTCCAGTCAGTCTTCAATCACGGACACTTGACTTCTGCCCACACTCCATCAGAGAGCCTGTTCTTGTAAAAGCATCTTTATTATGCAGTCAAATCAGTATCTTCCAGGTCTTGTCTTTCCAAACCTCTTCACATCAAATAGTGGTGAAACCTGAAATTCTCTTCTCACTAAGCTACCATATTATCAGATCCTAATCTTCCTTGTGATAGTCTAATGATTCTTTCTCTTATTTTTCACCCCACACCTCCCTCCATCCCCATTTCTGAAACGTCAGTGTCCCCAAGTCCTATTTTGGCTTATCAGTCTTCTCCACCTCTTTATCCTTCTGGATAATCCTATCTCGTAGTTTCAGGTACCATTTCAGCCCTAATGACTTCCAAATTCATTTCGAGCCCCTGGTGAACTGTAGATTTAAGCAAAAATCCAGCCTAATTGTTCATTTCACAAACTTTAAGTTCTCTGTGTCTGAAACCAAAATACTTTCTCCCCATCCTTACCTTTCTCCCGTGTCTCTGTAGTGGTGGTACCTCCCTTTGTGCAGCCGTTCAGGCTGTTTCTTAAGAGTTATCTTTGAATCCTACATCTTCCTCAAGCCCGCAGTGTAACTTATCACCAAATGCTGCTGATTTTACATCTTCATCAATTCTTGCCCAGGTCACTGCAGTGCCACGCCAACTGTTTCCTCTGCCTTCACCGTTGTCTTCCTCAAGTCTGTACCTCTGTACCACTAAGAATGGGCAACCCAAAATGCAAATATAAGACATCCAGCTTACGATGAGATTTACTGTTTCCACAGCACTACTTCGTTAAACATGACTGATCTCATTTAATGTTTGCAAAACCCTGTTATCTCTGTTTGTACTGATGAGGAAGGTAACTCAGCTGATAAGTAGGGTAATTGACATGTAACTGTCTAAGCCACCAGGGAAGCCCAAAACCAAATTTATCAGAGCCCAAAGCCCTCATTCGCAATTTTATAAAGTTGACCACCTCATTCTTCTACTTAAGGCTTGACATTGGCTTCTTATCTGCAGAGTAAAGTCTCAGTTCTTGGAGACGTGTCTGGCTCTGCTGACCTTCCCTGTGCCTGTCTCCCAGCCTCGCCTCTTGCCTTGGCCGGCCTCTCACTTGATGCTCTGATGTAACCACAATGCTTGTAGTCCCCACATGTGAGAAATACATGTGTGCCTTTGCCCATCCTCTCCCCTCTATTTGAAATGTCACAATTAGCCCCTAACTAGACTCCTACATTCAGAAAACTAAGATCATGGCATCTGGTCCCATCACTTCATGGGAAATAGATGGGGAGACAGTGGAAACAGTGTCAGACTTTATTTTGGGGGGCTCCAAAATCACTGCAGATGGTGATTGCAGCCATGAAATCAAAAGACACTTACTCCTTGGAAGGAAAGTTATGACCTACCTAGATAGCATATTAAAAAGCAGAGACATTACTTTGCCAACAAAGGTCCATCTGGTCAAGGCTGTGGTTTTGCCAGTGGTCATGTATGGATGTGAGAGTTGGCCTGTGAAGAAAGCTGAGCACCGAAAAATTGATGCTTTTGAACTGTGGTGTTGGAGAAGACTCTTGAGAGTCCCTTGGACTGCAAGCAGTCCATCCTAAAGGAGATCAGTCCTGGGTGTTCATTGGAAGGACTGATGCTGAAGCTGAAACTCTAATACTTTGGCCACCTGATGCGAAGAGTTGACTCATTGGAAAAGACCCTGATGCTGGGAGGGATTGGGGGCAGGAGGAGAAGGGGACGACAGAGGATGAGATGGTTGGATGGCATCATCAACTCGATGGACATGGGTTTGAGTAAACTCCGGGAGTTGGTGATGGACAGGGAGGCCTGTGATTCGTTGTGCTGCGATTCATGGGGTTGCAAAGAGTGGGACACAACTGAGCGACTGAACTGACTGACTGACTGAGACGCCTACTAATCTGGTTTACTCCCGTTCATCATTTAGGGTCCAGCTCTGAAAGGATATAAATTTGTGAAACTTATGAAACTTCAGTTTGTGAAAAAGGAAATACTCATATCTAATAAACATGATGATTTCTTAAAAGTGACGACAATTTACACAACTTAAATTATCCAAAGTGATTTGTTAGATAAGTCACAATGGATAGACTTAGGTAAAATTACATAGAAGACAGATGACATGAAATATTTTTATGATACACTGTGTGAAAGGCAGTAAACTATGAAATAGTATCTACAAACATGTTGTAATTTTTGTAAATCTAATTTTTGTGAATCATAGATAAAAGACTAGACAGAGAACTGTAACGTAGATGACAAGTGATTTTTATATCATTCTTTTTAGGTATCTAAATGTTCTATAGTGTAGGCATTTTATTAAAATAAGAAAAGTAAATTTGGGGGGAAAAAAAAGTACCAATTCTAGGCTTTCCTTCCTCCTGAAAGCTAGCTCTGACACCTGCCTCCTGCTGGATCAGTTAACCACCCTGTGTGTTCTCATAATACCCCATGCATGTCTTCATTATCACCCTCACTACAGTATAGTGTGGCATGTATTTGTATCCTCTCTCATAGCACTAGGAGCTCTTTGAGAAGGGGTGATATATCTCTGTAGCCCACTTATGCCTGGATATGGCAAGCATCCATTCCAATGTATCTGTTCAGTATGTGTGTATGAATAAATGAATAACATTTTAAAATATTGTTCCATGGGACTGTTTGTGTTTATCATGTCTTAAGAGGTTTAGAAATTTATGCTGTTAATCAGGCATTACCTGGGGCAGTAGAAAAAGGCTTCACTTTTGGTGAATCGGACGTCAAGCTGAGAGTGGCCCAGTTCTTGACAGTCATCGTTTTGAAGGCACCACCACCACGCTTAGGTAGCAGTCCATGCAGTTGTAGATGTGAAATCTTAACCCAGATAACCACCCCAGTGGGGTTGTATTTGGCCAATGTAAATACTTAAGGGGCTTTTCTGATGGTGAAGGGAAAGCCTTTCAGCAGGTAAAGAGTCCACCAGCAGTGCGAGAGACACAGCAGACACAGGTTCAGTCCCTGGGTCAGGAAGATCCCCTGGAGGTGGGCACGACAACCCACTCCAGTATTCTTGCCTGGAGAATCCCATGGACTGAGGAGCCTGGTGGGCTCCAGTCCAAAGAATCATAAAGAGTTGGACAGCTGAGCAGCTGAGCCCAAACACACACAAATATTTAACAATGGCAGATACCACAGTGGCATTTGGGGGGCGCATTAGAGGAAACTGGACTCACCTGGTGGTTCAGACGGTGAAGTGTCTGCCTATAATACGGGAGATCCGGGTTCAATCCCTGGGTCGGAAAGATCTCCTGGAGAAGGAAATGGCAACCCCACTCCAGAATTCTTGCCTGGAAAATCCCATGGATGGACAAGCCTGGTGGGCTACACAGTCCATGGGGTCGCAAAGAGTTGGACACGACTGAGCGACTTCACTTTAGGGGAAACTGGGCATTTAAAGATACTTCCAGAATCTTATATTGTGATGTTGCCATTTGACCACAGGTAGGTGATTATTCAGTATTCTTGGGCTTCCCTGGTGGCTCAGCTGGTAGAGAACCCGCCTGCAATGCAGGAGACCTCGGTTCAATTCCTGGACGGAGAAGATCCCCTGGAGAAAGGATAGGCCACCCACTCCAGTATCCTGGGACTTCCCTAGTGGCTAGATGGTGAAGAATCCACCTGCAGCGCTGGAGACCTGACTTTCTTAGTTCCAGTTTGTAGTTAGGCCAAATGATACAGATTATCACTGGGCTTTCTGACTAGGCTACGAAATAGCAAAATATGTTTTAAAAATATATAGTATTTACCTACTACAAGTGAAATTCTGTCTCTGAATTCTATTAATTTCCTCATTACTGCGACACAATAGTTTTTCTGTCCCTCATGTGCTAATATTTTGGAGAACAGACTGCATCTTATACTCAGCAGCATATAATGATATACCAAATTGTTTTATAATCAGTAGTGTCCTAGAGTTGCAAACATAGTAATTATTACTATATTTATGAATTAACAGCAAGGTGTCAGTTCTACTGTGCAAGAATACCTATTTGAGAAACAAGTACATTTTAAAATAGGAGAAAATTTAGCCAGCATATAGTCTTTGTTGTTTTCTATAATGCATTTTAGAGTTGTGCGGAATGGAATTGAACAGAACCATTTGGCCTGTTGGGTGTGCTCGTAAGTCAGCCAACACTTGTCTCTTTGCAGATCACAAACGTGCACAGCAGCCGGGCCCTTGACGTGCAGTTCCTGGACACCGGCACCGTCACGTCCCTGAAAGTGTCCGAGCTCAGGGAAATCCCCCCGCGGTTTCTCCAGGAGATGATCTCAGTGCCGCCCCAGGTACTGTATGCGCAGCCCGGGAGACTGCCTGGGGGCTTTGAACGCATTCATGGTCACTCTGTGAGACGCTCTCTCAGGTTCTGGTAACGACTGAGCTTACAGCAAGACTGGAAATGACCCAAATGTGCAGTGGCTGACTGGGCTTCAGGTGTAAAATTTTGCTTAGACAAGAAGGCCAGTCAGAGAATGTTGTTTGATAAATGTTTTTTCAAGCATGTTGAGTCATCAGGCTTTATTGTCCAGTTAGAGATTATGTTTTAATAATTGGATGACAGTGCTGGCTTCTACACAGTTTCAGGATATTATATGTCGATATTTACTTCCAGAGTTCTTAATTAAGTAACCTGTCTTGGATATGTTTATGTTTAACCTTTTCCACATAGGTTTTGGGGTCTTGCCTGATAGCTCAGTTGATAAAGAATCCGCCTGCAAGGCAGGAGACTCTGGTTCGATTCCTGGGTTGGGAACATCCACTGGAGAAGGGATAGGCTACTCACTCCAGTATTATTGGGCTTCCCTTGTGGCTTTGCTGGTAAAGAATCCACCTACAATGCAGGAGACCTGTGTTATATCCCTGTGTTGCGAAGATCCCCTGGAGAAGTATTCTGGCCTGGAGAATTCCACGGACTGTATAGTCCACAGGGTCGCAAAGAGTCAGACATTACCAAGCAACCTTCACTTCACTTCCATAGGTTTCAGTGAAAAGATTAACTGCAGTCTATCATTCCCCTCTTGATAGAAATCCAAATGATAAGAAGTTTGAACACCTCTGGCCTCTGTACCCCTTGTTAGAACACCCATCCAGGGCCAGCCTTACCTAGAAAAGGCTCCCGGGGCTGGAGTGGAAGGGGGGATCTGTCCTGCTGCTTCTGAGTGTCTGAAGGTTATGCAAAGTGTACCATCTTGGTAAAAGCCACTATAATTTTTTCTGTTAACCTTACTGGATTTGTCATTTGATCATTGTGAAGTTGGGAGAACCTTTATAACAGCATCTCCCTAGAGGTTGAGGGTAGCAAATGGATCGCCTTTGGCCACGGCTGACCCATGAATGTTGGATCTGAGCTGTTGGCTCGTATAGTGTTTTAAAATGTGAGTTAGTCGTTTGCCTCTATCTTCTGAAACTAGAAAATATGACTGTACTGAGCAGGCCCTGTTACAGGACAGCGCTCTAAGGGAGCTTGGGAGTGCCGCTCTCTATAGGGGAGGGTGCGAGCTCACCAGTGCCCCGGCCCAGCCGGCCTGCCTCACTCCCTCATGCCCACCAGGCAGAATCTGCGCTCTCTGCTCTCGGTGACCTCCACACCCGGAAAGGAGCCTCATCCAAGGGGCACAGTGGGAGATGGGGGGCCCTCATGGGTGAAGAGAGGCGTGACAGTGAGGATGGGGCGCAGAGAGGAGAGGAGGAATGTCAGATCCTGGAAGTGAGTTTGATCTCCTTCACAAAACTGCCTCCATCAGTTCAAAGGCTCCCGTGAGACTGGAGGGAGTCCCTGGGGTTATCTTTTCCTCCCTGAGGTAGACATTCTACAGACGCTTGTGCAGTGATGGTGGGAGGTAGAAAGCCTCAGGAAAAATGAGGTATCAGGAAGAATGAGCCTCAGGTATCGACGGGTTTCAGTTTTTCTTAGCCTTCTTAATTCTCATAACAACCTCCTTCAAAAGTGAAAGTGGCTCAGTCGGGTCCGACTCTTTGTGACCCTGTGGGCTACAGTCCATGGAATTCTCCAGGCCAGGCTACTGGAGTGGGTAGCTTTTCCCTTCTCCAGGGGATCTTCCCAACCCAGGGATAGGACCCAGGTCTCCCACATTACAGGTGGATTCTTGGCCAACTGAGCCACAAGGGAAGCCCTCCTTCAAAAGAGTGAGCACAAGTGCCTGAGGTACTCCAGAAATGCTTCATTCAGCAGTAAATCTCCACAAAGAGTTCTACAGTGAGTCAGGTTTCCTCCAAATGACACTTCGGGTTTTTTTTTTAAGTTGGACTTAGAGGGAAGACTTCAGTATAAGTCCTAATCTTGTCTTCATGACTTTGTGACCTTACTTAAACAGGTTAGTATGTCTGAGTCTGTTTCACCATCTGTAAAATCAGATGGCAACACTAGCCTGCCAGTATTGTAGTATTGTATTGTAGGGTGAGAAGTCCGTACCAGGCCTTTATAACCCTGGCTCATAGGAATAAAGATAATGGTAGTAATATAAATAGGAACACAGACGCTCCAGCCCAAGAGCTGTGATTGTCACTATTAGCTGTTGCTTGCTTTCTGTCTTGGCAACATTTGACTTGTATGAAAATAATATTGACGTTACTCTTAAGTACCTATTTTAAGATGGTGTGCCCTCTTTTCCATTGTGTTTTCGTTTCAGGCTATCAAGTGCTGTCTAGCAGATCTTCCACAATCTATTGGCATGTGGACCCCTGATGCTGTGCTTTGGCTAAGAGATTCTGTTTTGAATTGCTCAGACTGTAGCATTAAGGTTAGTTATCTTAATGGTCTCGATAAATGGGAGCTTGTCAGCCAGAAGGACTCGTTTGGTTTTTGTGAAAGAATTTTATCTTCCTGTAAATTGATGTTTTCGCATCTGACACACTTTTGTAGTTAGGAGATTGATTACATATGTAGCTATGAGACATTTTGTGGTTTAATTTTTATTTAAGAATTTATCCTGTATCTGCAGTATTATGTTTAAATATATATATTTTATATATATAAATAATATATATATTATATAATATATATAATAATATATATAAATAATATATATAATATAATATATATAATAATATATATAATATAATATATAATAATATATATAAATAATATAAATTATTTATATAATTTATTGATTATTAATAAAGTAGCAGATAGTTTTCAGCTCTTAATTTGCTCCATGATAAGGAATTAAGTACCCAACAAAGGACCACATCTCTCTCTCTCTCTCTCTCTTTTTCTTTAAGATTTATTTATGTATGTTTGTTTTTTCGGCTGTGTTGGGTCTGCATGCTGCCCGAGCTTTTCTGTAGTTGGGAGGGCAGGGGCTGCTCTCTTGTTGGGGAGCAAGGGCTCAGCGCACTGGCTCAGCAGTGCTGGCACGTGAACTGGTCGCCCCGCAGCATGCGGGGCCTTCCCAGACCAGCGTACAAGGTAGATTCTTATTCGCTGGACCACCAGGGAAGCCCTGGAGCATATATTTCTTGATAAATCTTTCTAAAGACCATTTAAGTAAGTCCTGTATTTCTTTTTTTTCCTAAAGTAAAATGAATTATAAACAAATTTTGCTTATCATCTTGGTTTTTTGTCTCTTTTCCTAAAACTTATATAAACTGCTTTCTTTCTTTCACTAATGTGTTTCTTTTTCACACTCTTCAATCTTCCTATCAAAAACACTGCTCATATTTCCAAGAATAGAAATGCAACATTAAAAAAAAGAAATGTGAGATAGTATTTCTCTATTTTAGCTAATATAAATACTGTTATCATTTTATATAAGCATGTAACAGTTAACAGTGAAATGTCCTTGAGAAATCTCTTCATGAAGATCTCTCAGTTATTCTAGCCCACACTGATTTTCCTGTCTTCATTCTCCTCTAGGGCTTATCATGTACAGTCACACAGTTATGTACCATTTTGTAATCATCAGTTACCACACAAATATTGTTTTCTCAGCTACGTTTTCAGCTCCTAAAGCCAGGGTATTGGTCAATAAAAATATTTTTAGTGGTTGATGTTTGAAATAGTGTTTCTGTACCATTAATATCAAAATGAATTAGCAGTCAGCACTTCATTAACCCTCCAAAAGATGAATTTAAATTGACTCCTCTTGCTACAAGGAAAACTTTTAAAAGTAAATGACTTTAGAAGGATTGCCATGTGGTGTTTCTTTGTCTTCACATCTGTGTTCCTGCCTTTCATTTCTTAGCCCAGTTTGATCAAAGATAGAAGTGTCTCATTTTTGTTGTTCCTGAGATAAACCAGAGGAGCTGGTGAGAAGAATTAACAGACACCCAGCCCTCGGGGGCATACAGCAGCCTAGCCCCAGTCACCAGCATGTGGGGCTTCTGTACAGACCCCCCCCCCCCACTGCCAACAGAAGAATGTAGACAGGTCGTCAGAGGTCTCCTGGGCAAAAGATGCAACGTGGCGACTCATTTTGGCCTATTCAGTGGAGCTTTCTTCCTCTTTTTCTCCCAAGGCCCCTCTCCTCTTATGTAACTAGGGAAGAGGAAGAGGGGTGAGAACAGATATTAGGACCAAATAAGGAATTTGGACCCAAGGTCCCAAAAGATACGGTGAAAGGTGAAGCTTTTTCCTTCCCCTCCCTGTCTGAGGGTGCACCAGCGCTAAACAGAATGCTTCTGGGATGTTTTGCTATTTTTATTGTTTTTATTGTTGAAGTTGGCTGATGAGCACATGGGGATTCATCATGATATTCTTTCTGCTTGGAGTGTTTTCACATATCGTTAATTTTTAAAAAATTAGTCATGGTAATAAGAATCAGACCTTTAGCAAGTCATAGGTATTTTCAGTTTTAGAGGTTAGTAAAATTTCTATTTCTACAAGGTGCTACTGGTTTCTAGATTGCTTGGATCTACGAGCTTATTCTTTGCTTCCAGCTGTGATAGACAACTCATCTGACCTTAAATAAACTGATTTTTAGCAAGTTGGGTTTTTTGCAGAGTACTGTTTTTTAATATTTAAAGTTAACATAATGACCTCTGGGAATCCACCATGAACTTGGATTTCTTAAATTGGTGTTTTGTGTTTTCCAAAGGTTACAAAAGTGGATGAAACCAGAGGTATCGCACATATTTATTTATTCACCCCCAAGAACTTCCCCGATCCTCACCGCAGTATCAATCGCCAGATTACAAACGCCGACTTGTGGAAACATCAGAAGGATGTGTTTCTGAGTGCCATAGCCAGTGGAGCCAGCTCCCCCAACACCAAAAGTGCAAACACCCCCATTTTGGGCAACACTGGAGAGAATTTCAGAAAGAGCCTCACGGATGTCCTCAAGAAGTCTGTGGTCAACCACCCCAGCTCTTTCTTTACAAAGGAACTGCCGCCTCCCGTCCACTTATCCAAGCCAGGGGAGCACATGGACGTGTACGTGCCTGTGGCCTGTCACCCCGGCTACTTCGTCATCCAGCCGTGGCAGGAGATACACAAGCTGGAAGTTCTGATGGAAGAGATGATTCTCTACTACAGCGTGTCTGAAGAGCGCCACGTGGCCGTGGAGAAAGACCAAGTGTACGCTGCCAAAGTGGAGAATAAGTAGGTCCCTAGACAGAGCCTTTATTCTCCTCCTAAGAAAAGTCTGTAGAGTGGTGCCCAGAGCCCTTAGCCCTGCAGGGGGACTTGTGTTAGTCTGTCGGTCGTGCCCGACTCTTTGGGATCCCGTGGGCTGCAGCCTGCCAGGCTCCTCACTCCATGGGGTTTTCCAGGCAAGGATCCTGGAGTGCCATTTGGAGCTCCACACGTGGGAATTCTGAATGTGAAACAAGACCAGTGAATTATGTGATTTTCTAATATTTAAAATGATGTCGTTTAGCTGAAAATCTAATGACCATATTCCTGTTAAAACGTAATTATATCAGAAGTGAAGGTTTAAACATCTTTTCTACTTTCCTGTGAGAAAAAATATTTAGTATTTATTATTTAGGAAATAATGTTTTTTATGGATGACTTTTAAATTTTAAAAATAAGATATTTACTGGAGAAAATTTAGAAAATCCAGAAAAGTATAAGAAAACAAGGTCAGCCAACCAACATAACCCCTGTTAAACTACTTATATATTTCTTCTAGGTTTTTCTCCTATACATATTTCTACAATTAGTATATTACTATATGTAATTTCATACCTACTTTTTTCACTTAACATAATTCTGTGAACTGTTTTTCATGTGACATCATTTCTTCATAAATGCTTTTAATGGCTAAATATCATAAAGAGAAATCATAATTTACTTACCATTTTCTTTTTTATAGGTTTTTTTTCCTCCCAGACTTTTCACTGTTGTAAATAATGTTGAACTGAAATCTTTGTTCAGCTCTCTGATTATTTATGGGATAGAGTCCTGAAAGAGAAATCCCTTGTTTAAAGGTTACAGGATTTTTTTTAGGCGGTTGGTTGCTTCCTAGAGAGCTTTTGCCACCTTTATAAGGTGCAGCAATGCATATTCCACTGCTCTTTAGACATTGGACTTCCCTAGTGGCTCAGATGGTTAAGTGTCTACCTACAAAGTGGGAGACCCGGGTTCAATCCCTGGGTCGGAAAAATTTCCTGGAGAAGGAAATGGGAACCCATCCCAGTATCCTTGCCTGGAAAATCCCATGGACGAAGGAGCCTGGTAGGCTACAGTCCCTGGGGTCTCAAAAAGTCGGACACAACTGAGCGACATCACTTTCTTTCTTGGCCGTTGGACAGTGAGGCTCTGTTGAACACTTTCGGTCTGTTTTCTCATGTTTGCACATTTGGATCCACACAAAAGAACTGTCTCTCCCCCTACCCTTCCTGTCCCAACATACATACAGGCACATACCCCTAAACTCAGTTTAAAAGGTCAACTGCTTATTTTTTCTAGAAAGTACTTTCATTCATTCTTACGATAAATACCTTAACCATACTTATGTATGGTTATGTATGTATATGTACCTAACCATAGGCATTTATAGAATTTTGCTATTTTTGTGGGAGAAGAAAAAATTTTTAACTCAAAAGTGAAAAGTATAATAGCTTTCATTCTGAAAGGCATTCAAGTTATATGTCACAGCTTTTCATCTTTAAAAAAATATTTTTACTATGTCATGTTATTTACAGTCATAGGCATAAATGGGTTTCAATACAGGAACATAGTATAAATTTACCCTTCAGAATTGCTGTTGGGTAGTTTAATCACAGTTAAAGCCAAACTGATGCTAACTCTTTTCTGAGGAGCAGATTAATGGTGACTAGTGGTGGGGAGCTCCCACTGGAGGGAGGGGTCCTGCAAAGAGCACCCAAACACTGGAGACTGTATTCAGGACTTCAGACTCCACCCCCACACCTCCATGGGTCTGACAGCTCTACTAAGTGAGGACTCTTGGGTTAAATCAGTTAACTTGTCCTAAATAATCAAGGGATGCCTTATCTGTAGGAAGAGATTGTCTAATATCTTTTGAAACTTCACAAACTGAATCTGTTTAAAGTGCTTAGAGCTTCTATCTTGCTTACAACCCAGGACTATTTACTCAACTTTGTTCTCAGCTCTGGCAAGTTAAGACTTAGGAATTTCACATACACTTTTGATTACAGTGGTTTCCACAGTTATCACAATATAGGAATAACCTAGACAACTTATTAAAAATGCAGGCTCCCCTTCCTCGCCCCAGGACTCCTGAGTCAGAATATCTGACAGTGGAACCACAGAATCTAAGTAAACTCTCCAGGTGATCCACATGCAGCCTTGTACTAAAATTGGTAATGTAGTCAAAACTGAAGCCTTATTTAAGCAGTTAGTTTTGAAAATTGAAAGCTAAATAGAAATGCAACACGTGATGGTTCTCTCCTCACTGCTCTGAACCTTTTTTTAATAGACTGAAAGCACAGACCACTGTCAATCATTTGCCTGGTACAGTTTAAAGACAGTGATATTGGTGGAAGCCAAATGTTTTTATCTCCTTTTATACTTACACAAATTATACTTAGAGCCTGCACCAAACTGGCATTTCCACAAATGGAAATTTCTCTTCAGATTAATCTAAGTCTTATTTGCACAGCTTATCTTCATTTGAATAATACTTACGATAATAGCTACCATTTGCCAAGTGCCTGTTATATGCCAAATGAATGTGTTAGGTACTTAAAATGTATTATTTCTGCAAGTAAATTAAAACTAAACATTACGCATGAGGTGACTGAGGCACAGAGAGGTTAAATGAAGAGCCCAGAGTGGCATGATGGGAAAGGGGCCCAGATGGGACCCCAGCTCAGGTCTCTCTGGCCCCCAGAGCTCATGTACTTTTCATGACACCTTTGTGTGCCCCTGTTGTCTCTGTGGTGCGTGGATTATTGCTTCCCGCTCTTTGGGCTTATCTGAAGGCTTCTGGAGTTCATCCCAGAAGCTCAATCACACAGAATGTTTGAAGTCAGTCTCTCTGTAGCTTTCGTACTGTGTTCATGCTATAGCATCTGTGTGTGGGCTCCTGTACCTGTTTTCACCCGGCATGCACTGGCTGGGGAATCGGTTGCTCCAGCCAGCCCCAGCCCAGCCTGTGTTGCAGTGATGAGGCTGCTGTTCCCCTGGGCTTGTGGTTCATAATCTTGTTTCAAGGGGTGGCTGGGTCTGCTGCCTAAGGCAGAGCCTGACCCACACCTTTCGGGAGCAGAGACACTTTCATTTTAGACATTATTGACAGTCATCCTTTTCTTAATGTAATAATACTCTTTAATCATGTAGTCAAGATATAGGACTTTTAAATGGTCCTTCATACCTAAACTTTGAAGTCTAGGTTTTTCTCATTTTGATTGAGATGACATAGGTCCAGAGGAGGAACGTATATTCATGTGAATTCCTTTCTCACATCTTGAACTTGAGGTCTAAAATCATACTCTTCTTCCTCCCTCCCCCGTGCCCCCCCCACACACACTGTGCTTTCCTATCCTTTATAGGTTCTTTATTTTAGGTGGTGGATTAAATTTTGTGTTTCATGTTATCTCGGGTTTGTAATTCCTTACTTGGCAAAATTAAAATGATCAATCAGTGTTCAAAACCTCTTGTCGTCTTTTCCCAGCCTGGCTTCCCAGTCTGACTGTTCCATTCCTCCGCATGCTCCACCTTCCAGAGGCACAGTAGCCACCTCGCTGCTCCACCCTGCCCCTCACAGTCTTCTGTGTCTGTCTTTTTTCTCCTGCTTGTCCTCAGCCATCCCTGGCTTGCTTTCCTCTTTCTGTCTTTCACACATGGCGTGACTAAGTTGCGTCCGACTCTTTGCAACCTATGAACTGTAGCCCACCAGACTCCTCTGCACATGGGATGTTTCAAGCAAGAACACTGGAGCGGCCATTGCTCACACTAGCAAGTGGGTACTCTTTCTGCCCCCTTCTGATGTCTATATCAGAAGCTTTCTCTATCTCCTTTATACTTTAATAAAACTTTATTACACACACACAAAAAAAGAATACTGGAGTGGGCTGCCATTTCCTCCTCCAGGGAATCTTCCCCATCCAGGGATTGAACCCGTGTCTCTGGTGTCTCCTGTCCTGGCGGGTGGGTTCTCTACCACTGAGCCACCTGGAAAGCCCCCACACAAGGGCCTTGTTCCAAACTTGTGGCCATCTCCTTTCTCCCCATCAGAGGGAAGGGATCCATTAGCCTTGTCCTGGTCGTCATCCATGCCACTGTTTCCTCCTGCTTAGAGGTGGTTCTCCTTTATCAGCTCCATGAGGCTTGTAAAAGGGTATTGAGTGAACACATTCCATCAAATGAGCCAGTGGCAAAACAGAGAATAGTAACCTCTGGAAAAAGAAGAAGCAGTCTCCTTAAAAACTTCTATAACAATATTGTTTTTATATTTTGATGAACGACATTTATATTAATTTTTCTTTTTATAAAGAAAAATGTTGCCCTTAAAGCAAGTGTTGACTTTTTCTTCTCTTTTAATCCAATGCACATCTAGGTGGCACAGGGTGCTTTTAAAAGGAATCCTGACCAACGGACTGGTGTCCGTGTACGAGCTGGACTATGGCAAGCATGAACTAGTCAACATGAGGAAAGTGCAGCCCCTGGCGGACATGTTCCGCAAGCTGCCGTTCCAAGCAGTCACTGCGCAGTTGGCAGGTAAGTTCTGGGGAGTCTGAACGCCATTGTTTTCCAGTGTATTGTTGAACGTCTGGGTTGTTCATGCTTTTATCGTAGTGTTAAGAAAAAACCCACAGCTACATATACTAGCCAAAGTAAACACATGAAAACAATGAAACAACCAACAGGAGAACATTGCATGAATAATATTTCATAATTTATTGCATAAATTATAATGCATCTACAAAATGGACTTTCACAATTATGAAACATTCCTGGCTTGTAGAATATGACCATTTTCATGGCCAACATTTGCATTGCAACTAACAGCACAGAAGTGTGTGATTTCAGCACACTCACACCAGCCCATTGACTGTCATAAAATCTGAGGAGCTAAACTAATAAGCATAGAGTGGTACTTCCATGACAGTATCTGATGAGATGCGTTTTTATCTTCTATGAAAGCAGTGCAGTGTCGGCGGCCCCTCCGTGTGCCCTCGACCAGTAGTTAACGTGGGCGCCTAGCTGAAGCTCTGCCCAGACAGCTGGCAGCATCAGCAGAGGGTGTGGAGGTCAGGAGGGCCGAGGGCTGCCGACATCTCCAAGCATCTGGGCCGTGTGTCCTGCTGTGCTGGGGTGTGGGGGAGTTAAGACCATAAGTGCCGCCCTCATTCTTTGACCGCCACTCACTTCATATACTTAGTAGTGGCAGAACTAACTTGATCTCAGAAATGAGAGCAATTGTGTATGTAAATTCTTATTGACAGCTTTTATTAAAGAGATAGGGATAGATAGATAGAGATGGTCTTACTTGCCAGTTTCTTTGTCTCCTCCTAGACGTCAAAGGAAACTCTCATGGTAGGCAGATGTGAACCAAAACTGGCATCTTACGCGTGGCATGGCTACCATTGACCTTGTCTGAACTCAACATTCTAAATAATTAATGGCTACATTTTCACTTTTTAATGTTCAGGTTTTGCTGTCCACACCAATTGTTAAACATAGCAGTCAGACCTTCCAGTGAAGGTGTCTCTGTGAGTGAGGGGTGCAAGGCACCATCATCCCCACCCCCAGCTCCGTGGTGCTCCTTGTGCGGGGGGCTCTACAGCCACTTCTTGTCACTGAATTCAAACCATGCTGGGAGGTTTAGGCTCTGTTACTGTCGCTGAAGCAGTAGTTTACAGACTATCCTAGGTTTCTCTCATCAGAAGTTCTTAATAATCCAAGAGTTTAGCCCACTCACTGATAGGTCTTTAAAATCATATATGAAACTCCCATACCTTCATCACTATGGGACATAATTTATAGTTTATCTAATCTAGCATAAGTGAACTTAATTTTTATTAGTTTAATGGTATTTCTTGAAAAATACTTAATTCTTATCTCAGTTTTGTTTTAAAACCTAATTCAGAATTCTCTGAGTTGAGCTCTCAAGTTTAAAAGTCATGGGGATGGCTGATTCATGTCAGTGTATGGCAAAAACCACTACAATATTGTAATTAGCCTCCAGCTAATAAATAAATGAAAAAAATAAATAAAAGTCATGGGGATTTATTAATAGATACACATGAGATTTTAAATTCATCTTTTCCAACCACTTTATTTTGTGAGAAGTAAACTGAGGCCTGAAGGATTAGCTGGTTTCCCCGAGATCATGCCGTTTCATAGAGGAAGGGCTGGAAATACTAACTGAATCTCCAGACTTTCATTCCAGTGCTTTTACCATGATGATGTATGTGACTTTAAACACTTGAAGTGTATTAATTCTTCTTCTTCTTCTTTTTTTTTTTTAACTCTCTCTGGTTCATCAGAAAAAAATATGTGACTAAGAGAAATGTCATTGATACTGGTATTTTTCTCATCATCAGTCTGTTATCTATGTATACTTTAGGGAAATGGGCAGCCTTTAT
Organism: Cervus elaphus; assembly: GCF_910594005.1. Lineage (NCBI taxonomy): Eukaryota > Metazoa > Chordata > Mammalia > Artiodactyla > Cervidae > Cervus > Cervus elaphus. The sequence goes on from NC_057843.1 coordinate 59,877,516, forward strand.
TATAACTTCTTTTTATAACATTCAAATGAAATTTGTGTCTGTAATTGGAGGTCTACAGGAGTAACCCATTCGGAATAGAAAAACCATAAGCAAGACTATTTTAGGATTGTTTGGCATCTCTGTTTTCAGTTAGGCAGGTCTAACCTGGTATGCTTAAGCTACTTTGCCACTGACTAAATAGCTTTCCATTATAACAGATAAAGAAAGGCTCGTTTGACCCTTCACTGATCTTCGAACCCTTGTCTTTCCCTCAGGAGTGAAGTGTAGCCAGTGGTCTGAGGAGGCTTCGATGGTGTTTCGAAATCACGTGGAGAAGAAACCTCTGGTGGCACTGGTTCAGACAGTTACGGAAAACACTAACCCTTGGGACCGGAAGGCAGTGGTCTATTTGGTGGACACATCGTTGCCAGACACAGATATCTGGATTCATGATTTTATGTCAGAGTATCTGGTAGAGCTTTCAAAGGTCAATTAATCACTGATTCTGAGACCTTGACAACTAATTCAGATTTTTTAGCAATAACAAAAATGTAGTAGGCTTTTAAAAAAAAATTACCTCTGCTACATGGCTTTGACTGCTGTGGGAAGTTGAAAAGAATATGCTTATTTTTTTTTTTTAAGCTTATGTTTGATGAAAGATATTTAACAAGTTTTGTCTTAACGGAGTTGACTTTTCAAAGAGAATTGCACTTGAATTACTACTATAATATTAGAATTAAAATGTTTATCAATACAAAAACTGATTATCTTATAATTTCTTGGCTTTATGATCTTAAAGACCCCTTTCCCTCTCCTGTTCATGTTTTCTTCCTTGCTGTGCTCAGTTCTTCTCCCGTTAACTTGAGAATTTCATGACGTAACCCTGCCCTAGTATAGCGTGGGTCCCACAGCAGGTGGTCACCACACCATGTGAAGTCTCTCCCAAGTCTTCAGCACATCAGCATTGCTACGAGTGGTGCAGCTGGAGGAACAGCCCAGGCAGACCAGCACCTCCCTCACCCCAGATCACCCCAAATCTCGAGTCATTCCTCATCGCCCAGAGTGTGTGGACCGAGAACCCAGGCCTCTGCCATCTCCCTGCCCCACTCACTGTCCACTGCTGTCCCTGCGTCAGTCACACTGAGCCTCCCTCTGCTTCCCAAACCCCATGCAAGCTCATCGGGGGCTGCTGATGTGCTCAAGCAAGTCTTCCGCCCCTCCAGACCACTCTCGCTGTCTTCCCTCAGCCTGCAACTCATGTTGTCTCCACCGTTCTTGTCTGTCAGTATCCTCCCTGACTGCCCAGGCTTGTCTGGTGCCACTCCCCGATTCCCCTCCTACTGCACTGTACTTCCAGCTCTGCCTCTCATGGTGCCCAGACCTCACTGAGCTTCCTACCGTATCAATAGTTGTCGGCACCAATCACTCCAAATAGACTGTGAGCACCTGGAGCGGGGGAGGGAGGGAAGGAGGTGTCTTAGTCATCTGTCCAGTCATATCCTGGTAAATATTGGACAACTAGTTCTAGTGGGTATTTGTGGGGGATGGGGTCAGTGAGCCTTGGTTTGTAGTTTCTGATGATTCCCGTGTTATAAATATTCCTACTGTTGTTGAGTTCCAGGTAACAGTGTGAGTTGAGAAAAGATGCACCCAAGTGGCTCTTGTGAATTCTAGGGTGATGAGCTCAATTTGACTTGGGAAGCTTAAAATTTTGATTTTGAACATATACTGAGTTTAGGCTAGTTGACCTCTGTGTGAGGAGATGCATAAATAATTAGAAATATAGAGTGGATTTCAGGGCCAGAGATAAAAATTCTTAAATATTTAGACCAGGCCAGAGATAAAAATTCTTAAAGTCATTTGCTTATTTTTATTTGTGAACATCTAGGAAAGGTAAGACCAGAAAGAAAGTACCAGATGTTTAAAATTTTTCATGTAAAATGTGTTGAAATTATCTTACTAGCTTTTTAAAAATTTACATTTAGCCTTTATAATTAAAGTGATTCAAAATTCAGGAATGATTATCCCAGTGATTTAAATAATCATTTATGATAAAATAAAAACATTCCAAAACATAAATATTTAAGTAAAATAAAGTAGTATAAACTTTTTTTTTAAATAATGCTTTCTTTCCCTAATAACAACCAAAGAAAAACCCACAAATATCTTCAAATTGTCTAAAGTTAAGAAAAGGGTGGTTTCTACTACTTCACTAACTTTAGGAGCACTTCTGTCACTTTTTAAAATAAAACAATTGTTGATATAACTGAACAGTTAAGCTAGTGCTGAAACAGTTTGACAGACGAATGAGACTTGCCCCCTCCTCATAACATATTCAGAAGTCCATTCCAGGTAGACTGAAGCCTGACAGTGAAAGGCTACTGTCAGAAGATAACACCGGAAACTACCTTTATAATCCAGGAGCAGGAAGGATGCCTTAAACTGGACGCCCAAAGTGCTAACGATAAAGGAGAAGATTGACCCTTGAACACGGTGAGGGGAGGGCGTTTAGTGGTGCCAACCCTCCCTGCTGTGGAAAATTCCCGTGTAACTTCACAGTTGGACGTCCTCATACATGTGGTTCCTCCATGTCTGTGGTTCCACATCTTCAGGTTCAACTGTCCAAAGATGGTGCGGTACTATAGTATCTTCTATTGAAGAAAGTCCATGTGTATATGGGCTTGCACAATCAAACCTGTGTTGTTCATGGGTCAGTGTACTAGACAACATTAAAATGAAGAACATCTGTGCATTGAGCACGTTATTATGAAGGTGGAAAGGCAAAGCACAGATTGGAGGATATACACACACACACACACACACACAAACAGATTACATATATTCAATAAATTATCCAGAAGCAAAATGGGCAATACATCTGAACAAACACTTCACAAAAGAGGAACTCCAGCAGGGCCGTAAACGTGAAAGATGCTCAACCCATTAGGACACAGGGAAATGCAAATCAAACCTCAGTGAGGTACCACTACTCAAGTGCCAGAATGGGGAACGTTTCCATTTCTGTTAATTCCAAGTGTGTTGAAGATGTGTGCACTTGTGCAGGGAGATGCTGGTAAAGAAAGTTCACAGCTAAACATCTGTAATATCTAAAACCCAGAAATAACCTATATGTCCATTAATAGTAAAATGGGTGTGTTTAAAAACTGATATATTCATCCAGTGGAAACCTCTGCAGCAATGAGAGTAAGCAAACTACAGTCACGTGAACCAGCACGCGTTGATGTTAAAACACAGAGTCGAGCAAGTGAATGTAAACTGTGGGGAAAAGAGGCGAGGAAGGAGGCGACGACCGTGCGACTAAAGCAAGTGGGAGCTTTCGCAGGGACTGGGACCCAGAAGGGCGCAGGCTGACTGTTGCCGGCCGTGTTGCCTGCAACAGGGGCTCGAAGGATAGAAATGTTGGACTTTCTTGGTGGTCCGTGGTTAAGAATCCACCTGCCAATGCAGGGGAAATGGGTGTGATCCCTGGTCCAGAAGGATCCCACATGCCACGGGGCAGCTAGACCTGTGTGCCACAACTCCTGGGGCCTGCCCACTGCAGAGTCCGTGCTCCACAAGAGAAGCCGCAACTAGAGGTGCCCCTGCTCCCTGCAACTAGGGAGAGCCTGCGTGGAGCAGCCAAGACCCACTGCAGCCAAGCATAAACAAACAGAAATTGGAAGCTGCACACTTATATTGTATGCCCTTCTCTCAAATGTTTGATTTCACAACAAAAGGATTTAAAATTTTAAATCTGAAATGTTACAACATTGCATTGTTTAAAAATATAGGGTATGTGCCCCTTGACAAGAGTATTTTCTTATAGCCTTGAGGGTTTTGCAATGTAGGAATACATTTCGTGGAAGCAAGTTTTCAAAGGTGTTTCTCATTAGTGATCTGTACACCAATATTAAAAAGTTTATATAAACAGGCTCTACCCCACCAGAAACTTTCCTGTGATAATCCAAAGATACATTCCATCTACACAAACTCCTTTTTATGAGCCATGTTTAAAATTAAAACAGAATTTTAATTTAAAAAAAAAACAGAAAAAAGTTTCTGTTTGGGTTTAAGTGGTTTGTTCTGGAAAACACATTTGGCTTTTAACACTTTTGAACACAAAAGTAAAAATAAACAAATGGGACTACATCAAACTAAAAAGCTTTTGCCCAGTAAAGGAAATTCATCAACAAAACAAAAAGGCCACTTACTGAATGGGAGAAAATATTTGCAAATGATATATACAATTATGGGTTGAGGAGGCCTTACAAATAGCTGTGAAAAGAAGAGAAGCTAAAAGCAAAGGAGAAAAGGAAAGATATACCCATTTGAACGCAGAGTTCCAAAGAATAGCAAGGAGAGATAAGAAAGCCTTCCTCAGTGATCAATGCAAAGAAATAGAGGAGAATAATAGAATAGGAAAGACTAGAGATCTCTTCAAGAAAATTAGAGATACCAAGGGAACTTTTCATGCAAAGATGGGCTCAATAAAGGAATTTCTGAATGGTATAGAACTAACAGAAGCAGAAGCTATTAAGAAGAGGTGGCAAGAATACACAGAAGAACTATACAAAAAAGATCTTCATGACCCAGATAATCACGATGGTGTCTGATCACTCACCTAGAGCCAGACATCCTAGAATGTGAAGTCAAGTGGGCCTTAGGAAGTATCACTACAAACAAAAGCTAGTGGAGGTGATGGAATTTCAGTGGAGCTATTTCAAATCCTAAAATATGATGCTGTGAAAGTGCTGCACTCAATATGCCAGCAAATTTGGAAAACTCAGCAGTGGCCACAGGACTGGAAAAGGTCAGTTTTCATTTCAATCCCAAAGAAAGGCAATGCCAAAGAATGTTCAAACTACCACACAATTGCACTCATCTCACACGCTAGTAAAGTAATGCTCAAAATTCTCCAAGCCAGGCTTCAGCAATATGTGAATTGTGAAATTCCAGATGTTCAAGCTGGTTTTATTATTTATTTATTTTTACTTTTATTATTTTTTATTTTTTCCATTTATTTTTATTAGTTGGAGGCTAATTACTTTACAATATTGTAGTGGTTTTTGCCATACATTGACATGAATCAGCCATAGATTTACATGTGTTCCCCATCGTGATCCCCCCTCCCGCCTCCCTCTCCACCCGATCCCTCTGGGTCTTCCCAGTGCACCAGCCCTGAGCACTTGTCTCATGCATCCAACCTGGGCTGGTGATCTGTTTCACCCTTGATAATATACATGTTTCGATGCTGTTCTCTCTAAACATCCCACCCTCGCCTTCTCCCACAGAGTCCAAAAGTCTGTTCTGTACATTTGTGTCAAGCTGGTTTTAGAAAGGAGAGGAACCAGAGATCAAATTGCCAACATTTGCTAGATCACCAAAAAAGCAAGAGAGTTCCAGAAAAATATCTTTTTCTGCTTTATTGACTGCCAAAGCCTTTGACTGTGTGGATCACAATAAACTGGAAAATTCTGAGAGAGATGGGAATACCAGACCACCTGACCTGCCTCTTGAGAAACCTGTATGCAGGTCAAGAAGCAACAGTTAGAACTGGACATGGAACAACAGACTGGCTCCAAATAGGAAAAGGAGTACGTCAAGGCTGTATATTGTCACCCTGCTTATTTAACTTATATGCAGAGTACATCATGAGAAACACTGGGCTGGAAGAAGCACAAGCTGGAATCAAGATTGCCGGGAGAAATATCAATAACCTCAGATATGCAGATGACACCACCCTTATGGCAGAAAGTGAAGAACTAAAGAGCCTCTTGATGAAAGTGAAAGTGAAGAGTGAAAAAGTTGACTTAAGGCTCAACATTCAGAAAATTAAGATCATGGCATCTGGTCCCATCACTTCATGGCAAATAGATGGGTAAACAGTGGAAACAGTGGCTGACTTTATTATTTTGGGCTCCAAAATCACTGCAGATGGTGACTGCAGCCATGAAATTAAAAGATGCTTACTCCTTGGAAGGAAAGTTATGACCAACCTAGACAGCAAATTAAAAAACAGAGACAGTACTTTGCCAACAAAGATCCATCTAGTCAAGGCTATGGTTTTTCCAGTAGTCATGTATGGATGTGAGAGTTGGACTATAAAGAAAGCTGAGCACAGAAGAATTGATGCTTTTGAACTGTGGTGTTGGAGAAGACTCTTGAGAGTCCCTTGGACTGCAAGGGGATCCAACCAGTCCATCCCAAAGGAGATCAGTCCTGGGTGTTCATTGGAAGGACTGATGTTGAAGCTGAAACTCCCATATTTTGGCCACCTGATGCTAAGAGCTGATTCATTTGAAAAGACCCTGATGTTGGGAAAGATTGAAGGCATGAGGAGAAGGGAATGATAGAGGATGAGATGGTTGGATGGCATCACTGACTCAATGGACATGAGTTTGGGTAAACTCTGGGAGGTGGTAATGGACAGGGAGACCTGGCGTGTTGTGGTTCATGGGGTCGCAAAGAGTCGGACACGACTGAGTGACTGAACTGAAATGAACCCAAAATATACAAAGAACTCATACAACTAACATTTAAAAAAAAATCCAATTTAAAAAATGGGCAGAAAATCTGAATAGGTGTTTTTCCAAGGAAGACATATAGACGACCAATAAGCATATGAAAAGATGTTCAACATTACTAATCAGCAAAATACAAATCAAAACCTCAATGAGCTCTTACCTCACACATGTCAGAATGTTTATTATCAAAAAGACAAGACATAAGTGTTGGTGAGGATGTGGAGAAAAGGGAAGCCTGCTACAGTGTTAGTAACAATGTAAACTGGTGCAACCACTATGGAAAATGGTAGACGTTCCTCAAAAAATTAACAGAACTACCATACAATCCACAAATTCCCTCTGGGGATTTATACAAAGAAAACAAAATACTAACTTGAAATGATACATGCAGCCCTAGTCAAGATACAGAAGCAACCTAAGTGCCTATCAATAAATAGATGAATGGATAAAGAATATGTGGTGTGTGTATATATATATACACAATAGAACATTACTCAGCCATTAAAAAGAATGAAATCTTACCATTTGCAACAACATGAATGGATTTAGAGGGTATTGTGCTAAGCAAGATAACTGAGACAAATACTTTATTGATTTCACTCATATGTGAAATCTAAAAAAGCAAAACAAATGAACAAATATAAAACAGGAAGAGAGTTATAGACAGAGAACAAACAGGTGGTTGCCAGAGAGGAGCAGGATGGAGGGAGGAGAGAAATAAATGAGGGAGATTAAGAAGTACAAGCCTCCAGCTGTAAAATAAATGAGCAAAGTATGAAATGTACAACATGGGGAATTTAGTAACTATGTAATGTCTTTTTATGGTGACATTATCACTGGGCTTGTGATCAGTTTGAAATGTATAGAAATATCTAACCACTATGTTGTGCAAAAGGAATTAACATGTTGTAGGTCAATTTTACATCAAAAACAAACTCTAGGAAAAAAGATAACATTTTTTTGTTTTGAGAGCGGGGGTTGGATGAGCAGTCAAAAGGTACAAACTTCCAGTTGTAAGATAAGTAAGTACTAAGGATAAAATGTACAGGATAAATATACTTAACACATGAAAGTTTTTAAGAGTAAATCCTGATTTCTCATTACAAGAAAAAATTTTTTTCTTTTATATCTATGTGAGATGATGGATGTTCACTAAACTTGTGACAATAACTTTATTATGTTTATAAATGAAACCATTATGACGTGCACCTTAAACATGCAGTACTGTATGTCAATTATATCTCAAAAAAACTGGAGGAAAGAACAGGTGGGGCTTTTTTGGGTGGTTGTGATTATTTTAACCATGTGCCTCTGTTGGAACTACGTGTTCACAAACTGATCGTGACTAAAGCTTGGGTTCAAACAAGACTCAGCTGGGTTGCTGATGAGACGGGATGGGTCGTTGCTTCAATTAAAGCAGGTAAAGGCGTAGCAACCGCTTGGCTGGCTTTGCTCCATCCGAGGACCTACCGATTCTTACGTCTTAGACCCAGCAGGAATGAAATCCGCCCACCTTTTTCTAGACCTGGTACAAGAGGGGGAACCGAGACGAAGACAGGAGGCGACGTGCACCCACTTGGCCAAGGAGCCCATCTTCCGGGGGGCTGGAGCCCTTGCCCCGCGCTTCCCCAGCGGACGTCTCTACCCGGCGGGGGACTGTGCGCTGCGCCCCGGCGCCCCCGAGTGGAGGGAGAGGTAAGGAGGGAGCGCCGGGCGGGTGGGGCGGGGCGCGGTGACAACGCAGAGCCGGGCCCGCCCCTGGCTCCTACCCCCGGAGCCCACAGCGCCCGCCCGCTCGCGGCCGCCCGGGAGCTCGTCCAGCCCCGCGCTCCGCTCGCCCGCGCCCGTCCGCCGGCCGCCTGCGCTCGCCCAACCGCCGCCCGCGCCCGTCCGCCGGCCCCCGCGGCTCCACGGCTCGGTAAGCGTCCTACTGGCCAGGGGTCCCCCTCGTGCTCGCGGGGTTCCCTGCCCCCGCGCCGGGGCCCCAGCCATATCTGGGCAAAATATTCAGCTGTCGCCGCCGCAGCCGCCAGGAGGGACTGAGCGTGGCTCCCTCTATAAATAGCCGCCGCCTGGGGTTGCCTCCGGGGCTGGAGAGCCGGTGTCTGGGTCCGGAGCTGGGCGCTCGCGTCCCCACCACTCGGCGCGCGTGGCCCCGGCCAGGGCGCCCTTCTCTCTGGACCCTGGCGCCGCGTCTGTAAACGGGAGACGGACCTGGGAGCTCCGGAGGGCTGGGGTCATGGCGGGGCCAGCGTCCCCGCCGCGCGCTCGATTCCAGCGCGGCGAAGCCAGGCGCCCCGGGCGCTCAGCCGGTACAGGTGCAGCCGAGCCGGCGCTCAGGCGCAGCCTCGGTCCGGCTGCCGAGGCTGTGCGGGTGGGAGCGGGGCGCCTCCGCGCTCAGGTGGACTTGCTACCTGGGCTCGCGCGACTCCTGGTTGCGGCAGGAAAAGTTTCCCAAACTGCGGGAAGCGACAGGGTTTAAAGCCCCACGGTAACTCGCCCTTCGCTCGGAGGCGGAAAGAAGAGGGGGAGAGCCTGAAGGCAGAAGTCCCCCCACCCCCGCCCCGGCTATCGTCTACCCACTGGGTGGACTTGATAAGCCTCCTCCCTCTCCGGGCCTCGATTTCCCCATTTGTGGGGGCAGGGTTTGATTCCGCGCAGGAGCTGGTGGCTGGGCCGAAAGCAGTAGGGCGCGCTCTTGACCGTCGGCGCTCCCCCCACCTGTTCACCAGCTCCAGGCCTGGGACCCTGGGGGGCACAGACGCGCACATCCAGAGGGGCTGCGGAGACTGGCGACTTTGCCGGTCCCTCTGACTCGGATTTTATACTAGACCTAGCAGGCCCCTCGGAAAGCCTGGGCCGTATACACCCAGGAAGCGCGCTCCACGGTAATTATGGGCATCTCTGCTGGGTGGCAGCCATCACCTTCGCAAAGAAGCTTGTGAGTCAAACAGCTTTAGATCTACTGAACTGGGCAGGGCTAGAGGCTCCAGTCCCACTGCTCACTGCCCTCTGTTTTCACATCTGATGCTGCTGCCTCGGAGCCCTACACACACCTCCTCCCCCTCCCCATCTCTTCTGGCCTTGACCTTGGCCCTCTCAGACCCTTGGAGATGGCCTGGCCTAAGCTTTTCCCTGTCCGAATCACAAAACCAGACTCTAACCCAGGTTCTAGGCACTCCGCGGGGGCACCGGGAAATTTCCCATTTTTCTCCCAGTGGTGACAACCATTTCGTTCCGGGGGAAGGGACGGCAGAGCCCCCTGCTCAAGGTCACACACTACTGGGCATGCCAGGCAGCCTCCACCAGCCATTTCCACTCTTTTCTGACACTTGATACTCAAGCAGGTCTTGGGGATCCACGAGCACCCCACCAATGCTCCCCCCTTCTTTGGTTTGCTATTGTCTAGGACTTTCTCTTGCTCAGACAACAGCACCCTCGTCTGGAAGTTTCGTTTTTGTTTCTCCTTTACTTTGGATCTTCTTTTTTTTTCCCCCCTAAAACCATCTTAAAGCCTCACAGAATTAAGAAGAAATGGAGACAAATAGTAAGGGTCTTCTCCATCGCAGCGACGGATCAAGTAGGCTGAGCGTGAGAGCAGAGAGTGCTGTCTCTCTGATGTGTTCATTCTTTTTAATGAACCAGCCTTGCAGATCCAGGATTCAGAAGATGTTGACTCCTAAGTTTAAGTGGAAAGCCTGTGTTGTCTAAAAATAGCCTCTGCCCCACCTTATCAGGGTCTCACACTTTCTCCCTCCTCTGGGGTTGGGCTGCTTCCTGCTGCTCAGCAAAAGCACAACCAGGAGAAGGTAGTGGCCGCTGTGAGTAACAGGCGACCTGGATGTTAGGACACCCTGCCTGCCACTGACTTAGCGTGACCTTGAGCACGTGGGCGTGATGTCTCCACTGGATTCCGAGTTTCCCTTGGAAGGTTTTCTATCATGAGAAGAGTGAAGGGCCAGGGATACAATTCAGGGGAACCCACCCTGTGAGGAGGAAGGAAGGAGCAAGGGGAAACTGGCTCCCAGGAGCCACGGGAGGAGAGGTTGGCGGTGCCAGTGGGCGCAGAGAGACAGGATGAGGGCTGGGACAGGGCCACCATGATTGGCAGGCGCCATGGGTGACTTTGGCCAGGGCATTGCCGAGGGTTCAAAACGGGATCTGCTGCTGCTTTACTGAAGCCAGTGGCCCAGCCGGTCTGAGCCCATTTCCTCCTCCACACAATGGGGACAATAAGAGCACCCATCTCATGTGGGTTTCTGTGGGGACTGGTGTCAGGGCGATGATGCGGGGAAAGCCCCGGTCCTGCGCTTGTTCCCTGCGATGCTGTGAATGCGGGCGAGAGGAGGAAGAAGCTAACGGGAGCTGAGGGTGTGGAGACAGAGCCCACGGCTCTTCTAAGAGCTTGGAGGAGAAGGCAGGGAGAGAGAAGGTAGTAGGAGCTGACAGGAGCCGCAGGGGTTTCCAGGCTGAGGAGTGTGAGAAGGGGCTGAGCCAGGCCACAGACCCCGGAGAGGGGAAGAGGGAGAGGAGTGCATCTGACGGACTGTGCATGGGAGGCTGGGCCTTCCTTCATCACCTGCTGAATGTCACAGGCTCTGGAATTAGTCTCAAACATCACATTCCTCTAGATTCAGGCTGAGCGAAGAAAGGGTAAAATGAAGCCAGTCATGGCTCAGAAACTGGTGTCCCCTTGGGAGACTTCAGTATCTGTGACGGGGGGTAGTGATGGGCCACAGAGGGTCGTTTGTGGCTGCCAGAGGCCTTGTGACCTTGGCCGGCTTATTTCTGAAATGACATCATCTATCGATGACTCCTGCTGAGCCCAGTCATAATGGCCTTTTCCAGGCAATGTTTTGATTTTTCGGTCGTACTAATGGGCCAGCCAGGCTGCCAACATTTCTAAAGAGGCCATTTCACTTTTCACTTAAAGCCAGAACACCAAGTGATCAATTATTTGGCCACTAGGAGCTATTACCAGTTTAAAGCCACAAATGTATCTGTATGAAAAAACAGGAATCACATGGCAGGATTGGGGGACCGTCTCCTGTTTCTTGTTGTGTAAAATCCTCCTTTGATTAATCACGATAAGACCAGACTTTCTGCTTTTAACAATAGGAAAGAGTGAGCTCATTGAAGTCAACCTAGGACAGCCTGGGAGTTTTTCTTCAATGTTAGGATGTGCTGGATCCAGATCATTTCTCATCTGAGAAACGAAACAAGCTCAAGCATTTCTTTTGTTTCTCCTTTTCTTACATCCTTTTGTTTTCCTCTTGGAGAAAAACAGATCTGTCTGTCTCGGTTCTTCTCAGGGCCCCAGCCCCGGCCCCCACTCACTCTGGGGCTTCTAGAGAGGTCCATTTCTGGGAGATGCTTCTGGTGGGTGATGAGCAGAAGGGCCCTGAGCCTCACTCAGCCTCCTTCCTGGACTCATCTCTGCCATCTCTTGAATCTTAGTGCCACTCTCAACCCTGTTCCTTTTCACCCCACACCCTCCTGCTGTCCCGTTCACTCCCAGGGCTCCTACCACCCGCTCGACACTCAAACTCCCAAATTCACGTGCCCAGCCTGGACCACTCTTCTCAGCTCTAGGCGTCTATGACTCTAGCCTACTGGACAAAGCCAGAGGGTGTCCCGAGCGCACCGCGCACCCAGCAGGCCTGACTCAGGCTCAGCACCCACTCTCCTTCCTGTGTCCCCACCTCTTGGTTAACAGTGACGTCCTTCACCCAGGCTCGGAGCCAGAAAGCCCCTGCCTTTCACCATCCCATTCGTTTGGTCAGCAGTCCTGTCAGTCTCCCTTACTTAGTATCTCTCCGCTTCACGTCTGTCCCCATAGTCACTACACCAGTCAAACACTTTGCCATCTCTCCCCGGAGCTAGCATCAGAGCCTCTTAAGTCTTTCTGCCCCAGTGTTTTCTTCTCATGCTGTAGTGAAAAGATCTTTGTGTTAATAAAACGTAGCTTAGACAGCATTATTCCTCTCCATTCAGGGACTCCCCACTTCCTACCAGATTCCTTGGCATTGATCCCCAGGACCATCAAAGATCTGACCCTAAGCTACTTCTCCAAAGCCATCCCTTGACACTCCTCCCAGTTCTCTGTACCTTCTGGTCACGGTGCAAACATATATGACTTGATGCCTTGCTGCCTCGCTGCCTTTGCCCCTGCTGTTCCTTCTGCGTGGAATGCTGTCCTCTTCCTTATCTGCCTGGCGAACTTGGGCTGTTCATTCGCTAAGTCACCTCCGACTCTTTGCCATCCCATGAACTGCAGCACGCCAGGTTTCCCTGTCCTTCACCATCTCCCAGAGTTTGCTCAAACTCATGTCCATTGAGTCGGTGATGCCATCCAGCCATCTCACCCTCTGTCGCCCCCTTCTCTTCTTGCCCACGATCTTTCCCAGCAAACTTGTAATCCTCCGTTAAAGCGAGCTCCTCATTGCTCACCTGCGCTCCCCCAGCCCCAGCTATGGGGAGTTCTAAGTGTAATCAGCTCTTTCATCCTTATCTCTGACCAGATCGATAGGTCCTTGAAGGCAAGAGTTTATGGCTCATTTATTTCTGCCTCCCCAATGTCGAACCCTGGGCAGAGTGCAAATGTTTTACATTTTAATCAATGACAGATCACCGAATGAATGAATATATAAAAGAATAAGCAAATGAAAGCCCTGTGTAACCGTGATGATTACACAACAGCTACACTGTTTTCCCATCCCACCACCTTGCCAGTTCCCTGAGGGCAGAAACCACACCTGTTCTGCTCCCCACCAACCCTGCAACCTCTTTGGGCCTTCTCACAATAAATGGAATGAACCCACGATCTCATTGGAAACTCACAGTAATCCTTAAAGGGAAGGAGGGCTGGTATAATGACCCCTTTTTGTAGCTAGCCCAGTGAACCCCAACAGGAATCATCCCAGGTCATCCAGTTCGGGTGTGCTGTCCCTGGAGAAAAACCCAAGTGCTCTCCAGGGTTTGGTCAACTTGAGAAATCGGAGTCTTTCTGTTCTGTACTAGTGAGTCTCTGGCATTAGCATCTCTTAGGATATTGTTGATGCAGATTCTGCCTCTGTAGGCCCAGGAGGGGCCTGAGACTCCGAGTTTCTAAGAAGCTTCTTAAATAAGAGGCTTAACAATTCCTAATAAGGGCTAATGCACAACTCATAACGTGAGGGTCATCCTGCACACTCTGACCACCAAACCTTGGGCACCAAGGTGCCCATGACTTCTCTCAGTTTTCCCTTGGTGATTGCATTTTTTTGTTGTTTGGTTGCTAAGTTGTGTCCGACTCTTTGCAACTCCATGCAAACCTCCCTGTCTTTCACAATCTTCCAGAGTTCGTTCAAACTCTTGTCCATTGATTCGGTAATACTATTCAACTGTCTCATTCTCTGATGCCCTCTTCTCCTGCCCTCAGTCTTTCTCAGCATCAGGGTCTTTTCCAATGAGTCAGCCCTTTGCATCAGATAACTAAAGTATTGGTGCTTCAGCATCAGTCCTTCCAATGAATATTCAGGACTGATTTCCTTTAGGGTGGACTGGTTTGACCTCCTTGCAGTCCAAGGGGCTCTCAAGCATCTTCTCCAACACCACAGTTCAAAGGCATCAATTCTTGGGTCAAAGGCATCAGCTTTCTGTGTGGTCCAACTTGATGGGCCATTGCATTAAGATAGTGCTTTTATTAAAATCTACAAATGAATTAATTTAAGCCTTGACTCCGAATCAAAAATCCAGGGCTCTTTCTGTTTTGTTGTTTGGTTGGTTTTGTTTTTGCCACAGCAGGGGCATGAGGGGCGTGACAAGGCCAGGCGTGAGGTGTGCAGTGGGGCATGTGGGAAGCCGGGGTAATTGGAGGTGCAGGGGGCGGAGACTAGCAAGGGGGCAGGGTGTTGGGGAAGGGCCTAGTGGCCAGGTGTCTGGGGCACATGGTGGGGTCACGTGTCCTGAGCACACTGGCAAGGAGGAAGTCCCAGGAATGGCAGGCTGCTGGAAGGGTCAGGCCTGCAGCTGTGGGTTATTTCCACCTTCTTCTATCTTCCTGCCTTCTCCTTTCCTCTTCAGAGAAATTTAGGTCCAGAAATGGCTTTAATGTCAAGCTGCCGAGTTCCTGGTCAGCCTAGAATCCCCCCTGAGTGCCAGAACTCCAGGTTTCTTGTCTGATTGGGTTTTTGCAGGGCACACCGCTTACACGTTTGCTGTCTATGAACCCAGGGTGAGCACCTGGCCCGTGCAGGGGTGGGAACCCGACTCCTGCCTCAGAACCATTCAAAGACAAGAAAGAGGGGAGCCGGGAAGGTGAACTTCCTCCTTGCAAATCCAGGAAGACTTAAAAAGTCAGACTGAATGGCAGCATTGAGCACCTTTGTTTATGGTTTTTCTATTGCATTTCACTTACACCATTAAAAGGCTATGAGATTGCTTAAAATAAACCCACACCAGCCACATAATCAGTAAGAAGAGAAGAAAGGAAGAGAGGAGGGAGAAATGGCAGAAAACTTGAAAATTAGGATCATGAAACTCTGAGAATCTGGTGGGAGTCATGGTCCCTTGCTCTAGAAAAATGAATATACCCATGCACACAGCAGTTTGCATGTCGTTTCTGTGGATACATGGGTCACTCTGAAGGCCTTTCAAAATGGACAACACAGAATAAGGAGAGGAGTTATTTCATGTCCTAGCTGAAGATGGACCTTCCAATCAGCTCTGAGATAAATCATGATGGCCAAAGGGGAAAGGGAGAAGAGATGAATTAGAGGCCACGTCATGTCTGATTGAAAAACACCAGTCCTTCAGGAGAAAAAAATGTTTTCTTAGCCCCGGTTCTCAGAGTCTTGGGAGATAGTTTTGCATAGTGGTTATAAACATAGCTTCCTGGGTTCAAATCTAAGTTCTGTCAGTTACTGGCTGTGTAAACTTGGGTAACTGTTAACCCCATGTGCCTCAGTTTCCCTATCTATAATGTAGGGCTACTGTGGGGATCTCAGTTCACACATGTATGAAGTGGGGTTGTTGTGGGGACTCAGTTATTATAGGCAAAATGCTTAAGCCAGTATCTGGAACATTATTCATATTAGAAAAGTGTGTGCCATTATGAGAAGGCGGCATGGAGCAGCGGTGATAAGTACGGGTTGCCTGTCTGGATTCAAGTCCCGGCTCTGCTACTTACGAGCCTTGTTACCTAGGCCACTGTAGTAGGCTAAATAGTGTCCCCTGAAAAGTCATGTCCACCCAGAACCTCAGAAGGTGACCTTCTTCAGAAATAGAGCCTTTGCATATGTAACGAGTTAAGACGAGGTCATGCTGGGTTGGGGAGGGCCCTAAATGCAATGACTGGGGTCTTTCTGAGACATAGAGTGGACTGACCCAGGGAAGAAGGCTGTGTAACCATGAGGCAGAAATTGGAGGGACGCAGGTACAAGCTAGGGAATGCCCGAGGTTGCTGGTCATCACCGGACGCCAGAGGAGCATGGAGCAGGGTCTCCCTGGGAGGCCCCCGAGGGAGCCAACCCTGCCCATGTCTCAATTTCCAGTTTCTGGCCTTCTGAACTGCAGCAGGGTGAATTTCTGGAGTTCAGAGTCATCCAGTTTGTGGTAATTTGTTATGGCAGCCCCAGGAAACTGCTGCAGTCAGATTACTGCTTTTCCGTTTCTTCAACTAAAATGGGAGTTAAAAAGTACCTACTTCACAGAGTTATTAGGATTGCTTGAGATAATCCACATAAAGGGTTTGGCACTGTGCTTAGCTTGTGGTACATATAGAAAAATGGTTGCAATTAGAAGGTACCTTGACATAATAAGCAATGGTAGCCTCAAGGATGGTGTTAGTAGCATCCTATTGTACATCTGCATTATAATTCATCTGTCCTATTGATGAATTTTTATGTGGTTTCCAATTTTGGGATAATATAGATAATAACCAGATTCTCTGGTTATTCTGGTTATTCTCTGTCCCAGATGGTAAAGAATTGGCCTGCAATACAAGAGACCTAGGTTCACTCTCTGGGTCAGGAAGATCCTCTGGAGAAGTGAAAGGCAACCCACTCCAGTATTCTCGCCTGGAGAATCCCCATGGACAGAGAAGCCTGGCAAGCTACAGTCCATGAGGTCGCAAAGAGTCAGACACAACTGAGTGACTGACACTTTCACTTTCAGATAGTAACCAAATAATTTGTATATATATCTTTGTACAATTCAATGATTAAACTAGCAGAATAAACTCCTAGGAGTGGAATTGCTGTGTTAAAGCATGTGTGCATTTGGGTAGATGTGGCTTCACCCGTCCTGAGAGACAGTATACCAAAGCATCCTTCTATTCTGTGTGAGAGTGTTGATCTCCACATCTTGTGAACACTAGGGATTCTCACTAAATCTTACTCGTCCTTTAGATATAACTCAAATGGTCCCAAATTATGAGGTCTTCCTTATTTGTCTTACTTTCAACCAGAATTTATGTCTTCCTTCCCTGTTTCCCTTGGAGTCATTTATGCATCCGTATGTCCATCCCTCCCTTTCTCCAATCTTCCCTTTCTCTTTCCTCCCCTCTCTCCATTCTTTCCTCCTTATATCCCTCCATCCATCCATCTATCACCCAGCATTCAAGGCACTTCTTATCTTTTTTGATCTGATAGAGGAGAACTGGTGTCTCATTTCTCGATTTACTTTTCTCTTATTATGGGTGGATTTCATTCTCTTCTCATAGGTTTATTGGCTATTTGTGTTTCTTTTTATGTGAATTGCCTGTTTTTTTCCCTCTTCCCATATTTTTGCTGGGCTCTTCTTTTTTTTTTTTTTTTTCAATTTAGGAACTTTTGTCTATTAAAACAAATTAGCCCTTGTTCAATGTACAACAAATATTTCCCCCTACAGCTTGCCTCTTGGCATTGCCCATGCTACTTTTTCATCTTGACTTTTTAGAAAATACAAAAATGTGCTTCATAAAACTGTACCTATGTTGACTGCTGCTGTAAGGCAAGGTGACAGAGTTCACAGGTGTGGAATGGAGAGTGAGAATAGGAGTGAGTTCACAAGCTTTTCTACAAGCCAACTTTTAATTCCACCAAGGCTTTTGTTTTATGACTGTCAATGCCAGTAATAATGCCAGGCATTCATTCATTCACTTATTCCACAAACCTGATTTCAGCCCCTGAGAGAGGCAGGACTCTATGATGGACCATGGGAGACAAGGATGTTTGTCTTGAAGTAGCTTTCAGTCTTGAGGTAGATGGGGTACAATAACATGATGCTTCTGATGGCAGAACTCTGATGGCCTTGGTGTTAGCTATTTAGCTTGCTAGTACCCTTTTCAGCTGGTGTGGAGAAAGACATCATGGGTTAGGGTTAGGGCAAGAGGCTGGTGAGAGACTGTGGTGTCCTGAGTCGGGGCAGTTTCAGAGGGGCAGGAAGAAGGAACTATAGTGGGGAGTGTGGCAGGATTTGCAGGGCAGGTGGACCGGCCAGCTGGGACAGGGCAGTGGGTTCAGCATCTTCTCCTGGAACACGGCTGCTTACAATGATTCATGTGGTGACTCCGACAGAGCGATGACCTCAGGAGGTGCAGAATGAAAACACACCCTGGCGCTCACACACACACGCGCACTTTTCTAATTTAAACCTGTTGACCACTTTGACGTTTGGACCTTTGAAGCTCCGTGTGAACTGGGATCTGGCTCACGGCCACTGCAGAGAGTGATGGAGTCAAATGATGTGTTTTGTTGCCCTGCTTTTTTCAGAAGGCCCCTTGTGAGTAAGAGAATGAGATCAGCCACAGAGAATAAGGCAAACAAACCAAAGAACAAGTCTTTCAAAGAGAACTGATCATCTCTGAGTCCCCACATTCTCTCCTCAGGGGCCCCAAACGTATCTTTCATAATAGAACCAGGTCTTGAGGGGCCTTATAATCTCATCTTGTCAATTCCCCAGACCCGCCATCAGTCGAGACGCCAGCCCTCCCTGGGAAACCTCATCTAGGGCTCTAGGCTCTCTGCTCACATGCCTGGCATAGCAAGTGCTCACCACCTCCTGAATCAGCCCAGCTACTCCTCGGGCATTTTGTATTTTTAGACAGTTTCTTGTGCTGATCAGAAATCCACACCCTGGTCACCTTGGTTTTAAATCTGTGTCTTCTGAGCGCTGAGATCCACAGACCACTTTTGTTCCTCCCTCCACAGGTCAGTCCATTAGAAGTTTGCTGAGTGTGACCGTGTTCCCTCTGTCCTTCAGCTATTCATATGACACCCTGCCCCCCTTCTCTGGACTTAGCTGGAAATACTCAAGAGAAAAGGCCAGAGGGATGGGATGGGGAGGGAGGTGGGAGGGGGGTTCAGGATGGGGAACACATGTACACCCATGGCGGATTCAAGTGAATGGATGGCAAAACCAATACAATGTTGTAAAGTAAAATAAATAGTTAATTTTAAAAATAAATAAATAAATAAAAGGCCCGCTTCACAGGAGTGGTCACCCATATGGCCAATAGTCATATGAAATGTGCTCAGCTGACATCCTTAGTCATCAGGGAAATGCACAATGGAATACAACCACCCACCACTGTAATGGCTAAAATGGAAACTTACTGACAATACCAAGAATTAGCAAGGATGTAAAACAACTAGGTTGCTCAAACACTGCTGGTGGGAATGTAAAATTATACAATTACTTTGGGAAACTGTTTGACAGTATCTCCTGAAACTAAGCATATGCTTACTCTGTGATCCAGAAATTCTACTCCAGGTACATACTCAAGAGAAATAAGTGACTATTTCTACCCAAAGACATTCATAGCACTGCTTATAATTACCAAATCCTGGAAATAACTTAAATGTCCATTGACGGTAGAGTAAATAAATTATATAATTCATGTAATGGACTACTACACATCAGTGAAAAAGAACAGCCTGCCACTGTAACACACAGCATGAAGAATCTCACAGATATAATGTTGAGTGAAAGGAGGCAGACAGAAGAACATAACCAGTGTGTGTGTCCATTTACATGATGTTCAAAAATAGTCAAAGCCAGTTTATTAGATGGTGTTAAAAGGTCAAATGCTGGTTACCTTGGAGGGTGATGAATTGGGATGGGGATGAGAAAGCCTTCTGTTGAGCTAGAAATGGTCTGTATCTCCATCTGAGTGGTGTTGGCATGGGTGTATGCGTATGGGAAGATTCAGTGAGCTGTGCTCCTAAGACTTGCCCACTTGACTGTATACAGCCAATGCCTTATTTAAAAAGAAGAAAAAAAAATCGCACACCCCCAGTGCAAGAGTTGGAGCCCAGAGGTGAGCTCCAGCCTGAAGCTGAGCAAGACCATCATGTGCTTACTTTGTCCACTTTATTAATGCAACTCAGGTCACACCATGGCTCTGGGTCCCACATTGATTTATGTTGAATGGACAGTCTCTGGAGAACCCCCGAACCTTCCTCATGGTTGCCCAGCCGTGACCACCCTTCTAACACATGTAGGGTAGGCTTATTGGGCTGGAGCTCTGTGGGACTGAGAAAGAAGAAAGAAATCAGTTTGTGCCCTCACCGGACAAACGAATCCATGAAGCTCAGAGGCACTGACGCGCCCGAGTCTGCCCAGCCAGTTAGAGGCAGGGCAGGGATTTCAGCCCAGGACCGCGTGACCCCTGGTCCATGCTCTCACCTACCATCAGCTCAGCCTCCCCTGAGGGTGGTGGGTGAAGAGAGGATGTGTGTGATACCACTTCAGGAATTCCTATGTGGGTCTTATCCTCCCGACTTAATTGTAAGCTTGCTGAGGATCGGGACTCTCCTATTAACTTCTGTCTCTCCCAAGAAGCAGAGAAGGCGATGGCACCCCACTCCAGTACCCTTGCCTGGAAAATCCCACGGACGGAGGAGCCTGGTGGGCTGCGGTCCATGGGGTCACTAAGAGTTGGACACGACTGAGCGACATCACTTTCACTTTTCACTTTCATGCATTGGAGAAGGAAACGGCAACCCACTCCAGTGTTCTTGCCTGGAGAATCCCAGGGACGGGGGAGCCTGGTGGGCTGCCGTCTATGGGGTCGCACAGGGTCGGACACAACGGAAGTGACTTAGCAGCAGCAGCAGCTCCCGAGAAGGCCCTCGATGCCCTGCACAAAGTGGGTGCTCAGTAAACACTCAGTGAATCAGCTTGTGGAAACAGACCCAGAGAGGTATAGCAACTTGCTTGAGGCCACACAGCCAGCCCTCAGCCACAGTCAGGACGGGTGGTCGGGTCCCCCGGTTCGGGTCCCGGTGTCCCTCTGCCACTGTGCCATGCCTCTAGCTTCCTGTGGAGCCCAGGGGCTGGAGAGTCCAGGGACTGGAGGATACTAGGGAAGAAAAGGACCCTCCTCGGTGAGCCAAGGCTGAGTCTGGCCCTGGGGCCTCGGGGCAGGGCGGTGCCCTGGGAGGCAGGCTGGGAACGGGCTGCAGTCTGCGCAGCTGTGTGGACCCCTGTTCTCAGAAGTGCCCTGTGCTTGGCAGTCATTTTCCTGAAGTTCTTCATTTTACTTTTGGATGTATATTTTTAAGTGAAGCCCTGTGGACAGTGGCGCACACACCGGGGCTTTGAGTCTGACCTCGCATGAGCTCTCGTCTGCTGCTGCCTACCTGCTTCCTGGGGACAGGTTCTTAGACTCCAGCTGCCTGGCCTCCTGACACCCCCAGATCCAAACCGCCTCCCCCTCCCTACCCCCACTCCGCGGCTACCCAGGCTCTCGCCCCGGGTGCATTCAGCTGGGAGCCCTGCAAGGCAGTGTTCTCGTGATCCCTGGATCCAGGCATTTAGTGTCCTGGTGCAGAAGTTGGGGTACCATGGGGATCACCCATCTCTGGGTATTGGACAGTGGTCCCACTGGAAGGGCAGATACCTGGCCCGACTGGCGGGTGCCCTCCCAGGGCAGAGCGTGTGTGTCCCGCCCGGGGCAGGGGAGGGAAGCCGGCAGCCAGAGGGCTTGGCCTGCGTGCCCTGAGTCGCAGCACCCAGGCATCTGTGTGCACCATGATATTCAATCGTAAACGTGAAGGACAGTGTGACAGGTCAGGGCAGAGACCATGAGAGAAAGGGAAAGCTCTGTGTCTTGGTACTTTTAATGGCAGTTTTTCCCTGTGTGAACTCAGGATGCCACAGTCCTCTCTGGCGCTGGGCTCGGCGGGTTCTGTAGCCAGCCCTGGCTGGCAGAGTCCGTCCTCAGGCCGAGGTGGGACTCGGGCTGTCACGCAGGAGATTTGGCGCTCCTGGTCCTTCTCCCTGTCTGTCTGGACCCAACCACAGGTGACAACACGCCGAGGCACCCGTGTCTTGCCTTGCACGGGGACGTGAGACTGCAGGCTTGACTGGTGTCTTGGTTTTGTTGTGTTGATCTGCAAAGTTAATCTGCACTTTGGAACTGTTTCGCTGTAATCGTTGCCGCATGTTTTATGACGCTGTTCCAAAATGTAGACATTGAGGAAAGAGCCGCAGCCTTCCAATACCCACCGGTCTACCTCTTCCACAGCCTAGCCCGCCCCATCCCGTCAAGGGACAGCTGACTTTCTTCCCTTCGCAGTCCCCGGCCTGGGCTAGAGTTCAGGTATCCCCCCGGCTCCAGGCCTTTGTATCTCCGGCTGACCTGCGGTACCGGCGCTGCAGCGAGGCCTCAGCCCTCCAGTGTGGAGGTGGAGAGAGGGCGTGCAGGCCGCGGGCACCCGAAATGTCTGGGTGCCCAGGGAGGGGTGCTGGGTGCCACTGGAGGGGCGGCTTTGTGGGGGCTGGGAGCTCTCCGAGCGCCTCAGGCCCCGGGCTGGGGAGTCGGCCCTCCATCTGTCATAATGGGGACTGTTCAAGGCGGCTTCACCTCAGGAGCGGCATCAGGGCTGACTTTCACAAGCATCGTGTGGAGGCCGAGGGACATGCGGACAGAAGGTAGGAGAACTGAGGCAGGGAGCCTGCTGTGACAGCACAGATCCAAAACAGGCAGTCGCCGTGACGACGGGGAGGAGGGACAGGTACCAGGAGGACAAGGAGATGGGAGTCCGGTCCCTGAAGGACAGTAGTGCGTGGTTCCGCCCAGACGAGTCTCTTGGAGCAGTCAGGTCGGTAGAGACCAATAGCAGAACGGTGGCTTCAGAGGCTGGGGGAGGGTGGGGGGCTTAGGGCTTCGAGGGGGACAGAGCTTCCGTTGGGGAACATGAAGAAGTTCTGGGGATGGTGGCGGTGATGGTCATACAACAGTGTGAATGTATTTAATCCTACAGAACTAATTGCATGCTTAAAATGGTCACATTCATTTTGTGTTGGGCATTTTACCACGAACAACAGCAACAACCAAACCTGTACCATTCAAAAGAATAAATGGGAGGGAGGACTGACAGGTGTGGGGACCTCCCAGAGCTGGGGGAGTCGAGGGGTGGGTTCTGGGCTGGCCCCCAGGAGCCTGGATTGGCCGGCTGATGGCAGCAGGGTGAGGAGGTGGCAGCCGCAGCAAGGTGGCCACACGCAGGGCTGGGCTCATGGAGCCAGAGGGGCTCCCGGGGACGTGCAGCAGAGCCTGGGCCGCAGAGACCATGGGAAGGTCATCAGCTTATCACTGGTCACTGACCCCCCGCCTCGGAGATAGCCCCCGGGGAGGGTGTGAGATGTAAGCAGAGGGCAGTAGCCAGGCGAACAGGCGGGCCAAGAAGAACCTGTCACCAGGAGCCCGAGAAGGAGAGGGGAGAAGGGAAGGAGGCAGATGGAGACAGTCACGTACTTGTTAGGCTGCAAGGGGCAGGGGGGGAGCGTGAGGAGGGCCTCACATGGATGGTGGTGGACGAGGGTCTGATGGGAATCCAGCATGAGCTCCAGCCGTCCAGGCCCGAGGAGCCGGGACGGGGCTCTTCTTGCGACGCCGCGATGCCCATCTCTCAACTCACTGTCAGAGCCTCCAGACGGAGCCCTCCCCACCACACCTAGATTCTGGACTTCCAGCTCCTGAGCTGAGAGACAGTGATTTTCTTCTGTTGAGACCCCTCCATTTGTTGGAACCAGTACAAAATGCCAGGAAATGAAGGAGCTCATTCATCCAACTCTTCTTTTTTTTTTTAATCCAAGTCACCACATAGGTCATCGATTAGCCAGTGGATGGGCTGTCCATGAACCCACCATCCAGTCTGTCCAGTCATCAGGGGCGGTGGGGCGTCATGTGGTCTAAAGCGTTGCTGCCCCCAGAGGTGCCCTCGGGAGGAGGGCAGTGGGGAGACTGCTCTTGCAGAAGGGACGGGACATCTGGGGCACTCTTATGTCCCGGACCCAATGGAAGGGAGAGGCGCAGGGATCATGGGCTTAAATCACATGTGGCCAAAATGTCTCCCCAAAGAGAAGATGAGACAAAAGCAGAGGAGAGAGGCTGTGAGGAATCAGCTTTATTTTGTGAATCCACCTCCCTTTCCTGTGGCTGAAATAACAAGACGGTATAACTGGAAAATAATCATTTGAACTTGTGACTCAGCTCTTCCCGACCTCGGGGAAGTGTGGTCCGTAAATCAAGATGCGGCTCCAGCACCTCCCACTCAAGTGTCCCTCGGGGCAGACGCTGGAGGAGCCATCAGCCTACGTGACTGCGCCCGCCTCCTGGGAAAGATCTGTTGGTCCTCTGGGGGCTGCTTCCAGAACTTCCATTCCCGAAGCTTCCTGAGAGGTGGCCTCAGTGCTTGACCCGTCCGTTTTTACTGTCCATCCTGCCTAGTTTTCCTCTGGCACAGGTGGCAAATTCTCTTTTTTGCATATTTAGCAGCAGCTTAAGGCTCCTGCCGGGAGGCCAGACATGCCATTCATGTGAAAATACACAGGGTTTGGAAGACTTCCGTTTTTAAATGTGTTTTAAATTGTCCTTTTCTTTTTCTCACCAGCTCTCGCTCAGGAGCCCGTCTGTAAGGCAGGCAGCAGCATCACCCCTTCCTGCCCATCCCTCCCCTCTTGGGTTCCCAGCCCTCCGAGATCTTTCCACTTTAAAGATGGGGAAGCAGAGGACCCGAGAAGAGAAGGACTTGCCCCAAGTTCCCAAGACACTAGATCAAAGCCCAGATGTATTCGTGCCCAACTGACACCGTCCCCAGGCGCAGGGCTAGGCAGCAGGGCCATGAGGATAAGACACAGCTCTTTACCTGGGGCATGGCAGTCTGAGGAGAGGGCAGGGGATGCAGGGGAAGGGAGCAGCCGCAGCAGTGGCCGTCGCCATGGCAGCCTCGTAATAACGCGTCTGATGGGTACGGTGCCCATGCCAACCACGCCCCAGCCCCAGGCTTTTGCCCCTTACCCGCGTGCCGCAGGCTCATCCTCACAGCACCTGTGGCTGCTCCTGACTCAGAGCTTGGGTACTGTGATCCTCTCACTGTGCAGATGAAGAAACTCAGCCCACTGGATATCAACCTTTTATTTTAGTAGGTGAAGCCTTTTGTCAAGAGCAATCTTCTGTGGAATCCCCATAAATCAGGCAGTACTGCGGAAGCACCCTTGCTTAGCCTCTCCCACTTAACCCCCTTGCAGGGGTCTGGGAGACCTGAGGTCTCCCCAGAGCACAGTGTAGACACCACCCCTGGGGACTAGGTTACGAGTAGAACTTCCTGGTCCATTGATACTCATTTTACCGATGAGCAAGCAGAGGTCCGGGGAGGGGAGGGATTTATCGAGGGTCACTCCAGCGAGTTACCAGCTCAGCTAGCACTCCGGCCAAAGTCCTGTGCATCTCAGGCTGTGTCCATCTGTGACACCTCTTTTACCAGGAAACAGAGGCTTTTACTAACAGCCATAAAATACCCTCTCTTCCAAGCCATCATTTAAAGCCGAGCTTTCAGTGGGCTCTTGTTAACACGGTGTTTCCACCTCCCTCCCGCCCTGTCTCTCCCCGACCTCCAGTTTCCACACGTCACTGAGCACAGGAGAAGAATCTCACTTTAGAGAAACCACCCCTGGGAGCCAAGTGGATGAGTGTGGCTTGACGCCGACAGCTTCATGGTTTACCTTTGGCGTTCTCCGTTCCTCTCAGCTTATTTAATGAAATGCCTGGTCGCTCTGTTCACAGGACACTTGACATTAGAAAGGGCCTTTTAAATCCTTTGAAACAGGACTTTTAAATTCACTGGCACCTCGGAGTGTGTAAGTGGAACAGTGACTTTCCTGTGTGCCCTGAGATGGAGACTTCTCAGGAGCTTTAGTGATTACAGCCCTCAGGAGGGCATCCTTGAAGGTGCCTGCCAGCCAGCCCCACCGCTCCTTTAGCAGGCCCCTAGCTGCCACCTGTGTGTCTTCTGCCTCTTCCCAGCTCCTTTCTCCGCAGACTGCTTTGACATGGATTCCTCTCTCCCTGTCTGTTCCCTTGTCCCAGTGTGTCCCTTCTCCGGGGTCTGTCCATGACTTTTTCTAAGGATTTTAGTGCAAACCATCTAGGAAAATGAGCCAACCGGCTAAGGACTCAAGCATGGGCAGCTGCCGGGGCCCCAAATGTGTCTCAGCTGGCCCTCTCCCCGAGTCCCTTCTTGTCCCTCATGTGACCCAGAGGTGAATCTAAGGCTGTGTTTCCCACACTTTGTTCCGTGAGACTCCGATTCCAGGAGAGGCTGCTCAGAGATTTGGTTTCACGGTCCAGAGGACAGGGTAGCTCTGCCTGCACCCACACCATCGTGGTGACGGACCTCTGCCGCAGCAAGCTCACCGACAGGTTTGAGAAGTCGGAGGGAGTCCAGAGTCCTGTGCAACTTTGTCCAACCCAGGACCTGTCTGAGCACCAGAAACGTGTTCTGCAGCCCACCTGAGAGATGCTAGTTTGGAGATGTCTCTGTGATGGCCTGGAAGCATCTGAGCCCTTCACTAGGGTCCTCTTGGCCCCGAGATGGAAATCACAGGGCCTCTCCTGGCTCCCTACTCAGGAAAATCCAAATTAGGTTATTCTCTGAAAGCCTTCAGGAAGGGTTGTTTTTTTCCATCGATATCAGAGCATTGTCAGTTGCTTGTGTTTTCTTTGGAAACAAATAGAAATGAATCGAGGGGGGCCCATTTATGGTCTGAACACTGCAGTCTTGGGGTCTGGTCAGAGGAAGACATCAGGTCAAGCTGAGCTATGCTTAAAAAAAGGGATAGCGCTGGCCTTTTCTGTATTTGGGAAGCAAGCCCTTTCTTATCAAACCAGCTGTCACACACACGGGCTTCTCCTACAAACAGGCCCACACAGGCACGGGCTTGCACTAATAGCATGGGTCTCTGCTTTCTTCCTGAAATGGAGGCTGCTTCTGGTAGCTGAGTCAACTTTGGTTTTTGTTTATTTTTAATTACTTTGTTTTAGATTAACAATTACTCTCAGCTTTTTGATTGATAAGTTGGTTTTTTCCCTAGGTTTTGTTTTTCTCTACTCTGGAAAATTCCATCAGTCGTTTCACAGATGAGCCACGGGTTTTGTTTGTATTTGTTTGCACTGGAGTCTGAAACCACAAACTGCTGCAAGAAAGGTGATGCTGATTGTATTAGTTGCTGTGGTTGCCATTAATAAAGTACCACACACTGAGTGATTTAAAAAGCAGAGATTTATTGTCTCAAAGTTCCAGAGGCCAGACGTCCAAGATCAAGGTATTGACAGGATTGGTTCCTTCCAAGGGCTGAGGGTCCGTTCCAGGCTTCCCCCCAGGGTCTGGTGGCTCGCTGGAATCTTTGGTATTCCTCGGCTTGTAGAAGCATCGCCTCCGCTTCTGCCTTCATCTTCACGTGATGCTCTTCTTGTCTGCCTGTCTGTTTACATTTCCCTTTTTCATAAGGACACCAGTCCTATTGAATTAGGGGCCCACCCTTCTCTGGCATGACCTCACTGAACTTTAATTACATCTGCAACACCCCTCTTTCCAAGTACTGTCACATTGTTTCTTGGAACATGGTACTGGGTTATTGAGGTGGGGTAGGGAGGTTAGAGTTTCAACGTAAGAATTTGGAGGGGATACAATTCAGTGTTAGGTGAGAGGTGGGGTCCGGTGACAGGGATTCTGAGTCGAGGCCTAAGCCATCCCTCAGTTTCTTTGTTGATAAAATGGTTTTAGTTAAACTCAATTTACAGGGCGTGGCACCAGGATTGATTGAGTTCTCAGGTGTGGAAGCGTCCTGGTGATGGAAGTAGCAGAGACGGGATCCAGACACGGGTGCCAGGTACCCCTGTGCTGTGGGGAACGCGCAGTAGGCGTCTCCAGCAAGGAGGACAGCTGGGAAGTGGCAGACCTGGACCCCCTTTTCCCAGAGCCCCTCCCTCCCGTTATTCACTGCCTCTCTCAGCCAGCTCCCTCAGAGGTGAAATGAGAGGTCTGGATGAGGAGGTCTCCTTCTGGCCGGGAAGTCAGGGGATTCTGTGAAAAGGTGCAGGTGCAGAGGCTAGAACACTGCAGGCTTGGAACACAGCAGATCTGGTTCCAGTCGTGATTCTTCGGCCTCTTAGTAGTGTGATTTGTGAGTCCCTCAACCTCTCTAAACTCAACATCCTCATCTACAGGATGGGAATGAATGCCTGCCACAGAGGTTAAATTATTAATAGGATGTCCTTGGGAATTACTTAATCACAGCCTGGTGTATGGTAGTATAAGTTAGCTATTAATGTCAGCTGTTCTTTGCGAAGATTGAATGAGATGTTGTGGGGAAAGAGCCTGCATACAGCAGGTGCTCAATGAACCACTGACGCTCACCCTGCTTTTAAGATAGGCCTTGGCAGGATGTCCAGCCTTCATGTTTTCCATAAGGGTATATAGGGTGGAGAGTTATACAGAAAATATTTGAACTACTTGAAGAATGAAACACTTTTCAGGCACTCATAGGCCATTTATAATCATCTATTACTTGTAACAAATGGCCATGCCAATTACAACAGTTACATTTTGTTAAACCGCATATGCCCTCGGGACTTTTACCTTGCACAGTTTATTAGAGAACTAATCCAGCTTAATTCAGGATTCCATTATAGTAATTATTATCCTGACAATTCATAAAACATGCCCAGGCCTCCTTGTGAGTGACAAGCATCTACTTGCTCTGAGAATGAATCCAAGGAGGATCTTTCTAAGACTTTTCTCTTTCCAGTAGGTCAGCACAGAAAGCTCTTTCACAATGTCATACAGACGAGAACTAGAGAAATACCGTGACCTGGATGAAGATGAAATCCTTGGAGCCCTAACAGAAGAAGAGCTGAGGACCCTGGAAAATGAGCTGGATGAGCTGGACCCTGATGTGAGTAGGCACTAAAGGGGGCACATTGTCACACGTGCAAGGACGGTGACACTTACCGCCTGGGGGAGGGGCAGGCTGACCGCCTGGAGTACCATGTCTGCTTTCCTTCTACGGCAATAGCTCTAGGGTCATCTTGCCTTTGTGAGGGTGTGTGCGTGCGTGTGTGTATGTTGTGCTAGTCACGATTCTCTAAAGTAATAGAACAAATAGGATATATATATATAGATAAATAGATTTAGATATAAAGAAATTTATTATTATAAGTAATTGGCTTCCATGATGATTGAGACTGACAAGTTCCAGGATCTGCAGTTGGCAACCTGGAGACCCAGGACAACAGAAAGTGTCATTCTAGCCTGAGTCCAAAGGCCTGAGAACCAGGAAAGCTGATGGTATAATTTCAGTCCAGTAGCTGGCAGCCTCAAGACAAAGGAAGAGCCAGTGTTTCAGATCAAGTCCAAAGACAAGAAAACAAAACAAAAGCGATGACCCAGCTCAAAAAGGTCAGGCAGAAAGAAACTCCCTCTTGCTGGTAGGAGTTTCGGCCTTTTTGTGGTACATGTATTCAGACCTTCAACTGATTGGATGGGGCCCACCCACCTTAGGAAGGGCCAAATGCTTTCCTCAGTCTCCCGATTCAAGTGCTAATGTCATCCAGAAATACCCTCACAGGCACATTCAGAATCATGCTTAGCTAAATGTTTGGGCAGTCTGTGACCCTGTCAAGTTGATGCATAAAATGAATCATCACATGTCCACTTGTGGTCAACTTGGCACCCATACACATCTTTTAAAATCACACTTATCTCCATATAGGACAATAGCAAGGTCATAATTCTGCCCAATGTGATACAACTATCCTGGGTACCTGCCAGAAGAAGTCAAGTCCTTGCATGATGTTTACTTTTCTCCTTGATAGCCTGAAGCTTAATCCTATGATACAAAATTAACCATATTTAAATGCCACCATATAAAATCAGTACATGCCTTGTGACATGTTAAGAGAATGAGGGAAGAAAACAAAGATATTTACTTAATGCATACATACATACATGGACTCACACATACACAAACATGTTCATAAAAAATACAGAGGAGATGCTCATAACAGTATTGTCCTCATTTGTCTAACTGATCACGTGGCCATAGCTGGTGTTTATAACTGCCTCTTCTCCTACCCATTCTCTGCTCCCTTGGCCTTCAGCAAGCACCTCAGTCTTTGCCTGATGGAGTGAATCTACTGAAGGGCCTGGACCATTAGTAGTCCTGCCTGGATTGAGTTATTATAGTTTTCCATTGACTTTAATCCCTGGGCCTTGTAATACTGAGAAAGCCCTATAGAAATACAAGGAATCCCTTGTATTTCAGGGGATGCCCTTCTTTACCACCCCTCTGGAGCAGCAGGCTAATTTTCCCCTCAGTAATCAACACACATCACCCCAGCCAGCACAGAAATTCCCTTTCTGCCTATTCATTCAGAGGCAAAATAAGGAGCCGCAGAAGTGGCAGTTTTAACTTCCAATCCAATGGAGTCATTGCTGTGTCTCCTGGTAGAAGTATTCCTCCCTTTGGAACGAAGACCTTGAGGCCAGCAGAGCATAAGGTCTTAGGAACAGGAAGCAAAACTTTTGCCGGTGGGTCACTAGGGTCACCGGTTGTGATAGTGAGTGGGTGGTTGTTTTTTAGTCACTCAGTCATTTATGACTCTTTGCGACCCCATGAGCTACAGCAGGCAAGGCTTCCCTGTCCTTCACCATCTCCTAAAGCTTGCTCAAACATATGTCCATTGAGTCAATGATGCCATCCAACCATCTCATCCTCTGTCATCCCCTTCTCCTCCTGACTCTAATCTTTCCCAGCATCAGTGTCTTTTCAAATGAGTTGGCTCTTCACATCAGATGGCCAAAGTATTGGAGCTTCAGCTTCAGCACCAGTCCTTCTAATGAATAATCAGGATGATCTTCTTGCAGTCCAAGGGACTCTCAAGAGTCTTCTCCAACACCACGGTTCAAAAGCACCAATTCTTCAGCTCTCAGCCTTCTTTATGGTCCTACTCTCACATCCATACATGACTACTGGAAAAACCATAGCTTTAACTAGACGGACCTTTGTTGGCAAAGTAGTGTCTCTGCTTTTTAATATGCTGTCTAGGTTGGTCATAGCTTTTCTTCCAAGGAGCAAGCATCTTTTAATTTCATGGCTGCAGTCACCATCTGCAGTGATTTTGGAGCCCAAGAAAATAAAGTCTCTCACTGTTTCCATTGTTTCCTCATCTATTTGCCATGAAGTGATGGGACCAGATGCCATGATCTTCATTTTTTGAATGTTGAGTCTTAAGCCAGCTTTTTCACTCTTCTCTTTCACATTCATCAAGAGGCTCTTTAGTTCTTCTTCACTTTCTGCCATAAGGGTGGCGTCATCTGCATATCTGAGGTTGTTATTTCTCCCAGCTTGTGCTTCATCTAGCTTGGCATTTCGTATGATGTACTCTGCATAGAAGTTAAATAAGCAGGGTGACAATATACAGCCTTGACGTACTCCTTTCCCAGTTTGGAACCAGTCCATTTTTCCATGTCTGGTTCTGACTGTTGCTTCTTGACCTGCATACAGGTTTCTTAGGAGGCAGGTAAAGTGTTCTGGTATTCCCATCTCTAAGAATTTTCCATGATTTGTTGTGATCCACACAAAGTCTTTGGTGTAGTCAGTGACGCAGAAGGAGATCTTTTTCTGGGACTCGCTTGCTTTTTCCATGATCCAGTGCATGTTGGCAATTCCTGGATCCCTGTGCCAACCCTTGACTCCGGGGCCCGTGAGTCCTGGTCGTGGGAGAAGCAGCAGCACATCCTGGACACTGAATCAGAGCGTGCAGGGACTCATGGGGATCCTCGCCCTGGCCCTGCAGGGTGTCACCGCCCGGCTGCGCTGTAACTGAGTTTTCAAAAGCCCTACCCACCATTCCCTCAAGCCAGCTGCTTCAGGGTGGTAGGGAATGTGTCATGGCAAGACTTAAGTGAGAAGTAGAGGGCTTCCCCGGTGGCTCAGGTGGTTAAGAATCTGCGTGCAATGTGGGAGACACGGCTTCGATCCCGGGTTTGGGAGGATAACCTGGAGAAGGGAATGGCAACCTACTCGGATATTCTCGCCTGGAGTATTCCATGGATAGAGGAGCCTGGCGGGCTGTAGTCCATGGGGTTGCAGAGAATCAGACACAACTAAACAACTAATGTACAAAGATCTAGAGGAATCCCTTCCACTGATGTCTTTATCTTTGCATTTCATAAGTAGTACATGTAAATGTGTTTAAGCTCAGAATTTGCCTCTGCAGCCAGGTGATGGCATCACAAGACAGGAAGCTCACTGGTCACATCTGTGGCTTGGCCAGTCACCACAGAGCTGCGGCAGAACCAAGGGCGGGGCCCCGAGGTGGCCTGCTGCACTCTCGTTGTGTCTGTACATCCTGGGTACCCCGGCCGATGACCAGTTCAGAGAAGGTACAGAATGAATATTACTGAATTAAGTAAATTTTCCATTTGATATACTTTTATTTAAAAATGGGATATTTCACATCTTTTTTAAAAAGCTGTCACTCTTCAAACCTAGTTTAACAGTGATCCGTACAGTAAATCCTACTGTACCGTTTCACTAACCCTGAAGTAGCCACAGCTCGTGTAGAAGGCAGTGTAGGTTAGCAGAGAAGATGCAAGACAAGAGCTTAGATGTTCCAGGGCAGCCCTGGCAGGGTCCCTTACATTCACATCACCGTGAGCCCGTTGCTGTCCTTCAGACCTTATTGCCCCGGTCCATGGAATGATGGAGCCTCATTGGCCCCACTCAGGGCTAAGTCTCCATGAGCTTATAAACTGATCCTACCTCCAGATTTGACTAAATGTCATCTTTTAGATAACCTAGCATCCTGGTCTGGGGGTCCTGAGTTTTAGGTCCCACAGAGTGACAGACCCCTCCGGGAACGTATCCTCTGCTTGCTCTTCACAACCTCTTGCCCACACTGACAGCCAACCAGGGGGAGATGGTGCCCGAGGTGAGGCCACTGGAGTTGACCTTCAGGCGCTCAGCCCAGCGGGGAGCGGGCCCGGTGAACCACACCCCCCGTGGAGGCGCGCAGAGGACTCAGGGAGGGGACGAGCTCCGCCGGGAGGAGGCTTTACAGAGCAGGTGCCACTGAATCTGGGCCCTGGGTCTTTCTAAGCCGTGAAGAAAAACGAAGAGTTCTGTGCTGAGTGAAGGCCACAAGCAGAGGCTCGGGCACAGAGCCGCTGGTGCAGGGGGTGTAGGCGGGGTCCCGGTGGAGGGCCAGCCGAGCCTGGAAGGGAGCTAGACCTGGGGGGAGAGGGAGGTGAAGGCAGACTAAAGACTGTGGATTGTCTCAGCAGCCCGGGGAGTTCCGAGGACAGAGAGTGGTGGGTTTGCTGACAGAGATCTTTCCTGAAGATCAGCAAGGGCCCTGCCCTTCTCTGCAACCCGTCCACCATCTTGCAGAATCTTTGCTGCTCCCAGGGTGAAGTGCAGACTCCCCGGGAAGCCAACAAAGCCTTCCGCCTCTGACTCTTCAGGCTGTTGGACTTGCCCTGAGTCCCTAGACGGAGATGCGTTAGGATTAAGCTGTGGCTGCAAATTGGATGTGTGATGACAAGGTTCAGAGCCAGACGTCAGACCTTGGAGTAGGCAGAGAGAGGAACCCTCTCAGAGCAGAGCCCCTGAGAACTGTTTGAGCCTCAGCTGGGAGCTCCATTTCCCCTTCCAAACTGGCAAATGGCCCCACTCCTAATATCAGAGTATCTGGCCCCAGAAGCAAATTCCCAGGGCCTCTGTGCCCTGCCACACCCGAGCCCTCCTCGCAGGTGGTTAACAGGAAGGTCTCCTGTGAACACAGGTGGGATGGGGAACCTGGGGCACAGAGAGCTGACTATCTTGCCCTGCATCACAGGACCAGGGTGTGGAGACTCGGATTTCAAGCAGGCTCCAAAGAGCGCCACCTCCCCCTCTGGCAGGAGGAAGGTACAAGTACATTTGAATTTTGGAGTGGGGTTGGCAATCCGAGACCTGCGATCCTCATACCACTGTGGTTTCAAGTGGACATTCTCAAAGACCGCTTTCTCTCTAAGTTCAAGAAAAAGAGATGAGAAATCAGAGCAAGGATAGGAGATAACTGAGACCAGTGGGGTTTTTGTCTCCACCTCACAATTGGCCCTTCACAGAGGTGCCTCTATTACCTGATTTGCAAGTCAGGATGGGAGCTTTGAAAAGATCTAGTGGGGCTCCATTCCTGCTGGGAGCACAAACATTCCAGCTTGAGTTTCACCCGACCTCCACCCGTGTTCTGAAATCACAGCGCAGGGAGAGGCTGAAGGTATGCAGACCACAAGAGGCCTCCAGCCGCTGGCCTGGAGGGGACGCAGAGGCCGGCGGGTGTCCAGCCCTCCAACTCACAGAGCAGAACCAGAGCCCAGAGAGAGGAGGGAACTTGCATTGGTCGCTCGTCTGAGGAGAACCAGCCCAGGTCCCGGGCCCACTGTCCTCTCTCTTATATGCTCCACCCTTCCTGTTTTAATTCTGGTTTAACAAGGGCTTAGATGGCACTTTTTATGTGCAGACACTGTTCTTGCATTTTGAAAATATTAATTCATTCAACTGTCATCCTAATCCTGCGCTGCGGGCATCCCCATTTTGCAGATGAGAGAACTGAGAGGTGAAGTAACCTGTCCACGAAACTGCAGTGAGGCGGTGGCGGAACCGTGACACGGCTCTGAGTTCACTCTTAGCCCCAACACTCTAAGGCTCCACTGGAGTCCTCAGGAAGATAGTTTGAGCCATGCATGTGCTCTGGCCTTATAGTTGGGGGTGGGGGGGGGTTATTGTATGAAAACTTGTCCCCTTTCCTTCCTAGGGACAACCTAAGATGCAGAGATCCTTATTCAATCCTGGCTCTGCTCCCAACTTAGGCAAGTGCTTTTCCCTCTCTGGATCTCAGTTTCCCAGTCTGCAAAATGGACACAGGTGGCCTAGCTGCCCTCTGACACCCCCTCCAGCTCTAAGCATCTCTGAGTTTATGAGCAGTTGTTGGCAGTCTCATGACCTGAATTCAGTTAACAGGTATGTTTGCAGCGATGCAGTTGTTAAGCTCCAGTGTCATGTGACACAGTAGAGTACGCAGAAT
The DNA here is from genome assembly GCF_910594005.1 of Cervus elaphus. Lineage (NCBI taxonomy): Eukaryota > Metazoa > Chordata > Mammalia > Artiodactyla > Cervidae > Cervus > Cervus elaphus. The sequence goes on from NC_057843.1 coordinate 59,912,397, forward strand.
TGGAAAGCTGCTTTGTTTGCAGCAGAAGATTCCAAACTTGTGCACAGTTAAAAAAAAAAAAATCCTCAAAACTGTCTTAGTCTGCGGCCTGGAAAAACTCGAGCTTATCATGAGATTGTTGCACTTGGACTCCCACGGGAGAGGAATGCTCCATGTGCTAAAAGTATCCGCTGTGACTGATTCCCCAAGGGGCCCTGTCCTTTCTTGTCTCTGTGGGGTTAAGTGGATGCTTCTCTGAAGCTGAGCCAGCTGCTCGGTTCAGACTGCCTTTGTACCAGACGGCGGGGAAAACGGGCAACGTATAGCGATGTTTGAGAATGACAGGTCACACCACGACTTGAGCAGGGTACAGTATATGAGCTCTTGGAGCATCAATAGACAGTCGACATTTACTGCGACAGAGCCCTTCATGGCTTATCTTCTTTAGTCCTCCGAAAGCTTTGGGTATCAGCCCCATTTTGCTGGTGGCTCACACAGTACAGAAGCTGCCTGCAATGTAGGAGACCCAGGTTCAATCCCCGGGTCAGGAAGATCCCCTGGAGGAGGAAATGGCAACTCACTCCAGTATTCTTGCTGGGAAATTCCATGGACAGAGGAGCCTGATGGGCTACAGTCCATGGGGTCGCAAAGAGTTGGGCACAACTGAACGACTAACACACACACACACCCATTTTAAAGATGGGGAAACTGAGGCTTAGAGAGATGAAGTAGCTTGCCCAGGAGTTGGGACTCCAGCCCAGACAGTCAGACCCAGTAGCCTGTGCTGTTAACTACCACCTCCAGTGAGGGCATGTGGGATGAGCCTGGAAGGGACCTTGGAGAGCAAAGCTGGGAATTACCAGCAAATTATTTTTTCTAACTCAGTTTCTTTTGAAGTTGTTACATTATTTTTACATAAATACAAATCTTAGAGAAGAAAAAAAAAAAAAAAAAAACTACCAGCCTAAAGAATTTAACTATACACGTTACTTGTTAATGAGGCTTTGAGGAAAAGGAGTAATATTTTTTAGTGTCTCAGTAAAAGGATGAAAATATTTGCATGAAAGAAGGTAGAGATAATCCCAGACTTATAAAGAAATTGGATCCTTCAAGTGGATTCTGAAGTCTGCAGTTGGGAACCTGTGACACATTATAGAGACAACAGTAGAAAACAGCAGGCCCCTGCCAGCAACAATAATTTAAAAACTGCAACTATTCTCCGTTGAGATCATCTCACGTGTCAGGTGCTGGCCTGTGTTTTATGGGCCTTGTCTCATAAAATCTCCACGAGGATTCTATGAGATTGATCCTTGCAGGTTGGGGTTAAAAGCACTCTAAGGAAAGGGATGCCCGAAATCACACAGCTGGTAGGCGACAGACCTGCCTCCCCCAGCCCATTATGTGTTCAGAATTCTGGGACCATGAATTGCAGGGAGAAAGGATGGTGGAGAAGACCTCTATAACTGCAGGATCTCAGAACTAGATGATCTAAGCCCCACCCCAACCCCCGCCTGTACGAACACAGTGCAGGTCAAAGAAACCCTGGTTTGCAGAGTTTCTCCGCACACGTGTCACTCGCCTGGTGCTTTCTGTAGCTCATCGAAGCGTTACTCCTGAGGTCAGGAGTATTATCTGTGCTTTCTGTAGCTCATCGAAGCGTTACTCCTGAGGTCAGGAGCATTATCGCCACTTTGGTGATGAAAAGCCAACGTAACAGCAGCCTGAAACCCAGGGGAGGGAAGGGACTGGTTCAGGGCCACACCGCAAATCAGCCGCTGCCCCAGGACAGAATCCTGGGACTCCTGGTCACACTGCGTGGCTTCCAACCACAGTCCACAAAATCATAAGCCCTCCCTATTCGTGGCCCACATCCCATCCTATACACCGAAGACACTCTTGGCCATGCAGGAAGCAGCCACGTCTGGTCCATGGGGCTGTGGTTCTCCCTTGTAACACAAACCGGCAGATTCACAAGCCCAGGACAGAAGTAAACAGTTGAAATGGAAAGAAAGAAATCTCTGCTCTAAAAATAGGCACACATCCTTAGAAACACTGCCGGCCGCGCAGGGAGCCAAGGGTGGGCCTGGCGGGGTGAGGGCGAGTGAGGCCCGGTGTCCCTGTGTCCCCAGCCCACCCTCGGTCTGCTGGCACCCTGACCACCTCCCCACCCTCCTCTGCACCCCGCTACTTCCCCCAGGCAGGCCTCCAGCCTCCCCGGAACCCCCTCCTCCCCGCCTCTGCTTCTGGGCGACCTCTTGGATCTGGAGCCCTTTATTCTCAAGTCAGAACCCTCCCATCTCTCAAGGCCCAGCCTCTCCACCCCTCCCTTGGGAACCCTTCCTGACCCTCCCCTCCACGCTCCCAGTGAAGAGCCTGCCCCACTAAAGAGGGCCCCCCTGAGCCGTTTCCCTTTTGATTGTGATGTTTTTAATAGGCAATATGTTAAAAATACAGTAGTGTACAGAATACACCTGTGTTCCCATTATCCAAATTTCACAAATGTAAACATGTTGCTTTATTTGATTCCGATCACCCTTAAAGAAAAGTGATGGTAAAGTTTTAACCCGGCCTTCCCACCTCCCCCAGTTTCTTCCCCATCTCTCTCACTCCCTCACTTTCTGCTCAAGAGACAGCAGACAAAGCCCCCACAACATCAGGGAGGTAATATAATGAAGGAAGGAAGCTGGGCCAGTTTTCTTGAGGCACATGGCCGTCTTGGGTCGTTTCTTACTTTTCTGCTCTTGAAAAGAGATGGTGGACGTAAGGCAGTTCTCATTTACCATGTCACCCTCAAGGAATAAAAGCAACAGCAGAGCTGATGATTGTTAACTGTTTGTCGGCCTCTGTGTCAGAGACAGTAGGGAGTGGTGGGGACTGAGGCAGGCAGGAGGGTTTATGTTTGACCAGACGGCACCTGCTATTCCAGTCCCCCAGCTGCTCCCCGGTACTGTCACATCATCTAAGTCTTCAAGAAATGCTGGAAATCTGAATGTTTATGTGCAAGTTTCCTATCTGAAAATGTTGGCTGGCTCATTCAATTATACAGACAAAAGCAACCAAGTTTTGCCATTTGATTGGACTTTAGACCTCCCCGTTTCCAATTTTGATGACTCACATGACAGATTTTTAGACAGATAAACAGACAGATGGAAAAGTACCTATCCCAGTGTCTGGAACATAATAGGTGCGTGATAAATGTTTATTGAATGTGAATGTATGACCTGCCCACTGGAATCTAGGGTTTTTGCAGTTCAGAGCCACATTGTACAAGCACAGATGTAGGGCAGCCAGGCACAGCTGTGGAGGTTGCGCACTGCATAACTCCAGGAACCACTGCTCGTATAAACCAGAGGACGTATCACGCCCGTGGAGTTGTGCAGTGCACAGTCTGCGCAGTCAGAAGCTGCTGCCCTCACAGGGTTTCCCTGTAATGCGGCGTCTTTTCAGTTGAATGGAAGTGAACAGTTATGCCCTCTGGTGACGGAACTGATCACCATCATCTGCTCATATAGAGTTCAAACCTTTATTCTGAAGTTTCAAAAATGATGTTGACCATTTTACAGAAAGGGGAGTCAAGGTCCAGGAGCACCGGTGCCCTGTGTGTGGCCTCAAAGCCCTGGGATGAGGACCCAGTTGTCAGTTAGAATGAAGTTTGTCTATAAGTAATAGAGATTCAAAATAACATAACATAAGCAGTGGTAGCTCAGAATTTGCTTGCATTTTAGGAGAACTGGATTTGATCCCTAGGTCTGAAATATCCCCTGGAGAAGGAAATGGCAACCCACTCCAGTACTCTTGCCTGGAAAATCCTATAGGCGGAGGAGCCTGGTAGGCTACAACCCACGGGCTCGCAAGAGTTGGACATGACTTAAGAGACTAAACCGCCACCAAGAGGTGTTTTATTCATCTCTCAAGTACGCCCAGAGGTGGGAAGTCTAGGGCAGGTACGGAGCTTAGGTCCCCAAACTTCCCAGAGTCCCAGGTAGCATTCAGCTCATCTTCCTTCCATCGCTAAGGTGTAGCCCCCATTCTCATGGTCCAAAGTGGTGGCCATAATCACTGCAGTCCAGACATTAGAATAGAGGGAAAGGGTGGGAGGTGGGGAGAAAAGGAAAGAAAGCCATTTTTCAAGTATCTTTTAAGGAAAGTTACTGGAAATCGCCCCTGGACATTTCTCATACTGGGACCCAACCTAGCCACAGGGGAGCCTGGGAAATGTAGTCTTTTACCTAGGTGGCCATTGCACAGCTAAGCGCAGAGTGCTTCTATTATTGCAGAGGGGGAGACATGATACTGGGGGCTATTTGAAGCCTGTCGCTGTGAGTTTGGCAGTTTTATGGCCTGATGTTCTGCTCTGCCGAAAGTTCTGAGGGGAAGTGAGAGGAGCTCACTTCCAAACCAAATCCAGATCCCTGAAGGGAACGTTACAAAGGTCTTACTCTCTAGTTTGGCATTTCCCCCAGAATCTCCATCAGTAAATTCTGGCCCCATGGTGGGCACCTCCACTCTAGCACCTTTCATAATGTTTCCCCTTCCCCAGACCTGCATGGGGCGGCAGTTGGATAGATCAGCAAACATCTCAGGGTAGCAGGTGTGATGCTGACCTGAAGGGCATCTAAGAAATACCATCTTTTCCCTGCTGGAGCGTCAGTGCTGTGTGATTCTGGACAATTCAAAACACATGAGCACCTATTACTTGGGATTGGGGATTCAGAGAAGACTAGGATACATCTCAGCTGGCCTTTGAGGGGCACTCAGTCCCTTTGGGGAGAGGGATATGGCATAAATGTGCTCCAAGACAAATTAGGAGCATTATATAAGAACTGGCAAGATGCCTTTGGGTGTTTGGAAAGAGAATCACCAGATCGGTGTGGGGAGCACTGCAAAGGCTGGACAGGGTGCCCAGGAGAAGGGCTTTGAAGGATGAATGCAGTGGGGGAGGAGAGGTGGAATTCCAGGCAGAGGGCATAGCTTGAGTGATGCCCTGGCAGGGTGATGGTGTGGGGCGAGGCTGCGGAATGCGGAGCAGCCTGGAGTGGCTGGAACATGGAATACTTAAAGCGAGAAGATGGGGAGGCTGGAGTCAGTTGAGGTCAACTCAGGAAAAAGCTCTCTCTGCCAGCCTGATGAATTGGATAATGATTCTGTGGGTTAGTGGAGGTGCTGAGTATCTGTGACTGTGCTGGGGAGTGACCTGGTCAGGTACACAAGTCGGTGCGGTACCCACGCCAGCCTGAGGCTACCCTGATGCTTCAGCAGTAGACACCATGGCTTGAGCTGGGCTGGTGTCTGTGGGACAGAGATGATTCTGAACCCTGTAGCCTCCGGCTCCTTCCCCTGACAAGCCAGGCGCCCTCCTTCTGCCAAGCCTCCGTGCTGTGCCTTCTGTCCCCCGGTAACCTCCCTCTCCTCTCCTCTTCACCTGGCTGTGTCCCGCCTGTGCCCTGGGACCCATTCAGCTCAGGAGCCCCTCCTGCAGGAAGCCCCGGGGGAAGGAAGCTGCTCACACTCGCGTGTGTCTCCCCATCTGAGAGCCCCTGTGGAGTGCGGTCACTCATTCATTGTCTCAGGATGCCCAGTGTCCTCCAACAGCAGGGAAATGGGACATCTTCCTTGAACGTGAGGCAGAAAAGGAGGATCAGGAGAACGCCCAGAGGGACAGGTTCAGCCCTGCCTTGTGTCATGAGACCCGCTGTGAAGAATCAGGTTAAAAGACATTGTGTATATGCTGAACCCCTAGTCTGAAGACAGCCATGCTGATCCTCGAGATGCTAGTTATGGACACTGTCACCTGTATATTAGCTCAGGCTTCCTGGCTGTGTGACGAACGAGGTGTGTGACTTTGGGCAAGTGACTTCAGTTTCCCAAGCCTCAGTTTCCCCAACTGAAGACGAGAGAGTTGGCTCAGGGGCTCTCCCCAGGCTTTGCAGCTCTGAGCTGCCCGTCTGAGGTCCTTTTAACACACGTGTGTGTGAGCGTGTGCATGCACGTGTGTGTGTGTGGCCTGTGTGTGCATGCATTGTGCACATGTACTCTGCTAACCATCCTGCAGTGGTTCTGGCCGAGATGGCTCCTCATGTAGCCCCGACTATCTATAGTAGTGATAATTGTGCAGATACTTACTATTTGGCCTTCACTGCACCTGTTTCCAGTGTGTTAGAGCTCCCAGCAGCACAGCTGAGGGTTTGTCCACGTTTCCATCATCCTCTGGGCAGCTGGATTCCAGAGCTTGGGTGAGAAAACTAAACAAAGATGCCAACCTATCAATCTGTACATCCAACTTTTAAATTTTACAACATTTGAAAGAGAATTGCCATTTAAAAAACTACAGCTAGGAAACTACAGGAAGAGATTGCTTAACTTTACCTCTTATGATTATTAGAAACAATTTTTAAAACCTCTGGATTAAAAAAAAAATGTATATACCTCTTTCTTCCTCTAGCCCAGAGCCTGAAATGAGCAAGATAGTAAACATTTGAGGGATAAATGAATGAGTGTCTTGACTTTCTCTATCTGGAATTTTAGTCTGATAGGAACTCAGATCAGAGGTGGCAAAATCGCAGCCTGTGGGCTGAGACTGGCCTGCAGCTGTGTTTTATTTGGTCTGAACATTGTTTTTAAAATATTTGGATCATGTGTCAATATTTTAAAATCAAGAGCTTTCACATAAAGATCAGCAGATCTAATAACACCACCCACGGCAGTTCTTAGCTAGAGCTGTGTAGTGTGGAGGCATTGAAATCTCCAGGATGCCACAGTCCTCCTCACTCCCAAGTGTATACCAGCTCTAATTTTATATTTTGGCTAAGATCAAAGAGTACCTAGAAATTCTTCCTCCTTAAAACCAACACTAGGGACTGCCCTGGCAGTCCAGGGTTAAGACTCTCTGCTTTCAGTTCAAGGGATGCAGGTTTGACCCTTGGTTGGGGAGCTAAGATCCCAATGCCACATGGCTTGGCCAAATTAAAAAACCAAAAGCAAAACAGCACCATCAACTTTCCTGTTTGGAGATAACAAAGAGATCGCGCGTACATGAGCCACTGCCCTCCTCACGTGAGCAAATTTCTAAGTAAGGACCTTGAAGGCATGCCTCAGGGTCGTATACCCCAAAGCTATCTCCCAAAGCAAATCTCACCCTAATCCACTGGTCTTTGGAGTGAAGATGTGTGTATGTGTGATGGGTTAAGGTTAGGGTTAGGATTCCCTCTTGCAGAAGTGACATCTGTCCTGGAGAAGCAGACTGCTGCCTCCCTTTGAACTAACCGTAAAGAAAGCACATCCCCAGCAAATTTACACTGTGCAGACGTCAAGATTGGGAAAACGAGACTGAAGTGCCTTGAAGGTTAGATGCTTCCACTTACCCGCGGGCACCACGGACGCATGTGACTTTTACAGCAACGTAGAGGCTAGTTATCAACTATTCTTTGCTTTCCCCGTTCACCTTCTGTCTCCTCAGTCACTCCAGATTACGGAGTCCTTGGTGGGGTCCTGGCCCTGTGTCTTAGCACACTGCCTGGCTTTGTAATACTCACCCTGTAAATGTTTGTAAAATGAGTAAAGAATTTAAGGAAAGATACATTCTACACAAACATCTTCAGCAAATATTCTCCTGGTCAAAGGTGATGATAAAATGTTGTAGGAACTCTTTCTTTACCAATTGGATAGCTGGAACTGAGAGTCAGTTTTAGGTTCTAATAGTTATGAGAGATCTAAGGCAATATTTTCTAACCCATGTAACACCTCCATGCCTAGTTTACATAGTACGGCTCCTCACTCTGTAAAACAAAATGCCACATTAAATCTGGCCAGCTCCAGCCTGCCCAGTCTCAGCATCATTTTTGGCCACGGACACACAAAGAGCCTTAGCATTCTATGGGCACTTAATGTATTGCATTGACCATTTTTGTAATCTTTCCCTCAATAACATTTTTAAAAAACACCTTTTTTTGGAGATATAATTCTCATGCCATAAAATTCACTCATTTAAAGTGTACAGTTCAGTGTTTGTTAGTATATTCACAGAGATATACAACAATCACCATAGTCAATTTTAGAACATTTTCATCACCTCAAAAAGAAACCTGTCCCTGATAGCTGGCATTCTGCATTTCTCACCATCCTCCTCAGCTCTGGGGCTTCCTTGATAGCTCAGGTGGTAAAGAATCCACTTGCAATTCAGGAGACCCTTGCAACGCAGGTTCGATTCCTGGGCCGGGAAGATCTGCTGGAGAAGGGACAGGCTACCCACTCCAGTATTCTTGGGCTTCCCTTGTGCCTCAGCTGGTAAAGAATCTGCCCGCCATGCGGGAGACCTGGGTTCCATCCCTGGAGAAGAGAAAGGCTACCCACTCTACTATTCTAGCCTGGAGAATACTATGGACTGTATAGTTCATAGGGTTGCAGAGAGTTGGACATGACTGAACAACTTTCACTTCACTTCCTCATCTCCAGGCCACCATTAATCTACTTTCTGTCTCTATAGAGTTGATGTTCTGGACATTGCATATAAGTGGAATCAGACACTGTGTAGGCCTTTGTTACTACTGGCTTCTTTCACTAAGTATGATGTTTTCAAGGTTTCACCTATGATGTAGCATGCACCAGCCCTTCATTTCTCTCTATTGCAAAACGGCATTCTGTTGTAGGGGTATACTACATTTTCTTTACCCACTCATCATTGATAGAGATTTGAGTTGTTTCTACTCTGGGGCTATTATAACTCAGGTTACTATGAACATTCATGCATAAGTTTTTGTGTGAACATATTCTTTTATTTCTCTTGGGTTTTACCTAGAAGTGGAATTGCTATCTCATATGATAACTCTGTTTTTAATCTGTTGAGAAACTATCAGCTTTCCAAAGGGGATGCATTTTTTACATTTCCCTCCACAGTGTATGGATGTCTCAATGTCTTCACAGTCTCACCAACACTTGTTTTTACCCATCTTTTTTATGGGTAAAAGGGTGTGAAGTGTAATATCTCATTCTGGGTTTGATTTGTGTTTTCTTGTTAGTTAACGATGTTGAGAAGCTTTTCATGGGCTTATTTTTTATATCTTCTTTGAAGAAATGTCTATTCAAATCTCTTGCCCACTTTTAAATTCTGTTATTTGTCTTATATTTTAAGTTAAGAGATCTTTATGTATTCTGCATACTAGATCATTCTCAGATATATGATTTGTAATAACTTTCTACCAAACTGTGGGTTGTCTTTTTACTTCTTAGTTTCCTTTGAAGCACAAACATGGTCAATTTTGGTGAAGTCAAAGTTATTTTTTCTTTTGTTGCTTATTGTTTCAGAATCATATCTAAGAAACCATTGCTTAATCCAGGTCACAGAGATTTATGCCTGTTTTCTTTCAAAAGTTTTATAGTTTTAGCTCTTACATTTAGGTCTTTGATTTATTTTGAGTTAATTTTTGTATATCAGTTGAGTTCATATGCTGTTTTTTCTATCATATGCTGTTTTTGAAAACAAGTTAAAATGATAAATAATCAAGAGTTTAAAAATATGCAACTGGCTATGGTTTTAATTGAAAATCATGTTGTATTTCACTAAACGTACCATTTAATGGAATGAAAATAAACTCCTAACAAGGCTAATACTCTCAGTGTTTACTTTAAGGAGTCAATAAGCAGAGAATGGTTAGAAAAATTGTTTTTGTTTTTTAAAAATGAACTGCTTTCAATGAAGATAAATAGAACTGCATTTTAACATGCCACATAAGTAATATTTTTAAAACACATGACAAGCATCTTTACTCCCATATTATAATGATATGGGTTTCAGTTCTAACACAGTGGTTCTTAGTCAGGGGTGATTTTGCCCCCCAGGAGACATCTGGGGGTGTTGGGGGATATTTTGGTTGTTACAACCTGGAGAAGTGCCAGTGGCATCTGCCAGGCAGAGGACGGAGATGCTGCCAAACAGCCAAGAATGCACAGAACAGCTCCCGTGACAAGGAAGCATCCAGCCCCAAATCTCGCTTGTGCCGAGGTTGCAAAACCCTACTTTCCCCATCCCAGTTTTATTGAGATATAACTGACATATAGCAATGTAGAAGTTTAAGGTGTACAGCGTAATGACTTGACTTAATACATCATGAAATGATGACCACAATTAGTGAACATCCGTTATCTCATGTAGATACCAAAAAACAAAATTGTGAAAAAACTCTCCTTCAAATCGCTGGCCTCTATCAGATATATTCAAAAAGAGCTGTAAGTTCGCAAACCCCTTTCCCCTCAGTTACAACCTCGTGGGTTTTTACCACCACAATACTGATCCTTTCAGAGGCTAGAATGCACCCCAGCACCTCACCACCATCAAAATCCTTTATGGTAACAAGAATCTGTCAGATCTTCCCTTGTGGGGATCGTTGGGAACCACTTGCTTTACATGCTTAATTCATTTTATATTTGTATTTGTTCATTTTTTAAATTTTAAGACATATTTGGATAACACATCCCCTGTCCAGCCTACATATTTGGGTAGCCTACCTCCTGGAAAAATGTATTTTATCTGCTCACAGAGCAGCAACAATCCTCAGCATTAATTTGTGTGCTCACTGTGTCAGGCCCTGAGTGCTCAGCCCTCTTCCGCGTTATCTGATTGAGTGTTCTCAGCTGTTCTGAGAGAGTGACTGTCATTATTCACATTTTACAACTGTAGAGATGGAGGAACAATGAGGTTAGTTGACTTGCCCAAGATCACAGTGCTGGAGATATCGTTACTCCAAGTGAGGGCATAAGCCTGGGGTGGGGTCAACTGTGAATTGCCAGCATGTCACAAAGAATTTGATTGCTCATCACGGGCAGTCACAGATGGACATTTGCAGGACGGGTAGGCTGTCCCCTCACTCAGCTGAGCTATAGTAGATGTAGTTACTCGGAGTGGACGCACACAGGTAGCCACAGGAAGTCTCATCTCACCTGGGACATGGCTCATCCACGGACCGTCATCACGTGGAAAGTGTCTAAGGACTGCTGCTTGGGGAAAATTAGGGTGTCTGTGATACCACTTACGTTCCTGATGGTCACCCACGAACCAGTCAAGGCTCGGTCTTCTACCTGCTGGCCATTCTCTCATACTGTCCTCTCCAGTTCCCAGATGTCCCTCCTGGCTTGTGGCCTAAGTCCACTTGCATGGACACCAGCCCCACTCTCTGAGCCCCGGTATGTACTGGCCCTGATGTCTGTGCCAGGCCCTGCTCACCCCGACTCTCCCAGAGCTGGGCTCACACTCCAGTGTCCTGATCTCGCACCTACTGCTCTTATGGAAATGGCACAGTGGTAAACTGTCCTGTAAAAAAAACATCAGACTGCAGCCAAACAGTAGTATTTCCCTCCCAAGCTTTATCCCTCCGTATGCCAGGCCCAGAGCTCTCTTCGTGTGCCCGACAGCATTCTCCTCTCAGAGGCGGCGTTTAGGAAAGGATCTGGAGTGTGAGTGGGTGGCTGAAGAGATGCATGTTCTTACTGAATGGTACAGAGATGGGAGATTGAATGGCTCTCTGATTTGCCCAGTTAGGGAGTACAGCAAGGAGTGAGGTGAGACTCTGCTCACATCACCCTTCCTGGGATCCTCCTGACCTCCCTGAATGAAAGAGGGTCGGGGAGAGCACTGATCTGACCAGATTTCCCTTTTCCCTCAAGTCTGAAGAAGGAGCCTGATTTGGGTTCTAGATTTGCGCAAGTCTTTCTCTGCCCTTGGCCTCAGTTTCCTCCTGAAGGGAGTGAGTGTGCACTGGCTGATCTCTGAGCATCCTTTCCAACCATGAGTGTCTTTGAATCTCTGCATTACTGAGTTAAAGTGAAGCCCGTGTGATTCAAATCCACCCTGATTAGGAGCCTGCTTTTGTAGTGAGCCCACACCTAGAAGCCTGCCCATGTTTGAAGAAGAAATCACGGGGATTGGTTGATGATATCTTTCTTGAGAGACCCATCTCCAAGGGCAACGTTCAAAATATTTAACAGCCAGCGTGCATGAGCACGCGGTCAGGAGGGTAGGAAGCAGCGGGTAGGGCCAGCCGGGGCCTGCAGCCTGCCAGCCTGCCTGGCCCTTCCCGCCGTCCTGCCCCACTTTCTCTGCCTGTTTTGGGGGGCCTGCCTCTTCCTGCCTGATTCTGCATCCAAGGCCCTAACTCGTCCGCCCCCTCCAGGCTGCTTCTGTCCCCAGCTACTTTCTACGCAGCAGCTGGAAATACCCTCCTGCATCCAAACCCCAGTGTCATCCTATTTCCCCCTCAGCAGATGCTCTGGCAGCCCCCTGCTGTGCCTGGCCCCTGGGCAGCTGACCCTCACCCTCATGCCTTTGTAGAATGTTCCAGACTGGGAACGGGTTTGGTTACGAGAGCTGAGTCCTAGCCGAGCTCGGCCCCTGTCTGCCGTGACCTCTGGTGTCTCTCCGTGACCTCGGCCAGTCCCTGCCCCTCCCAGGGTGTTAGTTGCCTTACCTGTGAACGAACAACTTAGATGGCGCTCCCCTGGTTCCGTGAGGAGTTTCTCCGGCAGCTGACCGCTCTCTCTCTCTCTCTCCCTCTCTCTCTCTCTCTGCACCCGCCCCGCAACCACCACGGTAGAACGCACTGCTGCCCGCGGGCCTGAGGCAGAAGGATCAGACCACCAAGGCGCCCACAGGCCCCTTTAGAAGGGAGGAGCTCTTGGATCACTTGGAAAAGCAAGCAAAGGAGTTTAAGGACCGAGAAGATCTGGTCCCCTACACGGGGGAGAAGCGAGGTACTGGACGACGTTGCGCCTTTGAATATGTCAGCCCTCCATGCACCCCTGAGTGCCATCTGTCAGCCAGGCCCCGTGCCGGGCCAGATGTGACCGGGCCGCCTTGCCTTCATCCCTGCCCGGCCCGGAGTTACAGCCCAGCTCCAAAAGCATCGATGCGTGGGGTAGATTTAGTGAAGTTTTGGGCTCAACCAGGCCCGCAGCACTTCCCCCTAAGCCCCCTCTAACTGGGGTGTCCTGATTACTCTTCATCCAAACCTGATATGGTTGAAAGGGAAAGAAGGGACTATTAAAATGATATCAGGACAGGAGGCCCAGACGAAGCCTGTTCCCTCCAACCAGAACCAAGAGCTACCTTCTCCCTAGCCTAACTGTCCCCGCTCTTTGCCCACAGCTCCTCTCTCCTTCATCTGTCCCCCTATGACTCTCTGCCCCAGCCTAAGGCACACCATCTAGAAGAGTCGGGGAGCAGAGAGGCACCCCGACTACCCAACCCTTCCAGAACTTCCCCTGCACTCCAAACCCTCCTCCTGTCGTCTGGGATCATGATCATCCTCGCTTACTGCCCTGCTGCCCCCACAGGCCTCTTTCTGTCCCCCAGGCACTCCCAGCTCTTTTCCGCCTTGGGACCTTTGCACAGATGTTTTCCTCCTGGAATGCAGGCCCTCTGTCTGGCTCCATGCTGTCTTCAGGGCTCCCCTCTTCTGTAAGAGATGTGATGGTTAGAAGCACAGACCGGAGCGGGGTCTACTCTGGCTGCAGCCTGGGCACTCCCCCTCACTAGCTGTGTGAACTTGGGTACGTTTGTTTGCTTGTTGGCCGCACTGCAAGTCTTGTGGGATCTTATTAGTCCCTGACAAGGGATGGAGCCCGCACCCCCTGCAGTGGAAGCTCAGTGTCTTAACCACTGGACTGCCAGGGAACTCCCTCAGGTGCATTTTTAAACCTGCTGTGCCTCCATTTCCTCATTGGTGAAATGGGGGTGATGAAAAGAATATTCTTACCAGCCTCCTGAGGGTGTTCTGAAGATTGAGTGAAGATATATATATATATATAAAGCACTCAGCAGAGCACCTGGCCCATCGTGAATGCAATATCAGTATCAGCTATTATTACCCTCTTGGTCTCAACTGTACTGTCTCCTCTTTCAGGAAAGCCTTTCCTGTCTCCACTGGTTAGCACATTCCATCCATTCATCTCCCCCTCGGTTAGTCTCCCTCTCGGAAGCCTTTGTGTGTTCTTCAGAACGATTTATTCACACTGGCCTGTAAGCTCCATGAGGCAGGCACTCAGACACGTTCGCTCACAGTTCCCCCAGCACCCAGCAGGGCTCAAGGGAGAGGTGCTGAATGAATGAATGAGTTCAAATTGACTACGTGCATAATGGATCTTGCAGACTTTTTCCTTAGAACATAAGCTCCGTGGGTACTAGTACCACATCTGTCTAGTTCATTGTTATATTCCTGGACCTCATAAACCCTAGCACGTCGTAGGCACCCAGTATATAGTTGTTGAGTGAAAACATTAGCTCTAATGAATTAATTGAGTAATTGTTTATTTTCTGCCTCTTCCGTTGTCACCCCCCCAAGGATGAGCCGCGGGTCCCTGTCTGTGGCTGTGTCCCTGTGTCAGCTGAGCTACTGAGCAGGCATGCCCTGCTGTGTTAGCACAATCCAGTTCGCAGAGTAACTGCCTGGTAAACGATGAAATGAAAGAGCAGGCAGGGGTGGACGGTGCAGGGAGGATGTCAAGCCATCCAGCGCTTGCCGCTGGCGCTCAGCCTAGATTTTACCAAAAACTTGGAAGGTCAGGTAAGACCAGGAGGCATCTGGATCACGGAGCTTTGGAAAAACTGTGCTCTGAGGCATCCTGGAGTGGGAGGCAGGGGAAGGGAGCCTGGACCTTAAAGCCCGGGTGTGCCTGGCTGAGAGTATAGGTGCACGCTGGTTTTAAGCAAAGTACTTGTGCCTTGAGGAGTGATTTCAGGTGCAGCAGGTAAAGATTAAAAAAAATCTGTGGATTTCAAGGGGGTCTTAAAACTCCCACTAGCCCACCTACGCATCTGAAAACTGGGGAAAGCAGGGCTGTGAGAGTCAAGAGCAGACCTGGGTGGACAGTGAGTCATCACTGCCATCTGCTCCCTGGTGTAGCCCTCCCCTGCCCAGGGGAGCAGCTGGAGATGAGATGGGAGATGGGCAGGGAATCTGGGCCGCACACCAACCAATCCTGCTGCCCCTTCTCAGAATGCTGACCTGGCCCTGAGCCTGGAACAGCTCTCCAGACTCCCAGAGCCTGAGTGCCTTCATCAAAGACCAGGCTGACCCAAGCAGGGTAGAATAAATATAGTTTATTCTATTTTCACAGTAATGACAAGCCTAAAAGGTTTATCATCACTGACATCATCACCCCAACATCGTCATCATCATCATCATAAAAGATTTACACGATGATCGTCGGAGTCCATGTATATTGAATAAGTGCGGGTCTCAACAGAGAGTGTGTGGAAGGAGACATTCCGGCTGTAACAGGCAGACTCGGGGCCATTCAGTCCAGCCTGCTGAGCACGTGCCCCACACCAGGCCTAGAGGGAGCCTAGGCTGAGGGGAAATAGCGTATCAGTCACTACAAGATCTGGCAGGATGTAGTAGGGGCCATAAACTGGTGCAAAGTCCTGAGGAATTTGGATTTTCCTTCACTTTCATTCAAGTGGGGGAATCAGAACAAAGTTCCAAGCAGGGTATTTTCATTATGCAGATTTGGCTGCATGTGCTGGAGAAACAAGTAAAGTAAAAGAGGCTTAAGATGAAACTTTAGGTTTCTTTTTCTTAGTAGAGCTGCAGGGTTAGACATTCCAAGGCTGGTAAGACGTCTTTCTTGGGGTTAGGAATCAAGAGCTTTTCCAGTTTTTCATTCTGCCATCCTTGCAATACATCCTTGTCCTGATGGTTCTTTTGGCTGCTGAAGCTCCAGTCATCATAACCATACCCCAACTAGTAAGATGAAGGAAGGGAAGAAGTCTGAGTCTTGTAAAATCTGAGTCACCACCTCTATGGAGGCCCCTGCTACCGTACTATAATAAACCATAAGTCTTAAACATTTACTGAATGTTCGTCCTAGTCACTGCATCAGCTGTTTCCACAGTTTGTTTTCTTTTTCGCCATTTTTGCCATTTTCCAGATCCACCTCTGGTGAGTTATTATACATTTTATCCCAGATGATTTTTTGCCTGTTCTGCTTATATAGGTAACTGATCCTTGCTGTAAATATTTTTAAGTAATAAAACAAAGTAATTCTTTCCACTGAGAGATGGCCCCCTGGTCCTATTTTAATGAATATCCTTGTGGACATTTGTCTGCACTTCCCATCCCTCTTCATCTGTGGTCCAAGTCACTATTATCTCTCATCTAGACTTTTGCAGAAGCCTCCTAACCATCAACCACCTCTTGGCTTCCATCCTGGCCCCATTTCAGGTTATTCTCCATCAATAGCCAAAGTGAGCAGTTGTTTTTTTTTTTTAATTAAACTCACATAACATTAACTATTTTAAAGTGAACAGTTCAGTAGCACTTAGTATATACCCAATGTTGTGCGACTACCATCTTTGCTGCTGCTGCTGCTAAGTCGCTTCAGTCGTGTCTGACTCGGTGCGACCCCATAGACGGCAGCCCACCAGGCTCCCCCGTCCCTCTCTATCTAGATCTAAAACATTTTCATCCAAAATAAAACCCTGTGCCCAATAAGCAGTTAGTCTCCATGCCCCCCTGTCCCCCACCCCTGGCAATCACCAATCTGTTCCTATAGATTTACCTATTCTGGATATCTCCTCTAAATTATATCATATAATATGTGACTTTGTGTGTCTGGCTTCTTTCACTTAGAATATAGTTTTCAAGATTCATTCATTCCCATTACTGAATGATATTCCACAGTCTGTCCATTTATCCATTGATACACTTTTTGGTAGTTTTTGGGCTATTGTGATTAGTGCTGCTATGAACATCCCTGTATAAGTATTTGCTTGGGTAATTGTTTTCAGTTCTTTGGGGTATATACCTAGGAGTGGAGTTGCTAGATCATATGTAATTCTACGTTTAACTTTTTAAAGAACTACCAAACTGTTTTCCAAAGCAACTGCACCGTTTCACATTCCCACCAGCAAATATATGAGGGTCAGTCTCTCCACACCCTTGCCAGCACGTGTTACTTTCCATTTTAATTTTTGATTTTTGTTATAGTCATTGTCACAATTGTGAAGAGGTATCTTGCTGGGATTCTGATTTGCATTTCCCTAATGACCAACGTTGTTGAGCACCTTGCCACATGCTCGTTGCCCATCTGTACAACTGACCCTCCATATCTGTAGGTTCTGTATTCAACCAACCATGAATCAGAAATATTTTTTAAAATTTCACAAATTTTAAAAAAGCAAAACTTGAATTTGTCTCACACTGGCAACTATTTACATAGTATTTACACTGTACTAGGTATAAATAATCTGGAGATGATTTAAAGTACACAGGAGGATGTGTGTAGGTCATATGCAAATATTATGCCATTTTATATAAGTGACTTGAGCACCCAATCCCCCTCAGATACCGTGAGGCAATTGTATATCCTCTTTGGAGAAATGTCTATAGGCCCTTTGCTCATTTTTAAATAGGTTGTTTTTCTTTTGGTAGTTGAGTTGTTAAAGTTCTTTATATATTCCGAATACTAGACCCTATAAAAATATATGACTTTTGAATATTTTTTCTTCTTCTCTATGTTGTCTTTCTACTTTCTTGATGATGTCCTTTGATGCTCAAAGGTTTTAAATTTTAAATTCAATTGATCAATTTTTCTCTAGGTGCGTATTCTTTTTTGTCATATATGGGAATACTGTGCCAGATCTAAGGTCATGAAGATTTATGTTTATGTGTCCTTCTAAGAATTTTATAGTTTTAACTAGTATACTTAAGTCATTGATCTGTTTCCAGTTGGTTTTTTGTGTATGGTGTGAGATAGAGATCCAGCTTTATCTTTTTGCCTATCGATATCCAGTTGTCCCAGCACCATTTCTTGAAGAAACTATTGTTCCCCATTCAATGGATTTGACAAGTTCATCAAAAATCAATCTGCCTAAGATGTATGGGTTTATTGCTGGACTCTCAATTCTACCCCATTGTGTTCTATGTCTATCCTTATGTTTGTGCCACATGGCTTAATCTTACAGTAAGTTATGAAATCAGGAAGTCTGAATCCTCCAACTTTGTTTTTATCAAGATATTTTGACTGATTGGAGTCCCTTACAATCATATGAATTTGAGGTTTGGCTTTTCTATTTCTGCAAAAAAAAAAAAAAAAAACATTGAAATTTTTATAAGGATGGCTTTGCATCTGTGGGTTGTTTGGGGCAGTATTACCATTTTAATATTGCCTTCCAATCTTTGAAATTGGGATTCTTTTTTGCTTGTTTAGCAAAAAAGCAGTGTTTTGTGGGCTTTCCAAGTAGCTCAGTAAAAGAATCTGCCTGCCAGTGCAGGAGATTGTACAAATCCTTCACCTCCTTGGTTAAATTTATTCCTAAGTATTTTGTTCTTTAGGATGCTATTGTAGATGAAATTATTTTTCTAATTTCCCTTTAAGATTTTTCATTGCTTCTGTATAGAAATACCACTTAGTTTTGTATGTTAATCTTGTATTGTTTCTTTTGTGTGTGGAATCTTTAGGGTTTTCTACATATAAGATCATATCATCTGAGAACAGAGATAATTTTACTTTTTCATTTCCAGTCTGGATACCATTTATTTCTTGTCCATTAGGTCTGACTAGAACTTTATGTACACAGTTGGGTAGGAGCCGTGAAAGTGGGCATCCTCGTCTTGTCACTGATCTGAGGGTCTCATTTCCCCACTCTGTTAGATTCCAGCTCACAGATCATCTTCCCTGACCACCCTACCCCAAAGAGCAGAGTCCACCTCACCCACACCCCAGCCTGGAACTTCCTAATCTTTTGCTTGGCTTTATTTTCCTTTGTGATGCTTAGTACTATCTGCTATCTTTACATGTTTGCTAATTATCTGTCTTCTTTCACTGAACTGTAAACTGTTCCCTGCTGTCTGCCTAGTGCCAAGAAAGGTACCTAGAACATAGGAAGGACTCAATAAATTGTTAATTGTTGTTCAGGTGCTAAGTTGTGTCCGACTGTTTGCAACCCCATGAGCTGCAGCATGCCAGGCTTCCCTGTCCTTCACTATCTCCCGGAGTTTGCTCAAACTCATGTCCATTGAGTCAGTGATGCCATCCAACCATCTCATCCTCTGTCTCCCCCTTCGCCTCTTTCCCTCAGCCTTTCCCAGCATCAGGGTTTTAATGAGTCAGCTCTTCACATCTGGTGGCCAAAGTGTTGGAGCTTCAGCTTCAGCATCATTCCTTCCAATGAATATTCATGGTTGATTGCAACTCAGTAAATATGTTGCATGAATAGATATGTGTGTGTGTGTCTGTGTATATGCAATTTTTCAGGCTTCCCAGGTGGCACTAGTGGTAAAGAACCTGCCTGCCAATGCAGGAGACATAAGAGCCGTGGGTTCAATCCCTGGGTCCGGAAGATCCCCTTGAGGAGTGCATGGCAACCCACTCCAGTACTCTTGCATGCAGAATCCCATGGACAAAGGAGCCTGGTGGGTACAGAGGGTCACACAGAGTCAGACACAATTGAGCAACTTAGCACGCACACATGCAATTTTTCATAACCAGAATTAAATAATTTATGCTATTCTGTAAGCTTGCTTTTGATAGCTTACAGAGAACGGTGTTGGGTTCTTGATCTCCGAAGAAGAAGATTTAGCTTCGGGACCAGGGACCAGGCTTGATCACTCAAGAGCTCTTGTGTAGCAGAGTTTTATTAAAGTAAGAAAAGGGACAGAGAAACCTTCTGACAGAGACATCAGAAGGGGGACGGAGAGGGCCCCCCCCCGCTAGTTTTAGCGAGCTGTTTTATGTCTGTTAGAAAGTGATTAATCAGATAAGAAAGACACGTCGAGGCTGACGGAGCTTCACCAGGCCCCTCTCCCACAAGTGCCTTTTTGAGATAGGGCGGCGCGGAGGTGTGTCATCCCCCAGCCATAAAACAATTGATATGAATACGGGTTTTTTTGAGCTATTATCAGCCAAAAGTTAGTCTTAGGTGGAACCATTCTGAAGAAAGGCAAATTCCCAAGCAAATACACAGTTTTCATTAACATAGCTTAAGGAAAACATTTCCATAAGAAAAACGCATTGGTTAGCTCAAGGTTTGAGAAAAGGTAAGCTCAGGTGGAACCAGGTGTCATCATAGCAACACACAGTTTTAAGAGACACTTACAGCCTATTTCCTCCATTTGGAGACCCCTGGCCTTCCTGCCTGTTAAGCTGTCACCTTTTCATACATGTTGTCTTGGGCATTTCCCTTTCTTAGTGAGTAGAGCTCTCCATCGTCCTTTTGTGGGATCGCCGTTGTGAGGATGCCCCATAATTTCTTCAAAAGGCCACCTTGGTGCACTCTGCGGCCGCCAACCATCCCCGTGTGTGCCTCTTTGCTCTGTCATTCAATTATGAGCCTGACACTTTAAAAATATAATGTCCCAAGTTTCTCCCTATTCCTCTTTTACTAATCTGAGTGTGTGTATTTGTGTTAGAAATGTTTCTAAGTTTTTCTGTCATACGAGAACCCTTGTTTAGAGCATTCCAGACCCTGGCACTCTATTATATTTTTCTTTTGCATTTTTTTCTACTTACTGATTGTTAAAATTAATGACCAGTGTTTTCAATAGTGAGCAGTCTCCTCTGACCAAGTTCTAAAGTTCTTCTTTTTAAACATAAGGGGTGCTCTGCTGGAGATCTCGGATTCCCTTTCTCTGAGCCAGTTTGGCACTGGATCCCCAGAGAGAGAAGCTTTAAGGGCACCTTGGCATGGAGGAATCCGCAAGACTCTGGACAGTCCACCTGGGGTCATCGCCAGAGGCTGCCCCGGTGCAGTGGCGCTCCGTGTAACAGGCATCTCATGTGTTTTCAGGAAAGGTCTGGGTCCCCAAGCAGAAGCCGATGGACCCCGTGCTGGAAAGTGTGACGTTGGAGCCAGAGCTGGAGGAGGCCCTGGCCAATGCCTCGGATGCGGAGCTCTGCGACATCGCAGGTAGGAGGCGCTCCTGCCGCTTCCCCACGTCCTCGAAAGCCTTTTTTTTTTTTTTTTTTTTCCTCTAAAGCCTTTGACCTGCATCAGCAGGGGAGCCTTGAGTGATTCATTTCAACATAAATACCCTCTCTGTTTCTAAAAAGGACTGGAGGAGATGGAAACCTATTACCAGGAACCAAAATGAGTGAAATAGAGATAAAAACACCCAAACCCTTTCCACCTCGGAGCCCATCCCAGAGGAATGTGGGAGGCAGCCTAAGCCCTTCCCCAGCCATTGCATCAAACCCTGCCCAGGCCTCCTGGGAAGAGAGGGGAGGAGACAGAGGGCTGCCGGTATCTCAGGTCCAGGCGGCTCCCAGAGGCCTGGAACAGGTCACCTGATGTTACCACTTTGCACAGTTCAGAGAGCTGGGCTTGGAGCCGATCACTGCATATCTCATATTCGTAGAGCACCCTCCATCTTCATGTGTGCTTCCATGTGATCTCACAGACAGCCCCTAAAACTCCAGAAGGTGGCCGGGCATCCAGAGCCCGTCACCACCCGCTCCCGTCCCCCTCTTCCTGTCTGGTCCCCGCCCCGCTTGTGGGTATCGCTTTCTCCCCGGGGGTCAGGCTCTGGCCGTGGCGTGCCCACCGTCATGCTGTGCTCCCTGGCCCCATGGGGTAGGTGGTCTTTTTATTCAGCAGTCTTGGGGGGCTACTAACCCTCACCCAGATGATGACAGGAGGGTGGATGGGATCGGGAAAGACTCAAAGCAAGTGGGAAGGGGAGAGGCAAGACAGGGTCAACTGTGAGGTCAGGGGAGGAGTCCAGTTCTCCGGAGACTAAGTCGGTATCACTGGTGAAGGTAGGTTCCCTAGTCTGCTTGGGCTGCCCTCACGAGATGCCACAGGCTGGTGACTTAAACAACAGCACTGTGTTTGCTCAGTAGTTCTGGAGGTTAGCTGTCCAAGGTCAAGGTGTCCCCAGGCTTGGTTCCCTCTGAGCCCTCTCTCCGGGCTTGCAGATGACCGTACCTCTCTGATGACCGTATCTCTCTGTGCAGGGGTCCCCTGGGGTCCCTTTGTGTCCTATCTCCTTCTTGTAAGTACACCAGGCAGATTGCATTAGGACCCATCTTAACAGCCTCATTGTCATTTAATCACTTCTTTAGAGACCTTATCTCTGAAAACAGTTACAAATTCTAAGGGGCTAGAAATTGAACTGTGGTGTTGGAGAAGACTCTTGAGAGCCCCTCGGACAGCAAGGAGATCCAACCAGTCCACCCTAGAGATCAGTCCTGGGTGTTCATTGGAAGGGCTGATGCTGAAGCTGAAACTCCAGTACTTTGGCCACCTCATGCGAAGAGTTGACTCATTGGAAAAGACCCTGATGCTGGGAGGGATTGGGGGCAGGAGGAGAAGGGGACGACAGAGGATGAGATGGCTGGCTGGCATCACCAACTCGATGGACATGAGTCTGAGTAAATTCCGGGAGTTGGTGATTGACAGGGAGGCCTGGTGTGCTGTGATTCATGGGGTCACAAAGAGTCGGACACGACTGAGCAACTGAACTGAACTGAGAAATTACCTTATTCAACATAGTAGAAGGACAAAGCAGGACACAATCAACAATTTTGGAGGGACAAAATTCAGCCATAAGAGTGAGGGAGGGACAAGTGTAGGGGAAATAAGGCCAATGGCCACCCACGGGGGGCAGGTGTATATGAAAGTCCTTGAGTTCTTCCAGGGTCCACGCTGCAGATAGGGAGGTGGGTATTATCAGTATCGTCAAGCTCTAGGGTGGAGGGCCTGGCAGGAGTGGGGTCTGGGGCTCTGGATGCTCGGGCCCTGGCTGGGGTAGAAGTCTTTGGGAGAAGAGTGGAAATAGGATGAAGGTAGCCACCGTGGATACCACGAATCCGCTGCGAACCCAAGGCTGAATCAAGATGGGCAGAGCCTAACGCGAGAGCTAGGGAGACAGTATGAGGGTTCAGGGCCTGCCGGGAGACTCAGAGGCGAGGCCAGAGGCCAGTGAGGCTGCCGTTGCCAGGGGCCTCAGCTGGCTGCAGTGTCTTATGCTTTTTGCATCCTCCAGCTTTTTGTGGGTGTTGTGGACCAGTATGATGACATTCTTAGGGGAGAGGAGGAAGGGGAGCCAGAGCCAGGTTGCAGCAACCTGCAAGAGTGAACAGGGGGAGCCAGTGTGCAGACCCTCAACCCAGATAGCCTTTCCTGGGGAGGCAGGACATTTGGGAAAGGACAAAGGGCCGTGGCTTGAAGGGTGTCAGGGCTGAGGGGGAAAGGTGTCCACTTTCACTGTGAAGTACACAGCAGTGAGGGTGTGACCCTGGAAATGCAGCACTTAGGTCAGGATACTCAACTGCTGTGCTCATCAAAACCCACACATGTCCCATTAGATCCCACGTGAGGCTCCGGTATTAGGACCCAACTGTCTTCCCGGCTCAGAGTTTGCTTGAGTTCCGGTTCATCTGTGCACCTGGGCAGGGGGTGGGGGACACAGCTGTGGACCCAGCGTCTGCACACCGGCTCACCCCAGTGACTGTGTTTGTCCTGGTCCTTCTCTGATCCCCCTCGTGACGTCACGCTCCTCATTAGGCAGCTCAGAAGGATTATCAAATGACTCCACCATCAGAACCGCCAGTTCCTATGCCAAAATAGAACTGTAATATCATGCTAAGTTTCTGTCTTGATTTCTTGAAACTCTTCCTCCTTGTTTTTGTTGGCATGGCTAATTACTAGTATCTGTTCATGATACCATACACTTCCAATGCCCAGAAAGGAGAGGGGGAGCTGCAGGACACCACCAGTGTTCACGGGCTAGCCTTGGACGCCTATCGTTGCATGTCAGCTGCTTGAAAGGTGGCCGTGGTGTGGAACACTTGTTGACCACCAACTATGTCCTCGCTGCTGTGGGCGTTGCTTTCCACACCTTGCTGCATTTATTGACCACAGCGATCCTATGAAGTGAGTTTTATTGAAGTCCCCGTGTTACAGATAGAGAAAGTTGGCATCGTGAGGTTATCCTTGCCCACGGGTTTGAACTCCGGCAGCTTGGTTCTAGGGTCTGCTCACAGCATCACCACCCAGTCCACCCTGGATAAAGCCTTCCGCAGAGTAGCGGAGTGGACACAGAGTAGGGAGGGGGTGCATGGTTGAATCTCAGAGTCGGCCGGGGCGAGGATAGGAATTAGGAAAGGCTCTAGATGTCACACTAAAGCATTGAGGCCTGGGCTGGGGAGTTTTGAGAGAGGACAGATGAAAGCAGAGGTTTGGGCAGAGAGGTGGTAGTGTTGGAAGGATGAGGGGATGGAGGGGACAGGCCCCAGGTGAGGCCAAGGGCCAAGGTGGCCTGTGTCTGAGATATGTTTCTGAAAGACCAGCTCCTCCTAGAGCTGGATCAGAGGACAAGAGGCTCAGATGATGAGATGAGTGCAGGCTTTTGGCCTGAGGCTCCAGAAAACAGAGCTGGGTGCCTGCAAGGACTGAGGAGAGCTGCCCAGCCTGGAGTCAATTTAAGAGATGGAGTCGCTGGAGGTGGGACATCTTGTTGGAGTGCTTGGGGGTGTTGCCGGCAGTAGCTGGAGCCCCGAGTGAATGATGCATTAGGGAACGAAGAGGAGGGCGTGCTGGGCACAGGGTCTGCAGGTCCTCTCTGCTCCCTGGGACTTGACTCTCGGGCAGAGCATTTCTGTTAACTAAGCTTCCAATTGCGCTGGACTAACGGTAAGAAAGCAGCCTGGTTCCTGCCCGTGCAGAGCTGAGGTTAAACAAACCCCGAGGCCAGCATGCAGGGACAGGTGGGAGCAAGTGTCGCAGGGAGAAAGGGCTGAGTGCAGGAGGGGGCTCGGCAGGTGGTGGGGCCGTCAGACGAGGTGGGGACCGAAGCTGGGCCGAGAGGAGGAAGAGCAGAGGTGAGCTAGGCCAGGAGATGGGTCCCAGTGGGAAAGCGGCCCTGAGCTGGGGCTGAGGCAGCCCCCCTGAGCCGTTGCTCCACAGGTGCACGTGTGGCAGGCCTGCTACCTGGCTGAGATGGGAATGTGTAGGGGGACACCCAGGAGGTGTGTCACACGAGCCAGACCTGTGAGCTCTCACTCACTCGTGTGTTTTCTCGTCTGTGCATTCCCTCACCAGTCAGCGTACACTGCTGGGATGAATCAGATCCAGTCCCGGACCGGGGGGCCCCAGGATGTGATGAAGAGGACAGAGCAGAGACATACAAATATCCACATGCAGTGTCATCATAGGTGATGAGCAATGTGCTGGCCCCCAACCAGGCTAACTCCTTGGCATGTGGCCTTGGGTTGTGGCTCCGAGGCCACTGGGAGTCAGCTGCAAGCAAGTACATGATCACTGCCTCCCCTCCCCAGTCAGGGGTATGACCTTGACTCACTTTTGGGGAACTTTCAGGCAGGGCAGGACCCAAGAAGGAATTGAGGGTAGGGAAACTTACCTTTCAGAACCCCCAGGCCACCCCAGGGCGGTTGGTACCCCCAGCTCCTGTGACGATCAGAGGCGGTCTTAGTCAGACCACCCAGCTTCTGCTGTACTTTGATGTCCTTGGGCATCTCTTCTCCTCCGATAAACAAGGGTCAGGGTATGGCTTATTCAGGAGTAGCGGGTTCAGCTGCTCTGAGGTCCTGGGCTGGAGCCAGCTTCTCTCACCTGCTCCCAGGATGCAGGAAGTACCTTCCGGCCGTCTGCCCGAGTCAGCCCAAGCACTTGGCAGCTTGAGGAGCCAAGGATGTGTGCCGCTGTCTCTCTGTGTCCTAAGTCAAATTACCAACTGGGTGAACCCTGCCAAGGCAGAGTGAGCAAAGAGAACTTGATGTTCTTTTTCAGAGTTCAAAAATAGGCCTTTTTGAGTTTTGAGGAAGATCTAGACTTTTTTTGTAAGAAATCACATTCCCCTGTGCTAAATTCAGCCCTGCCAGTATCTACAAAGAATGAAGCAGCAGGCAATGTTGATGTGCTGTTTTTCTCTGTCACTCACTCCTGGTGACATGGGGTGTGCAAAGCCAAGCAAGGAGAACGTCATGGTTTGGTCCTTAGGTCGGGAGAAGGAAATGGCGGCTTCGTAGCCACGGGCAGCCTGCTCGGTGCTGGAGATTTTACCCGGCCCCTCCCCCTCCAGTCCTCCTCCCTCACCTTCTTAGAACTTTAATCTCTGAATTGCAAAGTTGTTTTATTTCCTCTTCTGGCTGCTACTGATACACATTACCTCCTAGAATATATGTCGTCTGTCTTTAGAATTCTGAGGTCGAGGGGAAATTTTAGAACTTTAGACCAGTCGGTGACCTAGTATGTGGAGGTGTGGGTGAGGACATTAACTTAGAAGCCAGGAGGGTCTTCACCAAATGGTCTTTGACCAACCATTACCCTCTTGAGCCTGCTAGGAAAATGGGGGTTGACGGTACCTGTCCTGGATGCTGCTCATAAAAATCAAACACATAAGACAGTGAGAAATTGTCAAGTGGCTATTAAGGCCCATGAGAAGGTAAGAGATTGTCCCTCATATGTGACCCATTTTAGAGGTGAGTACACTGAGGCGCAAAAAGTGGAAGTGATCTGGACAGAGTTACTCGGTAAGTTAGCACCAAGGCTCAGGCCAGAGTCCAGGTCTCCTTCCTCTGTTCCCCGGCACTTCCTCGTAACCTTCCTGCCTTGGCCCCCTCTTTCTGGACCATTAGGAAAAGCTATCATTCAAGCACAAAATGCATTTCCCATTTTCCCACCACTCTATACACTCTAAGCAGGAGAAGCCATCTGAGGTTACATCTTTCCAATGATTCCCAGCAAACTGTTTTTCCAAACCTAAAACTCAGCAGCAGCCCAGAACCACCATCAGAGCCACTGTCTGGGTGGGGGCTGGAAGAGCCCACCCCAGAAGGTGATTCCAGGTGATCTGATTCACCTGCTGCTGACGCAAGCCTCGGCTCCCTCTGCCCACGGAGATGCAGCCTAAATTAAGGCCCAAAGAGCTCAAAGCAGTGCAGAAGCCTCTCTCCTTACCAGTTCTTAACGATGAGCAGGCAGGTCTAATTTTAGCAGAGAAGACTCTCAGAATGTGAGAAACAGAAGGGACTTTCAGATCATCTTGTCTTGTGGTTCTTAGCTCCCACTGAGCATCAGACATTGTCCAAGGAGATTAAAAATACATTTCCAGAGATTAGATCAGTTTGTCCAGGAGGACCACTGGTATTGTTGTAAAGTTCCTGGGTCATTTGTATGTGTAGCCATGATTGAGACCCAGTGGTCTAGTCTTACCCTTCATTGTACAGGGGAAGCTGAAACCCAGAGAGGGGAGTGGACTTATCCAAGGACACAGCAGCATCAGAGGCAGAGTCAGGACTGGAACTTGGGTCTCTTGACTCTTCGCTGAAGGTTCCCGTGTTGTCTAACTAGAAATCGCATCTAATGAAATGGCCAGGGGAGGTTTGTTTTTTGTTTTTTTTTCATGAACAAATGTTTACCAAATATCATCTTCTGAAAGAGGTCCAAGACAGAGAATACTCTTCCCTGACCTCTGGAAGCCCGGACAGCTCTAACACTGTGCTGACTCTACAGGGACCCCAGGTGCTGTGAGAGAACTAGAGGGGAGGCGGAATGCGGGGGCTTCTGGGAAGGAAGCGTGATTCCAGACTCAGAGTATGGGGAGGTAGAGTTGTTAGATACTGGATGTTCAGTTGGATTTGAATTTCAGATTAAACACTTAAGTTTCCCGTAGAAAAAGTTCTCAAATGCTGAACGGGGCGCGCTCATATCAGAACATTATTCATTGTTTATCTGAAATTACCGCTTAACTGGGTATCCTGTCATTTTATTTGCTAAATCTCAAAACTCTCCGGTGGGGGTGGGGCTGCATTTCAGCAGTGGGGGGTGTAGATGGAAAGAGGATCGATCGCCAGCGAATGGGTGGCGTTGGCAGAAGCAGGAGCAGCCGCTGAGCATTGGTGTTGCCGGAGCAGAAAGGGCCTGGGCGAGGGACAGGGCGACTGAAGCAGGACCAGCCCAGGGAGGATGGGTGAAGCCAGGCCTTGGGGTCACAAGGCATTGTCCTCCCAAGTGAGCACTGCACCAGCCTCGCAGTCCCACAAGCTTGTCTCTCCTCTCTGTGGTCAGTGCTCCGCATTCAGCCTGAATAACGGGAACCTGAGTCAGACCATCTCACTTCCTGCTCAGGCCACACCTAGAAAAAGATATCGGAACTTCTTCTCTCGACCTAGAAGGCCCTAGAAGGTGTGACCTGGCCTATTTGAATCAAATCTACTCCAAAGCATTGTTGTAAAGATTCAGGCAGTGTTCTCAACCTTGGCTGCCCACTGAAACCACTTGGAGAGCTTTTAAAATTTTTCTTGGAATATAGTTTTGATTGATTTACAATGCTGTGTTAGTGTGGGGAGCTTTTAAAAAGGCAGATGCTTGCCCCCAGCCCTGGGGATTGTGGTTTCCTTGGTCTGGGGGAGTCTGGGCATCGGGAGTCTGGGCATCAGGAGTCTCAAAAGACTCCCAGGGATTCGGATGCACGGTGACTGAGGGTCACTGCTGTAGAGCGTGCTCTCCAGCCCCACCGCAGCAGCTGGTGAGGCCACGTTGCCCTCTGCCATGGGTCCAGCTTCCCCTCTGTCCATCTTCAGTTTCCCCTTCTCTCCCTGGCCTGTGGCTTCCTACCCACCATCCCTCTGTCCAAAATATTCTACCTTCTTTCTTTCAACTTGGCCACCATCTCATTGCTCCCATCCTTCTGTCCTCTTCTCCCAGAGCACCTTGAACTTCTTCTTGACGACACTGGGCATCCTCTGCACTTAGGTTTTCAGTTGTGTGGGTACTTGCTTAGTCTCTAGTTCCCGGCAGACTGTAGGCTGCATGGCAGAGGCCCCGTCTCTCTTAGTCCTCACCATCCCCACCCCCACCCCAGCCCACCCCGGAGCTGGACACATGATGCTGGATTTCAGTAGATGCCGAACAAATGAAAGGATGAAAGAATGACTGATGAGGAGAGGGATACGGTCAGGTTTGCATTTCCAGAGAGATCTTTCTGGCTGCTCTCTGCTGAATGCTGCTGGGGGAGGGTCGGAAGAGACTGAAGCCAGCATCCCAGTGATTCCGCAGCTGGAATCACTGGCGAGAACTGATAGGGCCGTGACCAGGACAGAGGTGATGGGGTGGGAGATGGGACAAACGAGAGATCCCGTGCAGGAGGGTGAGGATTTGGGGGGAAGGGTGCCATGTGACTGAGGTTCTACCCCAGGGCACAGGCAGGGTGAGAAGATGAGAAGGAGGAGTTCTGTTTTGGCCAAGTTGGGTTGACTATGTCAGAAGGACACCTAGGAATCTGAGGCCAGGGACTGGAGACACCTAGGTTGGGGATAGAGATTGGACAGTAACATCAGGAGCAGCAAGAATAAAAACCAAAGTGTTTCTTGCCATTTCTGTGAGCAAAACTTCCTGGGGCATGGAATGTCTGTGCCTGGGAAGCCGTCTGTCTGAGAGGCGCGTCACGGGCCCTTGTGTCCCCGCAGCTATCCTCGGCATGCACACGCTTATGAGCAACCAGCAGTACTACCAGGCCTTGGGCAGCAGCTCCATCGTGAACAAGGAGGGACTCAACAGTGAGTACCGGCCCCGCTCCCTGCCCCACCATGAGGGCATCTCAGAAGTGAGGGATCCTCCCGAGTCTTGCTACCTCCACCCACTCTCTGCAATCTCATTGCAGAAGGTTTCAAATTCTACTAGCTAAGACTGCCCACCTCTTCTTTTTACCCTCCTGGGATCCTTGTGGCTTGATTACAAAGGCGTTCCCCATCCCAATATTATCAGAACATCCTCCTTTATTTTCTTCTGTAAGTTTTAGAGATTTACTTCTTATACTCCACTTCTTAATCCTCCTGGCGTTCATGTTTGTGT
The DNA here is from genome assembly GCF_910594005.1 of Cervus elaphus. Taxonomy (NCBI): domain Eukaryota; kingdom Metazoa; phylum Chordata; class Mammalia; order Artiodactyla; family Cervidae; genus Cervus; species Cervus elaphus. The sequence goes on from NC_057843.1 coordinate 59,942,176, forward strand.
GCAGTGTGAAATGAGAGCAAGCTTTCATTTTCTTATGTCAATATTCCATTGTCCCAGCACCACTCTTTGCAAAGTCCATCCTTTCATCCCTGATATGGGGCTCCACCCGGATCATAAATGTTCATGTATCCACACGGGTCTGTGTCTGGGTGCCTCTCCTCTTCCACAAGTCTCCTTGTCCCTTCCTGTGCCAACACTGCATTGTCTGAATTGCTCCACTGCATTGTTCCAAGCTGGCAATTTGGCCCCAAAGAGAAATGAAGGTGCCCAAAGCACAATTACCTTTTCCTCTGGAAGGCCTACACATTTCTTTCCCATCTAGTCTTCATTTTATCCTCACAAGAACCCACTGGGTAGAACGACTCTTCCCACTCTACCGTGAGGACTCCCAGCTTCAGACAGTTTAGTGAATTCACCTAGTTCTTGCAGGTCGGCAGAGGCATTGTCCAAGCGGGGCCCAGACTCCTGGCCCCATCCATCACCATCCTCCTCCAGCCCCTCCCCTCGTAACCCCCGAGAGGCCCAGGCTTCCACGTCCCTGGGCTCCACCGCCACTTCCTTCTGAGGTCCTGGTGTCGCGGGAAAGTGACGCCCGTCTCTGTGAGCCATCTCCCTGTTGTCGGTCACTCTAGGTGTGATCAAACCTACACAGTACAAGCCTGTGCCCGACGAAGAACCAAATGCCACAGACGTGGAGGAAACCCTGGAGAGGATAAAGAACAACGACCCGAAACTTGAAGAGGTCAACCTCAACAACATCCGGGTGAGGCTGCCTTCACTCTGCCTCCCCTGCTCTGGGAGTGTGGGGGAGGCCGAGTCCACTCAGACGCAGACAGCCCAGGCCAGGCTGCACACGGACAGCAGCGTCCTGCTTGGCCTCTGGGTGCTTCTGCAACCCTAAGTGGGAAGCATTTGCCCAGTGTCCAAAGACATACTCTAGGCTGTTGGCCCACATCTCTCTCTGGGCCCTTCCTGTGTGACCAGCAGGCAGAGCGGGGACGGGTGGCCAGGCTGTGGGAGGAATGCAGAAGCAGGCCCAGCTGCCCGCTCACCTGCTCAGCCCGGGAGCCAGAGAGATTAGCTCTCAGGGGGTGTGGATGTAAGATAAGAAGTGGGCCCCTCACTTCCCCCCAGCTCCCTTTCCCTTTCTTCTCCGCTTTCTTCGGAGTGGCTGCCAGCCTCATGGCATGATCAGATTGGAAACCTGCGCCTGCAGCGTCTGCCCCACCTGCGCTTCTCTCCCACGGGGGCTAAAGTGACGCTCTGAAACGCGAGATCCCTTCGGGTGCCTCCGCTGTCTGCCATGTGCCGTGGGAGACACTGGCACAATTCAGAACTGGGCACCCTGGCAACATCTATGGGCTCAGAGAAGTGTGGGATGGGGGGACCTGGCCAGGCACTGTGCCTTCCCCGTGGGGCCTCAGGCAAGGGCTTACCCTTTTCAGGCCCGTTTCCCCTCTGCATGTGAGGTAGTTGGACTAGGTCAGTGGTTTTCACTTGAGATTAAAATAATAATAAATACCAATGCCCAGCCCCTCTTCCCACAGACATTCTGATTTTACTGGTCCAGGGCAGGGCTGAGCATCAGCATTTTATGAAAGTTCCCTAGCACCTCCAATGTGTGGTAGGGCTGAGACCCTCTGGGGCAGATGTCTCTTAAAGATTATCTAGGGCAATGCCCCACCTTAGTTTATGGGAACAAGCTCAGAGACGGGCAGAGACTTCCCCAGAGTCACACAGCAAAGTCAGAGACATCGCCCGTTGCCCACACCCCCAGGCTGAGCTCTCAGCACGACACTCTCCTGCAGCTTTGCCTTGATGTTTTCTGCTCCTCCGGTCTCTGCGTGTACAAAGAAAACTGCAGGTGCTATCTGAAATGTTCAGGGAGGACTTTCTCAATCTGCTTACCAGAAAGTTCTCCCCAAATCTCAGCCATCCGGGGCAAAGCAAGAACCCTTTGCCCTTTCAGCTCTTTGGTCAGAGACGTGCTGGGCATCAGGTTGCATCAGGTTGTGAGAGAATTACTGCCCCATCTCTCTGCCCTGCCTGCTCCCGGCAGGGCTGCTGGTCACTGCTTGCCTTTCTCTCTGCAGAACATCCCCATACCCACTCTCAAGGCGTATGCAGAAGCCCTCAAAGAGAACGCGTACGTGAAGAAGTTCAGCATAGTGGGAACACGAAGCAATGACCCTGTGGCATTTGTACGTACCTTTCTGTTCTGTTGCATTGAGAGTGGGAGGCCTAGAAACAGGAAAGTTGACATTTGTGGCCCCAGGACTGGCCATGTGCCACCGATGAAAAGCCCTGTGTGGTGAGGTGTGATGTGGTGAAAGGCACACGGCGAGGAGCCAGGAGGGAATGTGGACGGAACAGCCGTTAGCCAGGCACCGTCTGTGCATTATCCTAGTTAACCTCCACCATCATCCCCGATCCCGGAGGTGCAGAGCTCCCCACGTTACAGATGAAGGACCGGGGGTAGAGGGAGCTCAGACAACTTGCTTTGTCCAAAGTTTCACAGCAAGTGAGAAGTGGAGTTGAGGTTGGAATGCAAGTCACACGGACCTTAGAGTTGGATCTCTGTCTCCACTCTGCGTAGACAAGGGCCTGCCCCTGCTTGGTCCTCAGTTTCTCCATATCTAAAACTATTGTCTTCACTGGTGGTTCCCAATGATCAATTTTATTTGATTTTTCCTGTGTCAGAAAAATATTTCTGATTAGATTCAGTTCAGTTCAGTCACTCAGTCGTGTCTGACTCTTTGTGACCCCTTGGACTGCAGCATGCCAGGCTTCCCTGTCCATCACCAACTCCCGGAGCCTGCTCAAACTCATGTCCATCGAGTCCTCTGTTGTCCCCTTCTCTTCCTGCCTTCAATCTTTCCCAGCATTAGGGTCTTTTCCAATCAGTCAGTTCTTCGCATCAGATGGCCAAAGTCTTGGGGTTTCAACTTCAGCATCAGTCTTTCCAATAAATATTCAGGACTGATCTCCTTTAGGATGGACTGGTTGGATCTCCTTGCAGTCCAAGGAACTCTCAGGAGTCTTCTCCAACACCACAGTTCAAAAGCATCAGTTCTTCAGCACTCAGCTTTCTTTATAGTCCAACTCTCATATCCATACATGACTACTGGAGGAACCATACCTTTGACTAGATGGACCTTTGTCAGCAAAGTAATGTCTCTGCTTTTTAATATGCTGTCTAGGTTGGTCATAACTTTTCTTCCAAGGAGCAAGCATCTTCTAATTTCATGGTTGCAGTCACCTCTGCAGTGATTTTGGAGCCCACAAAAATAAAGCCTGTCACTGTTTCCACTGTTTCCCTATTTGCCATGAAGTGATGGGACTGGATGCCATGATCTTCGCTTTTTCAATGTTGAGCTTTAAGCCAACTTTTTCACTCTCCTCTTTCACTTCCATCAAGAGCTCTTTAGTTCCTCTTCACCTTCTGCCATAAGAGTGGTATCATCTGCATATCTGAGGTTATTGATATTTCTCCTGGCAATCTTGATTCCAGCTTGTGCTTCATCCAGCCCAGCGTTTCTCATGATGTTCTCTGCATATAAGTTAGCTAAGCAGAGTGACAATATACAGCCTTGATGAACTCCTTTCCCAATTTAGAACTGTCAGTTGTTCCATGTCTGATTCTAACTGTTGCTTCCTGACCTGCATACAGGTTTCTCAGGAGGCAGGTCAGGTGGTCTGGTATTCCCACCTCTTGAAGAATTTTCCAGTTTGTTGTTATCCACACAGTCAAAGGCTTTAGCATAATCAGTAAAACAGAGTAGATATTTTTCTGGAATTCTCTTGCTCTTTCTAAGATCCAGTGGATGTTGGAAATTTGGTCTCTGATTAGATTAAATTGTACTTATTATAAAGTCGCCATCAACTCCTTTTTTAAAAATATTCAATGCATATTTATGGAGTGTTTATGTCCAGCACTGAATTAGGCTCTGAGAATACAACTGTGACCAAGATAGTCATAGCTCCCACTTTCATGAACATAATGGTCCATGTAGACAGATAAAGGATAACAGTACAGTATGATTACTACAATACTAATAGCAGGTTAAAAGGTACATGAATTAGCCTACCAGCCATGGTAATTAACCATTTAGTAGCAATCAGTTTTGTTGATATCCACAAAATAACTTGCTGGGATTTCAATTGGGATTGCATTTAATCTATATCAAAATGGGAAGAACTGATACCTTGACAATATTGAGTTTTCTTATACATGAATATGGAATATATCTCCATTTATTTAGTTCTTCTTTGTTTTCATACAACAGAGCTTTGTGGTTTAGCTCATATAGATCTTGTACATATTTTGTTAGCTTTATACCTAAGTATTTCATTGTTTGGAGTGCTAACATAAATGGTATTTATGTTAAATTTTAAATTCTGCTTGTTCATTGCTATCTATGGGAAAGCAGCTGACTTTTCTTTATTAACCATATCCTACAACCTTGCTATAATTGCTTATTAGTTCCAGGAGTTTTCTTTGTCAGTTCTTTTGTATTTTCTTTGTAACCAATAATGTCATTTGCAAACAAGTGCAGTTCAGTCGCTCAATTGTGTCCGACTCTTTGCAATTCCATGGACTACAGCATGCCAAGCTTCCCTATCCATCACAACTCCTGGAGCTTGCTCAAACTCATATCCATCGAATTGGTGATGCCATCCAACCATCTCATCTTTGCACACAAAGACAGTTTTATTTCATCTTCCCAATCCAATCTATATGCTTTTTATTTCCTTTTCTTGCCTTAGTGCATTGGACAGAACTTCTGTTACAATGTTGAAAAAGAGGGCTGAGAGGTGGCATCTTTGCCTTGTACCTAATCTTAGAAATAGTTTCAAATTTCTTACCACTAAGTATGAAGTTAAGGGTAGGGATTTTTTTGTAGATAATCTTTATCAATTTGAGGAAATTGCTCTCTGTTCCTAGTTTACTGAGACTTTTTATCATGCATGGATGTTGGAATTTGTCAAATGCTTGTTTTCCGTCTATTGAAATGACTGATTTTTCTCTTTTAGCTTGTTGATGTATTGAAATGTCCCACTTAGTCATAATTCAAAATACTTTTTAATTTATCTTGAGATTTCTTCTTTATTAGAAGTGTTATTTAGAAGTGTGTTGCTTAATCTCCATGTATTAGGGGAGTTTTCTACTTATCTTTTTGTTATTGAACTTCTAGTTTGATTCATTATGGTCTGAGAACAGACATTGTATGATTTCTGTTCTTTTAAATTTGTTATAGTGTGTTTTATGGCCCAGAATGTGGCCTGTTTTGGTGAATGTTCCAATGTGCATGAGAAGAATGTCCATTCTACTGTTGTTGGATAAAATAGTCTATAGACATCAATTATCTCTAGTTGATTGATGGTGGTGTTGTGTTCAGTTATGTCTTTCCTGGTCTTTGACCTGCTAGAGCTTTCCAATCCATAGAGGTGTATGGACGTCTCCAGCCATGATAGTGGATTCATCTCTCTCTCTCTTTGCAATTCTATTAGTTTTCGCCTCATATAGTTTGATGCTCTGTTGTTAGGCACATTCTCATTAAGGATTGTATGTCTTCTTGGATAATTGACCCCATACTTTCCTTCTTAATCCTGATAAATTTCCTTACTTTGAAGTCCATTCATAGCAATCAATTATTTTCTCATTTTTAAAATACACAGGACATTTCCATGGTTGTTTTTGAAATGATAGGAATAGCTCATAGTCTCACTGCTGCCGGTGGAGAACCTCTGGTTAGATGTTCTCTAACCTCAGGATGTCTCCCGTGGGTCCTGAATTTGCCCACAGAGACTCAGCTGGCAAAGTCACATGCTCTGCCCACTGCTGTTACTGGATCAGAAACCAAGCCCATCTGTGCTGGCAGCCAGCTCCGCTCCTCAGATATTTACGGGGAATTGACCCTGCGCCAGATCGACAGCTGATGTCATCCCCTTCACACCAGGAGACCCATTGTTGAAGATGAAAATTCTTCTGGGACGACTGGGAACAAGCTCCCAGAGCTCCCTTAGTGTCCGCACTGCCTGCCCCAGCTCTTCTCCTGCCCACTTCTTTACTCTGGTCCAGCAGACAGAGTGGACACCTGGTCTGACACTGTCTATAGGACCAGCCCAGTCACTAGTGTGTCTACTTGGATCAGCCTGGTACACTTACATACTAGCTGCCAAGTATTTTGATTATCAGGCCACCCCTTTCCTGGGGAGCAAGAGGGATGCTGTGGGTGGGCACAGACTGGGTCCATCCCCACAGGAGGGTCCAACCTTCGCAGGGCTGGAGAGGAAGCTGACATGTCATCCCGGAGTATGTGAAAGCAGGGGAGCTGAGGATGTGGGCTCTGAAGGCATCCTAGGAGCTGAGCCTTGTGAAGGCTTCAGCAGGCAGGGCCAATGGAAAGGGCATTCCTGGACCAGATCGTCATTTCAGACAACCAGGACCCACTGATCTTACATCCTGGCTCATCAGCTGCTGGTGTCTCCTTTCCTCCATGACACATCATTTCCACCACCTGCTAATTACTTCATTTCCTCCAGAGGCTCTGATTGTCATCTACACCCCCTGGCTGAAGTCCTCCAACGTGCTGGGGCCACCCGGGCTCCTGTCTTCCGGTTTGCGCTGGTTACCTGCCCAGCGGATGGCTTCCCAGGCTCCCCTCTCTGCTGTTCACAGAGAATGACAACTCCATGGAATTCCAACAGGGACACAGAAGAGACACGTTGAAAGCATACAGGGGACTTGGGACTCTGCTAGTCTAGTGACCAGTGGCTGAGGACCTACTATGTGCTGAGCACTGTGTGGGTGGGAGGCTCCCTTGGGGTGAATGAGGTGCACCAACAGCCCACCAACAGCATATCGGCTAATGGAGGAGACAGAACCGCTATGAAAACAGCTCCGAACACAGGAACACAGGTTCCATGAGGGAGGTTATGGATAAAGTCTGTGAGGTTCAAGAGGGCAGGCACAGCAAGCTAGCGGGCAAGACTTTTAGAGAAAGGGGAATCAAGAGTGGCCTGGGAGGATGGGCAGGGCTTGGATGAGTGAAGCAGAAAGGAAGGGCGTTCCAGGCGGCGGGGAAGGATGAGGAAAGGCAGAGGGGAGGGAGAGCGCTGGGTGCCGGGGCGGGGCGGAACTGACAGCAGCACCACCAAGAGGGGCAGCTGGAGTTGAGGCTGATCAGGGCGGGGGAAGCAGGTAATAGAAGGTTTGGATGCAGGTTACGGAGCTGAAACTCTCCAGCTGGAGTTTGGGGCCACGGCAAGCCAGAGGGGAGCAGAGACGCAGAACGGTGCTTGGTGAAGGACGCTGAGACCTTCCTGGTCCCTGACTGCGTGTGAGGGACTCTCACTCCCAGCAAGGCTCCCCCAGTATTTTAGGTTCTACCCACAGGGGTTCCAGCCTTAATCAGATCATTCATGGGTACCCTACCTTTTTCTCCTATGGCTCAAGGCCCTTGCCGAGATGCTCAAGGTGAACAAGGCATTGAAGACGCTGAACGTGGAATCCAACTTCATTTCCGGAGCCGGGATCCTGCGCTTGGTGGAAGCACTTCCGTTCAACACTTCTCTGGTGGAACTGAAGATCGATAACCAGGTGGGATGGGCAAGGGCCTCCTCGTGTCCTTCACTTGATGCTTGCAGTTCTGCACTTTCTCATTTGCTGCTGCTTGTGAAAGCTCCAGAGCCCAGCTTTAAAGAGACCTCCAAGGTCATCCAGTCCATCCCCTCTACCATGCTCACAGTTCCTTCTTCATCATCCCCACCAAGTGCTCCGCCAGCTTCTGCCTGGGTACCCCTAATGATGGGAGGCTCACTCTTTATTGAGATCACCCCTTTCATTCTTAGTGAGGATATCCTTCCTTATATCCAGTAGAAGTCAGCTCCCTGTAAGTCCTGTTTGCTGAGTTTAATTCTGTTCTCGGCAGCATACAGGGCACATCCGATGCACAGATCTTATAAACCACTGGAGCCTTCCTCACTGGGCAGAACAACACCATTTTTATCCATCACCCCCCCACACCCCACCACTCAGTGGGCGTTTGAGTCTCCTTACCATCAAGGTTATTCACTGGGCAAATTCTCGTTTGCCTTTTTTCCTTACAGGGTTATCATTTCTCTATAACTTCCGTAGTTCAGTCATTTATTTTCAGGGCAACCATTTCAGCTCTAACTCTCTAAGATGATCCTGATAACAGTATCATGTCTGTTGCATGTGTTGCGGGTTCCCTGTGGGCCGGGCTCTGTGCCGTGGCCGGGCTCTGTGCCGTGCACCCGATACACATCATCTCTGATCCTCCCAGCTGCCCTGCAGGATGTGAGTGTTACAGTCTCAGTTTTCAGAAAAGAAAGCAGCTCAGAGAAGCTGAAGGCTAGCAGCTTTCTCAGGGCTGCCAAGTGAGCACTTTCAGAAGCAGGATTTGATGCAGGTCTCTGACCCTGAAACCCACTCTTTTCCAGTACACCATGTTGCTTCTCATGCTAAAATGCTTTCTTCTTTATGGTCTGATAGACAGCTTGCTTTTTTTCCCTACATGAAAATGTTTGCTGAAGGGTCATGTAAATGTGTGCATAGGAAAACGATTGGATGAAATATAACAAAATTGTATACAGTGGTTGTCCCTGAATGAGATTATCTCTACTTTTTATCCTCATTAAAAAAAATACTACAGATATATAGAAAAGTGCATAGAAGTTAAGTGCACAGCTTAATGACTCATATAGGCAGGTAACCTCTGTCGAGAGGTTAAGCATTACCAGCTTCCAGAAGACTTTGGCAGTCCCTTCCTTGGTGGCTCAGACAGTAAAGAATCTGCCTGCAACGTGGGATACCCAGGTTTGATCCCTGGGTTGGGAAGATCCCCGGGCGAAGAGAATGGCTACCTATTCCAGTATTCTAGCCTGGAGAATTCCATGGACAGAGGAGCCTGGCAAACTACAGTTCATAGCATCAAAAAGAATCGGACACGACACGCTGACACTCCTCCCAATCTTAAACCTTCACAACTCTTCACAGTTTGCTCCCTACTTACGTTCATGGCTCCATGACTTAGAGCTATACTTTTCTCTCCCGAGGAACGTCCTCCTCTGCTCTGACCTCTTCTCTGCCTAGAGAAATCCTCCTCTTCCTTCTGGATTTGCTTGTAGCCTCTCCTTCTCCCAGTGGTTCTAGAGCCAGCCTGAACCAGCCTTCTGGAGCTAACTGTATAGATCCCTTCCCGACTCCACTTGAGTGATGGCATACTGGTACCGTGAAGTCACTCCTAGTGAGAGCATTTACACTGTGGAAATTGGCAAACACTACAAATCCAACCTTTTTTTCCCCCGCCAAGAGCCAGCATATAACTGCTTTCTCCCTTCAGTCTGCCACAGGGCCTCTGAGCCTCCCTGGAGAGAAAGTTTAAGCGCTCCTTCCCTGGTTCTCCTAGCACCTTGGCTTCCTTGTGACCATCTCAGAAGTGGGGCTGTGTCCAAGTCATCTCCATATCCCAATACCCAGCTCAGAACTTGGTCCTGCAGTGGCACCTGATAAGCAGGGCTGCCCTGGATGGTTGTATGTGTTGTTCACTGTACAATGAGGAGACAGGGGACAAAACCCAACTCATAATCTACTCTTTAAAACTTTGTACAGGGCTTTATTCATCCGGAGAAGGCACTTTTCTCTAATTCATAAAGAGAGGCGACATGAGCCTGCCGCAGCCATGTTGTGTGAATTTGCTGCATTAAATTCTTTCCGTCTCTCACATGCCAGTAGCCTGCTGTAGCACCCATTCCCAGCCCCCACTGCTTCCATCCTTTCTTCCATTGCTGACCCTGCTCTATTGCAGGCAGAGGGGGCAGATCAGATGGAACAAAGGCATGTAACAGGCTTGGCAGTAGCCTTAGGCCAAGCCCTGGGATTGGCTACTCATGTGACGCCAGGCCTACCCGGGCAGGGAGTCAGGATCTACCCAGCGTCAGCTGAAACCTGATTCCTGGGGCAGAATGTCGGCCAAAGATGACCAGGGCACTGGCTTCAGGTCATTGTGGTAGCAGCTTACAGAGAGCAAGCTGCCCACTCCCCTCCCAGTGCTCCCGCCCGGAGACAGATCCCGTGCCGACCATCACCCTCACCCTGGCTAAACATCTGTGCAAGGACATTCACTGCCCTGAGCCTCAGTTTCCTCATTTGTAAAATGGGGATAATACAAATCTCTCCTTCTTAGGAGCTAGGAGATGAATACTATGAAGTTGTCCACTTTTATATTTACTCTGAAGGTGACCTAGGGAGTTCACACATTTTTCTAAGAGTTAATGTACTGAGCAGGTACCATGTATCCATTATCTCATTTAATGCTGGCAAAGACTCTCTCAGTGGATGTCACAGCCTACTCTAGTATTGTGGATGAGGAAACTGAGGCCCAGGCAGGCTGTGTAACCTGCCTGAGGTCATACCGGAAGTAAGAGAGGCAAGGTTAGAATCCAGGTCTATGTGACTCTAAAGTCCGTGAGCTGTGCCTGTCTGGGTTCTTGAATCTCCTGTAGTTTTGTGCAGGTCTTGGTTCTTCTCAGCTGTCCCTTCCCCTTGACTGGTCACCACCTGCTGCCACCCCATCCTAGGAGTGTCTCCCGTTGTTTTATCTCAGGGTTTAGTAAGTGCCTGCGGGACCCAGGGCTGTGCTGGGCTCTGTGTGTGAATACTGGCTCTGTCCTCTCGAGATTCCACACTGGATGAGATGACAGACAAGTGTACAGTTGATCATCCAGCCAGGTGCTCTAGCAAGCCACACACAGTGGGGTACTGTGGGGAAAATTTTCAGTCAGGAGAAGGCATCAGGGAGGGCTTCTTGGAGGAGGTGGAATTTGAGAATAAACCCTAGGGTGGACAGTATGTCAGAGGGTAAAGGGGAGGCTGTGGCATCCCCGGTGTAGGGGACCACAAGAACAAAGAGAAGGCGAGAGGACGGCTGTGGAGTCAATTCAGAATCGACTGATGGGACCACCTGAAGAAAGCCAGAAAGGGAGCTGGGGGGACCCCAAAGGGCTGGGAGCGGGTAGTTCGAGGGGAAGTGGCCTGCGGGCTGTCATCAGCACCCCTCACAGTCATGCTCTGCAAAGATGGTTCCCGGCTGGATGGGAGAGGGTTGGGGGCAGGAAGAGGGCATCAGGGCTTGGAGACCAGAGGGGGCTCTGACCACCCACATGCAGGGGGCCTGTGGGGAGGTGCTCCTGAGAGCCTGAGTCTGGAGAAACAGGTCTCGAGGAGGGGGCTCTGCTGGCTCGGGCTCGGGGAAGGCCACCCATGCCTGTCTCAGTGCCCCGGGAGGCATGGGCTCTGGGGGAGGGTGGCCAAGAGGAGGTGATGAGTGGTGTTGGATTTATTCCTCGTTCTTGTTAGTCACCGAGGTCCCCAGAGGCCACAGCTTTCTCCTCGGCCCTGCGCCTGTAACCTGTGTCAGAGTCCTCCCTTCTCCTTATACGGCCAAGGAGAGGGACTCGGGGAGTTCTGCCCAGGGTGTCACAGAGCCTCGCAGGACGCAGACAGGATAGGGCTCTGAGGCTGCTTGCTGACTCAGCCAGACCCTCTTTTCCTTCCACGCTCTTGCTGCCTGGAGTCACCCTGGGACAGTGATGAGTCTGGGCACGCGGGAGGGCAGGGGGCCGACTGCAGCTGAGGGCACTGAGACGTGTCTAGCCCAGCCCCCCTTTTGCAGATGGGGAAACCAAGGATTTGAGAAGGGATGGAACATGCCCAATGTCACAAATCAAGTTAGGCTCAGAACTGGGCTGGAACTGAAGCACCCAGCTTCCAAACAGGCTGCATTTATGAGCAGACAGGAAGACTCTCCCAGAGCCCAGGAGGCAGGTAGGACACATGGGGTGCCTGCAGGCCCATCCGTCCCGAGCCAACCATGTCCCAAGCGGTGGCTCTTCGCCCCTCTTGATCCACTTTCCTCTCCCACAGAGCTCCCTCCAGCAGGCCCTTCCCAGGACACTTGGGGCATGGGATACGCCCTGCCCCTCGGCAGAGACGAGGCCTGAAAACAGGCTCCCTCCCCACGTGAAGACATGTGCAAAGTTTAGGGGGATTTCGCTGGGTGTCTCACATTTCATTCCAATATTTGACAGCAAGAATGTGCTTAATATTTTGAAAAGAAGCTAAAGGGAGTGGATCATGTTTTCTTGTTTTTCCAGATTGGATTGTTTTCCTAGTGGAAGTAAATTTAGAAAACAAAAGCTATGCTAGAATAGGATCCTGAAGGTTTTCACAAATGGTGACACCCATTAATTTTAGATTCCACAGTCAGGGCAGCTTTTTAAATGAGGCTGAATATAGCTTTTGGTGTTGCAAGATATAAGGAAAACACACTCTTGAAAACCAAGAGAGCAAGACCAACTGTGTTTTATTTTGTTCCTTATAGTTTTAGCTTCTACGCAGCAGGTCTCCGTCTGTGCATGGCTTTTGAGTCTGCAGGCTCGTTTTGTACTGAAGTAACTCAGTCTGGAAGTATTCAGCCTCCTTAAGAGGCCAGGCATGTGTCACTGTCCCTTCCTCTAAATGTCAATTATGCTCTTTTACTGACCTCACTCTAAGGGAAAGATGAGATGAAGTCAGTGGAAATGACAGAGAAAACCCTTTTCCTGTGCAGATCAGAATAAGCCAGAATAAAGATTTGGGACCGTGACCATCCCACACCATGTCAGGTCCCCACTGGAGGCTGTACTCTGTTTGGAAAAGCTAGGCAGGAGACGGGCTGACCCAGGGGCTCCCTGGCTTCAGATCTCTGACGTTTGAAGTCAAACAAGGGATCGAGTCCTGGCTAAGCCCCAGCTGTGTCGTGTCTTTCTGGGTAACGGGGGAAAGTCACTTATTGTATCCATGCCTCAGTTTCCTTACATGCAAAATGGGAATAATACTCACACTTGCCTAATAGGCCTATGCCTCATATACCTGACATATAGTCTCTCCGCAATCAAGGGGGGAGATGTTTCTATTGTTAATTAGGCCCAGTCGGTGGTGGGGAGGACATCCAAGAGATTCTAGCTCATGCAAGGAACAACTTTTAACCACTTTCTTTTCCTCTCTGAGTCCCTCTCTTCCTTTCCTACTTGAGTTTATTTTTTATTGACGTTAACTTATATATAGTGAAGCAAATGCATCTTGAGTAGACAACTCAGTGGATTTACGTATTTATGTGTAGCTGTGTGATCCCCACCAAGTTCAAGATGTGGAACACTTCCAGCACCCCAGCAGGCTCCCTCAGGCCTCTTTGCCAATCAGCACTCTGCAAATGCGTGAATATTCTAATTCCTGTCATCAGAGGCGAGTTTTGCCTGTTCTTAAACTTCACTTAAATGGAATCTTTCTGGGTTTGGCTTTTTTTGGTCAACATTGTGAGTCTATCAGCTGTCTACAGCTGTGTAACAAAGTATGCTCCCTTCCCCCCAAAAACTGAGCCTCTTAAAACAATATGAACGTGCATTTAGCTCACAGTTTCTGAGTCAGGAATCCAGGAGCAGTTTGACTGCATAGATCTAGCCCAGTCTCTAATGAGATTACAGTCAAGGCTTGACCAAGTCTGAAGGCTTGACCAATGCTTGAGGAACCGCTTCCAAGTGGCTTCTTCCATGGCTGTTGGCAGGAAGCCTCAGCTACTTGCCATGTGGACCTCTCCACAGGGCTGCTTGAGTTCCTCATGGCATGGCAGCTAACTTCTCCCTGAGCTAGCGATCCAAGGCAGGGAAAGAAGAACGCCCAGCCAAAAATGCCTGTTATGAGCCAACCTTGTGTCTGTTAGAAATGAGTCCCTAAGCAAAACCACCCTCAAGGGGAGAGGAATGAGGCTCTGCCTTTTGAAGGGAGGAGTGTCAAAGAGCTTGCAGGCTGTTTTATTTTGGCTGCACTGGGTCCTTGGCGCTGCGCTCGGGCTCCTCTTTATTGTGTGAGGGCTTCTCGCTGCAGTGTCTTCTCTTGCTGTGGAGCACCGGCTTGAGACCGCCCTGGCTCACTAATTGCATACATGGGCCTAGTTGCTCTGCAGCATGTGGGATCTTCCCAGACCAGGGATCAAACCCATGTCCCCTGCATTGGCGGGCTAATTCTTAACCACTGGACCACCAGGGCAGTCCTGCAGGCATGTTTTAATTGGCAGAGTGAGAATCATTTATATCCTTTTTCATTGCTGCAGTTTGACCAGAAAGGCCTTTCTAACCAGCAGAGCAACCCAAGGATGGAGTAGGCACCTCAAAGAGTGGTGTACTGCCATCCCCAGGGGGTGTGGAAGTGGAACAGAACAATCTGGGAGCTGTAATAAAGGAGGGAATGTTAATATCAGCCAGGATCTGGGACTCTGAAATTGGATTCGATAATTCCCAAGGCTCCTTTCTGTTGTTTTTTCAAGTGTTCTCAGTTGTCTGTATTTTCTGGATTAAAGAAAAGGCCATAACTGGCCCCGTGAAATGTATCAAGTGAGCTTCTCGGTGTCCATGGCACCTCTGTCCAGCTCCAGGTCACAGCTCAGCTGCACCTGAGTTGTTGGATGGTTGTTTCGTTAAGTGGGGAATCTGATCATCTGCTCCTCAGATTGATAACACACGGCCAGAGTAAAGGCTGAGGGAGCAGGAGGTGGCATGCCCTCCTGAAGGACACATCAGTGTTGGTGCCCTTTGCGCACGGCAGTCACACGTTTCGTTCAAAATATGCTTATCTTTTTAACCCACCAACACTGCGTCTCCACATCCAGCCTGAAGAATCCTCCTCCCTCTCCAGCAAAGCCCACTCCTGCATCATCTGTGACAGGGAAAACTGGAAGCACACACGATTATCTGTCTCTACTCGGGCATCCCATGAAGCAGTTAGAAGGGATGAGGTAGTTCTCCATGTGCTGACCTGGAAAGAGTCCAGAAAACATTAAATGAAAAAGATAAGTTACCTAACAATAAGTACAGTATGAATCCATTAAGGTAAAACATGAAAAATAAGAAAAATCTGTATATTTTTGTTACATATTGCATAGAAAAAAAAATGCATAGGAACACATCCTGTTGGTCATGGTGGTTTCTTCTGTGGGAAGTGGGTAGGACCGAGGATAAATGATGTGAAGGGAGACTTTTAATTTACTGCATCTGCTTTAGTATCATTAGAATTGTTAGTAATGAGATTATACTTACTCACAAGTGATTTATTTAATTTTCAAGCATGTCTGAAGTGGGGCAAGAGTTCTTCCCGACCCCCTCTCCCTGGCCCTGCCAGAGTCTGCTGCTCCACTTCAGTCTCCCCGAAAGAGGCTCCTAATTGTCTCATACACACTGTCAAGGTCACCTCTTAATTTTTTATGCCCTCCCAAACAAGCTAGTGATAGACTGAATGCAGGCTCTGGAGGCCTTAAAGGTCATGGAGCCTAAGCCTCCCCCAACAACATCTAGGAGACCCTTACGGGATGCCGTCTGCCATCTCGTCCCCAGGGACGAGCAGTCCACTCGCTCACCAGACACTGTGGATGGTTAGATGATAATCTGCACGCTGAGCCAAGCTCTTTTAGAGGCACTTGACTGAAGTGGAAACTAGCACAGGCTCGGAGTAAACTGTGCAAATCCTTTCTGCAACTGACTAGCTCTGTGATTGGAGGGACATTTCTTAATATCTCTGCTTATCATGTCTCTTGTTTATAAGATGAAAGTTATAAGAATACTACATATTCCATTGGTTTATAGGGAAGAGAAATTGACTTAGCTTATGTAAAGTGCTTATGCCATGCCTAGGACATAATGATCACTAGATAATAAGAGACCAGAGTTTTAGTCCTGACTGTCTGCAAGGCTGCCTCTCTCATCTGTGAAATGATTGAGGTTCTTCTGGGCTCAGAGTCCCTGGAGAAAGGAAGGGCTTGAGAAGGTAGTAAGTAGGAAGCTTCTTAAGATGTATGCACATTTTCTATTTTAATGTAAAAATGTGGTTTGGGTCAGAGATTAACACTCCAGGCAGACAGGCAGTGATTATCTAATGTACCCTCTGGCGTACACCTGACATGTCTGCATGTATTCCAGGGCTGTCGGAGAAGGTGGTGCTGGAGCATCCTCTGAGGTCCTTCCAGCTCCAGCCTCAGCTCTAGCCTTGGCTCTCATTTAAGCAGAGGAAGCACAGCCTGGCTCCCATATGCACACGGGCTCAGTTTACTCATCCCCAAGCCCGGGGTTGCCTCTTCTTGCCTGCCCTGCCAGCCTCCCAGGGAAGGAGGGCAGTCGAATGGGGCAGTTTGCATCTGAGTGCTTCGTGCCCTAGACCAGGCAGCACGATGTGCCAGCTTTGCCGAAGCGGCCCCTGCGGTCATTGGCAGTCCCTCCGCTCAGGGGACACTGGTGCTTTCAAGACTAGTCCATCTTGCTTTCTAGCAGAGCTTGCCTGACAGGTGACAGCAAGGACAGGCCAGGTTTCCTGCTTAGTGGGGGGGCAGGGGACATGCCGGTTCCTTACCGGGGTCTCAGACCGTCTGAATCATCTGCCAGGCCGAGCCAGCCAGAGCCCAGGACTGTGCTGGGTCCTTCGAGGACAGGCCTGAGCCCTTCCCAGCACTGTCAGAAGCCTTGCCAGATGGGCTGGTGGAATCTTACCATCCTCCCTCTGCCTGCTCTAGTCAGCAGTTCCGGCTCTTTCTGAACCCACACAAGCTCCAGTGAACTCAGGAGACCTGGGAGGAGTTCTCTATCGAGAGTCTCAGCTGCAGTTCCACACCTGTCCTTCTGGATATTGGGCTGATGTATCTTCTCAACCTCCCCAAGCTGCTGCGCACTGATCATGTTCCTATTTTTTCCATCCAGTTCAATGCCTTGCCCTTGCCCTAGAGATGCAGGGTACTGTGGGCTCTCTAAGGGCTCACGGTCTGGGTGAGCCACCATCCAACAGAATTTTGTGTTGATAGAAGTGTTCTGTATTTGCACCAACATGGAAGCCACTCGCTAGTGGCTCTTGCACACTTGAATGCAACTGAGGAACTGAATTTTAAATTTTATTCAGCTCTTAATTCAAGGATAGTTGCTTTACAATATTATAGTTTCAGATGTACTGTGACTCAGTATTTTTACAGATTATACTCCATTATAAGTTATTACAAGATAATGTTTATAATTCCCTATGCACTACAAGATGTCCTTGTTGCTTGTCTGTTTTATATGTGGTGGTTTGTAGCTTTTAACCCCCATCTGTATACTGCCACTCCCCACTTCTCTAACCCCTCTGGTAGCCACTAGTTTGTTTTCTATATCTGTGAGCCTGTTTCTATTTTACTATATATATTCATTTGTATTTTTTTTAGATTCCATATAAATTTTATTTATTTAAATTTTTAAGAAATCAATCAAAAATGGGCAGAGAATCTGAACAGATAGTTTCCCATAGAAGACATACAGATGACAAACAGGTACATAAAAAGTTGCACAAAATCACTAATCATCAGGGAAATACAAATCAAACCACAGTGAGCTATCACCTCACACCTGTTAGAATGGCTATTATCAGAAAGACAAGAATTAACAAGTGTTGGCGAGGATATGGAGAAAGGGAACCCTTAGGCACCGTTGGTGGTAATTACAATTGGTGCAGCCACTATGGAAAATAGTATGGCTGTTCCTCAAAAAATTAAAAGTAGAACTAACATACGATCCAGCAATTTCACTTCTGGGTGTTTAGCCAAAGAAAATGAAAACACTAATTTGAAAAGATATGTATCCCTATTCATTACACCAGTATTTACAATAATCAAAACATGGAAACAACCAAAGTGTTCATTGCTGGGTGAATAGATAAAGTAAATGTGGTATATCCAATGGGATATTATTTAGTCATAAAAAGAATGAATTTTTGCCATTAGTGACAGTGTGGATGGGCCTAGAGGATATTGCGTGAAGTGAATTCAGAGAAATATAGATACCATATCCTCTCATCTGTGGAATCTAAGGGAAAAAAAAGATTAAACCAACCAAGCTCATACATACAGAGAACAGACTGGTGGTTGCTAGAGGCAGCGGGTAAGGGGTGAGCGAAATGGCTGACAGATGTCAAAAGGCACAAACTTCCACTAATAAGTAATGCATGGAGGTATAATGTACAGCATGATGATTATAGCTGATAATACTATATTGCATATTTTAAAGTTTCTAAGAGAGTACTTTTTTTTTGGTTGTGTGGCTTGTGGGATCTCTGTTCCCTGATCAGGGACTGAACCTGGGCCACAGTAGTGAAAATCCGGAATCCTAATCACTGGGCCACCAGGGAACTGCCAAGACGAAATCTTCAAAGTTCTCATAATAGGAAACGATGTATGTGACTATGTATGGGGACGGACATTAACTAGACTTAGTGTAGTAATCATTCACAGTGTATGTAAATATCAAATCATTATATTGTTATGTCTGAAACTAATGTTATGTCATTAAAAAAAGATTTAAAGAGCCCCATGCAGCTGGTGACTGCTCTGCTGAACAACACAGGTCTAATAGGAGAGACAGTTACGGAGGCAGGTGACCCCATAATGCAGATTGACTGGGCTGGGAGTGGAGAGGAACATAACAATGCTTGAGTGGCAAGTAGGGAAAGATGGTTTCCAGGGGTAAAGATCGGGAAAGGCCTTGTCAGGGAGGGGCATTTCCACTAGCTATCAAAGCACTGATGCTGGGAAAGAGGAAGGCGGGAGGAGAAGGGGATGACAGAGGGTGAGATGGTTGGATGGCATCACCGACTCAATGGAAATGAGTTTGAGCAAACTCTGGGAGATGGGGAAGGACAGGGAAGCCTGGTGTGCTGCAGTCCATGGGGTCACAAAGAGTCGGACACGACTGAGCGACTGAACAACAAATTAAAGCACCAGGGACACATCAGCAGGAGGGTGAGGGAGGGTAGGCGCATTCCACGTGGAGGCAAGAGGACACAGGAGCCTTGAGAGGTAGACCTCTGCCTGCATCAGGCATCAGGTACCAGACTCTCCACCCCGGGGTAGCCAGCCTGAGGAAAGGAAGGTGAGGACACAACTGTGCAGGGCCTGAGCGCCAGGCTGCAGAGAAGGCAGGGTTTATCCTGTCTGCTTAGTGAATGAACTGAGACCCTACAGGTTGGGCACAGGGCACTGAGAACATAGTGAACTCCCAATAAACGGCAGCAGTTATCAGCCGTGGGGAGTCGTCGATGGTGCTTCTGTGTTTCGTTGCTGCTTCTCCAGGTCAATTTGGGAGTATTGCCCTCTTAGCAGTACGAAGTCTTCTGGTCCATGAATATAGGGTGTTTTTACATTTATTCAGGTCCTCCTTAATGTACAATGCTGTTTATAGTTTTCAGCATGCAAGTCTTTGTTTCTTTATTGAATTTATTCCTAAGTGTTTTAATGTTATTGTAAATGAAATTATTGCCTTAATTTCACTTTGGGGTTGTTCATTGCTGGTGTGTAGAAACCCAGGTGGGTTTTGAATACTGATCTTAAACACCCTGCAAGCTTGCTGAATGTGGTGATCAGCTCTAATAATTGCTTTTTGTGGATTCCTTAGGGTTTTCTAGATACAGTACTGTGTCACCTGCAAATAGAAATAGTTTTGCTTCTCCCTTCTCTGTATGGTGACTTTTCTTTCTTTTTCTTACTTAATTGTCCTCCAGACAATGTTGGTGAAAGTGGACATTGCTTTGTTCTTGTTATGAGGGGGAATGTCTTTAATCATTAAATAATACTGTGTTAGCCTTCCTTCTGTGTCTAAACCTTTTTAAAATTATGTTTACTTTTTAATATCTTATTATACATGGTAACAGAAAACTCAAAACAATACAAAAAGAAAACAAACTCCCAAGCTCATCACCATCCGTTTGCATATGTATGTGTGTGGGAAATATAGCTAACTTTACATAGTAAGTACAACCCATCTTGTCACTAGGCTTTGTCTGTTCAATATTGTGTCACAGCATCTGTCCAGGCTTGGGCCCAAAGAGTCACATCGCTATTGTAGAGCTGCCCATGTTCTACTGTAAAGCTTAACCATCTTTTATTTGAGAAACTGCCTCTTGATGAATGTTTGTTTCCCTTTTATTCCCACCGTTACAAACAGGAAGGGTGAATATCCACATCATATCCTTCCCAACACTGTGTATTGTCATGTTTTACTTTCCTTTTCTTCTTTGTCAGATGATCACTGTGGATCTGGGAGTAGAGAATTAGCATAATTAGAGTGAGGCTTTAGGAGGCTAACTCTGGCAGTCCCAACTTTCGGTGTGACCTCAGACAAATCCTCTTCCCTCCCTGGGCCTGTTTCCTCATTTGTAAATCGGAGAGATTTACAAATCTCTAGTCTAAAGGACTGGTTAGCCAACCTGACCTTGCCTGGAAATCACCTGGGGAGTTTTAAAAACCATGGACACAAGAGTACCGCAGCCAGTGATTTAATTAGTATGAGAGATAGCCTGGGTTGTAGGATTTTTAAATCTCCTTGAGACTAAACGATATGCAGGTCCTTCCTGCTCAGATAGTCCAAAAAGGGTGCTGTGGCGCAGCGTAAAGATCTCTTCCTGGCGTTCAGCAACCCAGGGTTTGAATCCCAGCTCATTGGCTCCCGGCTGCCCGACCTTTCAACTTCTCCACACTTCCGGCTTCCGGTTGCCCTGCTCGTGGAGTGGGCGGGGGCAGGGAGGTGCTAAAATCCCAGCCCCGGCGTTCAGGGCTTCTGCGGGTAGAGATTTAGGTACCTCACAAGTGAGCGAGAAGTGACTGTGTGTGTTTTCTTTCTTTCTTTTTTTAAATCAAAGAGCCAGCCTTTGGGCAACAAAGTGGAAATGGAGATTGTGAGCATGTTGGAAAAAAACGCTACGCTCCTCAAATTCGGCTACCACTTCACCCAGCAGGGACCCCGGCTGCGGGCGTCCAACGCCATGATGAGCAACAACGACCTTGGTGAGTAGACCTAAGCCCCCCAGCCGCCGCCTGTCATTCTTCGTACCTGTCGGACGAGATATGGCAGGGAAAACTCCACTGCCGATTTGCCCAAGGCAGGCCTCTTCCTGGGCCTGACTCTCGGTTTTCATACCAATCCCATATTCTTGTTCTCGGTGTTTGCGCCTTGCTTCCCCCCACCCGGAACCTTCCCCAGACTGCCAGAGCCCTGGCTGCAGACGCCGAGGCCAGGCCCTCCTCCCCAGAGGTAGCTCAGCTCAGCACAGGGCTGGGCCCAGAGCGCACCCTCAGCCTGTTGGCCTAGAGAGTGAAACGTAGGAGGCCCAGAGCCAACGCTGAGTCTCTACGTCTTCTGAATACCTTTTTTGGAGCCCAGAATTCTCTCCAAATCATACAGTCTGGCCCAAGCCCCAGATCCCAAAGCCATCAGTCAGCCTTACCACCCACACCTGAAGCCTGGGGGACTTCATGTTGCTTTTAAAGTAAAGCTTGAAAATGTTGACTTCATAGTCAAGTATAACAGGTTACATTCTCAGTTACAGGCACAGTTTGTATTTTTTCCTTAAAAAATAAAAAGAAAATGTCACAGTCTTTCTTAGACAACACTGAATAGACAAGTCAGTTGAAGAAAAAGAGAGATCAATCACCGACTTAGTTCCAGACGCTAATTGTTCTCAAGCTCAGTGGGTAGTTTCTCCTGTGTTTTCCTGCTGCTTGCTTGAAGAACTCGATAGTGTCCAAAGAGGAGTATGTCTGATGAGGCTATAGGAAAATAAGAGAAAAAAAAAAAAAGAAAAGGAGTAGGCCTGTTAACTTAATTGATCATTATATTTAGCTGTGAGTTACCTAGACTCACAAGGCAGGAGGAAGACAAAGCAAGTTATACTATTCTTAGAAGGAAACAATGAATTTTTTAAAAAGAAGAAAGCTTCTTTCTGAGATTGAATTATGAGCTAACTGTGTTTCTAAAGGATGATGTGTTCAGTGAGTTTTTCATCAGATTTGAACCTGCTCTAAACATGTTTCTTTTTGTTTGTTTCTGACACTCAGTAGAATGCAAGGAGCTTAATACTAAAGCACATCTCAGAGTTCAGGTGTATCACTTCCTGGTGATGAATCCGAACTAGGTTAATACACGGAAGGCCTAGAAGAATGGGGATGAGTATGTAGGTGTGTATGCACGAGGCAGGTACTCAGAACCTGTGCATAGATAGCCACAGAGCTACTCAATTCAACAAACGTTTGTCAGAGACCTATAGTGTACTGGGTGTTGAAGGTATAGGTTCATGTTCTTAAGAAGCTGTTTATTCATTTATTACCCCAGCTGTTACTTTTTTCTAGAGCTGCAGGTCTAGAAAAGTCCATCAAACAAAAACCCACACCAGGTGTCCTGGTTTGTGAAGTGTCCTTGTTTGAAATAAAACATGAGCAAACACAAACCACTAAGAATTTTAATTATCATGTGTAACAGAGGTTACTGTTGTTAAATCACTTAGTTGTGTCTGACCCTTTGCAACCCCATGGACTGCAGCATGCCAGGCTTCCATGTCCTTCACTATCTCCTGGAGTTTGCTCAAACTCGTGTCCGTGGAGTGGATCCAACTGTCTCCTCCTCTGTCGCCCCCTTCTCAGCGACAGCTACACTGAATTGTTGAGGACGGCCCACACCCTGGGCTCTCTTGGCTCTGTGGTGATCTGGCTGCAGAACCAGCACTAAAAAGCCTTGAGATCTAATATGCGGTCACCTCACCTTTTTTTTTTTTTTTTAAATCTCAGATTAAACGTCTTATGTGTCCCTCGGTCCCTGTCTCAGGGCTGATTGAGCTTTGGCCTTCCAGTGGCAAGATGGCTTGGAGGACTTCTTTCTAGGGTTAGACGTTTCCAGATGAGTCAGGAGTGCTGTAGGGGGGACTCCGGTATCAGCTGGAGGCTAGAGGAAATGGCCCTTGAGGACACTATGTCCTGAGAGTCTGTGTTCCAAAATCCAGGCCCAGGTCCTATCACCAGAGACTTGGTGAGGTCATGGCAGGAGCCTCACGTGCCTTTGCGGACGGGACTTTAGGCTCCTCCTCCCGTTCTCTTCTGGAGGAACTGAGGCCTGGGAGGGACTGCACTTCGAGGCAGTGGCTCGGTCACGTCGCACCTTTGTTGGTTCCAGTGTCACACCTTAGTTACAGTGAGCACTTTGTGAGCACCCTTTGTGTGCCCAGGGCTGTGCGAGGCGACATAAAGTGGTAGCAGAAAGCCAATTCCCTGACTCAAAGACCTTTACAACTCTTAGGAGAGAAAAAGACTCCAAGTCGGACCCCTAGGTTCAGGAAGGCCTGCAAACCGTATGCAGACGAAACAAGCAGATAATTTGTGAGGACAGAGGCCAGCTAAGCCATGCCTCCTGGTGGGGCTGGGCCTGAGTCAGCCTCGTGAAGAAGAGAGAGGTTGTGCGGGGGGTCGGCCGCAGTTCCTGGTGGGGTTGCTGGCGAAGGCAAAGGCAGGGTGACGGGACCCAGCTTGCAGGATAGGAGAGACAGGAAGTTCTGAAGGGAGGAGGAACTGATACAGGAAGTTCTGAAGGGAGGAGGAACTGATACAGGAAGTTCTGAAGGGAGGAGGAACTGATACAGGAAGTTCTGAAGGGAGGAGGAACTGATACAGGAAGTTCTGAAGGGAGGAGGAACTGATACAGGAAGTTCTGAAGGGAGGAGGAACTGATACAGGAAGTTCTGAAGGGAGGAGGAACTGATACAGGAAGTTCTGAAGGGAGGAGGAACTGATACAGGAAGTTCTGAAGGGAGGAGGAACTGATACAGGAAGTTCTGAAGGGAGGAGGAACTGATACAGGAAGTTCTGAAGGGAGGAGGAACTGATACAGGAAGTTGCACCTGGTAGGAGAAGCAGGAGGCCTCAGAGAAGGGAGGGAAGGGCATTCCAAGCAGAAGGAACAGCATGGGCAAAGGCAAGGGCGATGGCCAGGCCATGGTGTGCTCGTGGGAATGGGGCTGAGGGGGCAGGGGTGGGAGGCTGAGAGCCACAGGCCTCTCATGCTGAGCTCAGGACTTTGGTGAGGAAAACCGGCGGGTCGTGGGACAGTGGCAGTTTCCTAGGCGGGAATGACCGGGTATTAAAATGGGGTCCCCCCCTCCCCGGACCTGTGCGGCAGTTGCCTTGGGTTTTCCCACAGAAGGAATTGGAGCAGAATGATCTAAGTGACTGCCCACTACAGAGTACCAGTTGGTGAAGTAGGATTTTTAGCTTTAAAAGCAAATTGTGCCTGTCTGCTAACTTTTTGTGAAAGAAACGCTTCCAATCCTGATGGTGCATCAGTGTCCTCCTCTCAAAGAAATTCTGACTTTCTTTCCAACGTGGCTTTTTCATCCTGCTCCTGATGCTCTGATGAAGCCGACAAGCTTCCGCATTTCCCAGCTGAACCCATTTGTCATTAGAGCCCAGCCCCGGCGGTTGTGACTCGTCTGCTGCTGCAGTCCAGCGGCAAGGGGCAAGCTCTAGATGGAAGGGAACAGGCCTCTCCGGCTTCCTTCTCACTCCGACCAGCCTCTGAGCTGGGCCCTGGCCATGGGCCAGGTCTGCGGGACTGTGGCATTGCTTGCCTGCAAGGCACGTGGGCTCCTCCTTGGGAGACATGGGTCCTCAAGGCCATGGGTCAGCCAGTGGCTCTGCAGACAGACAGCCTGCCCAGGACCCATCCTGACTGGTGCGTCTTTGGTCCTTCCCGCCCTGGGCTCTTAGCAGTGTTCCATGGGAGAGAGCAAGGTGTCAGGAAGGAGCCGAGGATCCCCATCTCTGCTTTCCCAAGGTGATAGTTCAGATGACTCCTGGCTCTGCACTATTATAGCTGACAGCCAGGCTGCTGCTCAGGGTCCTGTAACTCTGCCACTGATGCTCTGGTCCGTTAACGAAATCTGAATTGCAGCCTCCAGGTTAAGACAATTGTATGTTTTTTGGGGGGTGGGGTGAGGAGAGAGTGGCATGTTGAAAAGCAGAAAACATCTCTTTCTGGGAAAGTCACTCCTTTGCTGTTTTCTCAAGGAAGACCTAACAGGCACCCCGGACACAGCACACACACATACCCCACATCAGTTTCATCATCTTGGGAAAGAGCACTGCTTTCCTCACCATTTCCAGCCAGAACTCGGCACTTCTGTCTGCGCTTCCCTCAGCCCGGCCAGCCACCTCCTCACCATCCACGTCCCCTGGTCCCTGGTCCCGCCCTCATCACCTTTACCGGCATCCTGCAGCGTCCTCGGGCCCCTGCAGCTCCTCTAGGGCCTCTAGGGCAGGCATCTCTCTCAGTGCTCATCCCAAAGCTTGTCCCAGCACTCTGCTTAGAACCCCGCCCGCGTTCCCACTGCTCTCAGGGTAGCTCCGTGACATGGCTTTCCAGTTCCCTTTGCAGTCACAGCTGACACCTGCGTGGCCATTACTGTGTGCCAGGCACTGCCCTAAACACCTCAGTCTTACTGACTCGTGTAACGTTCCCAGCAACCAGGTGAGGCCGGCACTGTCGCCGTCCCCACTCTGCGGTAAGGAGGTGGGGCCTAGAGAAGCAGTCAAGGTACTTGCTGTCGGCGGGCGGAAGTGGGCCTGGACCGGGTGGTCATTCTGGCCCCGGGACCTGTGCTGTCCACCTCTGTTCCAGGTGGGGCCCTGCCAGATTTCATCTCTCGACACCCCAACAAGCCATCCCCTTGCCATATTGGTATCAACCAGTCCAGGTAGGCTGAGTGTCTCCCAGTGACCCAGGCAAAAGCTGCCCTTTCAGAGACTATTGCTCCCTGCACTTTCCCACCATCTACCCCTTTACTGTTTAAGATTCAGTGGACAACTTACCCACCATCCTTGGAAGATCTGACCACTTTGTTCACTGGGCCTCTCATACTTAATGAGATCTACCAGCATACTTGTGATATTTTACCTCATTTCTTGTAGGTTTATCTTTATTATAGGTATAGGTATATACCTTGTATATACCTATATGTACCTTGTAGGTATATCTTTATCTGTTGATCCTTATTTCTGATCCTTGTGCTTGGCACATCACAGCACTCAGTCAATGCTGCTGCATATAAATGTACATACGATGCGCCACAGAGGCATGATGGAGGTATAAAGCTTGGCAGGAAGTGGTGGAGGGAGCGTTAGATGCTGATGGGGATTGGCCCAGATGACTTGAGATGCTGGAAGGCTCTGACAGTTGTAATGATAAGCAACATAGAGGAGTTTGCTTTAATGGACGTAAAAAGCAGGTTGATTTGAAGGAACCTGGAAGACCTGGCTTCTGCTCCCCGTTGTGTCTCTTATTCACTGTGACTTGAGGCAAGATACTTTTCCTTTCTTGGCCTCAATTTTCTTCATTATTAAAGTGGGGGGAAATAATGCCGAAGTGGTGTCTTTCTTTTCTCCCCATCCAGTTCCTGTAGAAGCCAGTGCCTGGGGAACCTTGTGCATGTGTAGCCCAGCATGCTTACTGAGGGCACGTTGGGGTAGACACCACGGGGTCCCTTTCTTACCTCAAGCCACGGACTGGCGCCTCAGGTTCCAGTCCTGGCTCTGCTGCCTCGCCCTCAGGAGCCCTGGCTCCCTTCTCTTCTCCGGGGGAAGGGAGCTGTCCCCTCGTGAGCCCCAGATGAGACGTATATGTGGACAGCCTGCATAGACAGGGCCTGATGTGCCGAGGGAGGCGCTGGGCTGAGGCTCGAGATGAGTCACGGCCTTGGTTCTGTCTGGTGCCGGCTCTGTTGTTTTGCTCCTGCCACACTTCCCTCATCCATGACACAGCAGTGGTGACCACGCTGACACCCTGGAATTGCTGGAGGGGCTCCAGTGAGGCTTGAGTGCACATGGGGTGTAATGCTTACACAGCTGACGTGGAGATGCTGCCAAGCCTGGTTTGTGTAAACCCTCTCATCACTCTGGGCAGACCTCTTCTGCTCTTTGGGCGTTGGTGGTGGTTCCCCCCACGTCTCCCCCCAAGCTGCTACACATTCTGATGGTCCCCAGGAATCTGGCCAGACACACTGTCTTCTCTCTGGGAGACGGCCCGCTGATTTGCGTCCATGGCTCTTTCCAGGGAGGCGCAGGGGAGAGGAGGGCCCAGGCAGAGGCTGAACTCCAGGCCCCAGCTGGGTGAACTGTGCGCCCCCAGGCCTCTCCCGCCAGCTCCCAGCCGCACCCGGAGTCACACACCTTCCCGCGGGGTTCCGCTCAGTGCCACTCACAGGCCGATTCGGTTCTTGTTGTAGCCTGTGAGCATCCACCTGAGATCTAAACTTGTCTAGCTCGGGAACTGGAAGTTGTCCAAGTATAGACAAACTTTTCCTCTCACAGTAGCATCCTGTCTCTGCCACACCTGCAGCCCCCTTTGACGGCCATCACTGGCTCCACAGCCTCTCTGACCCGCCTTCCCTCGTAGCTGACACGGCCTGCTGCTTTGTTTTCATCTGCAGACACTGTTTTGTTTCAAACACTCTCCCTTATCACAACAAAGGGGATCCTTCCCCCTGCCCCCCGCCGTCGCCGCCATCTCCTAAGCTAATGACCCCGCCTGCAGTTCCCTGGCTAATGCTTTCCTCTTTGCGACATTTTAACTCCCTTGCTATGTGAACAGTGTTTGGACTTGATACTGTCTTGCCTCTGGGAAAATGTCAAGGTTAACCGTAAGGGGATACAGATAATGCAGAGTAATCTTCAGGGCAGATGCTGTTGTCTACACAGGCAGGCCAGGGACCCGGAGGAAAGGCCGAGGGAAACCTTACCAGCAGGTTAAGATTTCACTAAGATGGACTGAACTTAACCCCTGTCTGACCTGGAGTAAGGGTCGTCAGCCGCGGGGCCTCTGTACACAGAGGCTGACGGTAGAGTTGGATAAAGCGGGTTTTACACCCGTGTGGCCAGCGCTTCACAAGTGCTTTATGAGCGAACCTACGCCACCTCAGGCCCTCCTCACAGTGAAGACTCACACGCTGTCCTTTAAAAACAACAGACTTCAGAGCGTGCTCGGCAAAGTTGTCAAGAAGATTCCCAGCGCTCTCCGAGCCACGGTGGTGGTTCTGGGACCCAGGGACAGCTGCTCACGTCTCATGTCCATTCCTTTCCAGTGAGGAAGAGGCGGCTGGCAGACCTGACCGGGCCCATCATCCCCAAGTGCCGGAGCGGCGTCTAGTGTGTGCGGGCGCCGACCACGCCTTTGAACTGGACGTGTTCTGCTGATAAGCCCTGCTCTGCGGTGGGAGCCGGAAGGCAGAGTGCAGCGCAGACCCTGCTGTGGTTCAGTTCTTCATGCACTAAGGTTTTAGGTTAGCTAGTGGTTGTAGCTGAAAACTTTATAAACCATGGTTAATGTGAAGTTTTTCTTTAGTCACAGAAATTCAGTCTGTTTATTATTTAAAAACTAAGAGGCCCCTGAACTGGCAGATCTTACTGAAGACGATGTTAGAGCAGCACTGACTTAGCCCCGGAAGTCCAGTCTCAGTGACCTAGGAGTGTGGTGTTTCAGGTGTATTTTAAATGTGTAACACGAACAAACAGCACCCTCTTCCACATGGTTGAAAACCATTACAATTATTACAGATTTGATCTTAGCTCTTTAACAAACAGGTCATCATTCTTTATTAATTCTCCTTTAAATTTTAAGAACCTCAAGATTAAAGTTGCTAAATTGATTTCTGGGTCAAAAACAGTTTTTTGTTTTGTTTTGTTTTGTTTTCACCTCAAGAAAGACAAGCCCACAGAGCTCTGCCAGCAATCAAAGAACGATCCTTTTGCTGGTTACCAGGAAATGACAGAAAAAGCCAGTAATGAAAATTCAAATTTTAAAATCATCCTTTTTTAAAAAAACAAAAACCAATTCCAGGCAACAAGCATTTCCCTGGATGTTCTTTATCAACATCTGGGATTTATTTACAACACTGGAGTCAGAAAGAATTGTTTCCTTACTGAATGCCAACCTCACAGTGGATGTGAGAACCTCTGGCCAAATACTTGAGAGCACTCATAATTGCAGTCAGTAGTGGGCCAATGCCTTATGTGAAGTAAATCATTATCGAGATGAATTTCCAGTCCATCATGGCTTATGCTTACAGCGTTCAGCCACCCTGTCACATCACTTACTAGACAAGTCACCACTGATCTCGCCTGTAAATGAAACCTCTAAAGGGCAATGGTGAAGAAAATCTAGATATTGAAGAATTAGGAAACCTGGCCAAACCACCCAGGAGGGTGAATTCTGAAAATGTAATTTTGGCATCTCCGTCAGATCCCTCTTTAACATCACGTGCCTCCTGGGATCCAGCAAAAAGGCTAAGCCACATTGCCCTTGTGCCTTTTACTATGCCACAGTGCCAGTTAAACTAGTATTTCTGTTGCTTGGGGAGTTCTTTTTATGAGTGATTCGGCAAATCTTACGACAAAGGAGAGGCCAAAGAGCAGACGAACACAGACTTAAGCTGCGGAGCACGGAGCAGAGGCTTTTGATGAAAAAGTCTCGCACCCGGACTGTAACTGTAACGATGTGGACAGGACAGGGCAACCAGAGACGGAGCCAGGGCCTCCCCTCCACGGAGGGGCATCTACGGAGGCTGCAGACGGGCCCAGGGCTGGCTCCGTGCGGCAGGCACGGCCAGCCCTGCTCGGCTTCTCCTTGAAACACAGTTGCAGCTGTATTCTGCATCACTGGAAACTGCAATATAACATTAAATCTGTTGGTCTGTGGGTGGCTGTGCATGTGTTTCTTGGGACGTGTGGGCCAGAGGCTGGGAAGCCGCCGCAGCAGTGCCCAGCAGCCTCACGCAGGCTGTCTTTGTTCTGAGGTGTAACCTAAAAACTACAGCCCAGATGTCCGTGTCGTCGAGCTCATAAAGTGGTTCTCTCAAAGACGCTGAAGAGCTAGTAGTGTGGGTGTTGAGGGAAGCAGAAACTATTACAGGGAAATCTCTCAGAAAACAAACCCATAAAAAATGAAGATGGCCACATCTTTAGGACTCTCCTTCACCAGATGAGCTGTTCATCCAGACTAGAGGTGGCAAGGTTTTTTTCTTTTTTTTTTCCTGTAAAGGGACCGATAGTTCAGGCATACCTTGCTTTACTGTGCTTCACAGATATTTCAGTTTTTACAAATTAAAGGTTTGTGACAACCCCACATTGTCAGATGATAGCATTTTTTAGCAATAAAAAATTCTAATTAGGTGATACACAGTTTCTTTAGATACAATGCTATTGTACACTTAATAGTCTACAGCATAATGTAAGCATACCTTTTATATACACTGAGAAACTAAAAAGTTTGTGTAACTCATTTTGATGTGGTAGTTTGGAACTGAATCTATATCTCCGAGGTACACCTGTAAATACTGTAGGCTTTGCAGGCCATAATGTCTTTCTTGTAAATGCTTAATTCTGTCAAAGATCATATGTAAGTGAATGGC
Organism: Cervus elaphus; assembly: GCF_910594005.1. NCBI lineage: Eukaryota > Metazoa > Chordata > Mammalia > Artiodactyla > Cervidae > Cervus > Cervus elaphus. The sequence goes on from NC_057843.1 coordinate 59,972,519, forward strand.
TGTGGCTAGTCCAGTAAAACTTTACTTACAGAAAGAGGTGGGCCACATGCTGTAGCTGGCAGACCCTGGTGCAGTGCTGAGGCTGGCAGGGAAAAGAAGGGCAGGGGTGGATGGTGGATTGACCTAAGAGGCCCGGTTCTGAGAAGTCTGCTTCTCGGGCCGCCCGGCTTTCATTTCTGCCATCAGGACAGACAGGTTTGCTGCTAAGAGCAATGACCGGCCAGTCCTGCTGGTGCAGAAGGGGCAGGGCAGGTCACGAGGCTCAAGGCTCCCCCTTAGGAACTTTAGGGCCCCACAAAGCTCACCTTTTTCTGTGGTCTAGCACCGCTGAGCCAGAATGTCTCTGGTAAGAGGTCAGCACCCAAATAAATTCCTCTTCCCTTCTCCTGTGGAGGACAGGGGCCAACATGGTGGCCAGCTGACCACAGTGGCTCTGGCGGCCCTGACCTTCCCTGTTCCTGTTAGCGCAGCCCTGACATCCTCCAGACCTAGCTGTGTGAGGGCCTGGGGGATGCAGAGGGGGCTGCTCCCGTCAACGTCCAGCCTGGGCCCCGGGCGGGAGGGCAGAGGCTCCTGCTGCGAGAGGCCCCCGCTGTGAGCGCTCCCTCGGTACCCGTGGCCGTCGGGCGGTACACTGGCATTCCTCCTTGAAGTTGCTCTGGGCTGGGCTTGCAGCCTGTCTGCTCCCCTTGTCTTGACACGGGACGCAGCAGGCTGTGCGTCCTCGTTCCTGGCAGGCAGGGCAGGTCAGGACGAGCTGGCGGCACCGGGGCGTGGAGCAGAGCTTATAGTGGTCCCAGGGGACCCCACAGTAGGAACATGCTGGGGAGACAGCAAAGCCTCGTTATGAACACAAGCACACGTGTGCGCGCACGCCACGCAGACAGGCACACACGTGTGTGCACACCACGCAGACAGGCACACGTGTGCACACACCACGCAGGCACACGTGTGCACACACCACGCAGACAGGCACACGTGTCTGCGCACACACCACGCAGACAGGCACACACGTGTGCGCGCACACCACGCAGACAGGCACACACGTGTGCGCGCACACCACGCAGACAGGCGCACGTGTGCGCGCGCACACCACGCAGACAGGCGCACACGTGCGCGCGCGCCATGCAGACAAGTGCGCACCACACCGACAGGCGCGCACGTGTGCGCGCGCACCACGCCGACAGGCGCGCACGTGTGCGCGCGCACCACGCCGACAGGCACACTTCTCCAGGTCCTAAACCTGGCCCTTTGCTCATCAGCATCTGACGTATCCTTTCAGGCCTGGGGAAGGTTTCTACACAGTGTAAACCTCTTGTCTTCTAACCAGCAAGGTTCCCCCATCCATCCCCACTTTTTTGGGTTAGGTTGCTCCTGGGAATTGTCTTTTGATTCTAGCATTCATGGACCATATTTCTTTTCCCCATTTAGAAAACAGGTAGTAACTTTTTTCTGTTCCCCAAGCTGGCCAGCACCCTTTGTTGGCCTTTTTCCTTGACACCATTCCCTTCTGCCCTGAGACACACCTCGCCTGAATACAGGTGACTGCACGTGGAAATTCTGCATTCCACACCCATCTCCCCAGGCTGTGGATCTGCTCTCGCCAGGGTACACTCCGCCATACAAGTCCTAAAGCTCATGGATCTACTTTCTCAGCCCCTTTCCCTGCTGACTTCCTATGGCCACTGATAACATCATTCTTCAAGTCTCCTTACCCAGCTTATCTAAGCTACCTTTGGGCCCTCTCTCCCTCCTTTCTTCTCCCTCTAGCATCATTAGAGATCTGAAGTTGCTTCCAATAAGACAGACAAAATAAGACCATTAAAATGAATAAAAAGATTAAGAAGAAAGGGGAGAGGAAATCAAACTCCCATCTTATTTATTATCCAGGTGTTAATTCAATCTCGGTCCCTGGTCAAAGAAGTTCTAAAAAATTCTGACAGTCACTAGGGTTGTCTGCTTATGACCTTTCCCATTCAAAACAGTGGCATCCAGAAGGAAGATCCATTTTCTTAAAGATTAATTTCATCCTCCTCCTCCTGACTGCTCTCATCTGGTACCACATGTTATTGTGGACTCCAAACTACAGTCTCACCACAGGCTTCCTGTAGCCACTCTGCCTCTGGCCCTGGGCTCAGCTCCCACCCTGGAATGCCCCACCCACCACTCTAAACATGCATAACACATGTGTCCACACACCATCTAACTAGGGGTTCTTTGACTTGTCCCATGATTTACTTTACAGTCTAGTGAAGACTATTCTTGGAAAATGTTTTTAAAATGTAGAAAATAAAATACATAGGATCACAAAGGAAACCAACTATATAGAAATACAAAATAACAATATTCTTCAAAGTCTGGGATACAGTATGGTATTTAACACAGAAAATAAGATTTAGTGATGGGCCTAATAACTTTCCATTTTGAATCAATGATGCCCATAAATGCTCTTTTGAAATATTCACAGCAGCTGTAATAATGAAAATACTGTGATTTCTATTAATGACAAAGTCACAAGTACATCCAATACACCTGATTTGCTTCTTACATTCATAATTGAAGTGCTATATTTAGTGAGGGGTTATGAAACCAAACATGAAATTATTTTCCAGTCCAGATCACAGGCCCCCTTAGTACAATATTACCGACTCCAGGTTAAGACTCTAGATTTAGCCTATTAGTTCAACTCTTAGCAGGTGGATAGAGGTTACTCCCATTTTAAAGGGCTTGTCTAACTAGTAAACAATAGAGTCAGATCCCAACCCAGGCCTCCTAATGGTCAGGGTTCTGTCTGCCCCACCACTGCATCCCCGGCTCTGGGGGGAAACGGTGGTGCTGTACAATCCTCCCCCTTGCTTCATTCGTCAAGTAGTCAGTACTGGCCTGCCTTCCAGAAGGTTCATACAGAGGGTGTGCCTGCCTGCTCAGGAGCTCCGGTTCTGAGCCGGTGCCGACCTACCTGACACTATGTCATTGTTGAAAGATAAGGCATAACGCTCATCGAAAACAAACAACTTCCCTTTGTAAAAACCATCAGGAAACTCCTCCAAGTACTTGTGGATGCCACCCTTGAGCTGGAACACTTCCTTGCACACTCCCTGTGTGTGGAAACACAAGAGGAAATTTGAGGAGACTAGCAGAGACCAATAGGAAGCTCTGCAGAGAAGTGACATGTGGTAGGAACAAAATGGGGCTCCTGGTTCCCCTCGTGGGACATTGAAGAACTGCTGACCAAGGCGGGGCGAGGAACCAGCTGGCCAGACCTTGCCTGCCAGGGGGATGGCTGAGGACAGCAGTCAGGGCCTTCACTCTCTAGATCCTGCGAAGCCCAACTATTTTTGTGGCTCCCTAAATATAGGTAGACACCTGTTGGGACTTGTAATGTTACTGAATTTGCTCTTCTCCGGATCAAGCAAAAGGATTAGGAAAAGGGAGATGCCAAATGATCTTTCCCTTTTGTACTTGATTCGTCTCTAAGACTGATGAGTGCTTTTCACATCTTGAGATTTAAGAACTTCAGACTTTATACTTAGAAACTCTATGCTGGAGCCATGCAAGGGGACAGTAAGTCCTGCTGGCTGGGGGGGGGGGGGGGGGGGGGAGCTTCCTTCGCCTCCAGGCCTGCAGCGCGCTGAGGTTGGTAACTCACCTTGGTTTTCAGATAGGCTGAACCCCGCTCACAACGGATGCCCCCAGTGCAATACATTAGCACCCTCTTCTCTTTGAAAAGTTCTAGATTTTCATCAATGTAGCTAGGGAAATAACTGAATTTCCTGATGTCTGGGGCTAAGCAGCCCTGGAATCGTCCCTACAATATAAAAGCAGCAGAAATAAAATTATCAGAAAAACATACCTGGTGAGAACAAAGATTCTTTCTGTGTCAAACACCACTCCCCAGCCCTGCCTTGGAAAGGAAGCACTTGCTTGCTGCCATTTTCATCCCATACTCTGAGCTTTCAAACTTCAAGAGCTAAAATTTAGAAACAAGGCTGGGTAGGCTGCGGGTTACCCATTCAGAGGCCCTGGGGAACTGGAGAGGTTGCCCAAGGCAAACTTGACAAGATCCTGACATGTGTCTAGGGGTAGGCATATGGGAGACAGTTCATCTTGTGCACGATGTCTTTAATCCATATTTTCTTAGCCTTTCTCACCAGATGCTGAGTTCAAAGGCTTGGGCTTTCTCTGCTAGCAGCGGGAGGAGAGCCAGTGACTGGGCCACAGGTGGGCACAGCGTCCCCTTCAGAAACAGGCCATGCTGCGGGGACTCAGTTGGTTTTCTTACTTACTATTTTGCTTTCATAGAAGTTTCTGCAGTCCAGTAGGATAGTATCACTTTCCTCTTGATTTGCCTGAGACAGAAACTTTTCTACTTCTTTATGAAATTCACCTGGGGATAAATGGATTCCTAAAACCAAAAAAAAATTGGGTAAAAACAAAACCAAATCACACAGGGCCCAGCCCAATGATTTCCATTTGTTCCTCCCCACCTAAACGTTTCCTCTTTATAATTAACAGTTATGTCTGAAAATAATGCTACCTGATCAGCATAATGACAGAATGTAGTTAATTCCATGTCCTCACTCTCCCTCCTAGGATGAGCACTGTAGAGACCTGGCAGTTTAGAATTAGTCACAGAATCCTGCATCCTCATACTCGGCCTCACCCAGTGATATAAGCCAGCCTGTAGAGGTGTAAACTGCCATGTGGGTTTGCTGGTCTATGTGACGGCCAGTGCTCAATTGTTCCTGTATATGGAGGGGCCTGGACATGTATATGCTTGCTGTAGGCTTTAGAAACTGTTCTATACCAACATCAAGTCCAAGGTTAAGAACCTCAGACAGACAGGTGTGAGCATATGGTTAGGGAACAAAGTTTGAATAGTCTTTAAAAAATATAACAGAGAAGAATGTGTCTAAGTTTGTGTGCATGAGTAAAAAGAGAAAAGGGGTTGACAGCAGGAATGAAATATGAGAAAGAAGCAAGAGAGAAAAGAGGAAAGGCCAGAAGTAGAGAAAGGAGATGAAGTAAAATACAAGGAGACTAAAAGAAAAGAACCTGTCTGCTGGGGCCTTTTGCCTTCTCTACTCTCCAGGGGAGAAATACTCCTATACCTTTAGGGGTCCAGACATCTCAGTAGCTTGTGAAGAACTTTCGGTGAATCTGGCAGGGGAGCAGCCACACCTCTGGTGCGCCAGTTAGCACTCATGATTGATCCCGACAGCCCCCTGAAGCTGCTGGGTACCCAGGTGGGGTTAGAGACCCAGAGCACGACCAGGGAATCTAGATCCCTGCCTGCCCGTCCGAGGACTGCAGGGAGAATGTAACAAGGCCGGATTTTATGTGCGATTGTCACATAATTACACAGTCACCAAAATAGTGGGGTGGAAAGGGAGGTTCAAAAGTGCGATGACAAGCATGGAAATCCACTGAGCCTTCCCTCACAGGGAGCTGCAGGGAACCCAACCTGTTCCTGCTGCTGCTGCCACTGTGGCTACTCTCCGGGCCCTCTGTGACTCACGTGGACCTGCTTAGAAGAAGTGCCTTCAAACAACCCAGCCCAGACGAAGGCAGCACAGCACTGCCTGGAGCCTGTTCTCCCCTCACCGCCGCGGCGAGGTCCTCCTGCCCAGGTGAGGGCGCTGAGCAGACAGGGCGCTCACATGCTGGTAGCTTACTCCCATTTCCCTCTGGTTCAACTCTTATCCTCTTTAAATATTTACATATTAAAAAATGAACATAGAGCCAGCCAGACCTTTCTGTTTCCTGAAGAAAGGAGACAATGCTACCTGTGAAGTAGACTTGGGGGGGGGAGGAAGGAAAAGAAAAATGGAAATCAAACCTGCATCTCATCAAGTCTCTAGATGTGAGCTGTCTAATATGGTAGCCACTAGCCAACATGTGGCTAACGGGCACTGGAAACGTGGTTTGCGATGTGCTGTGATAAGGGCAACACGTGCAGAATTTCAAGGACTTACTATACCAAAAAAAAAAGTAACATATCTCTTTGTTGTTAGGATTTTTATTTATTTTTGGGCAGTGCTGGGTCTGTGTTGCTGCATGGGCGTTTCTCTGGTCACGGTGAGCAGGCTCCATGTGGTGGTTTCTGTCGCTGCAGAGCACACGCTCTAGAATGCGCCGGCTTCGGGAGCCGTGGCGCGCGGGCTTCGGGAGCTGCAGCTCCCTGGCTCTAGAGAACAGGCTCAGTACTTGCGGCACACGGGCTCAGGTGCTCTGCAGCCGGGTGGGACACTCATGTCTCCTGCGTTGGCAGGCGGAGTCTTTACCACTGAGCCACCAGGGAAGCCCCTATAAGATCTTCTTAATAATTTTTTACATTGGGTACAAGTTGAAATAATATTTTGGCTACACTGCATTAACTACAGGGTATTATTGAAATTAATTTCACTTGCTTCCTTTTGCTTTTTAAAATGTGGCTACTGGAAATGTAGAATTCCATCATGGCACACATAATATTCCTGTTAGACAGCACCACCGTAAGTGTGACCAGAACTCAGAGGAAACACAGAAGACAGAGGAACAGTACATGGAGATGCAGTCAGCATCATCCTGACTGTGGGAAATACTACAAGCAAAATTTTCTAATTCCTTCAAAAAATAAACTGCATGGGAAAATAAAAGATGGAGGCACTAGGTTAAAAGGGACTTAAAAGGCTCAATCACAATGAGTAGATCTTACTTGAATCCAGATAGAAACAAACTTTAAAAATTATGAGATAACTGGGAATTTTAAGACCTGGCTGGATATTCAATAATATTAAGTAATTACTATTAAAATGTTTTGGATATGATGGTTTTATAATTATTTTTTAAAAATCCTTTTAGTTTTTAGCAATATCTACTAAAGTAGGAATGAAATGACATGACATCAGGATCCTCTTCTAAATAATTTAGGTTGGGGGAAGGGAGTGGGGATTGATGAAAGTTGGCCTTGAATCTGTAATTGTTGAAGCTGCAGGATAGGAACATGGGCGTTCACTGTAATATTTTTTCTGCTTTTTAAAGTGTTTGAAATTTTTCATAGTAAAAAGTAAAACAAAACCAAAAACCCCAGCCAAACAATGTCTTTCAACCACCTATGGTACCCATGAGTGAGGGGGAAGAGAACATTCTAGAGCACTTGCAAACAAACTGCTTTTGTGTTGAAAGCTGCTTGCTTCCTGTAGCAAAAAGTCTGTATGTCTTATCCATTTGATGAACTATTTACAACTAATAATTATACTCTTCCCAAATTGCTATCTTTGGAAAGAGAAAACAACTTCTTTCCAAACCATCACCAAGAAGAATACTAAGCCAGGTCATTCTAAGCAGTGAGTCTGCAATCACCAGAGCGCCAAAGAGAAGGGCCAGCCTGAGCACTGAATGACCCGCGTGTCAGCCACCCCACAGCTGTTGCAAAGAGAGAATTCGTCACAACCCTTGCTGATCAGAATGTCTAGCTTTCACATTTGTCTCTATATTAAGATTTGTCCCTATGAAGAAAAGGAAAAAGTTTCTTAAAGCAAGCATACCAGGCTTCTTATAGGAGACCTTATTGGGACTGATCCCCATGGGCACAATTTCTTCAAACACACCAACACGCAATTCTGGAAAACAGCAAGCTCCTCCTTTGCTGGTCTAGCCAATGAGAGACAAAACAGAATACAGTCTTTCTTTCCCATCTCCAGGTATAAGATATTAATTAAGTTGAATTATCTGGAACATTCTATGCTCTAACTCCCTTCTCCCACTGAAACAGCTGTTCCTAATTTGAGGTTTCTTAATACTTCAGCTACCCTATTATTACACAACAGATGTAATCTTATATTTGGCACTTCTTTATTGCGTATCTACCATGTGTAGAGATGTCAAATTGAAAAGGTGTTTCTATAGCAATAAGCATTTAACTATAAAACTGAAACACCACTGAGCAATGTCTATATGTAAGACTGCATCCAAGCTTTTGTTCAGGAGTCACAGCCTTTTCTTTTCGTATCATCATCACCAACGCTAACACTAGCAAGGTATTTCCCACCACCTCTGTAACCCATGACACCAAAGCATAAAGTCACTCCAACATAAAGCCTCTCCTTCAGAGAGCAACGGCGTCATTCCCGCTGTGGTGTGAGTGCTGATCTGATCCCACCAGGTTTACTAAACACGCAGTGACCCCCTGAAACAGGTGGTCTCTCAAGTGAGCAGACATGGCTAAGTTTGAGTTTAGTGGGTGTAAGCTGTAACGTCCTTATTCTATATAAAAAGGCCCATGGTCCCGTGGTGGCCACTTGGAAGATGAATTGGAAGGAGCACACTCTTTGCATGAGCTGCCTCAGGACCCAGAGGGGAAGTGGTTTTCTGCCCGGCACCGCTTGCTTCTTTATGGTGGTCTTCATAGCCTGGAGTGGGAAGAGGCACTGAAGCAGAAGCAGATGGCTCTCAATCCATTTTATTTTCAATCTCTCTTACCTTAAAATCATCCTTACAGAGGTAATCCTTAAACAGTGGGCAGGAAAGCATGGCGCTGACATAGAGTCTGGTGGCCAGTCTGCTCCCACCAACAGTCCCGTTGATTCCTTCCGTAGCAATTCGAACCTGAGACACAGAACAGCAGAAAGGGAATGCAGCCGTCCGCGTTGCTCTTTGTTCTGGTTGGCAAGTTGTGTATGACTCTTTGTGACCCCGTGGCCCACCAGGCTCTCCGTCCATGGTATTTCCCAGGCAAGAATACTGGAGTGGGTTGCCAAGCCCTCCTCCAGGGGATCTTCCCAACCCTGGGATCAAACCCGCGTCTCCTGCGTTGGTAGGCAGACTATTTACCGCTGAGCCACCGGGAAGCCCATATTTGCAGCTCAGTTCCGATTTCTGCAGGGCAGAACAGGTTCATGTGTATTGATGAACTTAAGAGGAAAAGCAGAAACACTGCTATGAACACACCGGAGTGTTACCACACAAAGATGCCTGTAGTTTTCTGAAATGGCACTGACCACAGTTCAGTTGAGGTACTCAGTTAACATGTTGCTGAACCAGAGAATAAAATGGATAAAACCATGGAAAGCCCCATTTGCTATGATGTTCCAGCTGTCCAGTGGCCAAAGCTTAACCTACATTCAGGGCAGCAGATCCAGAATCAGGATTCAACTTTGTCATTTAAATTGCCAAGTGGCCCTGAGGAAATTCTCTTTTCTGAACCTCAATTTCTTCATCTTGATAAGAGATGAAAAAGAACCAATAATGAAAAACTGCTGAGGAGATATTCCTCAAGCCCTAAAGCACAGAACACACCTGAGGGCCAGGAATGCACGCGAGCACTCTCTGCATGGTTTGGGGTGGGGGGGGCGGGGGGGGGGCGGGGCAGGTAAGCCCACCACTGCAGACCCACCTACTGGGAGGAGCTTGCGTCTGTTTTATTCTTTGTTGCATACTCAGGGTCTACAGTAGTACCTGCCCACAGTAGACATTTGATATGTATTTGCTGAGCAAATGAGTGAGTATCCAAACCTGAGGCTTTCTGGCTTCTCAAACCCTCTGTTCTCTTTGAAATGCTTCACTGGTTGGGGGACATTAAAGCCTGGATTAAGGCCCCCACCCTAGGAGGCAATGCTCTGGGGGGCCTGCCAAGTTAGTTGTTCTGGTACCACAAAACCCTTCGGATAAGTTTAAAGATGGATCATCTTTAGAAGAGCTCCTTTCTAAAGTTAGAAAGTGCAACATTGTGTATCATGGTATTCTCTGGAAAGAGAAGTAACTTAGAGGGAAGTTCTATATTATTACATTGTTACTTATATAACAATTATAACAATGATACCTACCAGTGCCTTAGAATTTGAAAACTTTTAAAGGCTCCCCTTTGATTAGGGCCTAGAGAAGGTACTTGTTTGTTGCCTCACTTGGCTCAATTCTTTAGAGCATGGATAGAAATGGATTTCATTTCACAAGCCAGGGCCTACTCACTGGCAGTAGCTCTCCAGAGTACCATGATTCTGAGTCACATCCAGGCTCCTTGAGAAAGAGATGCAGTCTAGTGAGCCTGATCTGGGCTGACAGAGGGAAGCAGGAAGCATATTCCATCTCTGCTGTAAAGGTTTCTGCACCTATTACCAACTAATTTTTTTAAGGGACAACATAGAAAAATAGAGCTGAGCCAGCATTAACTGGAAACTACCCTAAAACCGTCTCTGACAGGGGCAAATATGATGAAGAGGTACAGGCTTCTATGTAACTGTCTTTTGGGTAAGCCAGAGGACTCTTTCCTATGTTATTTTAATCCCAGAACCCAAATAAAATATAAGTATGTGCACTCCCTGAATACTGAGGATGGGCAACCTCTAAAACCCATGCATTAGACTTTCAACTCCTGTTCAAGTATTCCTCAGCTGAAATCTTCAAAGTAGCTGCTAGGTGAGGAAAGCCTTATACCTCAGAGACGAAGAGCAACAGTTAGCATTTAATGAGCACCTTTATATTATAAAGTTCCTGTCTTTATATTATAATCCTGAAAGGTAGATATCATAATTCCCACTTGACAGTAAAGGAAACAGAAGCTTAGAGAAATCAAGTAATTTACCCAAGGGCACAGAGTTGAGGGATGGTGGATCTAGGATTCAAAACCAGATCTTTTGAGGTCCATCTCTCATAATTTTCCTTTCTAAAGCCTCTAATGCATCTGCTCAAATTTCTTGAGGCAGTAAGAAGTATATAGCAAGGGGTCAGAAGCTTCTTTCCATAATTCTAGAATTTTCAAGTTCTCCCCTTTCCCCACAAATGCCAACATTCTTCCAAATCTCCTACCAACACGAAACTTGAGAACTCGGTGCGTTTCCCGGAAGCTTTAGGATTTAACCCGAGAGCCAGGCACGTGCTGCCACCTTGTGGGTAGAGACCCTCACTGCCGGCTCACCTTGCCCCAAACCACAGAGATGAGTGCCTGTTTTGTGCACTCGGGTTTACGTTCATTTTTCAAGATGTTCTCTAAATACAGATGATGATATATGTATATAAGCCACAAATGTTCATTTTTTTTTTAAACAGTGCACCAGCAATTTTTCCAGAAATTGTGGACATCGTGATTAAAAAATACATAGTTTTTGCCCTTTGGGAACTTACAAACTAAGGAAGGTCACAGATATTAAGATAAAAGTCACAAACTGACAAGTGCTATGAAAAATAACTGCAAGATGCAGTGAAATAGTATATCTGGAAAACTGAATTTAGATTAAAGGTCTGGAAAGATGTCTTTGACAAAGTGTCATTAAAACTGAGAAGTGGAGACTGAGTAACAATCAGGAGAAATGAGTGGGTGTGGGAAAGCTCCTTGAAGAAAGTGTTCTTGTAAAAAGGCCCAAAGGCACCAAAAAAAATTTTGTGGGCTCCAAGAAACTGAAAGGCTATTTTGCTGGAGTGTAATGAGTAAAGAGAGAAGGAAACGGCAACCCATCCAGTCCTCTTGCCTGGACAACCCCAGGGGCGGGGGAGCCTGGAGGGCTGCCGTCCACAGGCCGCACAGAGTCAGACACGACTGAAGCGACTTAGCAGCAGCAGCAGCAGTGAGTAAACGGCATCAGACAAGTAGAAAAGGTGGAAGGGGCCAAGTATGCAGGAAACCTAACGGCACCTTAAGGATCTGGGTTTTACTCTAAATACACTGCATAGACACTGAAAGATTGTGAGGAGGGAGGGAGAGGATTTCATTTACTCTTTAAGATCACTCTGGCTGCTGTGTAGAAAATGATTAAATGGGGGCAAAGATGGAAGAATGGAGTGTAGTCTAGAAGCTACTGAAATGAATGAGGTAAGAGAGGGTGGGGCTAGGTCTGAGGTGGAAATGGAGGATCAAAGGATATGTTAGAGGCAGAAATGTCAGGACTTGGTGATGAAGCGATGAGGTAAATGCAGCTTTCAGTCACTATCTGCAAAAAAACATGGGTGTGAAAAATATCACTGATCAAGTGACTGCCTCAGGGAATAAAAACCTGGGACAAGTGTAGGAAAGGTTAGTGTCATAACCAGAGGATATATACATATATATATATGTATACATATATATATGTAATTATCAAAGTTTTTTTAATTCATAATCCTATCATGTAGAGATAGTCATGACTTAACATTTTGATATTTACTACTTGTCATCTTTTTACACACATGCTTGTGGTTTTGTTACAAACATTCATTTTTTATTCTACCTTCTCCACATATTTACTGTCTGCTATATTCAAAGCCCTGTTCTAGCACTGACAGTACATCAGTCGATTAAGACGCAGTTCCTGTCCTCTTGAATTCAAGAGAGAAAGGAAATAAAACCATAAAATGATAAAGGACTGCCATGTTCTAGGAAAATTAAGCAGCAACTTGGTATCACACCTGTATCTACAGTTCTATAAAACATTTTTCCAGTTGAAGTGAAGTGAAAGTCGCTCAGTCGTGTCTGACTCCTTGAGACCCCATGGACTATACAGTCCATGGAATTCTCCAGGCCAGAATACTGGAGTGGGTAGCCTTTCCCTTCTCCAGGGGATCTTCCCAAGCCAGGAATTGAACCAGGGTCTCCTGCATTGCAGGCGGGTTCTTTACCAGCTGGGCCACCAGGCAAAGAATCAGAGCACAGTGCTCACTTTATGCAGTTTTACTGGGACACGTGCTGTGCTCAGTCACTCAGGCGTGTCCGGCTCTTCGTGACCCCACGGACTGCAGCCCACCAGGCTCCTCTGTCCATGGGATCCTCCAGGCAAGAATGCTGGAGTGGGTTGCCATTTCTTTCTCCAGTTATCTTCCCAATCCAGAGATCGAACCAGGTCTCCCACATTGTAGGCAGACTCTTTACTGAGCCACCAGGGAAACCCCTGGCCATACCCATGCTTTTACCTATTGGCTATGGCTGTTTTCATATTAAAATGCCACGGTTGAGTAATTTTGTGCAAAGTCTAAAATATTTACTATGTGGCTCTGAAGTTGGCCGACCCTTGGTCTGTCTTTTATATAGTCTAACACACCGTTTCCTTCTCACTGAAGTGCAGCTGATTTACCGTGCTGCACGAGTCTCCACCGTGCAGCAGAGTGACTCAGTCACACACGACACACTCAACATTCTCCCCATTGTGTTCATCACAAGGTCCTGACCGTAGCTCTCTGTGCCTCACTGTGGGACTTGGTCATTCACCCATCCCGTGTGTAACAGCTTACGTCCGCTAACCCCAGCCTCTCACTCCATCCCTCCCCCAGCCTCTCCCCCCTGGCGACCACGAGTGTTCTCTATGTCCGTGAGTCTGTGTCTGTTTCATAGGGAGGTCCATTTATATCATATTTTATATTCCACATATAAGTGATATCACACGGTATTTACCTTCGTCTGACTTCACTGACTGTAATAATTTCTAGTTGTATCCATGTTGCTGCAAATAGCATTATCTCATTCTTTTTTTAATGTCTGAGTAGTGTCTCCGTACATGTGTATGCACCACATCTTCATCCATCCATCTGTTGATGGCTATTGTGAATAGTGCTGCTATGAATGTAAGGGGGCATGTATCTTTCTGGATTAGTTTTGTCTGGATGTATATTATTGTAAGGAATGGGACTGCTGGATCATATGGTAATTCTATTTTTAGTTTTATGAAGAATCTCCACACTGTTTCCCACAGTGGCTGTACCAACTTATATTCCCACCAACAGAAAACATCATGTTAATAGCTATTTAGTATTCTATTTAAATGCTTAGCAGGATTTCGCTAATTTCTAAGAACCCAACTGGGGAACCCTTTTTGTAACAAGCAAACCAAGGAGGCGGCAAGATAAACCCCGTGAAGGATAAGTGGTCAGGGAGACAGTGTTACCTTGCCCGTGAGATGCAGGTGCTGACACAGAGCTGTCTGCCAGGCACAGACCCAGTCGGGATCCTGCAGGTCACAGTAGCAGTAATAAAGTAGCACCTCCCCTTCATCGTCGCCCTGGCCACTATAAAAAGAAAACCATGCGGAAAGAGCAATTGAGTCAGACATGAAAAGGCTACCGTTCATAAAGTAGATTCAGACAGTCAAGAGGGAAGGCCTAATGGAGCGACTCACGCCTGCCCTGGCCCCTAAGTGTCATTCTCCTCCTGGACTGAGAAGCAACTCTGGCCTGTATTTGCTCTCAAGAAGACAATGCCTGCACCTAACTCCTTCCTTTCTAAAAAGTGAGCTTACTTTGATTTCCTTGTTTAATCATCATATCCCTGAAACAGATACTAATAACCCCTTTTTAAATTTGAGTCCATTCTGGCTGATCCTCTAAGAAAAGGCAGTATCTGTTTTAAATCTCTCTGTACAAAAAGGTTTCACTTTCCTCTTTTCATGTAATCCTCTTGCCCATGAGACAGGCTGTTATCATCCCCATTTTATAGCTCAGTGGACTGAGCCCAGTTCATCCGGCATGAAATGGATGCAGCGTGACAGTCAGGGCTGGAACACCAGTCTTCCGACACGAGACTCCACACTTTCCCACTGCCCTGTGCTGACTCTGACTGACTAGTCACGGGCCCTGGGTGGGTGTCTGATCGCTGAGCCTTGACTTCCTCAACTGTAAACCCGGGGGCCGACACCAACTGCCTCTCTCAGAGCTTGCTCTGCAGCTGTCCCATGAAATCGCCCGTCTGAGAAACCCTGCAGACAGCATCTCCCTCTGTGAGAGTCACAGCGAAAGCCCCTCGTATACTGAAGGCTCTGGGAAGCTCTGCAAAAAAAGAACATTTTAACCTCATGTGTCCCCAATTTAAGTGTCTTTAGCACCTCTTTTCAATACCTGAGAGCACCCTCCAGAGCTAGTGCTGTAGAGGCATTTTAGAGAACGCTGTCATAGATGGTAATTCAGGTCCCATCCAGCTCTGACTCTGTGACATTCTCATCAATGCTCTCTTATTTCAGGGCCTCATCTCCTCTAACACCTGCTTGTCTATTAGTGTATCTGTTTTCCTCTCTCTAAATTCCTGTAACAAATTACCGTCTGAGCCACACATTTTAAGTGATAATTGCATCGCTTGTCTTATACCATCTGCTAAATGTTTTGTGTATCCTTTTTCTTTGTTTTTCTAACTAAAAAGCAGCTCCATACAGAAATGAAGAGATCACATTTGTATAGCACTTTACAGGTCACGTGAGCTCTTACCATCATCATTTTATCTAATTCTTAGAGCAGTTCTGTGAGGTAGCAGAGCAGGCATTATTTCCAGTTTTAGAGTTGAGGATGTAAAGGTATGAAGAATTTAGTGACTAGCTCAAGTCTAACTCCAAGTTCAGTTCTCTTTCTTTCTCTTCTTTCTAATAAGCAAAAGGAACTGGCATCAAGACCAGTGACAAAAGTGTATCAAATGTAGGCATTTTCTATTCACTGAATAGCTTAGGAATTCCTTAAAGTCAGAAATCTATCCTCTACGATTACATAATATTATGATGCGGTAAGGTTTTCAAAGGCAGATCTGAACTTCTAACCCTATGCCTTAGTTCTAAAAGTTAACTTACTTTCTTAAAACATATTCAGCTCAGAAAACCAGATCTGGTAATGTGACACTTCAGGGTAGAGGAATCATGAACATGTCTGGGCCTTCCGACTTCTCTTTGGAAATAACATTTTCTGTTCTTTACCTCTCCCTGGAGAAGTCAAGACACAGGATGGCTTCCAAGATACCGAGAGCGCACTGCCGGCTGCCCATGCTGTGGTCTTCTGTTACGCACAGAACATGTTTATTGGCCTAGCTTAGGCGGTAGAGGAATGCCGTGCCTTAAGGGTCTGCCGTTTTAGTGGATGGGTGGTATCTCATTCCAACTGGAAAAACATGTTTCAGTGAAACAAAAGGGACAGAATGACATTCTTACCTTATCAGCTCATCGGGGCTGAAGCAGCTTGTATCCGGCAGCCAGGCAGACAGTTCTTGGTTACGGGTGAGGGCATCTCTGAAAGGGTTCCCGCTGTCCGCGGACTCGGGACCCGTGGAGGGGCTCGATGTCGCAGCCAGCTGCTTCAGAACAGCAGCGGTCTCACGGCGGATCTCGTCAGCATGCTGCGTCGCCACATGTCTGTGGATGCCGGTCGGGTCTGTAAATCGTTGCTGACAGCATTTCCACCATTTTTCTTTACATCCACAAGGAGGTGCTGGAACTTCTTTACTTTTAACGAAAACGGCAAATGCCTGCAATTACATTTCAAATATGTCACTAGTAAATAACCTTAGGTTTTAGGTTAGAATGAAAGTCTCAGTGAAATTTTTTCCATTGGGGTTTCTAGTTTTAGGTCCTACAATTCTGCAGAACTTCCTGAGAGACTGAACTTCCTCCAAAAAGGAAATAGTCAAAAGAAATTATGGAATATACTTACTATGGAATATTAAGCAGCTAGTTTCAAACTACATGGGAAAGTATATATGGTATAATGTTAAACGGGAAAAATTGAATAAAATTTGCTTATATCATGTAATCTCAATTACATAAAAAAGCACGTTGAGGGACCTGCTGGTGGTCCGGTGGTTGAGAACCCACCCTCCGGGGAAGGCTGGTCTGATCCTTGGTCCAGATAGTGAGGCGCCACGTGGGGTGGAACAACCGGGCCCACTGAGCCTGCGCGCTGGAGCCACAGAGGAAACCCCACACGTCCCGGCTGAGGCCCGCGCAGCCAAAGAAATGCATTGCTTTTAAGTATATTGAAAGGCATGGAAAGAAATGTACCAAATGGTTTGATTTGGTTTTTCAAGATAACTTTATTGTTATTATAAAGAGGATTTAGGCAAATTGTTAAAAAAAAATTAAACGGAAGAGAAAATGATAGATGTACCATAATTCTTTTAACCAATTCTAAGTGAATGAGCTTTTTGGGTTTCCAATATTTGCAATTATAAGCAATGGTGAATGAGCATGTCAGCATACATCTTTCTATACTTCTTTAACCAGCTACTTAGAATAAATATTTAGAAGAAAATTTTGGAGGTGAAGAAGCATAAATTTTAAACTGTGATTAAGTAGTGACTACCTGAAAAATCATTACCAATTTATACATTCAGCAGCAATGCATGAGGATTCCATTTTATCCACAGCATTTTATCAGTATTAAATTTTTTGTAGTCAGTATTTTCAATTTTGACCCAAATAAAAAGCAAAATAAATACCATGTTTTTATTTTCCAATCTTTGATTAGCAGTAAGGTTGAATATTTTTTCATATTAATTCTATGTTCTAGTTTGCCTATTCATACCTGTTACTTATTTTTCTACTGTGGCATTTATCTTATTGATTTGTAAGTAGTTTTAGTGACCTTTTATTGATCATAGTTATTCCAATTTGTTTCTCTGCTTGTCATTTGTTTTTCAACTTTTCAACAAGACCTTTGTTTTTTGATGTCAAAATTGAAGTTTATACATTATGGTACAGTTTATGGCATCTATGATTACCAGTCTTTCAAGATATTTTCCCTCTTGGTTTCTAGAAAGAAAGGTATTAATATTTTTACATTTTATATATATATATACATACACACATAGTGCTTATATATATAGTTTTAAATTGTTTAAAATACATAAATAACAATTTATATTAATGTAATATGTAAAGTTTTCTTAGTGCATCTGAAGACTACTGTAAAGCATCCAAAATTGGGCACTCTGAAGGATAATAATTACAAACATGGAGCATCATTTTTAGATCTTCCTCAATCTGTGCACAACCATATCTGGGTTGTCCCAGCCTGCAGCAGGATGGGGTAGTCTGAAATTACACTGGAGGGCACTTTTTAGCCTCTCGTGCAGTTGATCATTCTGTATAGGCCAAAAAAAAAAAAGAGCAGTATGTCAACTTGAGTGCTTCTTTGTATTATACTTAGAACTTCAAATCTTGTTCTCTTATTGAGGGGACTAAGAAGGAAGCACTTAGAAGGAAAGGAGAACACTTTTTACAAGAACAGGCTGAGCATTACACAATTATTTTAGTTGACAATTACTGTACATCAATAATTACTATGACTATTAGTTTATATATAAATGTAAGGTATTGCATCCAAGGCCTCATTAGCATCATTGAGGCCTTAAGAAGTCATGATCCTTAAAAACATGCAGTATATAATCTGAATTTTTTTTCCTTCTTTCCTCCCTTGTTCCCTTATCAAAGGTCCTCAGGCAGGCCTGAGTGAGGTGGGAGGCCCAGTGTGAGTGAGGCCTGGCACTGGTCTTTTAGGGCCTTTTGAGCAAGGCACTGAGGAGCCAGCAGCAGCCAGGGCCCGCGTGGGTCTGCTCAGGAGAGAGAGGCAGGCCAGCGCTAGGGGGGTGGCTCAGAGCGGGTGAGGCCTGTGTGGGGGAGGCGGGCCCTGATGGAGGAGGCAGCTTGGCAGAGCGGGGGACTGACTGCATGCAGGCGAATAAGCAACTAAGTATCCATACTGGGACTAGAGAGCGCTAGGTCTGCCATCACACGTCATCACATAGGGAAGTTGCAACTATAAGGAGAGAGAATAAACCTGGCAATGTGGGAATGGAACTGCAGGTTCCGTGAGTATGAACTCGTCTGGTTTATGCTGATATGAAAGTAACTGTGAAAGTATGATAGAGAGAAATGTATGTGTTTTCATCTATATGGACTCTTGCTGTGTCACCAGATGTCCTGAGAAGCAGCACCTTAGTGGCAGTGAGCTCACCGAGCCCCTTGGTTTCGGTCTTCCGCCTCCATGAGAAAGAACCAGTGTTCCTTGAAGAAACGTCTGACTCCAGGGATGAGACAGAGAAAGAACAATATGACCCTGAAACATCTTGTTAAATCAGAAAGCAAGGAAATGCTCAAAGAATGATGGGGCAAGTCAAAAAGACATAGATACTAGCTGGAATCCCAGCCAAATCTGAGATGATCTGAGAATCAAAATGAAAAATGATGATAATGGATTATTGCCCACTGAATAAAATGGCATTCTTGAATACACAGTGATACAAATAAATTGGGAGCAAAGAAAGCTCTTCCTTACAGAAGACTGCCAAGTAAGAAATACAGAAGGAATGAAGCAATTAGAAAGTCACCATTTAGAAATCATCACAGTAATAATCAACTGAAGCAAAGAAACACCAATGGATCTAAAACTAGTAGATGAAAGTTCACTGTGAAATAGACTATTTACATAGTCTCAAACTATTTTCCCTCAAATACTGAATAACTAAAAGGGAAAAAAGAACAATTTTAAAGCAAAGAAACCTGACAAGGCACTTCCTTAATCGGGTACCCAGGTTAACCTCGCCAGTGATGGGACAGGTTGGCACATGACCGCCAGACAGAATGCAGCCAGCCGAACAGTGTCTCTCACGGAGCAGTCTTGTTAACAAAAACCGTAACTCGAATCTAATCAAAAGGAAACATGAGTGAAAAGTCATGAGACGTCCTACACGTAACTCAATTATCACCTTCCAAAAAGTCCCGGTCATGATTTCAGGGGAAAAAATGAGAAAGTGGTCCAGAGTGAAGACTTTGAGACATAACTAAACGCGGCCTTCGAGTGGATCTGTAAAAGCCCTTTGAGACAACTGATGAGACACGGATGGAGCCGCTGGGCAAAGGGGGCCTCCGGGGAATTCTGGCAGCCTTTCTGTAGGTTTGAAATTGCAAAACAACAACAACAAAATGTCTGTATCCTTTGGGTTTCATTTTCAAGGAAATCTGTGTGGGATGCGGGCAGAAGGGTGGCCTATAGAACTTATGAGAAGAGACATCTATTCTTCATGGACGTGGAGCCAATATAAGATGATTTTGCAAGAGAAACAAAAGCCTGGAGGTAAAAATTAAGTCTCAACTGTATGTCTTCAGTCAAGTCATTTCCCTTTGAGCTTCAGCAGGAGAAGAAAGGTTTAGTCAATGATCCCTGAAAAAAGCATAAATGGCCCAGAAGAACAGCGTCCATACTACCACGCTGTAACACAATTCTTGGTAAGCCTGCAGCATTCCAGGCCACTCTGTTCCTTCTCCTAACCAGGCGAGCCCTGCCAGCTGGACCGGAGCGGGAGTCTCAGACAGCAGCTGCCCCAACACCTGTCTGTTCTATGACTCAGGCTCCTGGGAGTCTTCCCATAACCCCAGGCGGGGAAAGGATTGGACGTGAACGTGGCAGCAGCCTGGTGTCTCACCAGTGCCCCACTCCCTGGAGGACAACCTTGATGAGCTACTTCTAGATACATCTACATTAACTGTACCTACATGATCCTGAAACATCAACAGCAATTTTACCTTTTTCTTTGCAAATGAGTATTTCTTCTTTGTACTGACATCTAACTCTGCTTTGAGACTGCTACTGGGATTGATAAGACTCTTGTCTTTCAAATCCAAGTCTGAAAACCTTAAAACACAGGCCTCTGGGTCATCATTTCCTTGGTCTGGTGAAGTGGAAGAAGGCATCTGGTTTGGCTCCAGCCGTGGGGTAGGTTCCTTTCTGCTGTCACCTAGGAAGTAAGCAAGGGAAAAACAACAATGTCCAAGTCTTTGATTACTTCTTGAAGTAAATCAATCATGCAAATGAGCATTGCCCAGTAGCCCAAGCTATCCATTCATTCACTTGTTCATCCAAGAAATATTTATTTAGCACCAACTCTATGCCCTGCACTGTTCTAAGCCCTGGAGATGTAATAGTGAAAGAAACAAAGTCTCTTCTTTCTTAGAGCTTACTTTCCAGTGGGGAGAGAGAGGAGGTAAACAAATGAATTAAACTGCTTTTTTTAAAAAAAAAAAAAAGACAGTAGAAAGGGCTGTGAAGACAAATAAGCAAGGTAAGGAGACAAGAGTGATGGAAGGACTCTTTAGAACTCAGAGGGTAGTTCAAGTCTTTCTGAGGCAGAAGCATTTCAGCAGAAACCTGAATTAGAGGGTAAGCCATGCCAACGTTTAGGGGAAAACATAGCAAAAAAAAAATAGTACCAGGTGCAACCAAAATCAATCAAGCTGTGTGTTAGTATCTTTAATTCGGAGAAGACAACGGCAACCCACTCCAGTACTCTTGCCTGGAAAACCCCATGGACAGAGGAGACTGGTAGGCTGCAGTCCATGGGGTCACTAGAGTTGGGATACGACTGAGCGACTTCACTTTCACTTTTCACTTTCATGCCTTGGAGAAGGAAATGGCAACCCACTCCAGTGTTCTTGCAGGGAGCATCCCAGGGATGGGGGAGCCTGGTGGGCTGCCATCTGTGGGGTCACACAGAGTCGGACATGACTGAACCAACCGTCTTAGCAGCAGCAGTATCTTTAATTATAAATACTTTTCTTTTTTGTCCCCTAGTTTTTGAGCTGGTCAAATTCCCTTCCTTAGAAGAAATAACTATCTAGAGAACCTCATTTTAATGCGTCAAACTTACACTTTGTATCGCTCAGTCGTGTCAGACTCTTTGCAACCCCATGGACTATACAGTCCATGTAATTCTCCAGGCCAGAATACTGGAGTGGGTAGCTGTTCCCTTCTTCAGGGGATCTTCCCAACCTAGGGATGGAACCCAGGTCTCCTGCATTGCAGGCAGATTCTTTACCAGCTGGGCTACCAGGGAAGCTGAAAGAAATGAGCCAAAAGAAATATACAAACTGCTACTATGGCCAAGTCTTGTCAAAGGGAACACAGCACACCGACAGGGTGCATTCATTTGTAAAGCAAATGTTACAAGTGATAAATGTGAAGAGTAACAAGAACGACTAGGGAAAGGATGGGCTTTGGCTTGTGGTGCAGCTGGGTGCAAGTAAGTGAACCTGGGCAGGATATTTACCTTCTCTGAGTTCTAATTCCCAAAAGTGTATGGGGATGACAATGTCTACCCTGCAGGACTGTGGGGAGGGCTAGGAAGCTGTTCAAATGCAACTGTTAAAACCAAATTCTTGCTCTTCCTGTCTTCCTTACCTCAGTAAACAACAATTCTTTTCTTCCTGTTACTCAGACAAAAACTGTGGGATTCTCATTTCCTTATTGTTTCAGATGATTGAGAAGCTTATCAACTCTGCTTTTGAAATACAGTCACACCAGACCACAGAGCACCGCCTCCACTGCCAACCTCCTTCAAGCCATCATTTGACTGAATTACTACAGTTGCCCAGCTGCCCTGTTCCTGTAGAAGCCACAGAGGTAACTTTTTTAAAATGTTTATTTATTTATTTTACTTTTAGGTGCTAGGTCTTTGTTGCCGCACACAAACTTTCTCTACTTGTGGTGCAGGGGCTTCTCCTTGTGGTGGCCTCTCTCGTTGTGGAGCATAGGCTCTAAGACCCCAGGCTTCAGTAGTTGTGGCTTGCCGGGCTCTAGATCTCAGAGCTCAGTAAAGTTACGCAGGATTTAGCTGCCCCACACGGCATATGAGATCTTCCCGGACCAGGGATAGAACCCGCGTCCCCTCAATGGCAGGTGGATTCTTAACCACTGGATCACCAGGGAAGTCTCTGAGGTAGCCATTAAAAAATAAGTCAGATCACCCTCCAAAAGCTTCTAAATGTACCAGGATAAAGTCCAAGGTCCTTACAGAGCCCCATCCACCGCCTCCCTAATCTCATCTTCTCCCCCTTTTACTCACTACCTGGTTGCATTGTTTGCTGGTTCCTGAATTAGTTGTCACCACTAAGAAAGCAGGAGTTTTCTTTTGTTCACCTCTGCATCCAGGACACTGCCTGGCACATGACATATACAATATATTTGTCTAATGAAGTTAGAGTGATTGGGTGGCCAGGGAAGACTTCACTAAGGGCCCGATGATGTTTGAACTGAGACAAGGAGCCATCCATGCAGATTTAGGAGCAGAGATCTTCAGGCAAAGGAGATAGTATAAATTCCTCAAGTGGTAAACAGCTTGACTTACGGCAGGTGCAGAAGTCAGTGGTTGGAATACAGTGATGATGAGAGTAAAACGCTGTAGAAGAGGTTATGGCGTTTACAATAGAAAGTCACTGGAGAGCTGGAAACAAAGGAGTAGCGTGGTCTGACTCCGATCTGTTCTGACGGTAGAGCCGGCAGCGTCTACCGGTAGAATGTTCTTTAGGAACTGAAGGAAAAGAACTGAAGAATGACTCGTACCCACGTTTTTGGATTAAGCAGTAGAATGGATGGTGCCGTTTACTGAAATGGGTAAGACTGAAGGAAGAACAGATTAGGCCAGGAGAGTGAAACAAAAGTTCCGTTGCAGACATGTGACAATTTCATATGGCTAAGGACACGGCCGTGAGCGGCTGTAGCGCTCACCAGAGATGTCAGAGCGAGGGATATTCAAATACACGTATGGAGGTACCCGATAACTATTGAAAAGGTTACTGAAGCAATCACTCGTTACTTCCTAAACCACAAGTCGGAGGAGCGAGAGATCAGATGACGGCCAGAGAGTAACCCTGGAGTAGCTGGCTCAGTAGGAGGGTCCTCCTGTCCCCGGGTCGCTGGAGCCGCCTCCCACCCCGGCCTCACCCCGCGCACCGGGCTTGGCCTAATCTCTCCGCCCAGCTTTCCCCAGCGGCAAAGGCCGGGAAGTGGGAGAAAGATGAGCACGTACCCGCCCGTCCTGATCCTGTCTCAGATCTTTCTTCACCGAGCGGTCTCCGCCTAGCAATTGCCGCCGCTCGCAGCCCTCGCGCTCCCAGCCCCGCCTGTGTTTAGGAAGGAACGCCGTCCCACACCTCGCTCCGGAAGTCAGGCAGTTGGCGAAAGGGCCGCCGGGAAAACCCCCGGGAGGCCCCGAGAGAGGGGCAGAACTGGAGGCGAAGACTAGAGGGTCCCCCCCAGACGACCCGCCTCCGGGCGTGGCTCGCGGCCTGCGGGCTCGGCCTGGCGGAAGAGGCGGTGCTCTCCGCGTGGCCCCGGAAGGGCTTTCAGCGAAGGCGGGCGAAGGAAGCAGCCGAGAGGCGGAGGTAACCCGAGAGGGTCGCTGCGCGCAGGGCAGAAGCCACCGGCCTGGTGAGCTTCCAGAAGCCGGCTTTCCTGGATCCGGACTCGCGGAGCCATCCAGCCGTCCTGCCGTGTGCTTCCGGGAGCCGCCGAGACCGAGAGCGCCTGCGCGCCGGCCACTCCGCGCGCCTCGCCGCTGTCCTCCCGCCGGCCGGCGGCCTGACGGTTCCTGCGGCGCTTCGTGAGCGGTGTCTCAGCTCCGCGGAGCACCAGCGTGCGGCATGTCGCGGCGGCGGCACAGCGACGAGAACGATGGTGAGTGCCCTGAGATCGGCCGCCGAGGCCGCGCTCAGGTGGGCCGAGGTTTGGCTTCCTTGGTCTTCGGTTCTCGAGAGAAGGGACGGGAAGCCCTTCCTCCGGGAGCGTTCGGGGAGCCGCGGCGAGAAGGGGGTGGCACTGCGGGAGCGCGGCCGGGCCGCTTTGGGAAAACCCCTGCTTGCCGGGTCCCACTTTCTCAGTCGTTGGCCACCAGGAGGCCTGGTGGACCCCGGTCCCTAGGAACTCTTCAAAATTTGACTCTTAGCATCGCCGAGCAGGGAATTACACCTGTCTGTGCCTCCGCTTCTTGGGGACCCACTCGACCCAGTGTCTCGTTTTGATCCTCAAATTGCACCTAAAAAGGACTCTCAAAAGATGAGCGATCTGAGCGTTCTCCTGTACCCGTCATCCGTCGTCTTGCCTTCTTCCAAGCGATAGGGAAAGAAATCGGTGTCTTATCCACACCCAAGAGGTCTCTTAAGAGAGATGTACGTAGATTGTTGAGTTAGATTTTGAGCTGACCGTAAGCATCTTTCCCTCGTGTAATAGAGTGTCGGAAGACTAACTGGAGAGCTCCTAGAGATTTCGATCAAGCATTTGGATGGTTGCGCTCATAGGGATCATGGAGTTGCCATCGTAATAAAAACCAAGAATAATTTTGCTAGTTAAAAGTAGAAAAGATGTTTATCTTACAAAAATCAGTTAGGAACACACATTCAACAAACAGAAAACCTAACGGTTGTTGTTATTAATAGTTTAGGGTATTGTTCTTTGAGAGTGTAGTTCGGTGGTTAAGAGGCCAGACTTTGGAATCAGAGAGCTTTTCAAAGCCAGACCCTGCTGTTTACTTTGTGATCTTGCCTGGGTTATATTACCTCTTTAAACCTTAGTCTGTAACTTAGAAATAATGATACAGACCTTTTAGTTTTGTGAGAGGTAACACATGTAACTAATTGCTCATCAAGATGTGTATTTTATCACCTGATAATGCTTAAGAGCTGATAAACTTTGGCAGATGGTGACTCTAAGAAAAAGTACAGAACAAACAAAATTGAATTACTTTTCTCCACTGACATTTTTCTCTCCTTGAATGTTGGGGCAACTTAGGGGTAGGAGCAGAATCCCCCTAATTTAAGGTTTTTTTGTTTGGTTTGTTGGTTTGGATTTTCTTTCTTTCTTGGCCGTGGTATAAGGATCTTAGTTAGGGTTAGGAATTGAACCTGTGCCCCCTGCATTGGAAGCACGCAGTCTTAATCACTGGACCACCAGGGATGTCCCCCACTTAGTTTTAATAGTGAAGTATCAGATTTCTGCTAGAACTAGGCTTGGGAGGATATTCTACCCCAGCCTTCTCACCTCACACCTGAGGGTCTACAGTTTTAGTGTAATTAACATGGAGACAGCATTAGCAGTGCCTAGATACCAGTGAAAGCAAGTCAAGAGTTACATTACACAGGTATTACTATGCTGTATCTTTGATTTTTATTAAACACAACATAATGTACATACAGGGCACAGAAAATAGTTTTTGTGTGCTTTGTATCTGATTAGTTAAGAACTTAATCTCCTAGAAGTCATCACTTGGGATTTGGAGAACTTGGGTCGTTTAAAGTTCTTCCCATTGTCTTTGTTCTTCTCATGCTTTCTCTACTCTTTTATCTTCTCCTTTCTAGGGCATCCCTAAAGGGAGAGAAAGTCTTTCCAAGGGGCATCCTGGAGAATTGGATGTAAATTTGTAGAAAAAAAACTTTTGCTTTGGTTATTGGGATGCTGGTATAACGTTCTTAGGAGTTAGCTTCTGGCAGCTAAATCACTGTCCATTTCGGTCTTGCTGCAGGAATCTCAGAATAAATAAGTAAAGACAAAACAAAATAAGGAGTTAATTAAGCAGCGTTTACTATAAATAGTAGTTGAAGGGCAGTTTATAACCCCTTTGAGATACTACACCAAGTCTGAAGCTTTCATAAATTGCCACAATTTGGGTAACGGTCATCTAGGGTTTATACTAAATGGTGATCTGAGTCAAATATTTTAGATAACTTTCTTTTGGTTAAATGCCTACTGAATTTTTTTAAAATCAGAAATTTTGAAAACTTAAGTATTATAGAAGGCTATTTTAAAATAGGCCAAATTATTGTTGTGTTAGATGCATCTAAGCATTTCTGGATTATTGTCAGCTCTTACCAGTCCCTGACTCTCCATGTGCTTGACTAGACACAGTAATTTATTCAACAAATATTTAACAGTGCCAGGCACAGTTCTAACTCCTGGCAGCACAGCAGAGGACGATAAAAGGTGCAGTCTCCCTTTTACAGGCAGAGAACAATCAAGTAAATATAGTGTATCATATGTGTTAAGTACTGTGGAGAAAAATAAAACCAGTTAAAGAGGGTAAGGCTCTTATC
The DNA here is from genome assembly GCF_910594005.1 of Cervus elaphus. Taxonomy (NCBI): domain Eukaryota; kingdom Metazoa; phylum Chordata; class Mammalia; order Artiodactyla; family Cervidae; genus Cervus; species Cervus elaphus. The sequence continues at coordinate 59,999,062 of NC_057843.1, forward strand.
GTGGAGGTGTTTCTGTTTTGTATTGGTTTGTCAGTGAAGGCCTCACTGAGAATGGCATCTGATCAAAAACCTGCAGGAGGTGAGGGTGTATTTACATTTGATTAATTAAAAGGTGGGGGAAAGCAGTAGTCTAAGCAAAGGGAAGCTTGAATGCCAAGGCCTTAAGGCTAGAATAGTCCTGTCGTCTTCGAACAGCGAGAAGGCCAGTGCTGCCGTAGTGGAGTGAGGAAGGGGAGATAGGAGATGAGGTCAGAGAGGTAACGGAGGACGAGCTCACAGATACCACTTAAAATTGTCTCTGTTGAGACTTCAGAGTCCAGGACCCAAGGCTATACCAATGAAGTTCACCTGGAGATGGATTTATAGACAATGAAAATGGAAAGAAATGTGTGTGGATACTGGTCCAGTGCTAAAACTAACTCATTTCTTAGACTCTTTTTAAGAATATCTGAAGCTCTTCAATTATTTTGGATATGCATACAGTAGCTGTTCAATGTACTGTTTTATTCTTGTAAGAAAGTATTTAGATTGTCCATAACCTTGGCCAAAAACCTCCTTAGTCCCTTTTAAGCTACTTAGTATTAGATGCTTACCTTTTAGAGTGTGACTCTTTTTTTTAATTGATACTTAACTATAGAAAAAATAAATAAAAGTGCAGGGATTTGTTACACTGAGGAAGAGTATAGTTTGTTTCAGAAGTGATTGTTATACCTCTGCTTTAAATCTGCAGGACCAAAGGTACCTTACTTTTCCCTTTTCTCTTGTTGGTTTTTTTTACTTTCTCTTCCACATTAGTTGGTTTTTGTTTCCACTTTGTGGGTCTAAAATTTTTTGTAGTGCATTTAAATTCTAAATAAGGATATAAAATATGTAGTATAATGTATCCATATAGAATTAGGATCATCTTACAGGGGGGGAAATTATTTGGCTTATTAAGATTTTTTTCTAATGGGTTTTAATAGAGACTTCCTTCTCTCTTCTATACTAACCAAGGGTGTCAGAATGAAGTGCTAATGTGTAACTTTAATTTCCATTGTAAAACTTATACTTAGGTACTTGTTAATATAAAATCTGTTCTTGTTTTGTGAACTACCTTAGGTATATTTTCTTGAGGATAGGTGAAAATATTCAGCTGATTCCGCAAATTTTATTCTTAAAGTTTTTATTCTCCTTGCCTGTGATCTTGCCCACGTTCTCTTGAGTTCAATATCCTATTACTGTGTGTGAGTTTACATGGTGTCTGTTAAGTCCACCTCCCCTTAGAGTCTCTCCAGTATCAGCTGAGAGTCGGGCATCTTCTACTTTCTGCCTCTTATTCTCCAAACATACAAGAAGTAGGAAGAAGAGAGGAAAAAAAGGTTGCAGTTCAGAGAGAGGACTGAATATTTGTATTTTCCAGTTTTTCTTCAAAAATCCTGCCTTCTCTCCCCACAGCAGTATTTTCTTCTGTTCAGTCTTACAAGAGTGCCTAGGAGGCTGCTTTAAAGTCTGGGGTATGATTCTAAACTGATTTGAAAACAGGCCAGCTGGATAGTTAATTTAGAGATGGCGTGGAGGTGGGATGCGAGTTAGCGAAGTAGATGGGCCAGAAAGAAAGGAACAACGGTTAAGGTTTAAAAGAAAACAAAAAACAACTGCTCTGCTTCAGTCATTTTTTAGCATCTGCATTCTCCTAACCTTGCTGGAATCTGATTCTGAAGAACAGTATTATTCTGCTTCCTAGAACAGAGTTACTCAGCATCAGCTCTGCTGCCATTTTGCGCTGGATTGTTCTTTGTTGGTGGGAGCTGTTCTCTGCACTGTGGTATGTTTAGTAGAATCCCTGGCCTCTGCCCACTGGAGGCCAGTAGCACTCCCCCCGTGTGACAGCTAAAAATGTCTCCAGAGATTGCCAAGTGGCTCCTGGGGGACAAAATCCAACCTAGTTGTGAGAACCATTGCTGTTGGATACGGCTATTTTAATGTCCTGGCTGATAGCTTATGTAAATGTTCCTTCAAATATGCAATTTTTTTCAGTGAATGAGTTCTGAAAATAGAAGTCCTTTTGTGTTGGGTTTGGCTCTTTGGGTGGTGGAACCTTTATGCAGATTCTGTGCCTTCAGCCTGATGTATACTAGAGACTCAGGGTTACCGGTACCGTGATACTGCACATGTCCACAACTTTACATGGACAGGTGTCTTCAGGAATATGTTGCAAAAGTTATGTTGCATGCTTGTTGTATTTTTTTTTTTTTTTTTGCATTATCCCTTCTAATCTATAGTCAGTGATTACTTAAACTAGATCCTAATGATCACTGAGGGGTTGGGGAGTCAAAGCACACAGTGTTTTGCCCTGTGGCCTTTTATAACACTGATTGTATTTAGATGGTAATCAGTTTAGTTCAGTCGCTCAGTCCTGTCCAACTCTTTTGCGACCCCATGGAATACAGCACGCCAGTCTTCCCTGTCCATCACTAACTCCCGGAGCTTGCTCAAACTCATGTCCACTGAGTCAGTGATGCCATCCAACCATCTCATCTTCTGTCGTTCTCTTTTCCCCCTGCCTTCAGTCTTTTCCAGCATCAGGGTCTTTTCCAGTGAGTCAGTTCTTCACATCAGGTGGCCAAAGTATTGGGGTTTCAGCTTCAACATCAATCTCCTAATGAATATTCAGGACTGATTTCCTTTAGGATGGAGTGGTTGGATCTCCTTGCTGTCCACGGGACTCTCAAGAGTCTTCTCCAACACCACGGTTCAGAAGCATCAATTCTTCAGCACTCAGCTTTATAGTGCAACTCTCACATCCATACGTGACTACTGGAAAAACCATAGCTTTGACTAGATGGACCTTTATCAGCAAAGTAATGTCTCTGCTTTTTAATATGCTGTCTAGGTTGGTTATAGCTTTTCTTCCAGGGAGCAAGTGTCTTTTGATTTCATGGCTACAGTCACCATCTGCAGTGATTTTGGAGCCCAAGAAAATTAAGTTTCACTGTTTCCATTGTTTCCCCATCTATTTGCCATGAAGTGACGAGACCGGATGCCATGATCTTAGTTTTTTGAATGTTGAGTTTTAAGCCAGCTTTTTCACTCTCCTCTTTCACTTTCATCAAGAGGCTCTTTAGTTCTTCTTTGCTTTCTGCCATAAGGGTGGTGTCATCTGTGCATCTGAAATTGTTGATATTAATCCCGGCAATCTTGATTCCAGCTTGTGCTTCATTCAGGCTGGCATTTTGCATGATGTTCTCTGCATATAAGTTAAGTAAGCAGGGTGACAGTATACAGCCTTGACATACTCTTTTCCCGATCTGGAACCAGTCTGTTGTTCCAGTCCAGATCTAACTTTTGCTTCTTGACCTGCATACAGATTTCTCAGGAGACAGGTAAGGTGGTCTGGTATTCCCATCTCTTTAAGAATGTTCCACAGTTTGTTGTGATCCACACAAAGTCAATAAAGCAGAAGTAGATGTTTTTCTAGAATTTCCTTGCTTTTTCTATGATCCAACGAATGTTGGCAATTTGATCTCTGGTTCCTCTGCCTTTTCTAAATCTAGCTTGAACTTCTGGAAATTCTTGGTTCACGTACTGTTGAAGACTAGCTTAGAGAATTTTGAACATTACTTTGCTAGCATGTGAGATGAGTGCAATTGTGCAGTAGTTTAAACATTCTTTGGCATTGCCTTTCTTTGGGATTGGAATGAAAACTGACATTTTCCGGTCTGGTGGCCACTGCTGAGTTTTCCAAATTTGCTGGCATATTGAGTGCAGCACTTTCACAGCATCACTTTTGAGGATTTGAAATAGCTCAGCTGGAATTTGATCATCTCCGCTAGCTTTGTTTGTAATGATGCTTCCTAAGGCCCACTTGACTTTGCATTCCAGGATGTCTAGCTCTAGGTGAGTGATCACACCATGGTGGTTATCTGGGCCATTAAGATCTTTTTTGTATAGTTCTTCTGTGTTTTCTTGCCAGCTCTTCTTAATATCTTCTGCTTCTGTTACGTCCATACCGTTTCTGTCCTTTATTGTGCCCATCTTTGCAGGAAATGTTTCCTTGGTATCTCTGATTTTCTTGAAGAGATCTCTAGTCTTTCCCATTCTATTGTTTTCCTCTGTTTCTTTGTATTGATCACTTTGGAAGGCTTTCTTCTCTCTACTTGCTATTTGAAGCACTGCATTCAGACAGATATATCTTTCCTTTTCTCCTTTGTCTTTTGCTTCTTTTATTCAGCTTGTGTTCACGTGGTAGTTCCCTGAAGGTCATGTCAGACATTGGGAAAAAAGCCTTTGACTCCCCAGGTTGTAATAGCCAGGTGCTGTGTTTTATGGAAATTATCGGGTTTTTTTCCACTGCCAGATGTTCCAGTGGCAAGTAAGTTGTGAGCTCTAAAAATGGTTCAGTTCCTCTGGCTGTACAAGTCTGGAGATTAAAAATATAACTTGGTCCTGAGTGACCCTATATCTGCAGATTTTCATTATTAACACTGATCCCCGGTAGAGTTACAGATTATTGCTTGCTTGTCTGCTTGCTGTCCTAATAATTTAATTTGGTGGAAGTCAAAAATTGAATTATATTGAGAGAGTGGCCAACAGTCTGTGTAGCAACAGCATCATTTTTCATATTTAACACTAGTATTTGAAATTTTTTCAGCCTTATGTTATTCTACAAAAGGATGTGAGGTAGGAGTATTGAGGTTTTAGACAAAATGGTAAGAGATCACTAACACCAAGACTAAATGATAGACCATCTGGTCCTTAAGGATGCCCATCATGTACTTTCTTCCGCACCAGCTCTCTGATATCGCGCTCAGGATGTTTCTCTGCGTGTCTGCCGGTTGTGAGTCTCATTGTTTGGGATAAACTAGACCCTACTGCCTCTGTGGTCTATAGAACCAAAACCATTAATTGAAGACTTCAGAGCTCAGAAACTAGTAAAATTAGTAAACTAGTAAAACTTTTGTAAAACTAGTCCTAATGTTTTATGCTTCCTTTCCCATCATTTGAAGTTTCCTCTTCCTTTCTTTTTAAACAAAAGCTTACCCCCTCATCTCGTCTTTCCAAAATGTTCAGCTTGGTCTTTATACCCATATTTCATCAGTTTACATAATTTTCATTATTAGAATAATGAGCACTACTGACACTGACAGGTTTTAGGAACACTGAGGATGATGAAACAACTCAGGTTAAGCCCTTAAAGGATGGGAACAGCCATGCATGAGTGTTCTAGGGAGTTTTCCCACTGCTAGTGGCTAGCATGGTATGGACACCTTTGCTACCTATCCAAGAAATGGACAGGGCTGCTGCATTGCATAGTTCTATGGGGACACTATTCTTGCAAAACTTACATAATGCCTCTTGGAGTTATGATGCCCCGGGGTATGGAGACTTTGGTTGTGTCTAGCCTTGTTTATTGGTTGTATCTAGCTTGTCTGAGTTACTAAGCGCTTCTGCTGTGTCTAAACAGTAGGGCTTCAGGTAGAAAAGAGATGATAGCATTAAAAAGTTAAAGCTTTTGGTAACAGATTCGTCCTGTAATATTCATTTTTTTACATTCTTGAAACAGGGGGACAGCCTCACAAAAGGAGAAAGACCTCTGATGCAAATGAAACTGAAGATCACTTGGAATCTTTAATATGCAAAGTAGGAGAAAAGGTATGATCGGAATAGGTACAGATTGTGCTGGGCCTAGAGTGTTAATTGACTGTGCTTGATTAATTTCTGCATCTGAAAACTTGATGGTCTAACTTATGGTCAAAGTTTGTATGGCCATGCATCGACATCCCAAAGTAGATGCATATTAGAAGCTTTGGAATGCAGATGGTTGAGAGTTAAGTGTTTTTAGTAATTTTCATGGAATTTAGGTCTTAGAGGAGATCTTAGGAAGCAGTCTGCTCAATTTGCAAATGAAGACCAAGTACGTTCTGGATACTTGAGGTAGTTTGCCCAGTCATATAATGAGTGAATTAGTTAGAAAAGTATCAGTAGACAGAGCCTGGGATGTCCTCCCACTTCTAATACTTGTTACGCTGCTTTTTAAGTTTCATTTGTTTTCTTTACAGGGTTTTCTAAAGAATAATAACAATCTGAATTTATTTACACTAAACTCTCAGAGTGCCTCTTGTGTAACTTTTTTTATCACAACCTGGAAAATTTTAATGCACTAACTGCTGGGTACCTGACATATTTAATATGCTTTCCAATCCTCTACAGAGTGCCTGCTCTTTGGAGAGCAACCTTGAAGGCTTGGCTGGTGTTTTGGAAGCTGATCTTCCTAACTACAAGAGCAAGATCTTAAGGCTTCTTTGTACAGTGTATGTATACAAAAGATTTATGAATCCAGGTGATAATGGATTATCTACTCTTAAATGCTTGGGAATGTTCAGAAGATGTGATTATGTTCCATATGTCATCTACTTTCATTCCATGAGGAATTTGTCAGATGAAATGACAAATTTCATTGGCCCTTTGGTGAACTCTTAGAGATAAATAGCATGAAAATTGAGCATTTTTTTGTTTCTTGGATCCTTAGACTCATTTGAGTTGACTGCTTTTAAGTGAGAAAGCAGACAACTTCACGTTTAGCAATCTTCTTTTAAGCACATACAATTAAATGTATATAATAGAGTTTAATTTATATTTTTAATCAGTAATATCAAACAAATTTGAGAACTAGTCAGTCACTCAAGTAATGGCCCTTCTAGAAGGCTGAAGATGCTTTTGGAGCTATGACGTAATAGGCAGCATCTTTCTCTGAGCTAGGTTAGCTGGCATGAGTATCGGCACTTAGTTTGTAAGGATGTTAGTGTGGGAAGGTCTCGTGTGAGGTCAGGAAACACTCGCTCCCAACAGTGCAGTTAGCAGTCCAGGCTTCTTGTCACTCCAGTAGACAGTGATTACTCTGAACTGTATGCTTTGCAGAGAAGTAGCTGTGATTTCTGGATAAAAGAGTCTTTATTATGAAAGTGACTTCAGTTGTTATTTCAGTTATTTTGAAACAATGTTTTTGTCTTAAATTACCTACAACTCAGTTTTTAAATTTACAAATGTACACACAGATTGAAACTATAGGTCGATTTTTAACTTCTCATAAAGTATGAATAAATTCGATGCAGTTTTTTGAAGGAATCCAATTAATATTCAGGAAGACATGTGCTCACACTAGGAAACTACTAAGAAAAATAACTTGGCTATAGTCATCCATAGATTCCTTATGTTCTGAAAGCATTTATTGGAATGGTGTAGATTCATGTTTAAACTCTGGAAGCCATGACTTTGAGGTGGGGATGGGCTGAAGAGAATGGTTACTATCTGTGCAGGTATTTTTTTTAAGCCTGAATTGTCCCTAACACTGCTAGGAACCTTGGGAAAATGCAAAAAATGTTAAGAGAATCTGAATGATCATGAGTTCCCATTTGCTTTTCTTTTTCAGCTAATTGCTAAAGGCTGCCTAAATTAGGGATCAACATTTGCTTTTTTTCAAAAATTTATTACTGTGATCCTCTGCTTTTCAAGTAACTTTAATGAAAATTAACACACTTGAGTAAGCAAATTGAGATGTAAAGAAATCTTACTATATTAGAGTACTGTGTTCAAAATTGAGCAATTTAACTAATAGGAACTGGCATTAGTTCTGAACTTTTTCTAAGGAACTAGAATCGTGTTTCTCAAAGTGGAATTCTGATCCCATGACATTTGGTCAGCTGAGTTTAGAAATGTTGATTGCTCTGTCTCCCCCTTAATGATTCTGTATTTAAAAAAACTTGTTTCATTCAACAATACTCAGGTATTTTACCACAGAAACCATTTTCTGTAAATCTGCCATTCGATTCCACTCAGCATATTGGAAGAAAAGCTAGTCTAGAGTTTTATCTATATTAGTTTGATGACTTCACAGTTAGAGTGTTTTATTTTCTTAACTCTAGGATTAACTGATTAGAATCAAAGTGAAAAAATTGAGGTAGCTCTGTCTACAACTCTTCTCAATATTTATGCCTTTTTTGAAGTAGTTTTAAAAATAATAGTTAAATGTAATGTTTTTCTAAAGTTAATAAAATGATTAAAAAATTATATAGTATAAAATTCAGCAACTTAATGTTGTTGTGTTTGGGTCTTCTTGTCGTACTGGCTTCTGAAATCAGTGCACGTCTGTTACCTGAGAAGTTGACCATTTATACAACATTAGTTGGACTACTGAATGCCAGGAATTACAACTTTGGTGGAGAATTTGTAGAAGCCATGATTCGCCAACTGAAAGAATCATTGAAATCAAACAATTATAATGAAGCTGTATATTTGGTAAGTTTTTGGCTTTTTGACTTTTGGGAGGTTTTGGCTGTTATGAACTTAGTGTCGGAATGGAGGAGAGAGGTGAACCAGAACCAAATAATTTATCTTTTCTCTTGAAATACAGTTCTCCACTCGCCATAACAGCTACCCTTTTGAAACCATTCTTCTTAAAGATACAGAGTTCATTACCAAATCCATTGATATGGCTTCTTTTAACTCCAAATCCAGGTTGGCCTCCCTGTAATAAATGATGCTTCACACTTCTTAGCTCTTGGTTTCTGCTGCACCACTTTTTTCAGGACCTCCTGCTGCCACCTGTGTTTTATTTCTCAGGCTCCTTTTTCTGGGTCAGCTTCCTCTGCCCCTTTTAAGTTTCTGTGTTTCTCAGAATTCTGTCCTCACTTCACTTTTTTTCAAACATTCTGTCTGAAAGCATTCCCATTCTCTCTCATAGCTTTGTAAACTACCTTTATTTTGATGACCCCCCCTCCCCACTATAGTTTTAACTCCTGCTTCCAACATTTCTCCTGAGCTCCGGACCTATGTTCCAGATACTTCCTAGATAGCCCTAAGATATCTTGCCTGAAAGTTTGTCCCTAAATTAATTCATTATTCATACCTCCTTTTCTCAGTCCTCACCCCAACCCACACAAGTGGCTGGTATTTACTGGATAGCTGCCCCAAAACCTGAGCATTGACTTTTGTCTTCCTTTGCCCCATCATACTCTAAGCAGTCCCCAGGCCCTGTCATTTCTACCTCATAAATTTCTCTCCAATCTGTCCCTTCTCTTCTGACTCCAGGGCCTCTAGTATAGTTCATGCCTTCCTAAATGGAAATGGAATTAAGCCTTATTAATATGTAACATGTAGACTGATGGCCTTATTAATATGTGTACACAGTGGGCCTGTGTATATTAGGAATAAATATATGTGCGTGTTGAAGCTATGTGATCAAATTCTTTTCTACTGAGTATACAATCAGAAGAGTTGGACACTGATTAGGCTATAAGATTAAGCTCAAACCTCATTAAGCCTGACTGGTCGTGGTTGCCCCTGCCTGTCTCTCTCTCTGCCGTCCATATCCTCCCGGCTCTGTCAGAATTACTTGTGGGGCCCTGAAGACACCTTGTTGTTGAACGTCTTGTTTAGAAGCCTCTCCAGTTGAGGATTACTTTACTGATTCTTCTTGACCTAGTTTGATTGTTACCCACTTTATGATGTTTTCCCTGCTCCCTTTATCTCTGTTTCTGGAGCACGTTTTCTTTATCTTCTGGCATAGGCGTCATCCTTTTGGGTCTAGGTGGTGTTCATCCCACTCGTCTGTGAGCTCCCATTTGAGAGACTTCAGTAGTGCTTAGCAGTGGCACACAGGGACACCCAGTAAATTTCTGTTCGTTTCCATTTCTGTGGTCCAGTTTCACAACCAGACGAAAAAGATGATTGGTTGTAGTAGCTAGAATATTACAGTTTAGGTTCCTAGTCTAGTGGACTTCCCTTATAGCTCAGCTGGTAAAGGATCTGCCTGCAATGCAGGAGACCTAGGTTCGATCCCTGAATCAGGAAGATCCCCTGGAGAAGGAAAAGGCTACCCACTCCAGTATTCTGGCCTGGAGAATTCCATGGACTGTGTATAATCCATGGGGTTGCAGAGAGTCAGACACGACTGAGTGACTTTCACTTTGACTTTCCAGTCTAGTATAAATGTAGAGCTATACCTGTGGATTCCTGCCCTTCATGTGGTCTCTGTAACAACTCCTCAGCCCTGCTGCTAGACCACAAGAGCAGCCAAAGGCTGCACGCAAACAAACGAGCTCGGCTGTGCAATAATGGGTTTGTGGGCACTGAAATGTAAGTTCGTATCATTTATATTATTTTGTTTTTTTCCAAGCCTTTAAATATCTAAAACACCATTCTTAATTTGCAGGTTCCTTAAAAAAAACAGGTAGTGGTCTAGATTTGGTCCTTGGGCAAAATGCTTGTTTTATAAATCTTATAAAGGACATTTAGATTTAATAGAAATTGCTTTCCCCAATAGGTCCGTTTTCTTTCTGATCTTGTGAATTGTCATGTCATTGCTGCCCCATCAATGGTTGCTATGTTTGAAAATTTTGTAAGTGTAACTCAGGAAGAAGATGTGCCTCAGGTAAGAAAACCCCTTGTGCTGAATCTCATTCATATGGTATGAGGAATTTTTTTACTAATAGCCCTTTAGCAAAAAAAAAAAAAAAAGGTTAATAGATATCACATTATAAATTCTTAATATCTAAAAATTAAGCCAACTGGCATAATGGTCGATCCTCATGACATATGTATATTAGTTAAATGATTCTGCCTAATAAGATTAAAACTAATATATCTGAGAATCCTCGAATGAGCCAGATGTCTTTGTTCAGCCCTATTAAATAGTGTCCATAGGATTTCATTCAGGAATAAATGTGATGCGAATGAAGATTCACTAGTGCCTGTCTTAAAGGTACCTTTTAAAAAATTCTACAGGTGCGGCGGGATTGGTACGTGTATGCATTTCTGTCGTCTTTGCCCTGGGTTGGAAAGGAATTGTATGAGAAGAAAGATGCAGAGATGGACCGAATCTTTGCCAACACTGAAAGCTATCTTAAGTAAGGGCGCAGCAGCATGGTAATGGTTTTGTGTCCCCTTAAGGTTTTTCACAGGGAATTTTGTTTTTTTTTTTTTTTTTTTTTTTTTGGGAATTTTGTTTTAAGTTTGGTTTGCTATTAATAGGTACCTCTTTAGATATTGTTAATATCTACATAGTTACAAATAAAGCTGAAGAAGTCTAAAGATGAAAATCTGCTTTCTCATTACACTAAGCTACCTTCAATATTTTTTAAATGTTTCATATTATTCAAAAGTTGTAGTTTTATTTTTAATAATATATACATGTTCGCAAAAGAAGAATGAAAATACGAGTGTGACTATTCCGACCTTTGAATGCACGCCTCCCTCCTTTTATACACGTGACGGCCCGCATACAGGTGCTCTTCTGTGCACACCCCCTCCCCGTGACGCAGCTTGGACTTGCGGTGTGGGGCGCCTCGCTCTGCCCCGTTCTCCCAGCAGCTCTGTGGTACTCCACTCCTTTAACGTACCGCAGTTTCTTTAATTCGGTTCCTGTTGGTGACGCTGAGCCTATTGCAAGGCTTTGGCTATTTTAAACTGCGTTTCAGTGGATATCTTTGTAATATGTCTTTGTGTACATGTGCAAGTGTGTTTGTGGGTTATGTGAATTTTTAGAAATGGCATTACTAGGTTGAAGTGTCTTAACAGTTTTAATTTTGATAGATTGTTTAGTCAGATTGCCTTCCGAAGAGATTATACTCTTCCAGATCTCTTCTAAAGTGATTGATTATTTATCAGTTAGCCTTCTGCCAGCAGTGTTTTCAAAACTGTGTATTTGCCTACATTTTGGCAATGCAATACATTATCAACGATATCTGGTTAAAGGTTAAAATGTTTCACTCCTATAATTTGCATTTTCTTAATTATGAAAGAAACTGAACACCTTTTCATGTTTTTAAAAACCTAAATGTAGATTTTCATTCTAACCTTTAGAAGACGCCAAAAGACTCATGTACCCATGTTACAAGTATGGACGGCAGAGAAACCACATCCGCAAGAAGAGGTAAATTGACTTCAGTCTCTTGTGATAGATACAAGCACAGAGTAGATCCTTAATCTCTGACATACTCAGATCATCCCATTTGTATACCACAGCTACGTTTTCACACTTCATATCAGGGGTTCAGCTCCTCGTAGCCCTAGGCATATAGTGTATTTTTAATAAATGTTAGAATGTCCTTGAAACGTTCCCTATTCTGTGGGATTCCGTGTATCATAGAGTTGATGTATTTTTTACTTAAACGCCCAATTTGAAAAAATAAGACGTAGCAGCCCCAGACAGACTTTGTAAAGTAATTAAAATGTGTACAGAAACAGCACCATTCCTTTGTATTATATTTAATAAGTTAGCTTGCTTTTGAATCCTGTATTTTAGAAGGTAGTAGATTTTTGGTTTTGTCTAGTCAAAATGTTATTTCACCTAGTCTCCAAATATCTATTAATTGTTAAAAATCAATCTGTCTTTAGTATTTAGATTGCCTCTGGGCCCAGATTCAGAAATTGAAAAAGGATCGCTGGCAGGAGCGGCACATCCTAAGACCTTATCTTGCCTTTGACAGCATCCTGTGTGAAGCCCTGCAGCACAACCTGCCTCCCTTCACGCCGCCGCCTCACACCGAGGACTCGGCGTACCCGATGCCCAGGGTCATCTTCAGAATGTTTGACTACACGGATGATCCCGAGGTGCGTGCCTGACCGGCAAAGGGCCTGTGCTGTGTTGTACTTCTGGTTTCATCTTGTTAGAATTATACCTGTGGGACATTTTAATTTTGAGTCGTTTATTGTCTGAGAGGGTCAGTGGCAGTGAAGTTAACGTCTAATTCAGCGAATGGTATCACCTCAATATGCAAGAAATCATATTTAGCTTATATAAACGAAGAGACAGCATGGTGTACAATTGAAAAGTGTACGTTTAAGAGCCACGTTGGTTTGGGTTTTAATCCCAATTCAGGCATATCGCAACTGTGTGATCTTAAGTGAGTTATTTACCTTAGTTTCCCAAATAGAATAATAATTAGGATATAGCTCACAAAGTTGTAATGAGGATTAAGTTATTAATATACACACATAAGGTATATAGAATGATATATGACACATGGTAAGTGCTCATATTTAAAATATAAATATACATTTATATACAATATATGTTTACATAAATATACATATATTTATAAATTATAAATATAAATTATATTTTATATAATTATATATATCTCATTTATTTAAATATATTTAAATATATTTGTATAAATATATTTTTTATTATGAGGTCAAGTTGTTGGTAGCCTTTATACTTTAGCAGTCTAAAAAGTGTATAATTTTGACAATAACATTTAGTATAAAAATGTACATTTTAACTGTGCTTTGCTTCATGCCTTTGTGTTTAAATGACGGTGTTAACTTTAACACCCAAGCGGCAAGCACAGTGATCCTGGATTGGTCCTGAATGGAAACTCGCCCTGTGCTGGTGGTGGTGTAGTCGTGTCTGGCTCTTCATGGCCTCATGGACTGCAGCCTGCAAGGCGCTCTCACACCTGTTGCTTATGTGATCCAGTCAGCATAGAGCAGGGTTCCTCAACTTCAGCACAGCTGATGTTTTGGGCCGGGGAATCCTTAGGTGTGAGGCTGTCCTATGAATCGTAGGATGCCTAGAATTCTCCCTGGCCTCTACCTTCTAGGTGCCAATACATAGGTGCCAGTGGCGTGTCAGTTGTGACAGCCAGAAATGTTTCCAGAGATCACCAGACGTTCCCTTAGGGGCAGAACTGCCCGCGGGTGAGGGCCACTGGCATAAGAGCCCATATTACCACCTAAGGTCAAGTTTGAGTTTTCTTTCCCCGCCTTCTCTCTTCTACTCTATGGAGAGTTGATTTTAATCAGTGAAATTTTAGTGTATGTATACTCTTTAGAGTAAATGGTTGTTGGGTAATGGGTTAGTTAGTGTTAGTTGCTCAAGTCATGTCTGACTCTCTGCACCCCCATGGACTGTAGCCCTGCCAGGCTCATCTGTCCATGGAATTCTTCAGGCAAGAATACTGGATTGGGTTGCCATTTCCAGGGGATCTTCCCAACCCAGGGTAATCAGTTATAAATATAGAATTATCAGCTTGCTACCCACTTGCAGTATTCCATATATAATAAAATGCTTTTAGTCAGCTTTAGGTAATGGTCTCATTAGGTATATGTAATTGAAAGTCTACTTTGTAGTAAGACTGTTAGAATCTTTGTGATTAGTGTTTATTTGTGCAGAGGGAACATTAGAATAGGACCTCAAAATCTGCCTCTCCTGCACTGTTTGTAATTGGCATTGCCTCTGTGATGTGCCCATCATCCTTGCCAGAAGAGCATAAATACACAAGATATCTTAAGAGGATTTGGTTGTTTAGTTCTGGTCTTTCAAAAAAAAGTTTTTTAATTAGAAATTATAAAGTAAAGTAAAAGTCACCATTAAGAGTCTACAGTGGTGACTAAAAAAGTAAATAAGAATAAACTCATTGAACCTGTTTGCTATGCATATTTTTTAAAATTAAACAATACATAGATAATGTTCTTTAATCTTTTTTAAAAACAAAACAGTGTGGATACCTTTCAACATATATGTGATTTTTTTAATGTCTACATAGTGTTTTAAATAAAGTTTCCCCCCCTCCATGTGTTTTTTTCCCCTCTGGTTTTATTTTTTAATTTATTTTATTTTTGGCTGTGCTTGATCTTGTTGCGGTAAGTGGGGGCTCCTCTGTGTCGCAGTGCTGGGCTTCGCATTGCAGGGGCTTCTCCCGTTGCGGAGCACAGGCTCTGGGGCACGCGGGGTCCAGCAGTTGCCGCTCCTGGGCTCCAGGGTTCGGGCGCGGTGGCCGTGGTGCACAGCAGTCGTCGTGGTCTCAGTTGCTCTGCAGCACGTGGGATCTTCCCGAATCAGGGCTCGAACGCGTGTCCCGTGCGTGGGCAGCTGGATTCTGTACCATCAAGCTGCCATGGAAGCCCCCTCTCCATGTTTTTTATGGAAGTAATCCATTCTCATTGTTGAAAAACATAAATCAAGGGCTAATAATAGTTTGCTTCATTTAAGACTTGAGGTGGGCAGAGATAGTAGTGTCAGGTAGAAGAAGAAAAACTATAACTGATATTCTAGTTCTCTTATAGGTAGGTGAACACAGAAATAAAATTTGTTGAAATACAGAGCTTTCATGCTTGTGAACTTTTATCCTCAGCATCCAATATAAAAAGTATCTGGAACATAATAAGCTCTCATATGTTTTGTTAAATAAATATTTTGTCTGGGTCTGTAGTATATAGCTGTTGTTTTGGTTCCAGGGTCCTGTAATGCCAGGGAGTCATTCAGTGGAAAGATTTGTAATAGAAGAGAATCTTCACTGCATCATTAAGTCCCATTGGAAGGAAAGGAAAACTTGGTAAGATGCTTTTCATGGTACTTTTACTAGTGTGGTGAAAAAGTAGCGATCTTGATTTAGAAAGAGCAAAATCTACGTTAAGAGTAAGAAAGTCTTTCCTCTTCCTGGTTTCCGTCTCACTAAGACCAATTTCAGAAACACTGGGCTTGCCTCCTGGCGGCGTCACCTTCAGACGGCGCTTCTCTGGACGCTCTGTGGCACTGCAGTGCTTTCTAGTGTTATGCCTATGACGCCTGCTCTTTTATGTGGATATTTGCCGTATGTTCTGGATAAATTAACTTGAGTGACAAAAGCTATTTTGGGGATGAATGTTGCAGGAATAAATGAACACTAACGGTTTTGCTCTGTTTCCTAGCAGTTAGAAATCAAGCTTTGGAAAAGTTTATTTTTAATGTTTTCTAAAACCTTGCAAAGTTTCAATTTGGATTTTAAGACGGAAAGGGATATAGCATTTGGGGGATAGTCTACCATATAGAACTTTTTAAGTTAGTAGATCTGAATGTATTCCTTACTATTATTTACATTCTTTCTGATCTTTCAAGGAGTTTTGGATATATACGTTAAGGAGTTTCCCTTAAAGTAGAAAAAATAACTCGTGCTGTAGTTAGGTGAAGTAGCTGAAATCCAGAACATTTCAGAGAGTATTCCCCCTGTATCCACACGCACTGTGTTTGAAACTGCTTCTTTGGTTTTTCATGTATCTTTGTCTGCTCACTAAACTTAAATTACACTTTTTATAGCGCCGCGCAGCTAGTGAGTTATCCTGGGAAGAACAAGATCCCGTTGAACTACCACATAGTTGAGGTATGCATTCCAGATGGAGCTGGTTTCACAGTCTCAGGGGCTTTCTGTTGACTGTGAAGTGTAATCTGCTTCTGGCCTTTTGTTATTGTTCTTGCTGCTTGTCAGACAATGAAAACTAACAGAGAAAAGAGGAAGCTGCTTTCAGTTTTGGAGCTCTGTTAACCATGTTAGTAAAGAGGAAAGAGGAGGTTAAGCCCAGCAAGCAAACAGAGTTTTGAGCTGCCTGTAATTTATTTATATAGGATGTCTTCATTCAGGGGTAGTTATCAGTGATACTGTGAGTTACCTCCAACTCTAGCGGTACCTTGTCCATGTAACAGACGTGTGCGTGCACGCGTGTCTGTGTGCCCTGCTGTGTCCCCCTCAGTGACCCCATGGACTGTAGCCTTCCAGGCCTCCTCTGTGCATGGAATCTTCCAAGCAGGAATACTGAAGTGGGTTGCTGTTTCCTTCTCCAGGGAACATATGTATAAGCGGCTTAAATACTTTATAATATTCTTTAGGCAGATAACCCATTTTTAACTGTGTTTATCTGGTTTCTCACTACTAGCATACTCTGGACTAGTATATTATTTCCTGTATCACAAGAGTAGGGAAATACGAATCCTTATTTATTTTTAGAAATCAAAAGAGTCAATTGTTTTGGAAGTGAAAAAAATAGATCATGCTTTTTTTCCATGTAAGTCATACAGAGGAGGATATTAGTACCGTTGAACACCTTATAGAAATTTATTTCCCAAAAAACAGTATTTTCACTTGACACGAGTCAAACTGTCAAATACATTATTCCTTTATGTTAAAACGCTCAACATGAACATAATTACAGTGTATTATTTAATTCACTTTGTATTCATACTATACCAGTGTGAACAGTGGTATAGTGCATCTGTTCTATCTTTACAAAACTTGAGAGCATGCTTAGGCTAATGGATTTCACTCATTGACATGTCAATTGAAGTGCAAAACTTAAGTCACATTTTAAAATTGCAAAATGTATAGAAATTCATACAAAAGTGTGGGAGATAGGAGTGAGGAGGAGGAATGCGAACTAGGCTTTAGAAGTCTAGGTATGTGGCCCACAAATTATATATGGAGGATGAAAACAAGTTTCTGAACAAGAGCATGGCCAAAATGTCTTGGACTACCAGAAAGGTAGTAACTGTGCAGAATGACTTAACTGTCTTCTGATCCCATATCCTCAGAGTCTACAAAGGGCTCTTATTTCTTGTAGAGCTGAAACTCTGATGGCTCTGTGAGTCCCTAGTAAACTGTACCTCCCTGAATTAACTCTGATACTTTCAAAGTTGAAATTTAATTCTCTGGAAATATCAGCTAAGCATTAATTTTTGCATATTCTTATTGATTGAGTTACAGAGATAAAGAAATCTTCATTACGGTATTCAATCATAGATCTTTGTGTTTTAGAAAGCATAGTTTTTAAGGTTAAAAAGTTACTTTTTAAAATTATGAATATCATAGAATTTAGAACACTGAGGTCTTTCTAAATAGTAGAAGTGCATGGATAGCTGTCAAATTGAGTTGCTGACTTGTGATTCCCTTGTAGGTGATCTTTGCAGAGCTGTTTCAACTTCCAGCACCGCCTCACATCGACGTGATGTACACAACGCTTCTCATTGAACTGTGCAAACTTCAGCCTGGCTCTCTACCCCAAGTTGTATCCTTTCTTTTGTTTTTAAACGTACTCTGTTTGGCCTGGTTTTACAAGATTATTAAATATTTCTGCTGGTGGGTTTAAATCACTTCATGAAAAGAGTTTGGCATTTCTTTAAAAGTTAAAAATCACATGTACCATACAATCAGCCACTCTTTGACTGTTTACCCAAGAGTATTAATGTTTATAACTTTATGTGTAACAACCCAAAACTGGAAACCGTCCAAATATCCATCAATACATGAATGGATAAGCAAATTTTGTTACAATTATACAATGGAATACTACTCAGGTTAAAAAAAAAACCAAAATAGATTTTCAGTGCAGGCATCAACATGAGTGAATTGCAAAATATATGTTGAATAAAACATGCCAAACAAATATGAATTCATAGTATATGATACCATTTACACAGAATCCTAGAAAATGCAAATAATGTAGTGACAACAGACCAATATTTGCTTGGAGGCATAAATGGGAAGAAGGGAGGATGGATTATAAGGAGAATGTGGCAATTTTGGAGGTGATGTAAATGTTTATTATCTTGATTTCACAGGTGTGTACAGGTCAGGTGTATTGTATATCATTGATACCTCTAAGATCAGTTACTTGAAAAGAATTACTAGTCATTACATAGACTTCTAGGAAATGTTATTTGTTTTTTCTATCATAGATTATTTTCAAAGAGAGTATAGTTTTCCTTATCCTGAAATTCACAGCTTGCACAGGCAACTGAAATGTTATATATGCGTTTGGACACAATGAATACTACATGTGTAGACAGGTATAGTATTCCCCCCCCCCCCCGCCACTTTTTTTTTTTTTTAATATTTGCCTGCGGTGGGTCTTAGCTGCTGCAGGTGAGATCCAGTTCCCTGACCAGGAATCAAACCCACGTCCCGTACGTTGGGAGCATGGAGTCTTAGCCACTGGACGACCAGGGAAGTCCCTGCCTTATTTCTGTAGAGTGTTAGCAGCTTCTACTCCCTGTACTTTATAAAAGTGTATGATCAGAAAAATATTTGCCCTCTTAAGAATTTCCAAGTTGGTTTTTCTTTCTTGCCTCCTCCAAATAATCCTGTATATAATAAAGCTCATACTTGTTGTAATATAGCATTTCACTTTCTAGTCTTAATTTTCAATATGAAATGATACCCATGCTGAAGTTTTCTTTAATTTCATTGCTTATTTGTTTGGTGCTTTGGTATGGTTACACTTTCCCTCTGTAATTAGGTAGGTAAGCTTTTAAAATAGGCTCTATGCTAATTCATATGTAGAAGCAGAGTCTAATCCTGTATATTTATTATGTTTATATATTATGTATTTGTTTATAGATAGTGTCTGTTTTTAAAACAATTAGCTTCTCTATAACTACAACTTCAAGACTGAGTTTATACAAAAGACCGTATTGGATTTTTATGGCTGTGTTAGTTGGCATGCCCCTGTTGTCTTTTGGTTGAGATCTTACTGCCTGTTAGCTAATATGCTCTCTTACTGTCACTTTCCCAAATTAGCTCAGAACAGAGAGTGACTATTTTCCATAATCTGTCATGTTCATTGTTCAAATGCATATTTGAAAACTATCAGAAAAGGCTGTCCTGTGTGTTGACCTATTATCTTGAGTAGTTTTAATGATTGAAATTATAGGGACATAAATGATGTGCTTTAAGGTGTCTGCTGAGGTTTTTCCCAGTCTAATTAATAAACTGCCAGTTGCTCTGGGCATTCCAACTATGCCATTCATTCAGCAAGTATTTGCTGGGCTCTTACAAATTTCACAGCATTATATAGTATACTAAAGTGATCCCTATCTAGTTGGAGAGATCAGGGGTGTCTTTAAGAGAAAAAGGGGCTTTGATGGTATGTTTCATTGTTTGTGGTAAAAAGGGCATGGTATGATAATGAAAGACTGTGCTTTGGCTCTTGCGTTTATAAAATGTTCTTAATCTTTTTTTGCACCTCACGGAGTTTCATTGTCAGTTAAATGGAATAATACATCCCTCAGCAGTTACTGCGAGAATTAAATTATATAATATAAACACATAGAAGGTTCTTGATATAAAACAGGCACTTGAGTTGCACCTGTTATTCTCTTGAAAAGGATAGCACTGTTAGGAGGAGTGAGATGGGTACTGTTTTTTTTTGAAGTAGAAGATGAGTTGCAGGGTTTGCACAGAGAGGGGTAGGTGGCAGAAGAAAGGAACAGCTGTAGGTAGGGTGAAAATAGGGTCTTATTTGTCTGAAGAATTATGTGAATTCCTATTATAAACTGCAACCTTTCATCCTTTTCCACCCCCCCCCCCCCCCACTTCTTTGTGTAGGTTTATTAATTGGTTTTCCCATCATCTAAGTAACTTCCAATTCCGTTGGAGCTGGGAAGATTGGTAAGTAGTGTTATGTATATCTGTCTTTCTCTACAGTTTACCATTTTAAAAAGTAATATTTAAAACTATAATATAAAAACAATCTTTTTTGTGATCTGAAAGATTTAGTTTTTTTAATACATATATATAAATGAAATAATGTAGGTAGAAGGGAACTATTTGCAGCTTAATACAAGGTAGATACAGATGCGGATTATGTGTAAGAACTTGTAAAACTGTATTTTGTCATTAGGTCAGATTGTCTTACTCAAGATCCAGAAAGTCCCAAACCAAAGTTTGTAAGAGAAGTTCTAGAAAAATGTATGAGGTAAGTTCTTTGTGTTTTCTCCTTAGCTTAGGTTGTCTCATTTCTGTGGGGGAGGTTTCCCTTCTCAAATGTATGTCCAGAATATCATATCATTAAAATCCAAGTACCTTTCTTTCTTCCCTTTCAGATTTATGCTGAAAAATAGGGCAGCCATGCCATCTGGATTCTATGTGAATTAAGTCAAAAAGTTTATTTTTGTCAAATATACTTTGAAATAATTTCAAATTTTAGGAAAGTTGCCAAAATAGAACTCTGTATGATGTTCATCTAGATCCCCTAGTTAACATTTTACTACATTTGTTCTAATGCCTAGTCCTTTTAGCCTCTCTGTATAATATCTACCCTTTATATTGGTCTTTCTCTGAACTTTTTGAAAACAAGTTGCAGATATGATGTCTGATCCTAGTCGGTTGTATATTTCCCCCAAACAAAAAAACACTTCTCCATGACGAGAATACAGCCCTCCAGATCAGGATGAGCTGATACAGTAATACCACTTGTACAATCCACAGATGCTGCTGAAATTTTACCAACCATCCCAACAATATTTTTTTCCTTTCTGGCCCAGAATTCTATCCAGGAGCATGTGTAGCATTTAATTGTCATTTTCTTCTGATTCCTTCACCTTGAACTGCTGTTACTCTTTCTCGTTCACATCACTGTCAGCTTTAAAGACTGTGGGCCTTTGCTCTGTTGGCTTGGTGCATCCTCATGAGTCACGTCTCACACTGTCCACCACTGAAGATGTTAATCTTGATTAGATGGCCACGTCAGGCTTCTCAGCCTGGAACTCGCCCTTTCCCCCTTTGTAGTTGATCGGTGTTTTGTGGAGAATGCCCTGAGGTGGCGCTCAGGTCTTAGAGCAGACCTCCACTGCAGCTTGTACTTTTATCGCCACCACTGTGATGATCCCCTTTTTCCATTATTCCGTCTACGTTTATTAGTTGACTTTCCCCTGTAAGAAAGAGCTTTCCTTTTTTAGCTATTAGTTCCTGCGTTTATGTATCAGCAGAGACTGTTTTGTTCAGTGACACTCATCACTGTCGGTACTTACTCTGATGCTCAGATTTTGCCCCCATTTGTCCACTGTGAGTCCCTTGTGCCTGCTGTGTCCCTGTTTTTCCCTTCCTTTAATGTTCCCCCTCCATTCATTGAGCATTTCCTTATTTCTGGCACAGACGTTCCAGGCTCTTCTTACGTTTCCTTGCCCCTTTCCTGGAATCATCTATTCATATTCAAAGAGGAGGAGCTTCTTTTATGGGGCATGGTATTTAAGTAGCAAGGTCTGGACACTTGATGTGTTTATTGCTATTGGGTATAAGTGGTTTTCTGCCCTCTAGATGGACAAGCATAGTGAATATATTTATGCAGACATGTACCCATACATACACAAATCTGTTTTTATATCCACCTAGATGTGTGTATCTTTCCAGTTCCATCCCAACATATCATTTTTCTCCCTAGCCTTCCCCTTTGCCATGATTTCTAAATACCTTGGCAGACATTAAGAAACTTGTCTCCCATGGTCTGGATAAGTATTTATCTACTACAATATAACCAATCTTCCAACCGTACAAACTGTTTGCTCCACCTCATCACACCCTGCCATCACCACCTCACATCCTTGGCCACCGGGCTTGTGGACCCACTGGCCCACATCTCCGCACAAAGCAGGAAGTTCTGAAGAAGACGTGGGTTCTGGTGTGCTGGCCCAGACGGGAGTTAAAACGACGCGTTGCCCTTTACTTCCTGGTTGTCAGCTGAGTGCCGGGTGCTGCTCTCCTGAGTAAAGTTGGCTATTACCAAAGAACGAGACTGGTGAACGGTATTTTCTGAGGCTTTTATTTATATTGTAGGTTGTCTTACCATCAGCGCATATTAGATTTTGTCCCTCCTGCCTTCTCAGCTCTGTGTCCTGCAAACCCGAGCTGCATTTACAAGTACGGAGATGAGAGCAGCAGTAAGTAGCGAGCCCTGTTCCCAAAGGTGCTAATGCAAGGGCTGGCTCAGTTTTCTAAGGTGGAGAAAGTAAATTATTCCTCTCCTTGGGTTTATATTTTCTCTGTTTGAAAGGTGATTCTCACCAGCCTCTGTTGTTTTCTTTGCCCTGTCATAATTTTAAACATTTACTGTGATTTACTTAGTAATTACTGTCTTGTAACTGTTTTTAATATTGTTTAAAATGTTTTCTTCATGACATTTTAAGTGTTGTTAAGTACAGCAAGATGAATTTATAGCCAGAACTTACTGAAATGAAAGTATGTGTTTGTCATGGCAATTTTGATTACATGAATTGGTTTATCATCTGCTAACAGTACAGGAGTGGGAATGTAGATGCACATGGAGACTACATGTTTTACCTGCAGCGAGCCTCTAGTCTAAACACACTTTTCTTACTGTTTGGTCACGTCATTTCTGAGATTTGCACTGAAAATCAAAGGGACTGTTTGATGTGCCGTATTGTGCTTCAAACTCACTCCTCCCCCCTGCTCTCATGTTGCACCCCTGCTTCTGCCCCTGCACTTGAGACTACACCTGTTTCCCTTGAAACAAAACTCGACTCCAGTGCTGAGGATTCCATTTCCTATGTTACTGTGTCACTTATTCCTTAAAACAACTTTTGAGAAATAGGTATGTTCTTAACAACAGTTTTACAATGAGGGAAGAGCTTCAAAGAAGCTATTCTGGGCTAAAGCCCAGACTTAAATACTGAGCAGCCTTGTTCTTGAACACTGTGTTTTCTGCAAAAAGCAAAGCTTGATGCGGTACTTATAAGTGCCACATTTTGATTTCTGCTTTGTACTGGCTCAGAGAACCATAAGATACAGTCTTTGATATCAAAGAGTTCAGACTTTTGTTGAACACTGAGCTTTCTTTTTTCCCCACAGAAATAACTCAGCCTTCAGCCTAACACTTAAGGCCCACCTAACTGTCGTTTCTACTTTATGATTTGTCACTTCTTCTCAAGTGACTGCAGCCAAGCCCACTTTGTTTTTTCCATGCTTCTCATTCTTGGTCTTACCTGTTTGTACCATCATCCCTTTCTGTTCTCTGGTTCCTGTTCTCTCTCCAGGATCTAGCCCGAGCTCCACTCTTGTAAATATTTCCTTAACCTTTAGCAAGCCAGTTTTGTGTTACTCTCTGGCTACTTTTTATGTATCTTGGTTCCTTACCTAGAATGTAGTCTTGTCGCTGGTGGGGGATTTTTCTTCCCTTTCCCTCACACTTTCAAGAAAAGTACAGAGCACATGTGAATTGTTGGAACTGACTTTATTCATTCCAAGTGCTTAGTAACTCGTATTCTGTGTCAGAATTGCCTTTTTTGCTACCTCTTTGTCTACCTTACATTAAAAGTAGAGTTCCCGCTGCTCTGGTGATGCCGTGCAGTGTGTGTCAGCTCAGACTGTACACAGTGAGGACCAACAGTAAACGCTGGGGTCACAGCGCACGAGCATCTGGCTCATACAGACTCACGCATGCGGGTTCAGCAAAAGAGCAGAGCAGCGTCGTCTTAAGTTGGCAGCCTTCACCTTGCTCAAACCCAAACTTAGTTTCCACTGTATCAGGGAAAGGAGGTGCACTGACCAAAATGAAAGAGAAATACATTCTCAGCCTTTGAGCTTACAGAGGCCTAGGGATCGGAGACCATCCAAGGAGAGTTGCAGCTGTGTTTCCCGAGGAAGATCCATACCTGCCTCACACTCTGAATTCCAATTAGCTCCGTGTTCTTAAGGAAGTATTGAGGCAAGAAACCTATTATGCCTTATTTCAGGTGAAAAGCCATTGACATACTGAATGAAACTTTCATGTGTGGTTATCTTTATACAGAATAAATATTAACCTTAGGATAGAGAGTACTCTATTTTAAAAGAAAGTCATTTCTTAAAAGTTTTTCAGTTATTTAACTCTTTGCATTCTGTGCTTAGACTCTCTTCCTGGACATTCGGTTGCCCTCTGTTTAGCTGTTGCCTTTAAAAGTAAAGCAACCAATGATGAAATCTTCAGCATTCTGAAAGACGTCCCTAATCCTAATCAGGATGATGATGATGGTAAGGGAATTAAATATTTGTTGAATGGAACTATGTATGGGTCAGGCTTAAGTAAAAACATAATTCTCGTACAGTATATTTGTTTAGCCTGACAGCCTGTCAGTTATTCCCCAGAGCACAGGTATTCACTTAACTGAATTCACTTAACTGTGAATAAAAGTGCACACACTGTTCACTGAAACACTGCCTGCTTTCACTTTAGAGAGGTTCCTGCATAGGAAGACTTGGTGTATTATAAAGTTGGGTGTTCTCTCCAAATTGAACTATAAGTTTATCATCAACAAAAGATAAGACAAAAAGCCATGAGAGGGACTTGCTTTGTCATCTGTTAAAACATCTTGGAAACTACAATAACTCAAACAAAAAAAGACGAATTAATGAAACAGATCAAGTCTCCTGGGACAACGGGGTAACCGTTTAGGAGGAAAATTTTGTTAGATCTGTACACAGAGAAAAATGGCTTAAAATATTAATGGTGTTTAGATTATTACTGAGATTTTGTTTAGATTTTTCTAAGAAGTTTGTATTATGATGTTAGAATATATTTAGAAAGTATAATTCAGAATGTTAAATATAAACATTGTCAGACATCTTAGGACATGCACCTAAAGTGTAAAGGGCTTAGTGTATTTTTTTCTTTTACTGTATTATCTTGCCACCCATGTAGAGAGATAAGAACAAAGAAATCTATGTGGTATTTGTAAAAAGAAATGGAACATATAGAATAATTTGGGAAACAATCCCCAAAAACTTCAGAATTAAGGTCATGCTTAGTTTTGTATTTTGAGGACACGCGATTAATCAGTGACGGTCTTTTATTGTCTGTTAGTGCGCTGAGACATTGCTTGAACGTGGGACTCAGTATTTGGATATGAGTGTGCCATCTGCTTAGCAATACAGGTTAGGGACCAGAGAATTGCTATGCTTAATCTTCCTGACTCTCTCTGCTGTTGTTCAGATGAAGGATTCAGCTTTAACCCACTGAAAATAGAGGTCTTTGTACAGACTCTGCTACACTTGGCAGCCAAGTCGTTCAGCCACTCCTTCAGCGCTCTTGCAAAGTAAGTGCGGCCAGAGCACACATGCCCTCTTGAGGGTTTCAGACCTCGCTGCGTGAATACAGTGGTGTGGTGGTTTTTACCTTACGATGGTTGAATAGAGAGATCTTAATAGCGTCATATAACTTGATACAATGGGCTCTGGCTTGTGGTAGCTACCATCCCAGTCGGATGGCTCCTGTCTGTGGTTTGCATGTATATATAAAGTGTACATTTTTTCCACATAAACCTTTAGAGAGAGAAAAACCTGGGTCCATAGGACAATCAGAAAGTTCCCACCTTGTCCAAGGATCTTCCTAAAAAGAGGGTGAGCAGAATTGAGAGCCAGCTGCATTTCTGGGAGCCACCCAAAGGTTGGCATCTAAAGACAGAACTTTTTAACTCATCATACAGTCTAAATGAAGAACGAACATATAGATATTCTTCCCAGTCAGGCAGAGAAACTAGACTCCTCACCCCATCTCAACTTCCTGGTCTCTCTATGAGACTTGCAAGGCTCCCACAGAAGATGCAGGCAGACTACTACACGGGTGTTAGACTATTCCTTAGCCCTCATCTGTCCTTAAATACACAGTAAACTAGAGTCCTTGGCTAATGACAGTACTTTGTAATTCTCCTAAGATTTTGAGACAGATGCCATACAAATTGAATTCCTAATCATACCTTTTATATTCCTCAATGATTAATGATGTTTGGTTATTTTGTATTTTATACTGCACTGGAAATTGAGTAACGTTGTAAAGCTTTGAAAATGTTAAGATGCTCAATAAGTTTATCTGTGCTATTTCTGCCCCCACCCCCACCAACCATGAAAAGGTTTCATGAAGTCTTCAAAACCCTAGCTGAAAGCGATGAAGGAAAATTACATGTTCTAAGAGTCATGTTTGAGGTCTGGCGGAACCATCCACAGGTAAAAACTAATTAGACATGTTGAGATGCTGATTGTATAGGTATAAAAAGAAGGCACTTGATATCATTGTTTTAGTTTGTAGAACATGAAATTTAACTGTGCCCTTTGAACAGTTTTTAAATCTATAATTTTAGTGCTGTGGAAGTAATGATGTTTGAGTCATTCTCTAAAGAGCAAGTGTTATGATTTGGTATGATGTTATAATATCTCAACACATTTTAAGTAAGAATGCTTATTTCTTGGAAGGTTCTCCAGTTGGGTAGGAAATAGTTCTTTAGTCTATCCAGTTTCTATTTTTAAACAGGCCCCAGATTTCTCAAATCTCAATATACTATTTTAATACCATGTGTTATAAAGAGGCATTAAAATAAGTTTTGGAGTATATTTACGACATTTTTCATGATAAAACTTTAGGATTAACTTTGACACATTATTAACCAGGATATTTTTGCACTAACGCATGCTTATGGCCAGCAGTTTATTATATAAATGAATACTGAAACATCTGTAGTCAATAACTTCCAGGTAACAAAAGATGTGTTACTAAATCTCTGGTCAGTATGTTTTAAGTATTAACATTCAGAGTTTCTTTTTGCTCAGTCTTTATTTGTGTTATTGTATTCTTACAAAAAGTACCAGAGCCAAGCAGAAGGGAAAACAAATCTTGAGACCTAATGGTCAAATTGTTCAGTTCCATAGCTACTGAATGTTCACACCCATCCTATTTTAACTGTTTAGCAGTGGGATTATTGTGGCCTACATATAACTGTGACTTCCCTGAATAACGTCTCTCCTCTGACCATAGATGATTGCTGTTCTGGTAGATAAGATGATTCGCACGCAGATTGTCGACTGTGCTGCAGTAGCAAATTGGATCTTCTCTTCAGAATTGTCTCGTGACTTTACTAGGTAAAATGGGTTATTTTACAAAGTTCTTATTCTCTCAGAATTCTTATACATGAGCTCCACATTCTGGTCCAGACCAGGTTATACTAGCATCACAGTGGTCCAGCCTGGACTCGGCAGAGATTCTTGCACAATGGAAATACACACAACCAGTCTGGTTGCAGTGTGTTTTAGGGACACACACATAAAAGGTGAATTAGGACTTAAAAGTAGAAACGCTTACAGAGGGTCCAAACTGTTGGGCGGGGAGATTGGGCTGTATGTCAGGGTCTCAGCTAGACAATGGGACGTGGCAGGAGTTCACAGTAGGAACCGGCAGAAATCAGTCTGTTGTAGATTAAGTGCGCATTACGGAGGGATTGAGGAAAGCCTGGTGGGCACCTGAATGCCACTGGGGGAGGAGGTCTCACCTTAGTCATAAAATTCCTAGATGTAATACACAGAAAATTCTCTCTCGACTCGTTCCCCCTAAAGGAAAGAGACTT
This sequence comes from Cervus elaphus, assembly GCF_910594005.1. NCBI lineage: Eukaryota > Metazoa > Chordata > Mammalia > Artiodactyla > Cervidae > Cervus > Cervus elaphus. Next base: position 60,026,954 of record NC_057843.1, read on the forward strand.
TTCTTTAAGTTTGGTTCTTATGCATGAAGCAGAGTCCACAGGCTTTATACCTGATCCAGGGCTAGGACAACAGGAGTTGATACAAAATAGGAAACAAAGGAACCCATTACTTGCAAAGACATAAATATCCATCACAGCCTTTATCCTCTTCACTGTGTTTGTTATTGGCTTAGGACACTAAGCTGAACCTTTAGGCTGAAGGAATGTGGTCTAAGATGATCACACCAGCCAAGCTGGCACTCAGAAATAAGGGCAACAGAAGGACATTCTCAGATGTGCGGCATCTCAGAAAACTGCCCACTCAAGTCTGTCAGCCGCCAACCCGTAGCGCTTTACGTCTGCAGCTCTCCCTCCGCAGGGCCTTTGCTGACCAGCTGCCGGAGGCAGCGTTCGGGCACTCTGCTGCTTCACCCTGTTTGCTAACACTCTACACCTTGTTTTATTATGTTCCACTTGGAACTGTCACCATCCAGATTAAACTTGTAGAAGGAAGTCCTCTCCTGCGCGGTATACCCTGGGGTTAGGAGACATAATGTTACAGACGTAAAAAGGAGTTAAGAAGCTACTTAAGCACACTCATATTTATGCGGCAAACATGTAACACTCCTACAGGTGACCCTGGTACTTGAGTAGTTTGAAAAAGTAGTTGACTTAAGTGTCTCATTCCTAAAGGCCCAGCAGTTGATAGCTCTTACCAACTAATGAGGTTCTTACATGTTCCAAGAGAATTGGCTGAGTTTGTGCTAGTATAAAGCATGTCAGTGATCCTCATACTAGGTTTCCATTTCAAAAAAACCACAACACATAGTGTTTACATTCAAAAGAGAGAAAAATGTATTTTTGTTTCTAGGGTGTTTTCTTCTGGTTTGCCATTTCATTGACTATGTACACATACGTTCTATGTGTGTCTAGTAGGGGGTGGAAATAAATAAATGACGAGGACCCCAGTATTGCCTTTAGGAAGCTCATCTGAATCTAATGGGTAGAGATAGATTGTGTGCATGATTGATAGTACAAGAAAAATTATGTTGCTGGAGAAATATACCTTATTCTGCCTAAAGAAGAGAAGGCTATATCAGACCTTAATAAGTATGTGTAGATTACGAAAGTTGAGAGGGCTTATTTTCTTTAAGTATAGTTTAACATACAGTAACCAAATGCCTTATTACTTTAAGACTGTTCGTTTGGGAAATCTTGCACTCCACAATTCGTAAGATGAACAAACACGTTCTCAAGATCCAGAAAGAGCTAGAAGAGGCTAAGGAAAAACTCGCAAGGCAACACAAACGGGTGAGTCTTGTGTCGGCTGCAAATCGTCAAAATAATAAAAGAAATCACTGAGAATATTCATTACCTTGATGGGAGCTTTTTTTTTTTGAGACCAAATCATGCAGAGCTGTTTGTAGAAATGGAGGAGGGGGAAGGACTGGCGTCTGCTGCTCTCTGTCGTTTTCCTGCATGGTGAACCTGTTTAGCAAAAGCCACAAAGCTTGCTTTTTCCATAGTTTACCATCCTATTGCCTTCCCGAAGGAGAAGGGAGGAGGACACTTGTGTTTCTATAAGAGTTTCTGATGCAAGATGGAGAGAGAGAGAAGATTGTTAGGGTTCACCCCTTCCCTGGCACAGGGGTGGGGAGGGAGCAGAGCAAGAGGAGACAGCCTTTTCCGGACCCATAAAATACTCCTCGTATTATTAACATGTTTAGCGTTGTAGCCATCTGGGGCAGAAGCAGTGAGCTGGATGTACCTTGAGATTTAACAGATAGTACTGGTGTTCTTCGTGACCGTTTTCCAGGGTCAGGCACATTTCCCAGAGAAAGGTAAAGCCAAGTTTAATGACTCATACAAACCCAGAGCAGTGTCAGGCGCCAGTCACCGTGCGGGCACGCACACATACATGAGGGACAGTATGCAAACACAAGCCGCAGACGCTGTGAGGTAAACGGCATCATCCCCATTTTACACGTGTACCTGCTCCAGAGACTGGACTTCACACCACCCTCTTCTCTAGATATGTGGTGTCCGTGTGATATTCACTAGCCACATGTCACTTTAATAAAATTTGAATACAATGTAAAATTCAGTTCCTTGGTCACACTAACCACATTTTAGTGCTCAGTAGTCATGTGTGGCTATTGTAAGGGCAGTGCAGATTTATGTTAACAAAAAAGTTTTGTGATGAGAGGTTCCCAAGACCCTAGCCCTATATTTCTCCTAGGAGCAACAGTTCAGCGTTCACAAACTCAGGGTTCACAGCAATTTGATAAAACAACCATTGTGAATAACAGGAATCAACTGTACATTTTCCAAAGCTGTTTTCATTTTGAATGAAGACTGTGACATACATTTCCTCCTTGAGTGGACTATCCTGTAAAAGGCATAACTCATTCTGCTACATAGGAAACCCAATGCCGTCACCCAAGACAAGTGCCACTGAATCTCCCTGGCCTAGATAAGCACTCACAGGACTTTGGATGTTTGCCTGTATGTTTGGTTCTCCTCTTATAGAATACAAGTCTTCAGATAGTATTTGACCAGACACAGTAAAATTCTCAGGTCTGCTTGTTGGAGTTTGTTTAATATACTGGAATTCTAAATGGTGGTTTCCTTTTGTTCCTCTGCATTCTGTAGCGAAGTGATGATGATGACAGAAGCAGTGACAGGAAAGATGGGGCTCTTGAAGAACAAATAGAAAGACTGCAGGAAAAAGTGGAATCTGCTCAGAGTGAACAGAAGAATCTCTTCCTTGTCATATTTCAGGTATCGTGACTTGGGACATTGATAGGTTCAAAAAAAACCAGTATATTTCTTTAGTTTTAAAAAGTTTTTAATCATTAGAAGTAATACATGCTTATTTGTAAGGTCTTAAATGTATAAAAATTTACACAGGAAATAAAAGTTCACTAACTGGAGGTCATTCTGTTGTTAATTAGCATGTATATTTCTTCTTGCTTAAAAAATGGGGGATGCTATTACTAAGTACTTGTAGATCTGTTTAGATGATTGCTTTCCTTCCTGAAGATTTTTGTGTATACATTCCTGTTAACATTTCTGATTATGTCCTTAAAACAGATTCTAAGAAAAATTACTAGCATAAGTAATCTAAATACTAAAGGTTAGATTACTTTTGTATTGCCAAAAATGATGTGCTACTCACCTCATCAGGCTCCCCAGGTGTCTCAGTGGTAAAGAAGTCTTCCTGCCAATGCAGGAGATGGGGGTTTGACCCCCTGGAGAAGAAAAGGGCAACCCACTCCAGTATTCTTGCCCAGGAAATCCCGTTGACGGAGGAGCCTGGCGGGCTACAGTCCATGGGGTTGCTAAAAGTCAAAAGCAACTTAGGGACTAAACAACTCATGTTATCACTGGTCTGCCTTTCCACACCTCACTATTTATTGAATCATGAACGTTAGGGATACATACCACAGAGATAGGGTGAAACAAGCAATACCCTTGAGGTCTCTTAGCCAAAAATGTGATTGTTTACTAACACCTCTGGAACTTTTTACCCTATTTCCAGCGCTTCATCATGATCCTGACCGAGCACTTAGTACGCTGTGAAACTGATGGGACCAGTGTGTTAACACCGTGGTATAAGAACTGTATAGAGAGGCTCCAGCAGATCTTCCTACAGGTTTGTGGAAAACTTTGATTAGGATAATAAACTCACTATTCTCAGCCATGGGGATTCTCTCCTAGCTCAGTTAGACTCTGCAACCTGTAAGTAATAGAGCTTCAAAATGACACGACTTAAGCAGCGGTTGCTCAGTTGGTAAAGAACCTGCCTGAGAAATCCCACGGACAGAGGAGCCTGGTGGGCTGCAGTCCACGGGGTCGGAAGCGTCGGATACGACCCAGTCACTAAGCACAGCGCATCCTCAGCCGCAGGGCTCTCCATTTTACTTATTTATCATCTTTTTTTCTCCGTTTTAAAAAGCACCGAAAAAAGCACCGACTCTGTCAGGTTATCTAGTACCTGTAAGTCCCTCAGTTAGTGTCCATTTGTTCCTACTGCTGCTCGTCAGGATATTCAGGCTTAAAACTGGCTCTGTGTCACTGAGACTCCTAACTGCCATTCTCTTCGTTGGAGAGCCTAGCTGTAACACAGAATAGAAAAATGCTAAGGGAAGCGTAATAAGATTTTAAGAACCTCTGTAAATCCAAAGTTCAAATGATAACCGTGCTTCTGGAGGCGCTATTAATAATGTAAGTTCCCTGAGGTTCTTAGAGAAAGCAGACTGCAACACGTCCTCCGCTGGATTTAAGTTAAAGATTTGAAGTAGAGTGGTGTCTTCAGACACCAACACCCCAGGCAAGTCCTTATCTGTTTGTTCTAGACAAGAGTCATTAAAGCAGAAGGCTTAAAGGGGAAAAAAGGTTCCTAAAAAAATCTAGAGTAAATTTTTGGTTGAAGGCTTATTTATTGTCAACAGCCTGATCGTATAGGAATCTGAGTATATTAAAGTTTATATATGTACATGTAGAAGAAACTTTCATTTTCTGACAATTTTTTCTAGTTAGGCTCAATAAGTCACTGATTTTCAGTAACACAGATGACCTCTATTTTAAAAGATAAAAAACAGTGAGGTTTGGGTTTCCTGTTTTGTGGAATACTTAAGAGATCACTGGCTAATTCTGAAATATAAATAGGTTAATTTTTTTCTTAACACATCTCTTTGCTTAATGCCCTAACCAAAATAGGGAATGATTTCCAAAATTTCTTCTTCATAGTTCATCCTTTGTCTGGGTAACTTTTACAAAGTCACACTGTAGGGGAAGGGCTTCCCTGGTGGCTCAGATGGGAAAGCATCTGCCTGCCGTGCGGGAGACCCGGGTTCGATCCCTGGGTTGGGAAGACCCCCTGGAGAAGGAAATGGAAACCCACTCCAGTATTCTTGCCTGGAGAATTCCATGGACCGAGGAGCCTGGTGGGCTACAGTCCACGGGGTCACAAAGAGTCGGATGCAGGTGAGCGACTTCACTTTGAATTAGAGAAAAGCACCAGCTGAGCCCGTCCAGCACTGGAGCAGTGCTGCTGCCACGGCCTTGGAACATGAGCTGCACAGAGACAGACCAGAACTGGTCCTTCATTTCCCCCTGTGTTTTCTCAGTACTTGGGCTTTCCAGGGTTATTATTCCTACCAGCCAGACCACTTTTTTCTCTGCTCTTTGGCATCACTCCACAGTGTGGGTGGGCTTTAGGGGAATGTTCCGTGAGATTGCTTATGTGCTCCTTTTCCCAACCTAAACTTTACCCCCTTTTCTGTGTCTGCAGCATCACCAAATAATCCAGCAGTACATGGTGACCCTGGAGAACCTGCTCTTCACTGCTGAGTTAGACCCGCACATCCTGGCCGTGTTCCAGCAGTTCTGTGCCCTGCAGGCCTAAGGGTCATTTTTTTTCCCCCTTCCTGTCAAGATTTTTTTAAAAGATCTCAAAATAATCTGTCTTATTTTTGATTGTTTGAATGCTTGCTTTCTTGTAGCATCCTGTCACTTTTTTAAAAGAAAGAGAGAGGAGGACAGTGAAGAAATATGGTATTGATTACCCTTAACTGCCCCTAAAAAGCAGATATTCCGTAATGACAATAATGTGATAATGACCATAGGATATATTGTATATGTGATAAATACAGCTTTTCTGATATTTTTTCCTCCTTAAGGCACAAAAGATAACTAATTTGAGGTATGTGAAACACTAGAGGGTCAAGCTTATTTACCAAGTAGTATATAGAACTGATGAATTTTATCAAGTAGCATAGCTTTTCACAGCTCATGGGTACCTCTAACATGGCTGAAATAAAAACTAAAAATGTTTTTTAAACTTTGGTATTTAATGATTTATCATCTCAGTCTACTTTAGTGATTTCTTTGTAAAATAACTCCATCTGAAATTTTCTCTTCAAAATACTTTTAATTACTGTAGTATTTTTAAGATACTATTAAAAAGTTACTAGAGTAGCAAATTCCTAAATCTGAACACAAATCACCTGGGGCTGTCTAAAAAGTTATTTTTTAAATTAATATTAAACCACAGTCTTTCAAACACAGACATATCTGGTAGTTCTTAAGGCTCCCAGGTAATTGCAATATGCAGACAAGTTTTGGAATTATCATCTTAGAAGATCTGGTCATCTCAAATATAGTGCATTTCTTGTTAAAGTGTGACTCAGAAGTAGCTAGACTGACTAATGCCTAGGGTTAGATGTAGGTTTGGATTTTATTTCTGTGGAATCTGGTCCAAGTAACTACTAATTCCTAAACCTGTTTCCTATATGGTGTTGAGGCTTAACTAAGATAAGAAAAGTACATTGTAAAATAACAAGGCGTTATCTGACATTCCAAATTTCTAGGATCTTTAGTTTTTTTTCTCATTGAACCTTTGAAAAAACTTAGCAATAATCCCACAACTGAAGTAGCTTTGTTCATTTGTACAATATAGGTTTTTTTTTTTTTAAACTTAGTACATCATAAGTTTATGGTGCATAATATATGGGGTCTCTTTGGTTTGCCATATACTTAGTGGCTACAGAATATAGTCTACTCAGTAGATGGAAATTCCTAGGATTTTAAAACACCATACCATTTAAGACAAATAATCACAAGATTAAAGTTGCATGGCAAGTTACTGGCAGGGAACTAAAAGCCAAGTGCTTAGCTAAATGTTCTTTTGTTTATACTGTTCCTCCTTCCCACAAACTATGTAATTAGTTAGAAATGGCTCCTGTCCTCAAGAAGCTAAAGGGTAACATTCAAGGCTTTGGTAACTTTGACCCTGAAGCTGCTTTGTAATCCTTTCAGAATGTATCGCAAAGTCTGGCTACTTAGACTTTTACCTGATCCACCTCCTTTCTCTGAGACCCTCTTCACGTGTAATGGTTGCTTCTAACAACTGCTTACTGATGTGACCCTGCTCTGATCCAGTCTGGCAAACTAGGTGTATGGGAAAACCAAACCAGAGATTGAATTCTGAAGAAACACATTCAACAATCGCTCTCTCCACAAATGAAGCTCACAGAAACAAAAGAATGGCATGTCACACTGTACATCGTACCTTACAATAAATCAATATTCTGTTAAACTGAACTGACGCCATTTAACATGCTTTTTTGTCCAAGTAAACATAATTTTTGTTTTCCTTGACTCTAAATCTCGCAGGAATTACTCAGAAAGCAGTCCAAATGAAGATAAAGTTTGCTTGCTTTTCCTGGAAAGTACTTAGCAGGGATTTCTAGAACTTACTAATAATCTACAATTATATCTGAAAATGAAAGATGAGGACAGAACGTGGCAAGCTGAGCAGAGCATATGTGGCTGTCAGTGATGTCTGGACACCAGGACTTACATTGAAGGTAAAGAGTGACTGACTAGAAGCCCACCCCAACTGGCAAGTCTTAGCCACACTGGTCTCGGTAGTACATGCTCATTAATAACGTGTCATTTGCCATATTTAATCAGGACAGTCATTAGATTATTATGCCTATAAGACAGATAAAAACAGGCCCACTGAGCAACTCACCCAAGGTCCACAGCTAGTAAATGGAATCTGAAACTATGTCCATGTGGTGGTTCAAGGGTTCCTTATCTCTCAATGCAGTAATGCTGTGGTCAGCAGCCTGAAGCCCTAGTTACTTGCTGGAAGCTTTTGGTTTTGTCCAAAGAAGGTCCTGCTGCCCATTCAGAATCGATTTTTACTGAGCTGTAATATTCAGCATAGCACATGAAAGAAAATCAACATTCAAAAAACATAGTAAACATTTCTGTATTGAATACTTATATAGAGAACAATTAGTAATTACAGTTTCAAGTCTTTGGCTTTGACTTGTTTTGACTTTTGCTCTTCTTCAAGCATAATCTCCAAGAGCTGATATGAAGAAAAACATGAAAATGTATAAAAAACTTCCTATTAGTAAGATAAAAAGTCCTGTCAAAGAACAACTTAAAATGATCTATCTTGAATTTGTATAAAAAAGAATGCATACACCCTGTTAATCAAGCACTTGGGATCGATTGCTCTTACCAAGTAACTACCTTGTAATCCTTTTGACAAGATAGGGTAATATTTGACTATTTAAACATGATCCAAATGTCTGGGGTGACGTCAGGTTGTAGGTTACGATTCCTTTAGAAGTGCTACATAAGCACAGAAGCAAGCTGTCTTCCCTCCCAGGATTACATGAGAATACCCGGAAGGCACTTTGCATAGTGTCTGCATGACACATGGAAAATGCTCAGTAAATGTTAACAAGTTATCATTACCTTTGATCAACAAACAGTATAGCTGTTTTTCTGTTCTACCCAGATTTGAAAAGGGATATCCAGACACTGATAGATTATCATAAACCCTAAGGATATAGAAAACTCGCCCCAGCAAAGCTCCCACACACCCTGACTTAGAGACAGACATGGTCTAGAAGACCTGGCCCAGGGTCTGGGGTGCAGTGGTCTCCCACCATCCCTGCTGGTTCCTGGGATATGAACCCAGCTCAGCCAGCTTTTGCCTTTACTGCTAAAAACGCCCTCCTACCTCAGTCGAGGGTTTGCCTTGGTCGCTTATTTCTCAGCTTTAGCTCTAAGCTAACACTTTTGAACCCATTTTACTGCTCAGCTCCCACCCTTATTACAGTAAAAATGGTCACACACACAGTGTTCTGCCCACCAGGCCTGCTGGACCTTAACTGAAACCCGCTGTTCAGCCAAAACATACATAATTATTGAAGCATTATTTATACAAGTGGTTCATTCATTTATGAAGACTTTACATTTTGAACAGGACACTAAATGTCCACAGATCACTTAACTAAAAATCACATCTTCTCATATGTCAGTTCATGGCCACACACAGTACAAGTCTTCCGGTACATGTCATCCTCCAGGCTTTCTTCAGCCCCATATTCATGTTGATGAGCAACTGTTTCCTTTTTCCATAGACTGCTTCTTACCGCTCGCCGTAACTCTAAGGAAAAAATAAAAGCCAACTGTTCAGTGGCGCTATTGCGCTGAATTAAAAATCCATTGCTTTTCAGCTGTGTTTAACCAAATATGGTCTATGCCTTAATTTTATAACAAGTCAAAACTAATGATACAGATTTGGCAGGCCTACTTTCTTGCCTCACTAGTTTGGCCTGTGGAATCATTTTGAAAGATTGAAACAGGAGGTTCAGAAATGGGGTATGTGGATTAGAAGAACAGCAAGAAACTAGATTCAGAAGACACGCAAAGAACAGTTTAAGCAACTGACTGTAGAAAGCAGGATGCCAAGAATGCGAGGGGAACCAACTGGGATGACTGAGGACAAGGATTTAAGTTCCTGATAGTCAGGATCTGCTTCTCTAAGAGGCAAGTCAAACTCGGCAAGAAAACTAGAAAGCCAAGAACCCAGCCACTCTGCTGATGTTTCACCTTAGAAAAGCTGCTCCTGCAACTGACCTTATGTCTGCTGAATTCTTTATTTTACAGAATGACAGCAGTATTTTAGGAGACAAGTTGCTAGTAATTGTTACAAAGTACAACAAATAAAAGAATCACTGGCTATTAAGAGCTGGAAAGAACTAGAGAGTTATTTTACTTCATTTTATTTTGCAGGTAGGAAAAGTGAACAAAGATATGAATAGCAGGGGAACCCAGGTCATGTATTCCAATGTTGAGAACTTTTCCTACTACATCATGCAAAACAGCATTTTCACAAAGAATCATGTTGGATGCTCTGAAAAGCACCCAGGACATGCTAAAGTTCGCACTGCATGTTACCTGAAGAAACCAAATACTTTGTGTTAATTAGAAACTAAGCTAATAACATCTCAGTTTCTAGTTTAATGAATAAAAAGCAAATTTTCTCTACTCTGACCAATGATCCAGCATTGTCTTTGATGGCCCCCCTACCTAAGGGAGAGTATGATCACTACCTTCTATGATCTCAACCTTAAAAATCAAAGTACACCAAGTAATCACACATTTTCTTTCATCCATTTTACTATAAGTAGTATCAAAATACCACTTGAATCTTTTTATGTTTAGCCTTTACTATATCATATGGATAAGCAAACAAACAAGGCTAAGTATCAGGCACTGTCCTAAGTACTTTATATAAACACATCCAGTCCTCACAACACTTTGTAGCAAGTACAGCTATCACCCCAGTTTCACAGATGAGAAGACTGGCACACAGGGGCTACGTAAGCTGTGCCCGAGGGCAGACAGGCAGAGGCACAGTGCGGCTCAGTCCGTGTTCTTCGCCACCGGGCTGGGCTGCCCTCCCATAGCGTCCAGTAGGAAAAGCGCCCTATCTCAGGCTACTTTCAAGCCTCAGGGCACACACGTCTAGATAAGTGTGTATCTATCATGTTCTTCTAAGCTCTGATCTTTATTCCTATATCCTCCCATATCCTGAAGAACCTTATTTTAAAGTGGGATATTTTAAAATAAAAAACAGTATGCTAACCAGAACTGCACAGATACCTCATGGTTTCAGATAATGACAAGATGATGTTTCTGGTCAAATTCCAGTACCTACTTTTCAACTTTGTTCTGATGTAAAGTATTCCGGCCACTTCTCCTTTACTACCCAATGAAGACAATCTCAAAATGTGACTGCATGCCAATCACTAAGCTAACCTCTGCCCCATTTGAGCATTCTGTGAACTTGAGAGATAAGAAAATTGTTTTCTTAACACTAAAAGAATACTTAACAAAAATATACCTTACTATCCATAATTGTCACAACTGAACATAATGTTTTATTCTGACTTCATGGCTTTTCTTCCCCATTCTTCAGCTAACCTCAAGGTCTATAATGACAAGAACAAAGCCTGTCTTTAGGACATTCCTGAAAAAACTTGTGCTAGAGAGGAAGTAATAAAAAATTTAATAAAAACCTGCTGTCTCATTTTTTGCCACTTTTCTCCACCTGAACAATCTAGTCCTAAAGCCATGAGGAGGAGCAAGTAAAGCCAGCATCTGTGGTAGGGTGGGCAGAGCCCAAGACAAATGAGGAGGGTCTCCTAGAGAGGAGGCAGCACGTGAAGGGGACTTAGTTACATTCAGGAGCACCAATCAAATAACTACACATATTATAAAGGATAATGGAAATCAGGCTTCTGACTGTCAGAGAAAGGAATTACAAATAAGGAAAGGGAGAAAATCAGAATAAACCCTAAATTCTGGATTAGAGCTGGGTGTGAACTCAAGGTTTCAACTATACATTATAGATATATAGTGTATACATACTGGCCACCTGATGTGAAGAGCTGACTCACTGGAAAAGGCCCTGATGCTGGGAAAGATTGAAGGCAGGAGGAAAAGGGGATGACAGAGAATGAGATGGTTGGATGGCATTACTGACTCGATGGACAGGAGTCTGAGCAAACTCTGGAGTTGGTAATGGACAGGGAAGGCTGGGGTGCTGCAGTCCATGGAGCTGCAAAGAGTCAGACACGACTGAGCGACTGAACTGAACTGATACATACGTGCGTGTTTTGAGCTAGAAAGGTGTGCTCAAAGAATATGAAGACACGCCAAAAGGACACAAGAGCTGGTATGGAGAGGCTTCTGTTGGCCTAAATCTGAGGCAATTTGAACATCAAAATAATTGAGGGCAGAAATTAACCAAAAGCCACTGAGAAGAACAGGAATTAATGAATCCATACCAGTAACAAATAAGCAGGGGAGACGATGCTATCAGGGCTGACCTCCAACTGTTAAATGTGGAATCAGTGCTGAAGTCAGAAAACAGTCTTTGCAGCCATCATCCTAGGTTCAGGCAAGAACCACCCATGGATGGATGCTAAATTAAGGGGAAGTATTGAACAGAAGCAGGCACTTACATGGTCTTACAGGACTTTTGCCTATCAAATAAAAAATAAATACATCACCACTAAGGGCAGATGGATATCACATGCCTCCAGACGTGATACCCTGGAAAAGTCACATCAGTTGTGTACTACCCAACCTGAAATGAATAACCTGAATCTGACCATCAGGAAACATCAGAAAAACCCCACATGAAAAACATTACTGCAAAAAAGATAGGCAGAGGAAGGGGAAAGACTTCTTGAAAAATGCCAGTGTCATAAACAACAAAGGCTATGAAAATATCCCAGAATAAAGAAATTTAGAAAGACGTGGCACCTAAAGACAATACCTGGTCCTAGACTAGATTTTACTGGATGAATAAACCACACAAGACGTAACTGGGTCAACTAACAAAACTGGAATAAGGATGACTAAGTAAAAACACAGATACTAAACTTTCGTAAGACAATCTCCCTATTCTTTGGAAATTCGCATTTTTAGTATTTAGGGATAAAAAAGGCTGGCAGTGTACACAACCTACTCTTAAGCGGTTCAGAAGAGGAAACGTGCAGAGAGAATGCACATGGCATGAAGTGCCAACAACGGTAAATCCAGGTGGAGGATATGCAGGCGGCCCTTGTGCCACTCTTATCCTTGCAATTTTATGTAAGTTTGAAATCATTTCCAAAGAAAAACGTTTTTAAAAAGACAGGCGCTGGATTGAAGGGACATCCACTGGCCAAATTTGGGCATTAAGAGGAATAATGGAAAGAAGTACAACAAGGCCATACACTGTCACCCTGCTTATTTAATTTACATGCAGAGTACATCACGAGAAATGCCAGGCTGGATGAATCACAAGCTGGAATCAAGATTGCCAGGAGAAATAACCACCTCAGACAGGCAGATGATACCACTCTTAAGTGCAGAATGTGAAGCGAAACTAAACAGCCTCTTGAGGGCGAAAGAGTGAAAAAGCTGGCTTGAAACACAGCATTAAAAACCTAAGATCACGGCATCCAGTCCCATCGGTTCATGGCAAACAGAAGGGGGAACAGTGGAGGAAGTGACAGGTTTTGTTTCTTGGGTTCCAAAATCACTGCGGATGGAGACAAACCTATACAGCATATTAAAAAGCAGAGGCATCATTTTGCCAACAAAGGTTCGTATAGTCAAAGTTGTGGTTTTTTCAGTAATCACATGCAGATGTGACAGTGAACCATAAGGAAGGCTGAGCACCAAAGAACTGATGCTTTCGAAAAACTGTGGTGCTGGATAAGACTCTTGAGAGTCCCTTGGACTGCAAGGAGATCAAATCAATCAATTCTAAAGGAAATCAACCCCGAATATTCACTGGAAGGATTACTGCTGAAGCTGCAATACTCTGGCCACCTGACATGAAGAGCCAGCTCATTGGAAAAGACCCTAACCCTGGCAAAGACTGAAGGCAAAAGGAGAAGGGGCTGGCAGAGAAGATGGTTAGACAGCATCACTGACTCAATGGACACGAATTTGAGCAAACTCCTGGAGACAGTGGAGGACAGAGGAGCCTGGCGTGCTGCAGTCCCTGATGTCGCAGAGTCAGACACAACTTCAGTGACTCAACAACAAAGAATGGACAGACTGTAACACTGACTTGAGAATAAGAATCCATGATTCCAACTGCTACTAAAAAAAAGCTCTTCTTTCCAAAAGAAGCCAGATAATAACTATAGAAATAACAGAAATACAAAGTCACCAGTTATATTTACTCTAATAATAACCAACTCACTCAGACAAGATGCAACCTGTGTGCTAAAACCACTGAATGAAACTTAAGGAATGAGAGATTCACACAGTGTTGAGTCACCCCACAGATTTTCTATTAATTATAAAGGGGAAGGGTCCCTTTACAATGGGGAAATCCGGAAGATACTGCCTGCCTTAAGTGATACCACGCGTCTCCTAGGTGACTGATCCAAATATAGTCACGAGAAAACAAACTGCTAATAAATCAGATGGAGGGACATTTCGGAAAATGGGTAGCCTGGACTCTTCAAAATTATAATAAAAGAAGAAGGCTGAGGGAAAAAAGAGACTCTGGATATGTATCATCCTTGATGGGCCCCTGGATCCAACAACTGAAAAGCTATGAAGGACATTGGAATACCTGGGGAGAGACCACATAGATTACATGCTGGGTAACAGCATTATATTAATGTACAGTTTGAGTGTGGTATTTTTTAGTCAGTAGAAAAATGTCCTCGTTTATAGTAGATAAATGCTGAAGTATTAAGAATCACAGTGTCTGCAAATAACTCTTAAATGGCTCAGCAAAATGTGTGTGTGAATGAATGAGAAAAAAGCAAGTGGAAAAATGTCAACATCTGGTGAAATAAAGCATTTGTTTAATTACGGATTAGTAATAGGTTTTCACATTTCTTCATTTAAGCAACTTAAAATTTCGGAAAGTAGAGGTCAACTACTACTGCCGAGATTGACAAGAGGGTAGTGAGGTCAGAGACTAGCAGACTGAGAGAAGGTCCGCTAGGCCTCAGGAGAGCTGGGGAAACCCTGGGGGTGGAGAGGGGTGTGCCAGGCAGGCCGGAAAAGCCTGAGACTGCAGGAGACAGCAGCAGTTTGCCATGTTCCCGCCTCCTGGTCCCACTGGCCGAGAATTCCACAATGCAACGAACTGTGGACTACTTCTGTTGGAAGGTTCCAAAAATGCTCATGGTAACCATCAGTCTTGCTACTGCCTATCTTCGGAGACTGCTTCTATTTTTTACCCAAAGACATTTTCCCCTAAATGCTTGTTTCAGTGAAAAATATATTTTATACCACTCTAAAATTTGTATTTCATCCAGCTTAGTACCTTAATTTTGCAAAAGAGGCAGCCTGTATTCAAAGAAGCCCAGTGCTGCTTATGAGGTAGACTCACAATAAAAGAACCAGTGGAGGGAGACCAGGGACTTCGAGATACCTGATGGGACCCAGGGCAGGAAGTTCGGACACAGGGTGCCCGCCGGTAACTAGAGGGGGAAAATCGCAAGGAAATAACAACACATAGAAGCTTTGATTTTACTTTGTCCTCCAGAAGCCAAGCATAGGAAACTGTGTCCTTCCGACTCTCCCGAGAGAAGCCCCCAAATACCCATAAATATAACCACAGGCCTAGAATGTAAAATGTTCACAAACTGAGAAGGAGCCCCCAAATAGGATTTTCTTACCCACTTCTTTTGGGGAAAAAAAGTGGACACTAACAAACGATGAAAAGTAATCATTCTTTTTAAGAAGGCTAACCTCTACCAGTATTAAGAGAAAGCTGAGTATAACTCTAGAGAAAAACTTTACAGCCACCTTATCTGTGGACAGGAGCTGTGCAAACCCAGAATGTTGTGTATTTGCACCAGTTCAAAGTTCCATCCAATATCCAGGCGAACGCATTTCGCCTTTATAAAAACCTAGTTAAACTAAGTACCAGGGATGCCATCATTTCTACTTCTGCCTTCTCAGGTCTAAGAGAGTCAATGTGAATTTGAACAATTTGAATTTGCCAACGAGAAAATTCTCTTTCACTTTATCTAAATTTATACATACATACACACACACACCTTATATACTATCTATAATTTTCTTCTCTAGTAAGATCACGTCTTTCTCAAATTGCTAAAGGAGAAGACCATATTCTAAAAGCAGGTAAATGTAATCTCTTACCTTTCTATAAAGAAGTAAACTTTGTGTCAGCGTCTTTGTGGATCAAAATCAGAAGGCCAAGAGGAACCAGGTTCCAATTCTTTCAACTAAAAACACTTTCAGACTCGCTCCTCCTCCTCTCTGTCCCGAGCCTTCTGAGCAAAGTGCACAGCCAGCCCCTCGTCTCTAACCTCTAGTGTCTACGCCACTCCCAGCCCTCTGCGGCCCAGTCAGGCGGACAGGAACATCTCCACCAACCTCTGAAGCAAATCAACAAGGAGAAGCCATAGTTAAAGCAGGCACGGCATGGACCTCTGCACATTAAACACCAGAAGACGATGGAATAATGCTTATACAACTCGGAGAGAACTCAGGTTTTCAAATGCAAGAGAAACAGAAAAACATTCTTAGATTTGTAACAGGGTCTTAGAAAATATACCCCTCTAGTAACCACTTGGAAAAATTTCCTCAAAAAACATGCTTCATCCAAACAAGGAATAAACTAAAGAAACCAGTCGTAAGAGCTCCAGGAAAAACTTCAGGGAAAATTCAAAATCTTCAAGGATGAGAAAAATGCACAGTAGTTCATCTGGTGGTTAATAGCAGAAATTTAACACAGTGAGAAATGTAGTCAATTATATTTGAGTTTATACTTCTTTTAAAAATTATCTAGGCTAATTGTGTAAATCTTGAAAGAAATGTTCTATTCATGCTATTTAGTAGGTGTGACTATCTTAATAGAACTGTTTTATTAAAAAAATTAAACAGATGCCTTTTGTTGTCAGTCAGATCATCAGAATTCAGCCGCCTTTAGAGAACATCTTGACCAAACTACAGAAACAGTATCTAAGTAAAATTACAGACAGACCTTTTTCAAAAAGTATTTTACTCTGAAGGTACAAGTTCCTAATTCCTTTATCTGTTTATTATTGTCTATGCCAAAAGACCACAGCTGCTGCTGCTAAGTCACTTCAGTCGTGTCCGACTCTGGGTGATCCCATAGACGTCAGCCCACCAGGCTCCCCGGTCCCTGGGATTCTCCAGGCAAGACCACTGGAGGGAAGTGGTTTAAAGAGGCAGCTGAAAGGGAAGAGCTTACAAGATTCAAGGAGCTGGGGTTAACAAAAGCCTGAGGCTGATATGTGATTAGTCTATAAATATGCCCTCCTCTCTCACACCCCTTAAGGTGTCACCTTACCCCTCCCATCGAGGGACTCCCTGATGCCGGAGAGAGGAAGGCTTGGGGCAAAACATGGAAGAGATTAAAGAAAAGGACCAAATTCAAAAGAAGCCTTTCCAAATCCTCTCAATTGGCCCCGCAGGTATTTTGGAAGACTGTGGTACAGCGGTGGCTAATGTGGGGATGATTCTTCAATGAAATCCTCTTGCATGGCACAGTCTGCTATAGGAAACCTCTCTACAAAGCCATAAAAATGTGCTTACTCTCTGATTCAGCAAGTATGTTAAGTAACTATAATTTATAAAAAGATGTATTTATCATGAGACTACCTGTCTTAATAAACTTCTTTTAAATTCAACTTTTTTATTCTTCACTGTTAAGTCTATCAATTTATATATCAAAATTTTCATTTGTAATCAAAATTAAGAATGTTAAAATGGAAACTTGAAACACACCTAACTCTTCTTCCCCGTCCCATAATTAAAGAATAAAGTAATAACTGGCAAATACGTGAACACTTATACCAAGTCCAAGGATATATAAGTGAATTTTTTACCTGCCTCCATTATG
This sequence comes from Cervus elaphus, assembly GCF_910594005.1. Lineage (NCBI taxonomy): Eukaryota > Metazoa > Chordata > Mammalia > Artiodactyla > Cervidae > Cervus > Cervus elaphus. Next base: position 60,044,169 of record NC_057843.1, read on the forward strand.
TAACATCTATCGGGGAAAAAAATGAAGCTTTTCTCTAGAGTACTCTTTCACAGCAGCACATGCCGAGCTGCCGCGTTCTCGTAACAGGTTTAATACCGCGTGGTGGTGGTACCTCCGGGACAGCACTCTGTCCGCGTTCTTGTCTAAGCAACTTACACATAATGTCTCAATGATTCCTTACAAAAACTTATATAAGGTGGGTGGTATTATAATCATTTTTATAGTTGAAGAAACTGAGATACAGAGGTAAAGGGTCGATAAACTGTTTATGAACTTCATACATCTCCAATGGTGCTTCCATTTTTATATAAAAAAAAATTTTAAGGGCCTATGCACAAAAAAGAACTGGAAACATAGACATTAAACTGTTACTGATGACTGTCCCTGGGTAGTAAAATTATGGGATAGAAAAGTTCTTTGTAGTTTTCTAACTTCTCTGTACAGCACATGAATTACTCTTATACTGAAAAGGTGGAAAGCAGTCCCTCACAATAAGAAGCAAAGTAGGCTGACATTCCATTTTTTTTTTGGCTCTTTTGTTTGTCTTTAAGACATCTCAGCTATCTTCATTCACCCTCCAAAACCTCTTCTCAATCCTAAAAAATAAGCACAATTACTTATGATGGCCAAGACACTCATTTTAAATGGATCTATTTAGTATACGTATAACCCTGTATATACAGAGAACGTATGCTGTCTGTATAAACTAGACACCCCAGTGGGGCTCCACGGCTACCGAGGAGCACGTGCGCCTATTTATTTAAGCCTCTCTGGGGCTCCTGTGCCATAGCAACGGGTGTTCTCTGCGCTCCTCTGACACCCCATGTGCATCGCTAGCCCAGCATTTACCACATCAGGATAACTTGACCAGTTCTTCTCCTCTGATCTACTGTGATTTCGGCATCTGTATTAGCACTGTGCCTGGGACACAGTAATTGTTGGATACACTAACGGACAGATGGACAGACAGACTTCTGCACATATGCATACACGGATGGATGGATGGACAAATAAATACAGAGACAGATGGACAAAGGAGGAGAGTAACACAGATGGACAGATGCATGGTCAGAGGAATGAATGCAGACTCTCAGTCATGAAATCTTGGCTCCAGTCCCAACTTTCCAGCAACTGTGTAACAAGTCACTCTACCTTTCCAGGTCTTTTTTTCATATAAAAATAAAAATGATTAGACAGACTATCTGACCTTAGAAGGTACCTTCTAGTTGTTAAGTCAGATGACTAAGACTTAACGACATTGCCCCTTCATGTTAAGCGATTAGAGAGGTTTGCTGGTAGAAATCTTCACTTTGGATAACCCTGTGGGTCATATTTAAGACTGAATTGATGCCAAATCCTTAACCAGAGGCACATCCCTGACCCTAGTACCATTCCTATACAAAACCATGATTCACTTTAAGATGAAGGCTTACATGCTTTTTTAGAATTGCAGTATTGTGAGGTTTGGACTCAAGACTTTCAAACACCAACCTACCCAAACTTTAAGCCTTTTGTTCTTAAATTTATGGGAAAAAAATAAAATTCAATTGTATCTTTAAACTGGAAGAACTCAGCTAAAGGCTTTTTGCGAAGCAGCAGAGCACAGTCCTTCATGATGTAAATGCAGCCACTTACCTTTTACTTTTTTATCAAACTTCTTCTGTTTCATTTTTTCTCGATTTTTCTGTCGAACTTCCTTCGCTTCTTCTAATGCTTCCTGACTACCCCAAACTTCAAGAGACCTCTTCACAATCTGGAATACAGAATCCACATTTAAATTAGTTGTGATTCACTGCTGTAAAATAGTTATAATTATTAAATCCATAGGTCCCAAAGAATGATCAAGTGTAATTTTATAAATACTTATTTGAAATTTAAAAGGTTTTACATATTGGCTAAGGAAAAAAATCTAATAATATCTGTATCTAAACTTATGAAACCCTCAGTAAATAAATGATGAATCAGATTACATACACGTGAAGCACAATAGAATCGGGGATGCCTGTGTATATAAATAAAGCTGCCCTCTGAGTGCCCTTGCTTTTTTGTATTCACATGAATCAAAGATTTGATGAATTTTGGCAGGATCACCAAAAAAAAAAAATTGCTACCCAATTAGCTATAGCAGATCTAAATATGAGGTCATCTCTCAAAATCTCCCATCATAGGAAATCAAACAATGCTACTCTACTTCTGAATCAATAACAGTTTACATCCATTCAACTAATTTCTGATCTTCAAAATATGAATTTTTTTTTACAACTTTGGTAGCTGAATGATCTAAAAAGTCTTTATTCTGGTTTAAAACCTTTGAATTTAATATATCTAAAATACATAAAATATTAAATATTATAAAGAGTATATACATAAAAATACTCTTTGCAAACATTTATTTACACTTAGGGAAATAATACACACACTGAGAGACTACTCAAGATATCTCTCACAATATGTTAAGGGGACCAAAATGTCCATCAATGAAGCCAAGATGAAATTTCTTAACACAAAGTGATATGTACTGTTATTTCATAAATTCTAACATCACATTTCCCACAATTTAACATCCCTGAAAATGCTGCATCACTAATGTAGTTAATGGTATTTTAACAACTGAGTCAAAAAGTGGTTCAGAAAAAAAAAAAAAAGTGGTTCAGAAGAATTGGACTCTGAATGTAAGGAAGTTCAGGAATACCTTAATAAATCTGTGGTACCTGCATTTTCCTTTTGAAGTACACACAAGCATGACTTATAGCAAAAGGGAAAAAAAGCTACAGTAAATCTAATGACACTAGTTCAGTAAAATAAAAGCACCAAGTGGAAAGAGAGCACTGGGTCTGTTTCAACACCAGGACTTTTATTTTTAATGGTGCATAAAATAACAGTGAGTCTTTTAATTAACAGTGTCTAACACTTAGTGAAAATTCAGTATGTTTGGTTTTACACATGCCTTCTTTATTAGAACATACAGGATTTTCTCGTATATTCCAATCAAACTGTGCTCGAAAGCAATGCCTCCCAGCATTTTTTACATAATGGCATGAAAAAGAGTGTTATTATATGTGTACCATTCTGGGGCAGATACAGGAAACTGGAATTAGATTCTAGGCATTTGGGAAATTCCTAAAAATTTTTTTATGATTTTATTTGGGGGGTGGGTGGGCAAGGGAAACACGGGCTGACTTCTCTATTTCAAGCTTTCTTTAGTTTCCAAATGGTACTTCTAACATGACCCAACAGTAATATATTTGCTCCAAACTGCTACATCAAAAACATAATAAGTAAACATGTTATTTAATGTCATTATGTATGACTATGACTCATGCAAAACAAAAAAACAAACAGGATCTTTTTAAGTCAGTAAGTAAAAACTAAACTAATTATAACTAGTTTGTTGCTAAAACGTCACCTAAACGAAGGTTTAAAATGACTGAACATAACTTATTAGAGACCTGTAATTTTAAGTAGAGTTTCATATCACCCCACTGTGAATGATGAGGATTCTTCTTCACAATAAATTTAAGAGCTGGTTCTCTTTTTTCTAAATCACAGTCTTTCAGAAGGTATTCTTCTTTTGCTTCTGTTTTAGTTATAAGCTTGTGTTTATCATCAGCATCTCTGAAAACAGATTAAGTCCATCACATAAAGGAAATAAACTTTCAAGTGGCTCCAAAACCTAGGGGCATACATGCCGAAAGAAACACAGAAATGCTTTTTCCTAAAACTCTCATGGTCAGATGAGCAGCATAAGAATTCCAACAGAAAAATATTTTATTAATTCTGAGAAGCTGTGTCAGCAACAGGTCCATGTTATTTAACCTTTTAAGAATTTCTTTTTACTTAAGTTCCTCTTTTCCACAAGGAATTAGAAAAGACATGAGTACAGCAAATATAAATGATGACTAAGAAAATATAAAGCTTAAAGTCAGGATATAAGGAATATAAATACACAAGGTCCAACTGCACCAAATATAGGTGAGTTTCCAGTTGGCTCTTTCTCAAAGCCCAGGTAAAAATGGAGACACAGACAATGACATAGCTCTTCTCATTCACTGGTTCTCCATCTACATGCTAGGTATTATTCAAGGCACTCAGAATAAAGGAAATAAAATAAACCTTGTTTTCATGAAACTTACATTCTATTTAGGAAAAGACAATCAATAGCAAACATGACGACAGATCAAAGTGCTATAAAGTAATACAAAGCACAATAAAGGCATAGAAATTTCCAGAGACTGGGTAATCAGAAAAGGCCAGTGGTGAGGGAGCATTTGAGCAGGGCCTTTAAGAAGTCAGAGAACAATTCCGAAAAGCTGGAGAAAAAATATCTCTAGCAGAGAGAAGAGTAAATGCAAAAGCTCTAAGACAGGAGTGTGCTTTGCAAATGGAGTTCATAGCAAGAACGTCAGTGTGACCAGAATGCTTAAAGTTAAGTGATGGTGAGGAGCGATGGGAGATAAAGTCAGAGATAGGCAGGGGCCTTGTGAGTAATGCTGAAGACAATCTTATTCTGAATGGATTCAGTGCAGCTCAGTCCAGTCGCTCAGTCGTGTCCGACTCTTTGCGACCCCATGAACCGCAGCACGCCAGGCTTCCCTGTCCATCACCAACTCCCGGAGTTTACTCAAACCCATGTCCATCGAGTCGGTGACGCCATCCAGCCATCTCATCCTCTGTCGTCCCCTTCTCCTCCCACCCTCAATCTTTCCCAGCATCAGGGTCTTTTCAAATGAGTCAGCTCTTCACACCAGGTGACCAAAGTATTGGAGTTTTAGCTTAAGCATCAGTCCTTCCAGTGAACATCCAGGACTGATCTCCTTTTGGATGGACTGGCTGGATCTCCTTGCAGTCCAAGGGACTCTCAAGAGTCTTCTCCAACACCACAGTTCAAAAGCATCAATTCTTCGGCGCTCAGCTTTCTTATAGTCCAACTCTCACATCCATACATGACCACTGGAAAAACCACAGCTTTGACTAGATGGACCTTTGCTGGCAAAGTAACATCTCTGCTTTTTAATATGCTGTCTAGGTTGGTCATAGCTTTTCTTCCAAGAAGGAAGTGTCTTTTAATTTCATGGCTGCAGTCACCATCTGCAGTAATTTTGGAGCCCAGAAAAATAAAGTCTGACACTGTCTTCACTGTTTCCCCATCTATCTGCCATGAAGTGATGGGACCGGATGCCATGATCTTAGTTTTCTGAATGTTGAACTTTAAGCCAACTTTCTCACTCTCCTCTTTCACCTTCATCAAGAGGCTCTTTAGTTCTTCTTCACTTTCTGCCATAAGGGTGGTGTCATCTGCATATCTGAGGTTATTGATATTTCTCCTGGCAATCTTGATTCCAGCTTGCGCTTCATCCAGCCCAGCATTTCGCATGATGTACTCTACTGCTGCTGCTGCTAAGTCACTTCAGTCGTGACCGACTCTGTGCGACCCCATAGACGGCAGCCCACCAGGCTCCCCCGTCCCTGGGATTCTCCAGGCAAGAACACTGGAGTGGGTTGCCATTTCCTTCTCCAATGCATGAAAGTGAAAAGTGAAAGTGAAGTCGCTCAGTCATGTCCAACTCTTAGCGACCCCATGGACTGCAGCCCACCAGGCTCCTCCGTCCATGGGATTTTCCAGACAAGAGCACTGGAGCGGGGTGCCATTGCTTTCTCCGGTGAACTCTGCATATAAGTTAAATAAGCAAGAACACAATATACAGCCTTGATGTACTCCTTTCCCGATTTGGAACCAGTCTGTTCCCTGTACAGTTCTAACTGTTGCTTCTTGACCTGCATACAGATTCCTCTGCCTTTTCTAAGTCCAGCTTGAACACCTGGAAGTTCACGACTCATGTCCTGTTGAATCTGAATGAATTAGAAAGTGTTAAGAAGCCTTGAGTAGAAGGCTCCGGGAGAAGAGACCGATGGAGCAGAAGTGGGAGGAGAGGCCGGTTAGACGGCTGCACGCGGTGGTCCAGGTGAGAGCCGCTGGGGGACCAGCCTAAGGCATGACGGCACAGAGAATGGGAAATGATCAGATTCAGGGTACGGCTTACGCCCTTAAACACAGAACCAGATGGATCTGGAATTAAACATGGAATACCAACCAATGAATGAAGCTGTCCTTTACTCCAACAGTGAACCCTGAGGAGGTACAGGACGGGGGGCGGGGGGGGACAGTTAATAACCAAGAATGACTTCAAGATGACGAAATAATTTGGAAGTACAAACCAAAGGAAGGAAAACTATCATTGTATGAATTCTATCATTGTCAAGGATGTTGGAAAAACACAGAACGGATGGCTATATTCCCAATTATGTTTAAACTTCTCGAGTACTTTTCCAGACTGCTACATGTGCCGAGCTCACTCGGTCACGTCCGGCTCTTTGCATGCAGCCCACCAGGCTCCTCTGTCCGTGGGATTCTCCAGGCAAGGATACTGGAGTGGGTTGCCGTTTCCTGCTCCAGCAGACTACTACATAACTTTAAGCTGATGATCACTGGCTTCCATTTTCTCATGGAAAAAGGCTACATGCGGTAATTTAGTTCCTGAATGCTATCTGTACTTTAAAGAGAGAACACTGTGGCCCTTAACCACTGTGTGCATCGATGACATTGTTATGCATAAACACTGGGGACAGAGTTTATGATTCATAATTCCAACGGGTACCAGAACATTTCCCATCACTGATTATGAGACCAGAAACACCTCCCATTCTATCTTCCAAGGATTCTACTTGGCAACAGGTCGATGGTGCCGGCTCTCAACATCTGCAGCAGGGACTCTGCAAGGGCAGGTCCACCAGGCATATGAGCAGTTGATCTGGGGCTGAACATAGAAGTGGGCGCAGGGAGCAGATGGGAGGCTGCGTGAGAACCCAAGGCGGGATCTTCAGGTGTGAAAGACACCAGCACAGGACCTGGCTGAGGTGAGCAGGAGGCACAGAACCGACAGAGCAGTGAGGGGCAGCCGTGGTGATACAAAGAAGAGAGAAAGGCCAGGAGAGAAAAAGGAATGACGGAAGAATCTGATTCTTCCTCATCTATGCTCTCCCCTGCCAATTCAGGAGAACAGAAAACGAATGGGAAGGAGGTGTTCTGAGCACCAGCAGGGTGGTTACACTCTCCTCCTCTCACGGAGGTGCCAGTCCTCTAACCAAGGTGGTCCCACGGCGGTCAAAGAGAGAAAAAGACAAATGGATCCTTCGGGGCGGGCTAAGAGAAGGATTAGGAGCCTGCTACTAAGAGACGGTTAAAGAAAAAAGCAGAAGGACGTATCCACGGCAGACCCAGGCCGTCCTTCCTACTGATGCGGCATGACTGGTAAGCACAGGCTTCCTGTATTTTTTTGGCAAAATGGAAAACACAAAAATCTTAGGAAACTCTCAAAACAAAAAACAAATTATGAAAATGTTGAATCCAAATGGATCAAATCATTATTTTGCCCTAAACCAACATGCAAACGTTAAACTTCAGTAATTTAGAACATGCTCTGAAATAAAAATAAGTACCTGCAATTATCACAAGTTGCCAAATCAAAGTGGTTCATAAGGTAAGAATCCATGAACTCTTTACCACATTCTTCACATATAACATAATCAAATTCCATAACAGGTCCTAAAGAATGGAAAATTCATTCTTAAGTTCCCTTTTTGTGTGTAATTAGAATACATTTTCCTCTATTTTATTAGCTTACGAAATGTATTTTATGACTGATACAAATATATTTACATATGACAACATAACACTTGAAGTAATCTTCCATTTATTAAAAAAATGTTTAGAGGAAAAAAGAAATGAGAAAGGAAATAATGTAAAGGAAAAAATTATCAACTCGTTCAGTACTGTTGAACACAAACCACATGTAAAGTACTTGTATTAGTAATACTTCTGTATTGCTGCTATAACAATTTACTACAAATTTAGGGGCTAAAATAACACAAACTTATTTTATCACAGTCTGGAGTTTATACGTCTGACACAGGTCTCAGTGGGCTAGAGGCAAGTTGTTGGCAGAGTTGCACTCCTTTCTGGAGGTTTTGGAGAGACAATCTATCACCCTGCCATTTCCAGTTATAGAGGCCACCTGCATTCCTTGACTCACGACTCCCTTCCTCCATCTTCAAAGCCAGCAACTGTAGCTTCTTATATCACTATGACTTCTCCCATGATCACATCTACCCCAGACTTTCTCCTGCCTCTCTCCTACTTTTAATGATGCTTGTGATTACAGCTGGATAACCCAGAATAATCTCCTCACCTCAAGGTCTTTAACCTTAATTTTATCTGCAAAGTGCCTTTCGCTCTGTAAGGTAATAAATCCACAGATTCCAGGGTGATTAGAAGGTGAGCTTTGCTGGGGACCATTACTCAGCCTACCACAACACAGATGACAGCACAAAGATTAGTCCCAAGGTGGAAGCAAGGCGGGTGAGCTGCTGACACATAAGGGAGATGGACATAACATATAGCACAGAAAAGAACAATGAGCAAAACAAAAGTAAAGGAGAGACAACACAGAATTCACTTTCAAGTGGGAAACTCCCTCCATTCCACCTCCTACCAGCAGACTAAATGGCTTCCTCTTCATCTATCTCCACCACTACATTGAAAATCTCTAAAGGGTAGAGATTGTACTTAAGCTATACAACCTCAACACCCACTATGGAAACTACTCCAGGTAAAGTAAAGCAGAATTTTTTAAAAAGATTTCAAATACCCAGCTAAGGGTCTTTATCCTGTAGAATTGTTTTCTTTTTATCAGCAAATCTGAAAGTTTTACTATTAAGTCTTTAGGATGACGGCCGCTGCCCACCCCCAACTCTGAGAACTGCCACTAGTCCCAGTGGGAAGAAAGATGGAGTTGTCATTTGTTTGTAATTCGTTCAACGTATTCCCATCACTGCCTCTCCTTACCTACTTCCAACACAAGAAGGTCAATTAACATTCCAGCACTTCTTAATCTCACTAATCTCCAAGCCCTAACCAAACCCAAGTTACCAGATGTATGATCTGCAAATATTTTCCCTCATTCAGTAGGTGGTCTTTTCGAAGGTTTCCTTTGCTATGTGGAAGCTTTTTAATTTGACCCATTTGTTTAACAGTTCTGTTTCTTTTTTTAAAATTTTTTAAAAATATATCAGCTATAATTTATTTAAAGCTTTATTTTCAATTATGAAGGTTCTGCCTCTATTGCCTCTGCTTTTGGTGTCATATCCAAAAACATCATTAGCAAGACCAATGTCAAGGAGCTTTTCATGTTTTCTTCTAGGAGTTTTACGGTTTGTCTTATATTTAAATCTTTCATCTATTTTGAGTTATTTTGTATGATGTTAAGACAGTGGCCTTATTTCATTCTTTTCCATGTGACTGTCCAGTTTTCCCAACTCCATTTATTAATGTCCTTTCTCTACTGCATATTCTAGGCTCCTTTATCATAAATTAACTGACCATACATGTAGGTTTTTTCTGGGCTCTCCTGTTCCACTGATCTATGTGTCTGTTTTTATGCCAATATCATATTTATTTTCATTATGATGGCTCTGAAATATAATTTGAAATCAGGGAGCATGAGGTCTCCAGTTCTGTCCTTCTTTCTCAAGATTCAATGGCCATTCAGGGTCTTTCATTGGTCGTGTGAATTAAAAATTTTTTCTATTTCTGTGGGAAAATGCTATTGGAATTTTGGCCGGGCCTGCACTGATTCTGTAGATTGCTTTAGGTACTCTGGACATTTTAACATTAGTAACTCTTCCAACCCAGGAGCATAGAATGTCTTTCCATTTAGTTGTGTCTTCTTCCATTTCTGTCTTAACAGTTTTCAGTGTACAAGTATTTCACCTCCTTGGTTAAATTTATTCCTAAGTATTTTATTATTTCTGATAAATAGGCAGTTGTAAATAGGACTGTTTTCTTAATTTCTCTTTCTGATAGTTCACTAGTAGTGTACAGAAATGCAACAGATTTCTGTGTATTGATTTTGTTTCCTGAAACTTTACTGAGTACATTTATTAGTTTACACATACACATGTGTATACACATATACATGTTTCAGAAATCACGAGTTCATACCCATGATTTTAATCTATCCAATTTTGATCCATTCCCATAGGGTTCTTTCTTGCCTTCTCCCATTCTATATTTGTATGCCCCTTCTTCCACAATGAGAACCCTGGCTCCCAACATCAAGAAATACATTTGTCTATTTGAGCCAATAATACATCTAAAATAATCTCAAAACTGCTTCCCTCATATCACTCTATAAAATGAGTTCAGGAATGTTGCAGTTTTTCCCCTTACCCCACCGATCTCAAACTGAGGATATACCGTCAAATACTACGCTCATAAATCATGTGGACTAGTTCCTTCTGTCCTCCCCCTCTTCAATATGTGTTAATTCATTTGGAAAAATACATCCGCTTGTTTATTTGCTTTTAGGTTGTTTACTTTTCTATATATGTTAACTTAACTTTTTTTAAATATGTAAACTTTACCAGGAGTATACATACTATTGGGCCAGTTACCCAACTGCTGCGAATCGGAGAGCTGGACAAAAGTTTACCTCCAAATATATTCACTGCAGGAATAATTATTAGAATAGAGAAAAGAAACAAAAGAGCTGCATTTAAATGAACCATGGTACAGCCATCAAATGGAATACTATGTAGCCATTAAAAAGAAAGCTCTGAAAGAATATTTGAGAAATGGGGAAACCACTTTTCCTCTAAACATGAAGAAAGAATGTGCTAAATTTTATCTCTTGCATTCAAGACCCTCATTTCAACCTATCAAGATAATTTTAAGTATTTATTCTATCAACCTATTATAAGACCAAGAGCATCAACTCTAAGCATATAAACCACATTTTTAAATGAATCTGCCAAATTTGTTTAATTTTTAATCTACTAGCAAAACCGCCAAATTTTATCATTCTTATGAAGTCCACTTGCTCACTGACTAAATGTGCCATTTTTAACATCAGTTTGCAAAAAATCATGCCTGTTATTCAAAACGACCAGTCTAGATATCTGTTTTTTGAAAACCCACTTTACCTGGTTGATGAACAACTTTTCCAACTGTATGTTCTTCTTCCTCCACCTCCTCCAGGATGAAGCCTCCTCCCGTGTCAATTATCTTTGGGGCTGCTTTTACATTAGCCACGCCTACAAAAGTTAAGAAGTGGTCAAGAAATGAACCAGGTAAGCCCGTATGCTCCCCTGTGTATAAACAGGAACTTTCAAAAATTTACTATATCTCAAACAAGACAAGATGTCCACTATTACCACTTCTATTCAACATTATACTGAAGGCCCCAGTCACTGTAATATGGCAAGAAAACAAGACAAGCATAAAGGCTGAAAAGGGTAAATCAGTATTTATTCACAGATGCTGTGATTATGTAATAGAGGACATCCATAAGAATCTACAATTAGAATTAAGAAATAATACCTAGGAATAGATGTGTAAAACCTCTATACTGAAAACACCACAACAGAAATCAAAGTCACTTCTCCCCAAATTCACCTAAAGATTCAATGTGATCCCAGTAGGTACTTGCAAGTGTGTGTTGGGGGTGAGGAGGAATAATGGGAGCTGACAAGCTGATCTAATGCTTATATGTAAATACAAAGAACAGAGAATAGACAAGATAATCCTGAACAAAACTAGAGAATTTACACTACCCAGATTTAAAGATTTACTACAAAGCTTCAGTAATTATGACAGTGTAGTACTGAAACAAAGACAAAGAGACCAGTGTAATAGAGTCCTGTTAATAGATCTCCACATATTTACAGCAAAGGCTTAACTTACCACAAAGGCTCCAAGGCAATTCAGTGAGAAAAAGATAGTATTTTCAATAAACGATGCTAGGATTTATGACTAAGGCACTTCTACAAAACAGTGAGGAAAAGATGGTCATTCCAATAAATGAACTTTGACTCTATCGCATATAATATACACAGAACAATTTTTAAATGGATCACAATCTTGAACATAAAAGGTAAAATAAAGCTTCTAGAAGAAAACATAAAAAAACTTTATGAACTTGAGGTAGCCAAAAACTTCTTACACATGACATACACATATCCACCATAAGAGAAAAACTGCTTAATTGAACTTGACTGAAACTATTATAACTTCAAATTTTATCAAGATGGTGGAGTAGAAGGATGTGCACTCATCTCCTCCTGCAAAAGCACCGAAATCTACACTAGCTGTTGAACAACTAGGACAGGCGAACACTAGAACCCACCAAAAAACACACCCCATGTCCAAAGACAAAGAAGCCACAACGAGAAGGGAAGGAAGTTTACAGAAGCCTCTTAGCCTCATTCACCAGAAAGTGAAAGTATTGATCAGTTGTGTCTGACTCTTTGCGATCCCGTGGACTGTAGCCTGGACAGGCTCCTCTGTTCATGGAATTCTCCAGGCAAGAATTCTGGAGTGGGTTGCCATTTCCTTCTCCAGGGAACGTATGTATAAGACCATCAGAAGAAGAACCACAATCCCACAGCAGCTAGAACAAAAATCACAGGACAGAAAATCAGGATGAAAAAGAGAGTTATGTCCCAGGTGAAGGGACAATATAAACCCCCTGGAAAAACAACTAAATGAAGCGGAGACAGGCAACCTTTCAGAAAAAGAATTCAGAATGATGGTGAAGATGACCCATGACCTCAGAAAAAGAACGGAGAAGATGCAAGGAATGCTTACCAAAGAGTCAGAGGCACTAAAAACACACACACACAGATGAAGGATACCTAGAAGGAATCAACGGCAGAATAACTGAGGCAGACGAATGGATAAGTCACCTGGAAGGCAGAATAGCGGAAATCACGGCTGCAGAACAGAATATAGAAAAATTATGGGGGAAAAAAAAAATGAAGACAGCCTAAGAGACCTCCGGGACATGAAACACACCAACATTCGCATTATAGGGGTTCCAGAAGGAGAGAGAGAAAGGACCAGAGAAAATATCTGAAGAGATAATAGTTGAAAACTTCCCTCACACAGGAAAGGAAATAGTCAACCAAGTCCAGGAAGCAGAGTCCTAGGCAGGATAAACCCAAGGAGGAACACACCAAGACACGCAGTAATCAAAGTGACAAAAATGAGAGACAAAGACAAAATGTTAAAAGGAACAAAGGAAAAGTGACAAATAACATACAAGGGAACTCCCATCTGGTTATCAGCTGATTTCTCAACAGAAACTCCACGAACCAGAGGGAACCACACGACATACTTAAAGTGTTGAAAGGGAAGAGCCTACAACCAAGAACACTCTACCTAGCAAGATTCTCATTCAAATTTGATGGAGAAATCAAAAGCTTTCCAAACAAGCAGAAGTTAAGAGAATTCAGCACCACCAAACCAGCTTTACAACAAATGCTAAAGAAATGTTTCTAGACAGGAAACACAAGAGGAGGAAAAGACCTACAGAAGATAAACCCAAAACAATTAAGAAAATGGTAATAGGATCATATATATTGATAATTCCCTTATATGTAAATGGATTAAATGCACCAAGCAAAAGACAGACTGGCTAGGCAGGTGAAATTGTTCAAATACACACTTCCACTTACCACATCACTCTGCTTGACCTCCCAAGCTGTATGTAATTATTTTATATTGTTAAGTTAATCTTGTTCCCATTATGGCTTACAACTGTAACTATCTTTTATTTTTTTGTCTGGCTATTGATTGTGAAAACTGATAAACATCTTTTACTATTGTGATTATGTAACTATTACTCAATACTGTTGTATCATGATTGGTCAACAGAAAAATAATTCTTTGTCACCCAGACTACCATTTAATAGAAAAACCCTGTAATCACTTTTTAAAATCCAGATGCATATCAGAATTATCTTGGAATTTTTAGAAAAATACAAATGCCCAGGTATTGTTTTTCTTCTCCAAAGCTCCAGATATGTCTCTAATGAGCAGCCATGTTTAAAAACAACTGGACTACATGATGATCTTTTACTTTTATCTAGTTTGTTTCACATTTTCTATTTCATATTCAGTGCTCCCATTTCATTTAATTTTCCAATTCACTGTAAGTCAACTCACTTCAATAAAATACATAAAGGAAAAAACCTCTATTCATCAAAAGACACCATTATGAGAGTAAAAAGACAAGATGAAACCTGGCAGAAGCTATTTGCAATATGTATATCTGACAAAAGACTCATATCCAGAATACACAGTGAAATCCTATAAACAGGCGTCCCTGGTGGCTCAGATGGTAAAGAATGCTCCTGCAGGGGACCCCAGGTTTGATCCCTGGGTCGGGAAGATCCCCTGGAGAAGGGAATGGCAACCCACTCTAGTATTCTTGCTTGGAGAATCCCATGGACAGAGGAGCCTGGCGGGCTACTGCTAAGGGCTCGCAAAGAATCGGACACAACTGAGCAACTAACACTTCCACTTCAGTAAAAGAAAGACGGAGCCTTAAAAAAAGGCAAAAGCCCAGAAGGGAAACTTCACAAATGAAAACACGCAAATATCCAGTAACCACAAGAAAAAAGTCTATCATCAGAAATTAGGAAAATACAAATTAAAACCATAATGAAACACCACCACTCCCACCAGAATACTCAAAATGAAAAAGACTGACAACACCAAATGAGGATGTGGTATTGAGACTCTCATACATTGCTGGTAAGATTCTAAATTGATATAATCACTGTTTGGCAATGCCTCAGTTCAGTTCAGTCGCTCAGTCATGTCCGACTCTTTGCGACCCCATGAACTGCAGCACACCAGGCCTCCCTGTCTATCACCAACTCCCAGAGTTTACTCAAACTCATGTCCATTGAGTCGGTGATGCCATCCGATCATCTGATCCTCTGTGGTCCCCTTCTCCTCCTGCCCCCAATCCCTCCCAGCATCAGGGTCTTTTCCAATGAGTCAGTTCTTCGCATCAGGTGGCCAAAGTATTGGAGTTTCAGCTTCAGTCCTTCCAATGAACACCCAGGACTGATCTCCTTTAGGATAGACTGGTTGGATCTCCTTGCAGTCCAAGGGACTCTCAAGAGTCTTCTCCAACACCACAGTTCAAAAGCATCAATTCTTCGGCGCTCAGCTTTCTTACAGTCCAGCTCTCACATCCATACATGACCACTGGAAAAACCACAGCCTCGACTAGACAGACCTTCGTTGACAAAGTAATGTCTCTACTTTTTAATATGCTGTCTAGGTTGGTCATAGCCTTTTTTCCAAGGAGTAAGGGTCTTTTTATTTCATGGCTGCAATCACCATCAGAAGTGATTTTGGAGCCCCAAAAAATAAAGTCTGACACTGTCTCCACTGTTTCCCCATCTATCTGCCATGAAGTGATGGGACCGGATGCCATGATCTTAGTTTTCTGAATGTTGAACTTTATTTAAGCCAACTTTTTCACTCTCCTATTTCACTTTCATCAAGAGGCTCTTTAGTTCTTCTTCACTTTGTGCCATAAGGGTGTTGTCATCTGCATATCCGGGGTTATTGATATTTCGCCCAGCAATCTTGATTCCAGGTTGTGCTTCATCCAGCTCAGCATTTCTCATGATGTATTCTGCATATACTAAAGCTAAATATACATTCCCCCTAGGAGCCAGGATTACATTTCTAGGTATATACACAAAAGAAATGTGTGCATATGTCCACCATAAAACATATATCAAAATGCTCACAAATGTTTTCCTTTTAATAGCTCCAAACTGGAAACAACCCAAATTTCCATCAAACGGGAAATGGAAAAACTAAAATGTAAATGTAAAATGTAAAAATGTAATAACATAAAAGAGTACTATAGAACATAAAAACGAACAGATTATCAATACATGCAACAACAGAGATGAATCTCTCAGGTATTACTTTGAGCAAAAGAAGCCAGATACTGTATGATTCCATTTATATAATGTTCAAAAACAGATGGTACTAATCAAATCCGCAGAAGAGTAGTTACTTCTGAGGGTGAGTAACTGACCAGGAAGTGACAGTAGGGAAACTTCTAAGGTTCTGGAAGTGTCAGTACAGTATATTGATGCCATGGTATTAGACACGAGCACTCACACAGGTAAAATTCAGATAAGTGCATTTTACATTAATGTATAACTAATTCTTTAAGACACAGAGGTATTACTCTGCTTAAATCACTCCCCTTCCCTGGCCTCAATTTCTTTTTCTATTATATACAGGGACTAGAGTATAATAAACCTGTTTCTACAGTTAACAGCAATTTTCATATTTTACTATACCGCCCGTCCATCTCCTTACATCCCTGCATTAGCCTGAGCGCTTTTATGTCTGTAATTCTGAAAAATAGTTCAGCATTCCATGAATATTTACTGACTGGATAGAAAATGTACCAGAATATGATTTTGATTTCATGAATGTCATAAGAAGAAGGGAAGCTGTGGTTATTAAGACTATAATTAGAGCAGGATCCTGAACAATGCTGCTGCTGCTAAGTCACGTCAGTCGTGTCCGACTCTGTGCAACCCCACAGACGGCAGCCCACCAGGCTCCCGCCCCGGGGACAGTGCTAAATCAGGCCAAAAACCAAGCCCCATTTCTCTCCATGGCTGTGCCTTGCACTTCCCCAGGCCCTCAGCACTACTCTTAGCAACACATTCTAAGCAAGTGCTTCTCAGTCTTTTTCAAGGCGTATGTCACAGCACACACAGAATATGAAAACTATACATATGGAAATAAAAGTATTACAAAGAACAAAAATCTCAGCACCTAACTCGAAGCACAGATTGTCTATAATGCTACAACACAGTTCAGTTCTTTGGTAAATGCCCAAGAAATCTTACAAGATATTCATGCTGCCTTGCTTTCCTTTATCAGACATTTAATACCACTTTATGCTCTACTTTCCACCCCTGTCCCATAGCCATTTTACACATTTAGAAATCTTTATGGAATCATGAATATGAATTAATCCATGCAGATGAAGAACATTTTGTCCTGACCCTAGAATGCTTAAAAGTGGTCAAAATGTGCAGATTCCATGTCAGTATGAATGAATACAGACATGCAGCTAGCTCTTTTCACTCTTCCTTTCTTCTGGCTGATGAGAGGGGGTAGTAGATGACACAGTTCTGACTGAGCTCAACTGCTCAGGTAGGTTTGGACACAGGTTTAGGAACACAGGTGCTTCACATTATAGAGGCAGTCCTGAAGAACCACATGTCAACCAAACTGTACTTCTCTGGGGAAAATGATTAGTTGACCCCACTGGAGAATTACATGATAGGCAAAGAGATAGGCAGCCAAGTGCTGCTCCAAGAAAAGGGAAAGATGAAATCCAAGCAAGAATAACAGCCCTTCATCTAAGAGTGAGAGAAATGCCTAGTATAGCAGAGGCAACTAGTGAGCAAGGAAGGGCCCTGAATCCAGGGTCAGACGACCTGAGTTCTAGTCCTGATTAGCCTTTGCACTTACAGGGATGAACCTGAGCAAACCCCCTTTCCTTTACTGATCCTCAGTTATCATCTCAGGACAACACGGATACCAAGCCCTGCCCTAAAGACCTCCAGGTTAGCTGTTTGAATCAAATGAGCCAATCTGAAAAACGTGAAGCACAACAGGTGCACTCTGCTACCCCCACGAAGGCAGGAGCTAGGGTCTGTCTGCTCCCAGCGCGTAGCAAGCACTGCGTATCAGCCCGTGTTATACGGATGCATGAAGGAGCTGGCGCAGGACTACTCCTCACATGTGCTGCAAGGTCTAAGAGCTTTACACAAAGACCACCCCCGGGACCCGCGGAAATTGCAGGAAGAGAGCAGAGAGGGAGAGCTGAGACACTGGCTGGCACCTCCAGACGGCGAGGGAGGCTGCATCCCCAAACTAAGGACGGTGGCTGGACCGCCCAAGGCAGGGAGGAAAGGCCAGGGCTGGGAGTCAGGGTCGCCTTGTGGTCGTGGACAGTCCGCAGGGACAATGTCCGACGAGCGGATTCCCTACCCTCTCCCCTACCCCTTCCACCCGCCCCGGCCCGGGACTGCACCAGCGTCTGCGCTCAGACGCGAGAGGAGGGACGCCCCGTCCAGGATGCGCCCCCGGCCCCCAGAAGAGAAGAGGCAGGCGCCGCCAAGGGCCCAACGACCTCCAGTAGTTGCAGCTCCCGTGGCCGGGTAAGGCCGGGCCGCCAGCCGGGCCTGGCGCAGCATCAGCGCCCGCTGCCGCTTCCGCTCGATGCTCGCCCGCACTGAGGCAGGCAGCTCCGTTGGTTGTTCTGAAGCCGCCGGCTCCGACGAAGCTTCCCCGGCGGCGGCCATCTCCAACCTGCCCGAGGGTCCGCGGCTCTAGCTCCGCGCACGCGCACTGGTGGCCCACAGCGCGCCCAGGGCTCCCCCTCGCGGAGCCGCCAGCACCGCCCCCTAGAGGGAGCGCACCTGCGCAGTCAGAGAAGGAAGTGGGGGAGGAAAGGGCGGGGCGTGAGGTCTGCGCACGCGTCGGCGCCGAAACTTCCTGCGGGTTCCTAATCCTGCGCGAGAGCCAGTGCGGAGATCAGTGATCAGAATCTGGTCATCTCTGAAATAACAGTTTCGCTTGGTAGTTCAGAATATGGGCTTTGGAGTCGGTTCAGTTGCTCAGTCGTGTCCGGCTCTTTGTGACCCCATTGACTGCAGCACCCCAGGCCTCCCTGTCAATCACCGACTTCCAGAGCTTGCTCAAACTCATGTCCATCCAGTCGGTGATGCCATCCAACCATCTCATCCTCTGTCGTTCCCTTCTCCTGCCTTCAAAATTTCCCAGCATCAGGGTCTTTTCCGATGAGTCGGTTCTTCTCATCAGGTTGCCAAAGTATTGGAATTTCCGCTTCAACATCAGTCCTTCCGATGATATTCAGGACCGATTTCCTTCAGGATCGACTTGTTTGATCTCCTTGCAGTCCAAGGGACTCTCAAGAGTCTTCTCCAACATCACAGTTCAAAAGCATCAATTCTTCAGCACTCAGCCTTCTCTATAGTCCAACTCTCATATCCATACATAACTACTGGAAAAACCTTAGCTTTGACTAGACAGACTCTGTTGGCAAAATAATGTCTCTGCTTTTTAATATGCTAGGTTGGTCATAGCTTTTCTTCTTAGCAGCAAGAGTCTTTTGATTTCATGGCTGCAGTCACCATTTGCAGTGATTTTGGAGCCCAAGAAAATAAAGTCTCTCACTGTTTCCATTGCTTCCCCATCTATTTGCCATGACGTGATGGGACCAGATGCCATGATCTTAGTTTTCTGAATGTTGAGTTTTAAGCCAGCTTTTTCACTCTCCTCTTTCACTTTCATCAAGAGGTTCTTTAGTTCCTTTTCACTTTCTGCCATAAGGGTGGTATCATCTGTGTATCTGAGATTATTGATATTAATCCCTGCAATCTTGATTCCAGCCTGTGCTTCATCAAGCCCAGCATTTTGCATGATGCACTCAGCATATAAGTTAAATAAGCAAGGTGACAGTATACAGCCTTGACCTACTCCTTTCCCAATTTGGAACCAGTTGATTGTTCCATGTCCGGTTCTAACTATTGCTTCTTGACCTGCATACAGATTTCTCAGGAGGCAGGTCAGGTGGTCTGGTGTTCCCATCTCTTTAAGAATGTTCCACAGTTTGTTGTGATCCACACAAAGACTTTAGCATAGTCAATAAAATAGAAGTAGGTGTTTTTCTGGAACTCTCTTGCTTTTTCTATGATCCAATGGATGTTGGCAATTTGATCTCTGCTTCCTCTGCCTTTTCTAAATCCAGCTTGAACATCTGGAAGTTCTCGGTTCACAGGCTTGGAGAATTTTGAGCATTACTTTGCTAGCATGTGAGATGAGTGCAATTTTGCCGTAGTTTGAACATTCTTTGGCATTGCCTTTCTTTGGGACTGGAGTCAGACTTGGGTTACACCCTATCCCTGACACTTGCCATCTGCGTGACTTCAGAAAGTCATGAATTAACCTGAATTCAGTTTCTCCAGTAGTAAAATGAGGATAATTATGGAACCACTTCCACGGTTGTTAGGAGGATTAGATGCAGCCTTTTAGCACAATGCCTGGCACACAGAAAGATTCCAAAAATGATGGCAGCTAGTAGTTACAGTAGTGCCAATTCAAGAGAGATCAATAGATGATTGGTCTGAATATATTGAATGCCTGGCCTAGGGGGACAGGGTCTTTTTAGATTTTGGTTTAAACAGCAAAGAACACCTGGGTTTTCACTTGCTGTGTGACATCATACAGATGTAGCACCAGGTACCCAAGGCTGGTAAGCAAGAGCTCAGCTATCTTTTCCTAGAATATTTCTTCAGTGTGGATGAGTTGCCACCAAGTAGACAGTGGGTTTGGAATTTGAGCCAAATCCTAACTTCCCAAATGTGTGGCAAATTTAACAAATGAAACATTGCATGATTTTCTTAAAATGTATGCTTTTTCTTTATTACAAATAAAACTTAACTAAAGCCAGCAAACATTAAGTTCTAATTACTACATGTACCATTTGGAACTAGGTTTTAGAGCAAGCTGGCACACTGCAGTTTCCCTCAATATTCAATGATTCAAGTTTGAGAAACATTAAGTTAGTGGTTCTATCAATTATACATATATTCAAGCTGAAAGACCTTATATAAAGCATACAAGTGCTGAGATTTTCTGGTTGAACTGGAGACAGAAACCTCAAGCCATCACTACTGCCTTTCCCCAATGGATTGCTCCCTATCCATTGATCTTGTCCAGGTGATAAAATCTCAAATTCTATTTGACACCAAAAGCATGAGCAGCAAAAGAAAACTCAGTTAAGTTTAACTTCATCAAAATTAAAAATTTTTGTTCATCAGAGGACACCATCAAGAAAGTGAAAAGACAACTTACAGAATGGGAGGAGATATTTGGAAATCATATACAGGTTCTCAAGTCCCCTATCCAAAAGTAGACCATTGCTAAGAAATCTTTTGTAAACCAAAATGCCACAAAGCAAAGAAGCAATTAGCTTAGAACACATCTTGCTAATGAATGTGTATGCACAAAATAAGTGAAGATAAAGCACAGATGCTCAGAGACAGTTCACAGCTTGGTGACTGGATGCCAAGGTGCTGAGGGTAGATCCAGGGGAAGGAGCTTCTTGGTGTCACTCTCTCAAAGTGTGCTACTTCTGTAATGGCTCGTTGCAAAACAAATATGACACATGTAGAGAACAAAGGTTGGATACCAAGGAGGGAAAGGGAGGGAGGAATTGGGAGATTGCTATTGACAAATATAGACTACTATGTATAAAACAGAGAACTTATGATAACTATCAAGCTACTGTATAGTGCAGGGAACTCTACTTAGTGCCTGCTGGGACCTAAATGGGAAGGAACTCCAAAAAAGATGGGATATATGTATATGTATAGCTGATTCACTTTGCAGAAACTAACAATGTAAAGCAATTATACTCAAATACAAATTAATTTTTTGAAAATGCAAAAATGGGTACTAGTGAAGGTCTTTCATAAGTGCAAAATGACATAAAGCAAAGTTGAAAAGCAAGAGATATACCTGTATCTAAAAAGGGAATTCTTACAACTAAGTAACAAGAAGACAATGGTTTGTAAATGAGCAAAGGACTTAAATAGATATTTTTCTACAAATGGCCAAACAAGCACAATGAAAGGATATTCATCATTAGTGAAATGGAAACAGAAAAGCATCAGATCAAAGTGAGGTGAGAGACCATTTCACACCAACTACATGACTAGAATTAAGAAAAAAAGAAAACAAAATAGCAAGTGTTAGCAAGGATGTGGGAAAATTGGCATCCTCCTAGTGGGAATGTAAAACAATGTTGCTGATGGCAAACTGTTTGGCTATCCTTCAAAAAGCTAAACACAGTCAGCAATAAGTCAGCAATTTCACTTCTGGGTAAAAAGAACTGAAGGCCTCAAAGACTGAAAACAGGTGTTCACACAAAAACTTGCATACATGGTCCAGTGGTTGGGACTCCATGCTCTCAATGCAGGAGACAAGGGTTCAAACCCTGGTCGGGGAACTAAGGTACCACATGCCATAGAGCATGGCCAAAACAAAACAAAAATAAATAAACACCTTTATTTAAAAAAAAAAAAAAAAAACTTGCATACAAATGCTCATAGCAGCACTATTCACAATAACCAAAAGATTGAAACTACCCGAATGTCCATCAAATGATAAACACAAATACAATGTGGCATATCCATACAAGGAAAATAATTCAGCCATAGAAAGGAAGTACCGACACATGCTACAACATGAATGAACCTTGAAAATATTATGTGTTTCTTTTATATGAAATATTTGGAATAAGCAAACCCATAGTAACATAAAAAGCATATTAGTGGTTGGCAGGGACTGAGGGGAGAAAGAGATGAGAAGTGACTGCTTAATTAGTGTGGGGTTTCCTTTGGGGGTAATGAAAATGTTCTATTGTGGCAGTTTCACAACATTGTGAATGTACTACATGCTACTAATGGTAAATTTTATAATAAGTTTTTTAAAAATTCAAATTCTGACTGGGCCCAGGCAGGTAATGGAAGTTAATGAATCCATCCAGGTGTCGCACTCCGGTAAAGTGGAGTGTGAGGGCCCCTCTAAGGGAAAAGCTACCGCCTAGCTCCAGTGAGCAGACAGAGTTTGGGCCCCTTGTTGCCAACTGCCCAATGTTTGAAGAAAAGTAACTGCTTCTCAAATTATAAAGCACATACAAATCACCTGGTGATCCACTTAAAATGCCGATTCTGATTCAGCAGGTCCTTGGTAGGACTCGAGCTTTGCATTTCTAATGAGCTCCCTGATGGAGTTGCAGCTCCACCAACCACAGGTCTAACAGTAAGGGTCAGGTCCACAGGTTCCCAAACTTGGCTGCACCCTGGAAGCACCCAGGGAATTTAAAAAACACAGATTCTGATGTCATTGGTCAGGGGTGGGATCTGGGTATTAGGATTTTATAAAGCACCCCACCCCTATGATTCTAAGGGGCAGCACACTCTGAGCACCCTAAATGACCCCCCTAGACTCTGCGCAGCTCTAAGAGCCTCGGTGGACATGAGTTTGAGCAAACTCCGGGAGACGGTAAAGGACAGGGAAGCCTGGCGTGGTGCAGTCCGTGGGGACGCAAAGAGTCAGACACAACTGAGCGACTGAGAGTCAGACACAACTGAGACTGAACAAAACAAAGAGCCTTTGAGACTGCAACATTTGTTTCTTTTCCCTTAGAGAGACAAGATAACTGTTCTCTCCCAAGGTAACCTTTTGAGAATAATTAGCCCCTAGAACCTCCTCCCCAAGAAAGCACTCCAAGCTTGAATACTGAAGGACATGGACCACAACTCAGATGCCACTCCGGTCCTGGTATTTTGTTAACTCTTGACGAGCTTCTGGGTTTTCCTTTTACCGGTAACTCCCTCCCCTTGGGCTTCCTGACCTTCCTTAGCAAGTTTCGTGTAACTGGGTCTGAATTGTTAGCTGAAGCCTCAACCGGGCTAAACCAAGGCTCCTCCTTGAGAGAAAAGAGGAGAACAGGCCCCAATCTGCACATCCCACGCAGTGACAGAGGCTGCAGGGCTTGCCCGGAGCCCAGCGGCATGAGTCATCCTGGTGGGGCACAGAAGGGAAACAGGCGAGGAGAGAGAGAGCGGTAAACAAGTTCTTGCCTCACCCGTTCAGTCAGGAAAAATCTGTGACTAACCTATTTTCTTGCCTTGCGCCTCTCGCCTCCCAGACCAACCGTGCTCCTGGCTGAAAGAGGAGTAACGAGCAAAGCAAAGGAAGAACTGAAAGCCCCAGCGGAGCTTGAAAAGGAGCAGGCAGGTACGAATGGAAGCCAGGAGGGGGGATGAAAAGCTTGGCAGCACTTCCTGATCGACCTCCTCTCTGAGAGCATCACTGGGGTTACTCACGCCCGAGAGGACAGGCTGTGAACATACTTGTCTTCATCCTCTAGTAAACAGTCCATGTGCATGGCTTTCTTTTTTTACTTCCATTTTTACCCCTGGTTGCTGGGCTTTACATCTTAAGGTAGCCACTTTGAACATCACTAGCAGAAATGTACAATAGGAGAACACCCATGGTAAGGAGCTCACCTAGTCGGGCAACTGTCTGGGATGAGCACACGGGAACACAGAAATTAGCCTGATCCTGTAGACCTATGTTGTATTGCTTTAGTGGCCCAGGAAATGCAGACTCTTTTGTCTGTAACTGACACCCTTCTGGAAAAACTTAAGATTTCAATCTCCCTGAACCAAAAGATAAAGCGATTGAGGCAAAACCATCATATTGAAACCTTGATCCATAAAATGTATGTGCAAAGGGATTTAGAAGACATCTTAAAGACTAACAACAATATTCTTTCCAGAAGCAATAAGAAGTAGGAGGGTCCAAACAATTCAATTAAGGACAGGAACTAGGAAAGATGATTATCAGTGCTGAAAGCCAAAATCTAGTCACCCACTGACCAGCACGGGCAGATCTTTTCCCACTCTGCATTCCCCAGGTCCTGAGTGTGGGCCAGGGGACCTTGCTTCTTACTGCCTTTTCCGGAAACCTGCCCTGTCTCCTTCCTTGGGCTCCTGTCAACCTCACGTGTGCTGGTATTGTGGCTCCTCCACATAAGTGATACCTACCTGCCTCCTTAACTAAATTATCAGGTCCTTGAGAGTTGGGACCGTCTGGTTCATCCCAGTATCACCAGCACAGCGTCTGCACAGAGTAGCTGCTCATTAAATGTTTGTGGAATTAAGTAAACAGAATGAATAATGCTGAATAAACCTACTCAGAGGCCTCACCAGTGCTGAAAACTCAATGTCCAAAGCTGAACCTGATAACCAACTCAGCTCTGGTATTTATACACCTTTGGAAACAGGGAACACTCTACTTCAGAACAGCTCACTCCACTGTGGCCTAGCTTTCGCCATTATTTTTTGTAATAATAATAATAACAGGAAACACTTCCCAGTTCAGTTCAGTTCTATGGTGCTTAGTATATTGTAGGTGTTTCTAAGCATTTAAAATTTATTAATTAATTTTTGTAGCTACTCAATGATTGTATTCACTATTCCCAGTTTATAGATGAGATAATAAGGTACAGAGATGTTAAATAATTTATTCAAGGCCATAATCTAGTGACAGAGCTGAGTTCAACCAGGCACAGCCCAGCCCCGGTATCAATAATTTCAACCACTAAACTCTAAGTCTCGACATTATTAACAGAATGTCTTCCTCTTACTTCTCCACTAGTACTCATTCAGAGCAGGGATCAGAAACCAGGTCCTTGCAATATGCTACATGGCTAATGCCCTAATACATGGTCCCTGCAATGCCCTTCGTGACTTGAAACAGACAGGACTGTCTCTGTTTGAAGCCTCGTTTGAGAGTTATTGTTGCCTGTCTTAAACAGGGCCAAAGGAGGATGAACATGACCCAGGGCTCATTCATTATGTGGGTGAACTCCAATCCACATAATGGGGTGACAGTCTTACGGTTCCCTGTTTTCTTACTACCCCCAATTGGGGTTTTTGTTTTCCTTTCAATTACCTTTATAGAAAGTGTGGTCGCAACTTCAGACCACAAGCCACTTAAATTTTATTGGCAAGTACTTCCTCTAATAGTTGGAGTCCCATTGAACAGGGAACTATTTGTCACCAGACACACTTGTTTTTACAGTTTTTATAATGTTTGGGAATTGGATGAGGGCCTCTGCCTTCCATCCCTTCTCTGGTCCTACTGCAGGCCTAATTCAGCTCCCATTGTCTTCTGCCTGAACAGCCTCCAGGCTGGTCTCCCAGTCTCTGCTTCTGACCCATCTTATACTTGGTCTTACAGTTTCATTTTTCTAAAGAACAGCTTTAGGGAATTCCCTGGCGGTCCAGTGCTTAGGACTCCATATGCTTTCACTGCTGAGGGCCTGGGTTCAATCCCTGGTCGGGCAACTAAGACCCCACAAGCTGCAGTGTGGCACCTCCCCAAGAAGAGAGTACATCTTTAACCGCTTGCTCAAAAATCATTTGACCCCAGTTCAGTTCAGTTGCTCAGTCATGTCCGACTCTCTGCAACCCCAAGGACTGCGGCATCTGACACCAAGCCTGCAGTTAATCCCCAGCACGTGTTCCAGCTGCCTTGGGGTGGGGACTTACCCCCCA
Organism: Cervus elaphus; assembly: GCF_910594005.1. Lineage (NCBI taxonomy): Eukaryota > Metazoa > Chordata > Mammalia > Artiodactyla > Cervidae > Cervus > Cervus elaphus. Next base: position 60,070,284 of record NC_057843.1, read on the forward strand.
TGAATTTTCACTGAACTTTATGCTCTATCTTTTTATCTTCTAGGCTGGTCCTGCATTCCTCTTGCTTCTGGACTATTTCCCTCCCTGCAATTCTTTTGTTCATACACTCCCTCATTCTTTCATTTGTACATACATTCAATCAGCAACTTTAAGACCCCACGCTCCAAGCGAGGTCTTCTGCTGAGGACCAGGGATACAGCGACAAATTAATGATGCGCCTCTCAGGAAACTGATTTCCATTCCTTAAAGATTAATTATGTGGAGTATCTTTTCATGTGCATATTGGCCATTTGCATATCTTGTTTGGAGAAATGTCTATTCAAGATCTTTGCCCATTTAAAAATTGAATTGTCTTTTTATTATTGAATCATAAGTTTTTATATCATAGATATCCCAGTTTTCTAATTGTTTCCTTAATGCTTTTGTATTTTCTAAGTTTTCTACAGTGATGAGTGACTCTGATAAGCAGAATATCTAAAATGTGATACCAACCTACCTGAAAATGTAGAAATCGTACTAATCAAACTTATGAATGATATTAAATTAGGAAGAATGTTAATGTATTTGGGGGTTTTTGCTTTACAAAATCAAGATCCATTCTTGGAGGAGCATAACTATGGGTAAAATATTCAGTGTATTAGTGTGAACTTCCTCATTTCAACAATCTTGTCAGGGTGTTTGATGAAGTGGTCTTTCTCTGTGTAAGTGGGAGCTGAAATTATATCCTGCATGTTCAACCTGCACTGTCTATGATTTTCGGTTAAGGTAGGGGTAGAACTCTCTTGACAAGTGTTCATGAAAAGGCAATCTGAAGGTCTTGGTGTCTCACAGACTCAGTGGGGATCAACATGTGATGTGACTGATGAAAAGAGAGGATGCGATCTGAGATGACAGGAATCAAAGCAGGGTGTCTGAACTGAGGGCGAGGTCTGTCCTGCTGACTGAGCTGCTCAGACCACACCAGAAGCATGTCCCCACTTCTGAACAGCACTCCAGAGCACCATCCGTGTGGTTGGGTTGGGGAAGGAAGGGCTAGGAGGAAAGTGCTGGGAGGATGGCCACTTCAGGAAAGTCGTGATCAAGGCACTCCATCTCTGAAGGGTTTCCCTGGGCAGAGGCATCAGTGTGGTCTGCCAGGCCTTTATCGTCTCACTTAACTGGAAATTCACAGCAGCCTCTCCGGGCAGGATTTCTTCTTACCTTACACCACGAGACCCAGGACGACACTCACGGCAGTTCCGACGGCCCCTCATCTCGGAAGCTGAAGACCCAAACGGCAGTCAGGTGAGAATCTGACCAGAGGTCCACAGAGCAGGAACAAGGAGACACCAAGGACACTCTAGGGCAGCAAACTCAAACTGTCCTGGGGTCCAAGCTGGCAAGGGAAACCAACAGAGCCAGTCGAACCCTGCCTTCTGAATGTATGCAAGTTTCCTCACTTTCACGGATAAGTATGTTGGGCTCCATTTTTTTTTAAACAAATGACTTGGTCTTTTACTTTTCCTCTTTTTCAGAAAGAACTAAAAAAAAAAAGTTTTATTTTTATAATTAAAAAAACAGCAATGTACAATGAGAAATGGCATCCCAGTCCTCATTTCTGGGAGGACAACAGGGAAATGAGGGGACAGCCGTGAAAAGACTGCAGCAGGCCCAGTGAAGCCAGGCCTTCCACTCTGTTAAAGAGGAGCTGAACATCGGGATTTTTATGTGAAATCATCCAATTTCTAAATCTTGATGCTGATGGGGGGGGGACATATGTATACCTATGGCTGATTCACATTGATGTTTAACAGAAAACAACAAAATTCTGTAAAGCAATTATCCTTCCATTAAAAAATAAATTAAAAAAATTTTTTTTTTAATTTAAAAAAGAAAATATCATACAGGAGCTGGAAATCCCTCTACAACATCTCTGCTGGGGTCATCTTAACTCTTCTGCTTGCGAATCTGGGAACTGGACCCAAGCCTACGAATTCAGCCATCTCTGTATGTGGACTGCTCCGACTGATAGGAACGGATTCTTCAAATGAAACTGAAATCAATCTCTTTAGAGTATTCAATACACCCGCCTGACCACCGCTGACCTGCACAGCCTCTGCCACTCAGCCACTCCGTCGATCCATTCACTCATTACACAGACACACAGACACACCAGGGGCTCTGGAATCATGCAGACAGGGTTCCTCACAAGCTGAATATGTGCTTTCTCTATCTTTGAGTCCCTTGGAGCCTGGAACACAGGTAGGTCCCCTGGGTGGGAAGACGGTCTCCCAACCCCTCTCCTGTGTGAAGACTGCCCCCGGAAGAAGTTCCCTTGTGGACCCTGTGTGTGCTTCTGCTGGGCAGCAGCCTGGCAGAGAGTTTACAGGGCCTACTGGACATGAACCCTGGACACATCACTGATGTTGCAGCCCAGGCCTCCCTACTGTGCAAACAGGCATTAACATCCAGGTCCTGGCGGATTTTGAGGGATGAACAGGTTGTTTTAATGGGACCGTGCTACACACAGTGTCAGGACTGTGACAAGTGGTATTGACACAGAGGAATGGAAGGAACTTGGGATCCCACAAAACTAGGTTTGAATCCAGGCTCAGACACTTTGGGCAGAATATCTGATTTCTCAGTTCAGTTCAGTTCAGTCACTCAGTCGTGTCCGACTCTTTGTGACCCCATGAATCGCAGCACACCAGGCCTTCCTGTCCATCACCAACTCCCGGAGTTTACTCAAATTCATGTCCATCGAGTCGGTAATGCCATCCAGCCATCTCATCCTCTGTCGTCCCCTTCTCCTCCTGCCCCCAATCCCTCCCAGCATCAGGGTCTTTTCCAGTGAGTCAACTCTTCGCATCAGGTGGCCAAAGTACTGGAGTTTCAACTTTAGCATCAGTCCTTCCAGTGAACACCCAGGACTGATCTCCTTCAGGATGGACTGGTTGGATCTCCTTGCAGTCCAAGGGACTCTCAAGAGTCTTCTCCAACACCACAGTTCAAAAGCATCAATTCTTTTTTTTTTTTTTCTTTTATAACAAATTATATTGGTTGAGGATCACTACACAGACATTTCAATTTGTACACAATTCTTCACATACGTACCAGAAATGTAAAATATCATGTAGTTGTGATTCTTAACAGTTATTCCAGTGACTTTGCAGCTTAAAATTTGGAGCAAACTTTCCTTAACAGGATATCAAGTACCAATATCTTCATATATTGATATGTTATTACATCATAAGTCCCACTGATTCACAATTTAATATCATATACACTACATACCCAAACTATCAATTGTTCACAGCACATTAACCAAGTTACTAGGAAAACTGGACTACCATGACCAAAGATGTTATAGTATAGTGCACAAAATTCTGACCAGGAGAGCCAAGATCAAAAAGTGGTTTGCTGTAGGAAATAATTCTACCAAAACAATGTGGGAAGAGAAGTAATATAAAGTGTTCAAGACATTAAATGCATAACTGACTCCAAACTCCATTTAGTATGCTTTTGTATTATAGGATATAAAAGCTACCCCCCATCTATGGAATGTTAAGCTGACACCCAAGACAATCAAAGCCTCCCGTATCCAATATCCCACTATTTTCTGGTTGTACCAAAAAATAAACAACCAGCAAATGATTTCACCTCTTAAAAAAAAAGCATTTACACTTAAAAAATGGGATGAGGTGGGATTCCCTCCTTTTTAAAAATGTTTTTAGAGCTACTAAAAAACTTGCATTTACAAAACAGTTGATAAAAATATTCCTCTGGATTGTACAAGAAGGGAAACAGGGACCACTGACAGGCCTGAGTGTGTGGTTATTAATCAGACTTGGCTTCTTACTCTTCTGCTCCATCAGAGGCTGGGCTCTCCTCGTTTTCTTCTGCTCCATCAGAGGCTGGGCTCTCCTGTTTTTAGTCTCCCCATTTTCGGCAGGCAAGTCTTCTTTAGTCTCTTGGTTGGCCACTTCCGCCTGTTTTCCCTTTGCTCCTCTTTTCCCTTTTGTTTGCACTTTTTTGTCTGAAGATTTATCCTTTCCCGCCGCCTTTTTTGGCTTCGTTTCCACTTTTGCAGGAGCCGGTTTAGCTGACAACCTCGCCGATCTCCTCTTGGGCTCCTCCTGCGCCGCCCCTCGGCGGAGCTGACCTTCCTCGCGGGCATCGTGGCGGCGGGGCGGGCGAGAGCCGTGTGCCTGAGGGCCCGGCGCGCCGAGACCCTTCGCGAAGCTGAGTAGCCTGACCGCGGCCGCTCCTCCCGCCGCCCGAGCTGCTGGGACCCGCAAAAAAGCATCAGTTCTTCTGTCCTCAGCTTTCTTCACAGTCCAACTCTCACATCCATACATGACCATGGGAAAAACCATAGCCTTGACCAGACGGACCTTTGTTGGCAAAGTAATGTCTCTGCTTTTTAATATGCTGTCTAGGTTGGTCATGACTTTCCTTTCAAGGAGTAAGCGTCTTTATTTTCATGGCTGCAATCACCATCTGCAGTGATTTTGGAGCCCAGAAAAAGAAAGTCTGACACTGTTTCCACTGTTTCCCCATCTATTTCCCATGAGGTGATGGGACCAGATGCCATGATCTTAGTTTTCTGAATGTTGAGCTTTAAGCCAACTTTCTCACTCTCCTCTTTCACTTTCATCAAGAGGCTCTTTAGTTCCTCTTCAGTTTCTACCATAAGGGTGGTGTCATCTGCATATCTGAGGTTACTGATATTTCTCCCGGCAATCTTGATTCCAGCTTGTGCTTCCTCCAGCCCAGCGTTTCTCACGATGGACTCTGCATAGAAGTTAAATAAGCAGGGTGACCCTAACCCTAACTCTAACCCTAACCATCTCTTAAAGAATTTTCCACAGTTTATTGTGATCCACACAGTCAAAGACTTTGGCATAGTCAATAAAGCAGAAATAGATGTTTTTCTGGAACTCTCTCGCTTTTTCATTGATCCAGTGGATGTTGGCAATTTGATCTCTGGTTCCTCTGCCTTTTCTAAAACCAGCTTGAACATCTGAAAGTTTACGGTTCATGTATCGCTGAAGCCTGGCTTGGAGAATTTTGAGCATTACTTTACTAGCATGTGAGATGAGTGCAATTGTGCAGTAGTTTGAACATTCTTTGGGGTTGCCTTTCTTTGGGATTGGAATGAAAACTGACCTTTTCCAGTCCTGTGGCCACTGCTGAGTTTTCCAGATTCGCTGACATATTGAGTGCAGCACTTTCACAGCATCATCTTTCAGGATTTGAAATAGCTCAACTGGAATTCCATCCTCTCTACTAGCTTTGTTCATAGTGATGCTTCCTAAGGCCCACTTGACTTCACATTCCAGGATGTCTGGCTCTAGGTGAGTGATCACACTGTCGTGATTATCTGGGTCGTGAAGATCTTTTTGTACATTTCTTCTGTGTATTCTTGCCACCTCTTCTTAATATCTTCTGCTTCCGTTAGGTCCATACCATTTCTGTCCTTTATCAAACCCATCTAAGAGCCTCTACTTCCTCATCTATAAAATAAGGATAAAACTGCCTAGTGGAGGCCTGTTTTTTGAATTTTAAATTAGCAGTTACGGCACACACTGAATGTCCTGCACTGTGGGCACCCAGGACAGGGTAAGCTGGTGGTGGTGTGACTGGTAACCAGTAGAGGGCACCAAACTACTCCATAAACGAGGCTGGCCTGCCATACTCAACCACAGATGCAACAAAGCCTTTACCTAGGCAAAGCCAGTGGGGGACACACACACACACACACACACACACACACACACTCATACACATCTTCGTTGAAAAGTCAGAAATTACGCTTTACACCGTACTATTGGGCAGGGGGTTCATTTATTAACAAAAGCAGCTTGGGGTAATGGAACGAGCACCCAGAAGGAAGGGAAGCCCGTCCCGGGACAGGGGTTCTTGTTCGTGCTCTGTGACCCTGGGAAAGTCTGGACCCTTTTTTGAAGCCCAAGAGGGCTGAAGCAGTTGATCTCTAAGGGACCTTCTAGATGTCTATGACTAAGATTCTGGGACATGTATTTCACGAAGCATGCAGGTGGTCAGGGTTGCAATGGGGAGAAATGGACTGAATGACCTCTGGATGCCCTCCTGGGGCTGCGATCTGACGTTTGTACACAGTCACGGGAAGCCTCGCACGGGCTAATCCTAGCCTCACAAAGGAGTGCGGTTAGAGTCGCTGGGTGGTGGCGAAGTTTTCCTACACGCAGTCATGATGCTTATCATCTTTTGTGCAGGCTGCTGCTGAAGCCGCAGAGACCACCCAGCCTGACAAAGAAAGGAATTCTTGTCTGCAGTTGACAGCTTTCAGGCTGACGGCTTTCCATTTGCCCCGGAGGCTGTCACTTGCAAACAATGGCGAGGAGCAGGGTGGCTCTCACCTGAGACGGGGGAAGGGGGGTCACTGCGGTCTCTCCTCCGGGACGTGGAGGATGTAAGCCAGCAGCTGGCATGCAGGAGCCGTGCCTGGAGAGGCTGTGGAGGATTATTTCCTGTGTAGATGGGGTTGTACTCTACAGATCAGAAAGCAGTAAGTGCTTGGCACATTACTGTTCATTTAAAAAAATTATAATGAATTATTGATACACACAAAACATAGATTAATCTCAAACCTCAAATGGAGTGAAAGAAGCCAGACACAAAAGGTTACATACTATATAATCCCATTTCTGTGACCTTCTAGAGAAGATAAAACTTAGCTATATGGTGCTAGAAATTAGATCAATGGCTGATTCCTTAGGAGGGGGAGAAGCTGACTGCAAAGGAACAGAGAAGAACTTTCAAGGAGGTGAAAACTCCATGTCTTAATTGAGTGATGACGAGATGGTGCACCTTTGTAAAACTGAACTGTTTACATAAAATCACTGCATTTGATTGTCTGCAAATTATATTTCAATAACACTGATTAAAAAACTGAACTGCAAAAACAAGTTTAGGGACTTCCCTGTCAGGCCAGTGGTTACAACTCAGCATTTTTTACTGCTGTGGGCCTGGGTTCAATTCCTGGTCAGGGAACTAAGATCCCACAAGCCACACGGCGCAGTTAAAATAGAAGCAAAAGCAAATTTAATGACTTTCTTATTATCAAAAGAAACACACACTGGGCGTTCTCTGGTGGCCAAGTAGTTAGGATTCTAGGCTTTCACCGTAGGGGAACTGAGATAGCACAAAGGTGCGCAACTCAGCAAAAAAAAAACAAAAAAACTATGCTCACATTAGAAGACTGAGAAAATACAGGTATGTTTAAACAAAAATAAAGAAAAGTCATCCATAATCCCATCACCCAGAAGTAAACATGGTTATCATTTCGATAAGGCTAGTGTCAGACCTTTATTATCACAGAAATGAAATAATAATCTGCATTAATTTATTTGTGCATTAAATAGCCAACATAGGTACATAGTTACAAAAGGGCATAAAGTAAAAACTAAATCTCTTTCCCAGTCCCCCTTTCTAGAAGCAATTACTTCCATCATTCACTTGTATATCCTCCTGGAGATATGTTATACGTTTACAAGAATATATGTGAAATGTTCATGAAGGAAAGATGGTAGCATACTCTGTGTACAATTTTCACCTGTATTAATCTACATTTTAATATGACATGAATATCCTTCCATGTTATTGAAATTTTCTACAGTGTCATTTTTAAGCAACTTTTGATTCAAGTAGAACATAAAAATCTAAAATTATAAGTGTAAAGTTCAAAGTGTTTTCATATATTGAATCTACTTTTATATCAAGTACCAATGAACCAAGAACTTCCAAATGTTCAAGCTGGATTTAGAAAAGGCAGAGGAAGCAGAGATCAAATTGCCAACATCCGTTGGATCATAGAAAAAGCAAGAGAATTCCAGAAAAACATCTACTTCTGTTTTATTGACTACACCAAAGCCTTTGACTGTGTGGATCACAACAAACTGTACATTCTTCAAGAGATGGGAATACCAGACCACCATACCTGCCTCCTGAGAAACCTGTATGCAGGTCAAGAAGCAACTGTTAGAACCGGACATGGAACAATAGACTGGTTCCAAATTGGGAAAGGAGTACGTCAAGTCTGTATATTGTCATCTTGCTTTTTTAACTTATATGCAGAGTACATCATGCAAAATGCCAGGCTGGATGAAGAACAGGCTGGAATCAAGATTGCAGGGATTAATATCAACAGCCTCAGATACACAGATGACACCACCCTTATGGCAGAAAGCAAGAGGAACCAAAGACCCTCTTGATGAAAGTGAAAGAGGAGAGTGAAAAAGCTGGCTTAAAACTCAACATTCAGAAAACTAAGATCATGGCATCTGGTCCCATCACTTCATGGGAAATAGATGGGGAAACAATGGACACAGTGAGAGACTTTATTTTTGGGGGCTCCAAAATCACTGCAGATGGTGACTGAAGCCATGAAATTAAAAGACACTTGCTTCTTGGAGGAAAGCTATGACAAACCTAGACAGCATTTAAAAAAGCAGAGACATTACTTTGCTGACAAAGGTCCATCTAGTCATAGCTATGGTTTTTCCAGTAGTCATGTATGGATGTGAGAGTTGGACCATAAAGAAAGCTGTGCACTGAAGAACTGATACTTTGGAACTGTGGAGTTGGAGAAGACTTTTGAGAGTCTCTTGGATCGCATGGAGATCAAACCAATTATTCCTAAAGGAAATCAGTCCTGAATATTCATTGGAAGGACTGATGCTGAAGCTGAAGCTCCAATACTTTGGCCACCTGATGTGAAGCACTGATTCTTTAGAAAAGACCCTGATAGTGGGAAAGATTGAGAGCAGGAGGCAAAGAGGATGACAGCATGAGATGGTTGGATGGCATCACCGACTTGATGGACATGAGTTTAAGCAAGCTCCAGGAGTTGGTGATGGATAGGGAAGCCTGGCATACTGCAGTGCACGGGGTCACAAAAAGCTGGACATGACTGAGCCACTGAACTGAACTGAATATAAAACAACAGGTCATTACCAGCGTTCCAAAAATCCTTTCACTGTCTCCTCAGTTCAGTTCAGTTGCTCAGTTGTGTCTGACTCTTTGCGACCCCATGAACCACAGCACACCAGGCCTCCCTGTCCATCACCAACTCCTGGAGTCCACCCAAACCCATGTCCATCAAGTCAATGATGCCATCCAACCATTTCATTCTCTGTCGTCCCCTTCTTTTCCTGCCCTCAATCTTTCCCAGCTTCAGGGTCTTTTCCAATGAGTCAGCTCTTCGTATCAGGTGGCCAAAGTATTGGAGTTTCCACTTCAACATCAGTCCTTCTAATGAACACCCAGGACTGATCTCCTTTAGGATGGACTGGTTGGATCTCCTTGCAGTCCAAGGGGCTGTCAAGAGTCTTCTCCAACACCACAGTTCAAAAGCATCAATTCTTCTGTGCTCAGCTTTCTTTATAGTCCAACTCTCACATCCATACATGACCACTGGAAAAACCATAGCCTTGACTAGACAGACCTTTGTTGACAAAGTAATGTCTCTGCTTTTTAATATGCTGTCTAGGTTGGTCATAACTTTCCTTCCAAGAGGTGAGCATCTTTTAATTTCATGGCTGCAATCACCATCTGCAGTGATTTTGGAGCCCAGAAAAATAAAGTCAGCCACTGTTTCCCCATCTATCTGCCATGAAGTGATGGGACCGGATGCCATGATCTTAGTTTTCTGAATGTTGAGCTTTAAGCCAACTTTTTCACTCTCCTCTTTCACTTTCATCAAGAGGCTCTTTAGTTCTTCTTCACTTTCTGCCATAAGGGTGGTGTCATCTGCATATCTGAGGTTATTGATATTTCTCCCGGCAATCTTGATTCCAGCTTGTGCTTCTTCCAGCCCAGCATTTCTCATGATGCACTCTGCATATAAGTTAAATAAGCAGGGTGACAATAGACAGCCTTTGTGTACTCATTTTCCTATTTGGAACCAGTCTGTTGTTCCACGTCCAGTTCTAACTGTTGCTTCCTGACCTACATACAAGTTTCTCAAGAGGCAGGTCAGGTGGTCTGGTATTCCCAGCTCTTAAAGAATTTTCCACAGTTTATTGTGATCCACACAGTCAAAGGCTTTGGCGTAGTCAATAAAGCAGAAATAGATATTTTTCTGGAACTCTCTTGCTTTTTCGATGATCCAGTGGATGTTGGCAATTTGATCTCTGGTTCCTCTGCCTTTTCTAAAACCAGCTTGAACATCTGGAAGTTCATGGTTCACATATTGCTGAAGCCTGGCTTGGAGAATTTTAAGCATTACTTTACTAGTGTGTGAGATGAGTGCAATTGTGCGGTAGTTTGAGCACTGTCTCCTAAACACTGTCTCCCGTCCTGCGAAAGAAGCCACGATCCTGACTTCTAATTTCTAATGAGTTTTGCCTGTTTTTTTTTTTTTAACTTTACACATTATTTATATACTAATAATAGAATTACACAGTATTTATTCTTACATCTGTATTCTTTCACTCCACAGTATATGAATGAGATTAGCTCATGTCATTGCATATAGCAACATTTCATTCACACCTACTGCCATAGAGTATTCCTTTGTATAAATATATCACAATTTATCTATCCATTCGGCTGTTGATGGACACAGGGGATGTTTTCAGGTTTTGGCTATTATAGCTGTTCATGTTCTGTAGAACATGAACATTCTGTAGATGTCTTTTGGTGAACATATGTGTGCATTTCTGTTGCATACATGGCTAGGAGTGCAACTGCTGGGTCATAGATATGCATGTATTCAGCATTAGAAGAAAAAAAGTCTCCAAAATGGTCACACCAATTTAAACTCTCTCCTGACTGTGAGAGTTCCAGCTCCTCTACATTCCACCTACAAAGCCAGTTTTAATGGCCATATAGCATTTCTTATTTTACACAAATATGCCATACTTTATTTTACCTGTTTCCTGTAGTCCAGGGATTCCTAACTCTTTTGGGGCCATAGGCACACTGATGTTCTGACAAAACTTGAGGACTCCTTGTCCGAATATGACATAGTAAAATATGGCTTTACTATTAACATGCTAAGTGATAATACCTAGCAGCAGGTCTAATAATCACAGTAACATCAAAATTCCAAAGTGAGCATCAATATTAAAATGCTTATTGGCCTTTAGTGTTGCTTCTCCTATGAAATGCGTATCTTAGTTTTTGCCAATTTTTTTTTTTTAGTTTTTGCCAATTTTTAATGGCCTTTTTATTTCCAAATTTTTATATAAGCACTCATTTGTTATAGATATTACCCATCTCTGTGAAATGTTACAATTTTTTATTTGTCATTAGCTTTGCCATTATGTTTGTTTTTAAATAATAGCTTTATTGAGGAAAATTTATATACCATAAAATTCACCCTTTTTAAAGTAGAGACTTTGGTGGCTATTAGTATACATCAGCGTGTTTTCAGGGCTTATCCATGTCATTGCAGGTATCACTATTTCATTCCTTTTTATGGCAGAATAATGCCCCTTGGTATGGCATGGCAGATCAGATTTTTATCAGTTGATAGTCAGGTGGGTTGTTTCCATTTTTTAATTATTATGAATAATGCTGCTATGAACATTCAAATAGCAAGTTTTTCTCGGGACATGTATTTTCATTTATGTTGGGTATATACCTAGGAGTGTAATTTCTGGGTCATATGATAATTCTACATTTAAACACTGCTAGACCATTTTGCAAAATGGCCACATCATTTAAAAGTTCCACTAGCCATGTATGAGATGTTTATGGTTTTTTAATAAATTAAAAAATTTAATTTTACATAGAAAAATAAGTCAAATCTGTGTTTTTCTTTATGCTTTTGTCTTTGAGTTATTCTTAGAAAGACTTTCACCATTCCAAAATTATAGAAATAGCCTCCTATACACACACACACACACATTCTTTTAGTACTTCTGTGTTTTTCCTTTTTGTAAATAGAAGCTTTAAACAACCACTTGGAATCTACATTATACAATGCCAGGCCTTCCTACTCTCTCTGCCATTTTTAATAGACTCTTTTTTTTTGATAGATTTCTTAATCCAGTTCTGTCTGCCTTATAATTAACAGCAATTTCCCTCAGATTCAGAGGTATGGTGAATTGTGACTAGACTCTTTTCTTGTTTCTTCAGTTTTTATGGTTGTTTGGGATAATTCTAGCCATGTCTTTCTTCTTTCTGACACAGGATTTTTAAATAGAGTGCTCATCTGAATGCATTTCTCAGCAGTATAAACATTTTATCAGAACTGAGGAGAAAAGGATATGGATGGTGTTCTAGACACACTTTATTGCATGTGTCCTGCCTTTTCCTGCTTTCATCATCTTTAGAGTGAAGAGAAACTCTGTGCTCGGCAGGAAGACAAAGGCTGTCAGATAAGTGCTGAAGGGACTAGCCAGGGCTGAGAGAAGTGTGGGCATCTCTGGGGAACATTCGGTGGGTTTTCCAGCCTGTCCTGTTTTTCCTCATTCTACCCACCACCTCAGAACCAGAAAGTAGACTGTTTCCACTTGAAACAGTGTAATGAAGCCTTATACTTCCAAATTCCCACACCATTTTTATTCTGTTTTATCCTTATCACAGTCCGGGGAGGTGAGACAGGACCAGGGTTTATGAGCCCCATGTCACAGATGAAGAAACAGGGGAAATGCTGAACCCATAAGCCTGGGACCTGGTAAAGCAGGATCTTAACAGTCCAGGACTCCTGACTCAGAGCCTCGAAAACCCCCGTTCAGCAGGCAAAGAGGGTCAAAGGTCCAGGGTGTGCACACACAGCCCTCAAAAGGAATGTGGGGTTTTGTGGTTTGGGTTTTTCTCCCCCTTTCTAAGCACGCTTCGCATGCCAGCCAAGGGTGTGCGTGTGTGCGTTGGGGGATGGGAGGGGTGAGTTTCAGCAGTGCAGGTCCTTCCCGAGCCGTTTCATAAAGGACGTCAGAGCACGGAACATGGGATGAAGCTCACAAGTCCCTTCTGCTCGTCTGGTGTCTTATCAGCGCCCAGCGTCCACAGGGGATGACGGCATGAGCCTCAAGCTGATGGTAGGGGCTGGGTGACATGACCCATCCAGGGGTTTACTGTGACGCGCACCTGAGCTTCAGACAGAAGCTCTGTGACAACAGAGAGGGCCACACTCCGCTTCATGGGCCCCCAAATTAAAGCTGGTAGGTGAGAGCTCAGAATCCCAGCCCTGGACTCCGGCATCCTAGTCCCTGGCAGAGATCCCTGCCACCTCTCTGGGCAGACCTGCACCCCTGCTTCCAGGCAGGCATAAAATGCCATATAAAATGTTGCACCAGGGATTCCTCTGGCAATCCAGTGGTTAAGACTCAATGCCTCCACTGCAGGGGGTCAGGTTCAACCCCTGGTCTAGGAACTAAGATCCCACATCCCTCTTGGCCAAAAAAACCAAAACATAGAACAGAAACAATGTTGTAACAAACTCAATAGAGACCTTAAGAAAATGGCCCCTGTTAAAAAAACAAAATGTTAAACCCAAGTACAGCTGTCTTTGTCTGTGTGCCATTAGACGATGTTTCAACCCAACATAAAATCACTGGTGGCTCAGACGGTGAAGTGTCTGCCTGTAACGCGGGAGACCTGGGTTCAATCCCTGGATCAGGAAGATCCCCTGGAGAAGGGAATGGCAACCCACTCCAGTATTCTTGCCTGGAAAATTCCACGGATGGAGGAGCCTGGTAGGCTACAGTCCACGGGGTCGCAAAGAGTCAGACACGACTGAGCGACTTCACTTTCTTTCTTTTCTTTCTTCCTTTCGACCTGACAAAATGAATGGGCTCTTATTACCAAATCCTTGTAATTCCTCAGTCAGCTTGTCTGAGCCCCAGTTCTGGGCCCTCTGCGGCTGGGTGTTCACCTGTGGCTGACGGATGCTGCACATTCAGGATTAAAAGCACGCAGAACTGGAAGGTGGCTTTGGTTTTCACAATGGCCACAGGTGTTCTGCTCTGCCTCGCTGCTTCTCCCTTTATACGCTTTGCCGAACGACACGGATGATGGTGAAGACGGGTCTACCTCTCTGAGGTGTTACATAGCAAGGACGATGTGCTCTGTGGGGCAGCTTTCATTTGCCTCCCTGTGTTTTCCCTGGGAAAGCGGGACTCTTAAAAATAGCTTCAAAACTTTGAGTTGGGGGAGGGGGGCAGTTCAGCTTCTAAACTTAGTAAGAAAACATTAGGAAAAAATTAGAGTGATGTATAAAGAAAAGTCACACAGGACATGTATAAGACTAGGGTTGAAATTTGCTGGTGATGGCCAGAGAATAGTAAGAAAGAAACCAAACTGTATTTTTCTTTAAAACAGGCAAACCTCACCACGAAATGCATGCTTTTTGCCATCTGACATCATTACAAATAAATACAGTTTCCCAAATGGAACCTTTCCATTTTTTATTCTCATCCTTCAAGTTTTCCTGAAAGACTGGGCTAGAAGATGTAATTTCCCAGTTTGGGTCTTAGTTTCCCTGTCTATAACATAGAAGGACTTTGAACACAGAACCACGCAGGATCCTTCTAGTATAGTTTCTATTATTTTTACATAAATTCAGCTTAACACACACCACTGAACCCTTATCCTAGATCATTTCTTGTTCCTGGCTCTGAGCATGCAGAAGATGCTTGTTTCCTGCCCACAAGGAGCCACTGTTCACTGGGGCGGATGAGACCAGTGGAGAGGCTTGTAATTCAAAGCCAAGCCTGGTATACACACAGTCAAGGGATGCAGACAGCCAAAGACTGATAGGAGGAGGGATGCTGGCCTTGAATGATAAGGTAAGGGGTGTGCAGTTCATTTGGCAGGAACTGAGGAGCCACTGAAGGCCTGAAGGAAGAGATGTAATGTCATCAGAATTGTACTTTAGGAATATGAATCTGGCAAGATGGGACTACTGGCTTTCCTAAGGGTCCCCCCAGGTGGCAAATGGAGGTACTGACAGTAGAACCCACACAGGCTGACCCCCAAGCTTGGGCAAATAACTCTCCAAGAAAGCCACAGAAACACTCTAGATAAGCTTCAAAGCAACGACTGCCTAGACTGTTTAGACCAGCATCCTATCCAAAGGATACACTAGGGGAAAATAACCTCTGCCAGGAAGGGCTGAAGATTTACTGCCTAACTCCTAAGTATCGAAAGCTGACCCCAAAATATATGTCCACACCCTAATCCCTGGTGCCTCTTGTGTGGCAAGAGACAAGAATAAATTAAGGATCTTGAGAGGTGGAATTTACCCTGGATTATTCAGACAGCCCTACATGCAATCACATGCATCCTTACAAGACAGACACACAAAGGAAAGGAGGAAGAAGCCATGTGACCACAGAGACTGGTGTGACGTGGCCACGAGTTAAGGAAAGCCTGGGCCCACCAGAAGCTGGAAGAGGCAAGCCATGGATTCCCCTGAGAACTCCAGAGAAGAGCGTGGCCTTGCAGCACCTTAAGTACACACATCTGGCCTCTAGAACTGTGAGCAAATAAACGCCTGCTGTCTTAAGCCACCGAGGCGATGGTCATGTGTGACAGCAGCCACGAGAAACTAACATACAGATCACTTTTTGTTACATTTAATTAATTCACTTGAATTGGTAACGCATGCATGCAGGGTCAACACTCTGAAAGGGGAAAGGATAAATAATGAAAGGGAAATCTCCCTCTTTTCCACACCCACCAGTCACCATTTTCCTCATCAGATGAACATTAAATCTTGTGTATGTGCGCCTACAGATGTGCAAATTTCCCCCAAATTATGTGGGAGGTAGCATGTGGTCATGGGGTAACAAAAATAGACCTTATTCTTGCAGACAGACAGAGGGACCTGGTTCAGATTCCACCCCAATTCCAACCCATATACGGAGATGCTCTGGACAAGCTCCCCAACTTTGAAGAGACTGTGTCTTCCCCTCTGTGAGGTGGAGACTGGGACTGCGATGAGGATGGAATGAGATGACGCGGGTGAAGCTCCCAGCAGAGAGAGGTGTGTGAAGTACGGTCGCTGCTGCCCGCCTGGCCTGTTGGGGGCGCTTCTGAGCTCAGCCCTCAGGATCAGTCAGCACCTCTTCTGCTAGCAAGCCTTGAGAGACGGCTGCATTCTTGTCATTCCAGGGTTGTTTCTGATGATCTGTCTGTCTGTGGGCCCTTCTTTCAGTGTTGATGGAAAACCAAGGGTATGTAACATCAATAAGCCAATTCTTAAAACCATAAAGAGAAAGCAAGGAACATGAGGAAAGTAAGGAACCGACGTGCCTGGGCTACACGGACAGGATTCCGGGCTTCAACCCACACTGTTCCTTCACCTGCGGGAGTACAGGTGAAGGAGTACAAAAATTCCAGTCGCAACTCTGCATTGGGGTCTTCAGTGTAACAGAAAGACTGAACTGAACTGAAGGCCACCATTTACTTTTACAGATGAGGAAAATTGGAACCCAAAAGAGACAAATTACTTGCCTAAATTTACACAAGGAGTCAGTAGCTGAGGCTGAAACTCAGCCTTCAAGAGACAGCCCTTTTCTCTTTAGCACACTGATGAGACATAGGTGATAAACCATCATATACTATGTAAATGTCATTTGAGGTCACTGGTCTTAATGATGGCTGGACCTTGGCCTACCTGTTTGTTTTTCTAAAGCTCTATTCAAAATGGATGCAAGCCCCAATCTTCTGCTTTTCAGCCTTCGAAGGAAGAGTTAAGGGGGTATGTCAATTACCCTGACAAGAACTATGAGCCTCTGGTCCTAATTCCCAACGGCTGCTCCCCAACCTGTGTGCCCTGGATCAGGAATGCAGAGAATGAGCCGTGTGCAAGGCCACTTGACCTTCTGCAGCAGGGCATGGCGATGCAGACAGGGCAAGGGCATCTTCTCAGTTCAGGTCAGTCGCTCAGCCATGTCCGGCTCTTTGCAACCCCATGAACCACAGCACACCAGGCCTCCCTGTCCATCACCAACACCTGGAGTCCACCCAAACCCAGGTCCATTGAGTCGGTGATGCCATCCAGCCATCTCATCCTCTGTCGTCCCCTTCTCCTCCTGCCCCCAATCCCTCCCAGCATCAGGGTCTTTTCCAATGAGTCAACTCTTCCTATCAGGTGGCCAAAGCACAGGAGTTTCAGCTTCAGCATCAGTCCTTCTAATGAACACCCAGGACTGATATCCTTTAGGATGGACTGGTTGGATCTTCTTGCAGTCCAAGGCCAAGGGACTCTCAAGAGTCTTCTCCAACACCACAGTTCAAAAGCATCAATTCTTCAGTGCTCAGCTTTCTTTATAGTCCAACTCTCACATCCATACATGACCATGGAAAAACCATAGCCTTGACCAGATGGACCTTTGTTGGCAAAGTAATGTCTCTGCTTTTTAATATGCTGTCTAGGTTGGTCATAACTTTCCTTCCAAGGAGTAAGCATCTTTTAATTTCATGGCTGCAGTCACCTCTGCAGTGATTTTGGAGCCCCCAAAAAATAAAGTCAGCCACCGTTTCCACTGTTTCCCCATCTATCTGCCATGAAGTGATGGAACCAGATGCCATGATCTTAGTTTTCTGAATGTTGAGCTTTAAGCCAACTTTTTCACTCTCCTCTTTCACTTTCATCAAGAGGCTCTTTAGTTCTTCTTCACTTTCTGCCATAAGGGTGGTGTCATCTGCATATCTGAGGTTACTGACATTTCTCCTGGCAATCTTGATTCCAGTTTGTGCTTTATCCAGTTCAGCGTGTCTCATGATGTACTCTGCATATAAGTTAAATAAGCAGAGTGACAATATACAGCCTTGACGTACTCCTTTTCCTATTTGGAACGAGTCTGTTGTTCCATGTCCAGTTCTAACTGTTGCTTCCTGACCTGCATACAGGTTTCTCAAGAGGCAGGTCAGGTGGTCTGGTATTCCCAGCTCTTAAAGAATTTTCCATAGTTTATTGTGATCCACACAGTCAAAGGCTTTGGCGTAGTCAGTAAAGCAGAAATAGATGTTTTTCTGGAACTCTCTTGCTTTTTCAATGATCCAGTGGATGTTGGCAATTTGATCTCTGGTTCCTCTGCCTTTTCTAAAACCAGCTTGAACATCTGGAAGTTCATGGTTCACATATTGCTGAAGCCTGGCTGGGAGAATTTTGAGCATTACTTTGCTAGAGTGTGAGATGAGTGCAATTGTGCAGTAGTTTGAACATTCTTTGGTATTGCCTTTCTTTGGGAATGGAATGAAAACTGACCTTTTCCAGTCCTGTGGCCACTGCTGGGAATCTTTTAGTGGCAAACAATTCTTACTTGGGCTAGGTAAACATTCTTTGAACCCACACACACCTCTCAAACCCCTGTCTCCATGACTTGGACTTTATTCTCTCCAAATTGTATGAAACTTAAAAACAACTTGGGAGGTTTCTAATAAATGTCTACCACCATCCAAAATGAAATGTCTTCTTTTTTTTTTACCTATTATTCAAAATAAAAAAATATACTATCTGGGTAAACAAGGCTGTTTACATTGATGGGGGCGGGGGGGGGGGTGGTATTTGAATTAGCAGGAATGGGCAGAGAGGAGATAGGCCACCCAACCCTACAACTACTAGATAGATCCAATACTGTTTCCCCTATCTCATAACTAGAGATGCCAGAAATAAATGAATAATTAAACTCAGTAGAATTTAAAAGAGTCAATCAATTTTCATTTACAACAGATTAGTCTCGAATGAAGATGACTATAGGGAGGTCTCCTGGAAACTACCAGTGTGTTTTATACTTCCATTTGTTTTCACGTTACTAAGCAGCATCCTTTCATTTCAGCTTGAAGAACTTGTGTCAGCACGATGATTCTTATTTCAGCGAAGCTTGACCATGACGGTTGCAAAACAAAAATCTTCCAACCCTAACATTCTCTTCACATTTACTGGCGGACATTTTACTGTAAGTGAGAGCCTTTTCCTCCTGTTTGTTCATCCATTTATTATTGGTCTATTTATTATCAGTACAGATTCACAGAATCCTATTTTTCAATGGTCTGTTGTTCCTTATTTCCTTAATTATTTTGATGCTCAAATTATCCCAGATTGGCTGGCAGGCTCCTCTTCAAGCAGATTCCCGTGTCCTTTTGACTTGCCCCCATCTTTTTTTTTTTGAGCACTGCTTTACTTTCTAGCACTGGATATACCAAGCTCATCTTGTGGAAAAAAAAGAAAGCATGGAGATTAGAAAAAGATAAAGGGGCATTTACAGATCAGTAAAGATGACTGTGCATTGGCAAAGTACGGTAGTAACCAAGAATAATTATTCTAAGTTTTTAACACATAAAGAAATAACTATGCACAGAAAAAAGAAAAGAACTGAAGAAAATGCTGGGAAACTAGAAGACACTCTATATAGGGATTATGAAAATTTTTTTCATATTGGTTTTTTTCTTAAAAATCATGTGTTGAGCCAGCCTCTGAGAACATTACATAAGGACTTATAAGTATGCTAACAAACACTATTAAAAATCAGTGAAAACAATTCATCCACTATTCTATGAAAACAAAGCCCGGTGGTATGCCACACACACCAGGGCACAGAGAACGGGCTGCTACACCCGGTTCTGCCCTGTATCCCTGGGTAACTTCAGGCAATTCACTTAATCAATTTGGGCCTCAATTTCTTCATCTGAGAAAGGAGATATACTAATTTCTTCCTCTATCAGCAATGTAATGAGGCTCAAATGAAATCATGTGTGTGAAAAATCCTTTAAAATGCTGCAAAAGTAAATTTTTTAAGAGCTTTAATAAAAAGTTTGCTTAATGCTTTATTGAAAGGCTAACCTTTTAGCAGTTTCCTTTTGTGGTATTTTTCTTCCAGCTTTATTGCGATATAATTGATCTACAGCACTATATGAGTTTAAGGTGTACAGTGTAATGATTTGACATACATATATAATGAAATGATTACCACAATCAGTTTAGTGAATATTCAGCATCTCATGGAGAAACAAAATAAAAGAAAAAAATTTTTTCCTTGTGATGAGAACTCAAGATTTACTCTCTTCACAGCAATATTAATTATATTAATCATGTTGTATATTACATTCCTGGTACTTACTTACAACTGAAAGTTCACACCTTTTCCAATTCCTTCTCCCTTCAAAACCCTAGCAGATTTCTTTTTAAAGTGAGTGACAGAAAAACAGAGGAGTCTCTGTGAGCCTGCTTGAGTTCTGTCTTACAGTCAAGACAGCAGCATCTCCACGGCTGCCCCTTAAATCAGGTTCTGTAAAAGCAACTTTGGTGGGAGGAGTCATGTGCAAGTGATTTACTAGGGAGAGATCTGGAGCAAACTGGTGAGGACATGAGGAAGAAGAATCAGAAGGGAAAGGGGGTCCAGCAAAGGTAAGTATCAAACAAGTCGCTCAGAAAACATCTTTGGCTCACCCCCCAAGGGAACGCTGGCGAAAGTCACACCCCAGAGCTGTCCTAGGAAAGGGCAAGGAGCTGGAGGGTTTACACCTCTGCATCCCTGGTTACCCCTGGTTATGGGGGCAGGGGGGGCGGTAGGCAATCTCCTGGTCACTTCCAGGTCTCCTGGGTGCAGGCAAAACAGGTTGAGTGACTTGCCCAGGGTCACAAAGGTGATCACACAAGACTCCAGCCTTGGGCTGTCTGGGAGAAGTCCCTCCGATGTGACCACAGCCCACAGGCCCCACTGTATGCTGTGTCCTCACTACACTGGGACTAATGCCTTTCCTATCGAGGGCCACTCAACAGGGAATCCTTCACGCGCCACAGACGCTCACAGACCACCGGCTGTCAGCAATCCCAGAGTCACCGTGTGCGTCCCAGGATGCCATCAGCGGCTCTTTCCCCATAGTCACCCTTCTCTTCTAGAATTGTCCAACACAAGGCACCAGGATGGGCTGAATCATGACTTTGTGAATTCCAAAAAGAGACGCCCATGTCTCAGGTACAGGGTGGCCCGTCTCCTGGCTGCAGAGACATTGTTAGTGATTTGGGGAGAGTCAGTTAGATAAACAGGTACCATCCCAAACAAAAGACCTTGTGAGCTCACCTGCTTGGTTCTCCCCTGTTGTATTAATACTTAAGGGCAATTTCCCCACATCCTGCACGCTGAACATGAGCGAACATGTGAAGGAGCAGACACACAGGAGCTCAAGTCACGCAGACCTTGCATGTAGGTAGCGAGAAAGGGTCCGGAGCCCCAGGTCCATGGCCAACCCCCACAAGCTAGCTGAGGGATCTCGGGTAAGTCAGAGAATCTTGCCAGCCCTGAGCATCCCAGTTCATAAAGGGGTTAAAGCAAAAACTACCCCATTCGGGTGCTGGGAGGATCTATGACATGTTTCAAGGGCTTCATAAAGTGCCAAGCTGAATGCACATGTAAAGGTATTGCTATCCACATTTGTCCTCCCAGTGTGATTTTTTACAAAACCAAACACGGTCGCTCCTCTTTCTTGGGATCATTGATCCAACATCCCCAGACACGCAGACGCCAGCCGGGAGTTAGGATATAAACCTGGAAGGCCTCTGGGCTGCTGAACCACATGACAGGCACCTTCTTCACAATGAAGCAACCGGGCTCCAACGCCCAGCGCGTTCTCTTCCCGGCAGTTCTAACGAGCGTCCTTATTGTGTCTGGTTTTTAGAGGAGAAGCAAATAAAGACTCAAGAAGCTGGCCTGCCGACCCTAGGAAAAAGCGGCATTTAACAGCCCGGCAGGAGAGATGTCCGCAAGAGTGTAAGTGACAGCTGCATTCACTCAGTCACGCTCTGCATTGAGAGTCTACACATTCCAGAGCTGCTAAAGACACAAGCCACTAAGAATCAAGCTGCTTTGTGATCTGGGCTCTCTATTTAAGACTGCAGGACTTTGCAATAACTGTTCATGGATTGTAACCTTTAAAAATTGTATAAAAATTTAAAAGACAAAAAAGGGGTGCTGGGATAACTAGAAAAGTTGACAGAAAAATGTCCAACAACACTGGAAACTAAAACAAAAGCACATCACACAATCATAAAGTCTGTGACGTTTAAATTCGCATGTATTTTCTGAAATGAAAACACTTCATGCTGGTGATGATCAGGTAAAACTGGCTCTACACAGAAAACAAAAACTGTATACATTTCTCAAAGGAAAGGTAAAGTGAATTTTAATTAAATACGACATTATGCATTCACTAATAGTGAAATTTTTGAAAACTATACAGGAATGTGAAAATTGCTTATGATACTACATGAGAAGCCATAAGACACTAAAAAAACAATAGCATGCCCAGACCGAATATATTAATAACAGCCCATAACTATATGCCTAAGAAAAAGAGACTGGAAGGAGTGTCACTGTGCTTCCTTCTTTCCTTCCCCTTTTTACACACAGGGAGACTGAGGCCAAGTGGCTGCCCTGCCATTGGGAACCTGTCCCTACGGTTTCCATGTGGCCTACAGGGCCAGCTGAAGGGTCAGGTCATGGAAGGCCTCTGGGGCTGGGGTGGAGAGGACCAGTTCAACATGTGGCCTTGGCACATGCTTCCTCAATGACAGGCCCTGAAGGACAGAGGTAGATCAGACCCCGTGCCCACCCTCAGAGCAGCTGGGAGAAAGAGAAGGCTTCTGCCTGAATTAATCAGAGAAGACATCAAGGAGGAGGTGGCATTTGGACCCAGAATCAGAGTGAGGACACCTGGCATGCTGGAGCCAGTGCATGCCAGCTCGTGAGAGCTGACTGCTAAATTTTCAGGAACATCGAGTGTTGGTGCCTAAACATAGCCATGATTAAAAATAAATTATATGAACTTGTAATTTCATAAATACTATTTGAAACAAAGGTAATACTCAATACGAATCACTTCCAAATTATTTTACTTTACTTTGCTAAGACCTATGTCCTTGCGGTTGTTCTCACCTGTTGTTAACTGTATGGTCTGCACCCACGCGTTCGTTCCCACCTCCATGCTGTTAGTGACACCCTGTCTGTGGCCTGAAACTGGCAGTGGTGGGAGTATTTACACCATGGAAATGGGTGTGATGCTTTGTTGCTTTCTAGAGTCTAGACTCTCGACTTTAAAAAGTGATAGAGAAAATATTAATAATGCAGATTAAATTTAAAGACAGTCATGTCTACGGTTTTTTTAAACATGAATAGCACCAAAATATGAGGAAATACTTCTAATACTCACACTACTATCTGATTCAGCAAAATATTTGTCATTGATGAATAAGTGAAGTTCCATTAATTATTCTTCATTATTTCATTTTTGTCTTACTCATTAATGTAAATGAAAATACCAGCCAACACTTATGAAGGAACTTGACTCTGTGACATGAGTGACTTCTTGGCTGAATTCTGTGGTAACCAAGTATTTGTTTATAGTGTGATTTTGTAACCCTATTATTGTTGATAGAGTTGTACACACTAATAGTGGATTTCACAAGGAACGAAAGTGAAAGTGTTAGTTATCCAGTCGTGTCTGACTCTTTGCGACCCCGTAGACTGTAGCCTGTCGGGCTCCGCTGTCATGGACTTCTCCAGGTAAGAAAACTGGAGTGGGTTGCCATTCCCTTCTCCAGGGGATATTTCTGACCCAGGGATCAAACTCGGGTCTCCTGAGTTTGCAGGCAGATTCTTTACCCACTGGGCCACCAAGGAAGAGCAGCGCTAAAGTTTAAGGTGCATGGAATTTACCAAAAGAGAGTATTTCATGTTATTGTTTGTAAAGTGTGTGCCATACAGCCTTTATATCAGGAAAACATAAACTTACGCACAGGTATCTATGCAGGTATCTTTTTCTAAGAGAGTTTTTGTTAAACATTTACTAACACACCGCTGGCAAGGCTCAGTCAGGAAGAGACAGGGCGGGCACGGGTAGAGAAGCGCATACAGTAGGGATGGTTCAGTGGGCTCTGCAGTAGAGCGAAACTGTGGGAGACGATGCGACTGCTCGCTCTCAGCAGGGGACCAGCATCCTCACCACCCTGGATTCCTCTGGCCTGGGTCCCTGGCCCAAACAGTTCTCGGGAGGAAGGAGGAGGTCCTGGGTGTGGCGGCTCCCGACCTCCCACTGAGTGAGCCTGGCTGGAGATACACTGAGCCCGACCACCCCAGGAGGAAGTGCCCTGGGGCAGCTGGAGAGAGGGACCTTCCACATCCAAAGCATCCCGGGGCTGAAACAGCCAGATCTAGGAGAGCCCAGAGATCTCTGCACACAGTGCCAGCCCTCCTAAGGTCAGAGAGGAGGCAAGCGCTGGGGTGGGAGGTCTGATGGCTGAGCCGTCTCCAGGAGGCCCTGCACACCCAGTCTGGAGCCTGTGCTTCCGCCCTTCGAGAACACACACCATAACCCCTGACTGCGCTGCTTTTCTTGCCCGGTTCTTGCCCGTTTTGTTTTGCTTTTTTTAATATTGGGGGTGGAAAAAGGAAACTTCATCTGACGCAAACCCGTTTGTATTTTGCTTTTTGTTTTTGTATACCTGAAGTATAGTTGACATACAAAATTACATTAGTTTCAAATGTACAACGCAGTGGTTAGGCATTTATATCTAAAACAAATTGACTGCCACAATAAGTCTAGTAATCATCTGGGGCCATACAAAGTAATCACAATGCTACTGACTAAATTCCCTATGTGTATTACACTCCCATGACTTGTTTATGTTATAACTGGAAAATTTCCTCTCAGCCCCCTTCACCTATTTCACCCAGCCCCCCATCCCTCTCCTGCCATTATTACTTTGAATCTCAGTGAGACAGGAAACTCCAGGAAGCTCACTGGACGTGCCCATCCGTAAGTTCCTTTTACCACACTTACCTCACTACTTGTTTTCTACAGTTTTAAATGTCTGTGTCTATAGTCAGATCTTCTTTTAACCCCTGCCCTTATTTTTGTTCCTGGTGTTGTTTGTGTCCTTTTCTCCCCTTAGTTATCCCTAAGACCAAACTATTTTATCAGCTTTTCAAAGAACTGGTTTTTGTTGTGTTGATCATCTGTACTGGGTTTTTAGGCTTGATTTAGTCGTTTCTTTTTCAATAATTTCTCGTTTTAGCTGTATCAGTTTCTTCCTTACACTTCTCTGGGTTTGTTTTACTGCTTTTCTAGCCTCTGGGATTGAAAGTTTGCTGATTCCATTCCTTAAAGCTTTCTCTTTTAATAGTGAGGACAGTTAATGGTATAAATTTCCTTCTGAGTATTACCTTGACAACATCTCACAGATCTGATATCCAATCATTCGACAAATATTTAAGTTCCTTCTATGTACTAGGAACTAAGAAATGGTGCTCCTATCATAGAGTTCTAAATAATGTAATTTCCACTTGGATTTCTCTTTAACTTAAGAGTTATTTATAAGGGTTTTTTTGTTTCCAGGTGTATGGAATTGCAAGGGGGAGGTATCTGTCAATAACTGAATTCTAGTTTTGCATTCAGGTGAGTGAATACAGTTTGCTTGATGGCAGCATTCTGTAGTTCATTGAGATTTCCACTACTTACTATTTTTTAATGTCAAAAAAAGTGACGTATAATACATTCTCAGTAAAGTGCGTTACTTGCGTACAGCTTGATGAATTTCCACAAATATATATGCTTGTGTCCATGCTGTATTACCTAGACCACAGAAGACTTCTTGCCCCTCTCCAGTTAATACCCCTCAGAGTTCCAAATACTAAAAATAAAACTACCATATGATCTGGCAATTCTACTCCTGGGTATATATCCAAAAAAAATGAAAACACTAACTTGAAAAAATACATGCACCTCAATTTCACAGCAACATTATTTGCAACAGCCAAGATATGGAAGCAGTCTTAGTGCCCACCAACAGATGAATGAATAAAGAAGATATGATATATATATATGATGTATGTATGATTCTTCTTGCTTCTTGATATTTTTTCTTTTGTATTTATATATCTAGGATTGAGTTGTTTTCTTTTATTTGCCTTTATTCTAGCTAAAAATGTTGTTGTAAAATTCCTGGTTTACCTGGCTGCTTCAGGATCAGTATGTAAATCAGTGAAGTTAACCCCCTCACACCATACACAAAAATAAACTAAACGTGACTTAAAGACATAAATATAAGACATAATACCACAAAACTCCTAGAAGATAACACGGGCAAAACAGTCTCTGACATAAATCATACCAACGTTGTTTTTTATACCAGTGTTTTCTTAGGTCAATTCCACAAGACAATAGGAATAAAAGCAAAAATTAACAAACGGGACCTAATCAAACTTACAAGCTTTTGTATAGCAAAAGCAACCACAAACAATATAAAAAGACAGCCTATAAACTGGGAGAAAATATTTGCAAATGATGCAACCAACAAGGTCTTAACTTCCAAAATATGCAAAGGGCTCATACAACTCAATAACAACAACAAACAATGCAATCAAAAAATGGGCAGAAGACCTAAATAGACATTTCTCCAAAGAAGACAGACAGATGGCCACTAGAGACATGAAAAGATGCTCAACATCACAAATTATTAGAGAAATGCAAATCAAAACTACAACGAGGGGCCACCTCACACTGGTCAGAACGGCCATCACTGAAGTTTACAAAGAATCAGTGTTGAAGAGAGCGTGGAGGAAAGGGAACCCTTTACACTGTTGGTAGGAATGTACATTAGAGCAATCATGGAAAACAGCATGGCGGTTCCTCAAAAAACTAAAAACAGAGCTGCCATATGATCCAGCAATCTCACTCCTGGGCATATACCCAGACAAAACTACAATCTGGAAAGATACACACACCTCTATGTTCACGGCAGCACTATTTACAACAGCCATGACACGGGAACGACGCAGATGTCCACTGACAGACGAATGCAGTACACCCTCACACGCACGCACTGGAATACCACTCAGCCACGAGAAGACTGACATAATGCCGTTTGCAGTTACTTGGATGAACCTAGAGATTATCATGCAAAGCAAGTCAGAAAGAGAAAGACAAATACCACATGACATCACTTATACGTGGAATCTAAAATATGACATAAAGAGGAGTCTTCCCTACTGGTCCAGTGGTGAAGACTCTCTGCTTTCAGTGCTGGGACTGTGGCTTCGATCCCTAGTCGGGGAACTAAGATCCCACATGCTGCATGGTGTGGCCAAGAATAAACAAATAAACAAGTATCCCTTCTGTGGTAAAAACTTACTGCCATGTTAAAAAAAAATCTCAAAAATTAAAAAAATAAAGTATGGTACCAATAAACAAATCCACGAAATAGAAACAGACTCACTGACGCAGAGAACAGACATGGTTATCAAGGGGAAGGAGGAAGGGGAGGGAAGGATTGGGCGTTTGGGATGAGCAGATGCAAACTAGCACATATGGGACAGATAAACAACAAGGTCCTACTGTACATAGCACAGGGAACTATACTCAATATCCTGTGATAAACTATAATGGAAAAGAATACATAAAAGAATATATATGTGTATAACTGAGTGACTTTCCTATATAGCAGAAGTGAACAAATATTGTAAATAACTATACTTCAATAAAAATTTTTTAAAAAGAAACAGAAATGATCAAGAAAAAAATGCACAGTCATGTTCCTCCTGCCCCAAACCTATCACCCCAGTCCTCCAGGATCAGAACCCAGGAATCTGCATTTTAGCAAGTGTCCCTGGTGATTCTGCAGCTCATCAGATGTGCAAGTCTTCCTGGGTTCCAAGTTTCCATGGGCTACGAACCCAAAAGGTGACTTATCACCACCCCAGGCAGCCTGAGTCCTTCCCTGCCCCCTTCTGAGGACAGCTGTTACCACTGGGGCCTCCCCCTGCCCCACTGCCTCCTCGGCTTTGCTCCTAAAAGTTCGAGTAATGAAAGTGGATGATTTGTCAGAACTGTCAATAAATTTTGGTGGATCTGGTCCCTGCCCTCACTGTACTCATAGGAAGACCGAGGTCAGAGGATGAAGGAGAGGCAGGGCCCAGGAAGAGCCTCTCCTCCCTACCTCTATAATAAGAAAAACATCCCTGCAGAGGGTGATCGCCTAGTCCCAATCTCCTGGGAGCATCAGGAAGATGTCTGTCTTATCACAGAATAAGCATGGCCTTGGGAATCAGACAGACCTGAGGTCCAGTCCCACTTCCTCTCCCTGCAGCAAATAAATGAAGGTTTCTGAGCTTCAGGCCCCCATCTTGAAAATGGGATTAGAGCTGATTAAGATTGTTGTTCAGTCACACAGTCTTGTCCGACTCTTTGCGACCCCATGGACTGCAACATGCCAGGCTTCCCTGTCCTCCAACATCTCCCAGACCTTGCTCAAAGTCATGTCCATGGAGTTGGTGATGCCATCCAACCAGCTCATCCTCTGTCGTCCCCTTCTCCTCCTGCCTTCAGTCTTTATTAGAATTAACATATATGAAGTGCCTGGCACATGGTATGTGAAATAAACAGATGTGATCTTTCGTAGGAGACTCTGCCACCTGCTACACAGGCTGGGTGGCAGGAGCCGAGGGGCAAAGGAGTGTTGGCTTTCCCAGGGCTTTACGTCCTGTTTTCCTTCCTCCTGTGACCTGCATGCCTCCACTCCAAGTCTACCTGGGAGCCCCCCCACTTCCTGAGCAGTGACTGTGGGCTGGGTCCTGTGAGGGGCACTGGAGTTTTGGCCCCTACTGGGAGGGGCGCCCAAGCTGGCAGACGTTTGGGCATGTGAATGGAGAGCTCAGTAAGATCGCCAACTGAGAGTCAGGGGGAGGACGTGGGGGCTGGGGCAGACCTGAGGGGCCAGGAAGGTGGGAGCCAAGAAGAGCAGCGAGCATAAGCCTGGAAGTTCGCAAATGGGAAAGCCCAGGGTCAGGGACTTAGGCAAACACTCCTAGTGGCCCTAAAACCCAGCTGCCTTGCCTCTATTTCAGAGTTTACCTTTTAGGGAAAGCGGAATGGATACACTGTCAATAAAAAGCCTGACAGATATGCAAGGGCTTAGTGTGAACTTGTAGGCAGAAAGCAAATCAAATATGTGAAGCACAGATTCACAGTCTTTTGTATGCCTATCTGAGCTAATATTTCACAAAGAAAGAGGACCCTCCCAGCCTTACCTGCGAATTTGTGATAATAAATGCTGTTTACAAAGCATTGTGGTCTCAAAATCACATCCACGTGGATGCTCAAATGCAAGAGCAAGAACTTGCTTTCAACAGTGCTTTGCTCTCTTCAGGGCCATGCTTGGTGAGTCAGGAGGCCTGTGTTCCAGCCAGACTGTGTCTAACTTGCTCTGAGTCCATCTCTGGGCTTCAGCATCTCTGTCTTGAAATGTGAGCATTAGGCTAATTGCCTCCCAGGGCTCCTTCGGGTTCAGAGTTCTCAGACCTGCCTTCTTTTTTTAGATCCTTGTAACAACCCCGGGAGGCAAACATCATCGTGCCCATTATACAGATGGAGAGACGAGGCTCACAGGTCACCAGAGATTCAGAGGCTGAATCAGAATCCAGAGTCCCAGATTCAGAACCCAGAGTCCCAGACCTTTCCTGAGTACTCCTTCTAGAGAGTCACATATGTACACATGTGCAAGTACATACATACGTGGGAATCAGGGCACATGTTCCCACATGTGCCCCTGGGCTCCCTGCAGTCGTTGCTGGACGCGGCATGTGCAGACTCACGGGCTGGGCCAGGCGTGTTCCAGGCAGTTCCACCCTATGGGGAGTGGGGGTGGAGAGGGAAGGGAGGAGCGGAAAGGGGGCTACACCCACATTTTTCTGCTGCCCGCTGATTTCAGTTGCTGCAGCGCAGGCTCCTGACTGCTGTGTACTTAGCTGAGTCTGAGTGACTCCATACATGGGCAGTGAGCTGGAACGCTTCCCTCCAAGCATCATAGCTGTGAGTTCCTCTCACAGCTGGGGTCCAGGGCTACGGCAGCACCCATGTCCCTTCTTACACATGCACGCAGAAACTAACACATATACATACACACAGGCATGTCACAAATATTTTTCCCCACTCTTGTCCCAGCTTTCTCATCAGTAAAATGGGAGAGAACTCTTTGCCTTGCCAGAGGACCTTCTGAGTTCAGAGACACTGTGGTTAACTTTGCAACCTGTAACGAGCTGGGAAAGACCCTGCTGAGATAATGCTTATCCATGGAATGGCAGAGAATGGGACTTTTTTCCTTTTTCTTATGAAAGGAGCCACATGAGCTTCCTTTGAAGGAGACTACATAAATTTACTCTGGTTTTATCTTAATACAAAATTGATGATTTCAACCTCAGAATCACACTGTCTGGGGTACCCTCCTCCTGCCAACACTGGAACAGTTTGCAGAAAATATCCTGACTTCAGCAGAGGAAGAGTTGATTCGATGGCATCACTGACTCAGTGGACATGAATGTGAGAAACTCTGGGAGACAGTAAAGGACAGAGGGGCCTGGCATGCTGCAGTCCACGGGGTCACAAAGGATCAGATGTGGCACAGAGACTAAACAACAACCCTGATTCCCGATTCAAAAGGGAGACAACACAGTGAGGTGGCGAACAGAGTGGACTCTGGAATGAGACTCCAGGCTTCTAATCGCAGTTCTGTTACTTGCTAATTGTCTCACATTGACTCGGATGTGCCATTAACTGCCTTGTGCCTCAGATTCACTGCCGGGGGCGGGGCGCGGGGGAGACTATAGTGCCTACTTCATTCGATAGCTATGAACATCTGCACATTCAAAACTGCTTGATAAGAGTGGCTATTTCTGATGCACATATTCAAGGTCACTCAGAGCTTCACTACCAGTGCCAAGGCTAGCCCTGAGCGCTCCTGTATCCCCTCCAGTCTACACTGGCTTTGAGGGAACCCTCTGTTTTTGGAGAGAAAGGCAGTGACTCTGCCCCAACTCCCCGTCCACAGCCTTGTCTAAGGTCCCACGGGAGGTTTTAAGGAGGGAAAGTCAAGCTCTCACCGGTTAAAAGCAAGAAGGTGGGGCTTTCTGCACCAGCCTCTGCCAGGGATAGCATCAGTATCACTGTCACCTGTGTCTGGACACGAGCATCTTGTGGCCGAGGATTTGGAAGCCTGAGGGCTGTAAGGACTCAGAAATGTATTGGAAAAGGAATAAACTAAATGAAGGACTGGGCTCCAATTTCTGCTCTGCCCTGACAAGCTGGGCAACCTTGGCAAGTTACGTTACTTCTTTAAGCCTCTGTAGAGAACAACACTGGCTGCAGTTCTTAAGACTAGGATTTCCTAGGATCAGAAATGTCACACTCCCAAGGACGTTGATTAAAAAGCACTTGCTCAGTTTGGTGAAAGTGTGAGGAGAAATCAAACATGGAGGCTGACTCTAAGCTGCTGAGGGCAATCATAAGACCTCAGTACTGAAAGTTTATTTATGATGATAACTTTATTTGCAGTTCAGTCACTATCTAAGAAGCCAAGACACAAAATGTCAAGTCAAGGAAACTGTTCTGAAGGCGGCTGCCCAGAGGATGAAAACCAGAGAGGCTTAAGGCTGTGAAAGAGTCTTGTGGCAAAAGGGCTAAGCACACAGCCTTTGGTGTCAGCCAGACCTAGGTCTGAACCCATGCCTGGCCACTTCCTAACAGCTGATTGACCTTCAGTAACTTCCTCAACCCTCTGCATCTCAGCTTCCTCATCTGTAAAATGAGCATTATAAACATGGCCCGCATGGCTGTGTGCAGGATGACCTAAGGGGATGCAGTGAAAAGCTCCTGGCGCATGATAAGCTCAATAAATGGAAGGTGCTGCTCTCATTTCAGATTCTCTTGCCTGGAGGTGAGAAAAATAAAGCTCAAGTAAAGTTTTGTTTCTTAACAAAGAAGACTTAGGTAGAGAAGGCATTTTATTATTTTAAGTAACCATTAGGGCAAGGACAGAGCCGGCCTCAGGGAGGTCTGGGACCAGGGACTCAGACACCAAGACACTTTGTCCTCAGCTTCTCATCTCTAACTGTTGGCTTCATTCCATCCTGCCACAAACAGGCTTCTCCTTGGGTGACAACACGGCTTCCAAAAGCTCTAGGTTCACATCGCCATCATATCAGGACAGAATTCTTTCCAACGAGCTAAAAGAAATTCCAAGAAAAGGACTCTAATTTGCCTGGTTTGGGTCACATGGTCATCACTGAACCAATCACAGTAGCCAGGAGGTTGGCGTCCTCTGATTGTTTCAGCCTGGATCATGTGCCTAGGGCCTCGAGAGGTGTTTCTTCCTAGAAGAAATGGGGGAAGGAGATGCTGTGCAATTTTTTCGTTAGAGAGTCCAACACGTGGGTGGAGTCAGGGAACAGCTCTCTGCAGCAGGCGCTGCGCATGGCATGAAGCCACTTCTTATTAACACAAGCGCTACATCCTCTTAGCGTGTCTTTGGTGCCATGTTTATCCTAAAATGTACTCTTTGTAGAAACAGCTCAACTTAATACAGCTTAATGCTGCCCAAATCCACCATCTTCAGCTGCTGTTTGCAGAGCTTACACAGTGCTCACGGCAGATGGAGCCCAGGCACGATGGTGGGCTCCCTGGAGGGCTCAGAGGGAATCTTTCCCTGCCTCCGCCCATCACCTCCGGACACAGAGGGGCCCTGGCCTCTGGTTCCTCCACTGACCCCAAGCTGCAGATCTTGAGAAGACTGGGGGTTTTGTACTTAAAGTAAAAAATGATAGCACTAGAAGGGACCCCAGGAACCGCCTGGCCCATTTTACAGGTGGGAAGACTGAAGCCACAGGAGGACAAGGGGCTTGCCCCCCTCTACCGAGGACACAGAGCTCCTTTGGGAACTGTGTCATCATTGAGCACCCTCAGCCTGTGGATATGGTAGGTCCTCAATAAAGGAATATATCTGGGCTCCTGATTCCGTATCATTCTGCTTCCTCTTGAGCTTAAAAATCTTAATTTCTAAATCTAAAGTCCTTTCCCTTTCTAAGGAGGATGGATGCTTTCTAAGGGGGAGGGAGGGTAGGAATGACCAAAATGCTCACAATCCCAGCTGAAGTGCCTGAGAGCTGGTGTGTGGTAATGGGGACAGGCAGACGAGGAGAAACAGAGGGAGCAAGGTGAATATACGGTGGTGATGGTGTTCAGTCCCTCAATTGTGTCTGACTCTTTATGGCTGCAGGGACTATACCTCAACAGGCTCCTTTGTCCATGGGGTTCTTCTGGCACGAATACTGGAGTGGGTTGCCATGCCGGTCTCCAGGGGATCTTCCTGACCCAGGGATGGAGCCCAGGTCTCCTGCGTTAGCAGGTGGATTCTTTACTGCAGAGACACCAGTGAAGCTAAGGCCAATATATACGCGTCATCTTACAATTTATGATTTGGCCCTCTGTGTGACATGCAGGGCAGGGGCTCCCTTCTCTGGACGAAAAGACTGAAGCTCCCAGAGAACAACTGACTTGCTCAGCGTCCTCCCATCCCCTACGCCCCGGCAAACTCTGGAAGCACTTAGACCCCTTCTCTGGTGTTGGAGTCGCAGCTCTGGCTTACCAGTCGTCTGTGGCAAACGCTGTGTTCCCCGCCCACATGCCCACAGCTCCCGCCACTCTGCCGGGGGGCTCTCTCTACTGGTCATTGCCAGCACAGGCCAGATGTGCTGGGGAGTTAGCAGCCCCTCCCTGGCAGCAGTTCTCCACCGCGGGCTGACATGGGCTGGGGGGCGCTGTCTCGCGCCTCAGGCGGGCCAACCCCGAGGTAGACACGCTCATTCCCAGAGCCTGCAGGACATTCACGCTCCGGCTGCTCACAGGGGCCACTTGCCGGGTAGCATGTCATTCACTGTGTTCTTTGCATCCCTGCTTTACTTTCAGGCTTCCTGGCAGCATTTCCTGGGATCCCATCCCAAACACATCAGTTGCCTTAGAGTCTTAGACAAAGTCTTGACAAAGTCTAAGTCAGACCTTTGTTTTAGAGTCTCCTTCTCAGGTAACCTAAACTCAGACAATCGGCTTCGTTTAAAATAAAAGAAGGTGGACCAACTGGCTACGTAATGACAAATACAAACATAAGAAGTGAACTGAGGTCAGGGCTAGAATGCCACAATGCCGGCCTGCCCCTTTCCTGGCCCCACCCGCACCAGTTCTGCAAGCTTCTCCACCACCCATTGGGAGGGCGCTACGTGTGAGAGAGTCACAGGCCACGCTCCTGAGAACCAGCATCGTGCAGGGCTGACTCCATCCCTGAGCCCTGGGTGACACTTTCCCAGGGCTCTCCCAGGCTGTCGGGAGTGAGACAGCACACACTCCGCCTTCTCAGGCAGGCGGCTGGCCTGGCCTGAACTCACATGAATTCCACCTCAGGTCACCCATTGCTGGACTGGCCCTCCCCCACAGGATGACCTGTGTGGGCCTGAGACCAGGGTCGTGGAATGGGCCATGGAATGCTGAAGCAGGAGACAGTCCCAGGGACTGGGAGGGCGGGGGCGGGGGACAAGGTCTGTCCAAGGTCACACAATGCATCAAGAGTGGAATAGGGTGTGAACCTAGGCACTTTTCCTTTCTTTTTGAGTCTGATGTATTTGCTTCTCCCTGTCAGACTGTAGGGAAAAGGAGATGGGAGCACTGAATCGAAGGCAGGCAGACCTCGGCTTAAAACCTGCTTTCACTGGCTGTGTGACCTTAAGCAAGTAACTTGGTTTCATGTGCCTCAGCTTCCACAATCGCTAAGTCGAGATTCCATTACCTTTCTAAAGGCGCTATTGGGAGGCTCAGCAGAGATAAGGGAGGTGGAAGACACCTTGTTCACAAGAGATGCTCAACAAATACCAGGCGACTCTCAGTCTCAGAGGAGATCCCTCCCATCGTACAGGCTCCCACGTGGGTTAAACTCCAGAGTTTAAATAGAAGTATCCTCGCCATCGTCATCATCACTTCTGGAAAGCCTATAGCATGGACTAGTGCAGAATTTCCAGACAGCGTGCTTTAGAATAGGTACTACTTCTCTGTGAGAAAAGGTTCCACCCGAAAAAAAGAACTGCACTCCAAGGACGCCGGGAAAGGGCAGCATTAACACCGACCTGCACGTGCCCTCCACGCCTCCACACATGTGGTCCCCAGGCAGCATCTCCCAGCACATCTGACCATAGAAGTCTTTGTCAGGAGCACTAAATGTCTCCCAGTAGTTGCAGATGCTCCAGGAAGCAGCCTAGGAAACAACCGCTATCCACTGGAAAGGGCACCTGACTGAAGTCAGCTACTGTCCCTTTCTGGTGTGACCTTAGACACGTCCCTGACCTGTATGGGCCTCAGTTTCCCCATGCGTAAAAGAGAGGGGGAGTGGAATCCCTAAGGCTGCTTCCAGTTCTGACATGCTAGGGTCCTGAAGCTCCTTTCCTCCACCCTGAGCTCCCTGCTTATAATCCTGGCTCACCCAGCTCTGGCCAAGGACAGTTCTGGAGAAGGGCAGAGCGCTCTAAGCGGGCTCTGGCAAGCAGCCCGACGGCTGGTCTCACATCTTGCCTTTGAACGTAGGTGGAACGGTGCCGGGCAGGGCCGCACCAGCCTCCTGCCTGAAGAGAAGACAGGAGAGCGGCCGTCCTCCCCTACTTCCTCCTCTACCCCCTTCCGGGACAGTCAGCCGCTGGGGGATTAAGAGTTGGCCCAGCACCCATTCAAGCCATTCAACCAGACAGGAAGCCAAGCTGCTCCTGCCTGCCTGCCTCGGCCGGGCAGGTCGGCAGGATTACACGCACCGCGCTGGGGAATGGCCCAAAGGCGGGCCCCGCCCATCAGGGGAGGCCTCGCCTGGGCAGGACCGCACTGCCCAATGGCCGGGGTGCCCAGGGCCGCCCTCCACCTGCACGTGAATGGTTCGGGGGTCCCAGGGGCACCACGCGTGCCGTCCCTTGCAGCGCCTCCTGAGACAAAGTCCCTGCATCCACACACGCAGCTCCAGCCTGCGTGTAGCAGTCTTTTCTGAGCACGCGGCAGACGGGTGCAAAGGGCAGGCGGGTAAGGACAAGTTCACCTCCCTGAGCCGGAGGCTCCTGAAGGCCTCCGGGGAACAGCATGTCCATCGTCACTGCCTGCTTACTGCAACCATCAAATCCTTAACCAGGAGAATCCGGATCTGCCTTTGAGGGCGACCTCAGACAGAGATGTCTCCGTGGGTTCCCCTGGGCCAATGGGCCAGAGCTGACTGGACAGCCAGGCTCCGTTCAGGGGTGTCCCACAGGGAAATATGGGCATTCATCACATAGCATCCCATGGAGATTACTGCTCCAGGTGGTGGCAAGTGCCCTGAACTCCACTCACGCCTGATTTCAGCCATATCTCTGTGTGTGTGTGTCCGACTCTGGGCGACCCCATGGACGGTAGCCCGCCAGGCTCCTCTGTCCACGGGATTCTCCAGGCAAGAGTACTGGAGTGGGTTGGTGTGCCCTCCTCCAGAGGATCTTCCCAACCCAGGGATGGAACTCATGTCTCTTACATCTCCCGCATTGACAGGCAGGTTCTTTACGACTAGGGCCACCTTGTAAGTGTGGTATTACTGACAGTGTTTTTCTTTTTATAAACTTACTTTTTAAATTGAAATAGCTTCTTTAGCCTTTTGCTAAGCAATAAAATCTATAAAATCATGGGTCTTATACATGCTGGTATTTACTAATACAATAAAAATAATCTCCCAACCATAAAAAATGGTATGTCCATAGACCACCTACAGTCAGCTTGGGAATTATCAGTGGTAAGTGATATAGAATGACACTAGGTAGTCTCTAAGGCCCCTTCAACTTTTGGGAGCTGGGTTTATAGGATACTGAGAACCCTCAATGCCACTGATTCCAAAATTCTCCATAGTCACCTAAGCCAGACCCTCAGGAGTCCTTCCCAGACTCCCCCTGCTTCCTCACTCCTCTGAGGTAGTCACCAGGCAACCCTGCCTCCGGAACACCTCTGCCAACTGGGGGGCCACTGCCTCGGTTCAGGCTTGCCCACTCTCACCCAGCGGTAGCCCTGGCTGGTCTGCCTGGACCTCCTGACTGCCTCCAATCCACTGTCCACCCTGCAGCCAGAGCACTCTTGTGGCCATGCACATCTAAAGCACCTGGAACACAGGAAACACGCCATTAATGACAGCTGTGATATTTTTTAAGAATACAAATCTAATCATGTCTCTTTACTGCTCAAAAGCTTTCCATGGTTCCCCAGACACCTCAGGATAAATGGAAATTCCATAACCCAGTATATGGGCATGGAGCAGGGTGCCGGGATCTTGAAGAATGAACAGAGGAAACAGATGTCCCTAGGAACACTTCCCTAGGCTTCCCTAGGCTTGCACTTGTCACACGCTCTTGTCATAAGATAAGCCTAAAGATGGTCTTCAAACGTTAATAAGGCCGCGAGACAAGAAAACATCTCCCGCTTGCAGGTGGCACAGGCGCCCAGAGAAAGATGTGTGAACATGGAACAAGGCAGACCCATAACGGATTCAAAAGGAGGCCCTCCCATAGTCAAGTGGTTCTTGATCTTTGGAGACTGGGACAAACTTTCAACGACAGGGCTTCTAGAGGCATGGATGAGGGATTATACTGTACCCCAGGGGTGCAGTATTTGCTTGCTGGTCTCCCAGCATCATGACAGTGTTTAATAGGACTGATGGCTACCCAGGCTGTATGCCCTTGTGAGTGTGTGTGTGTGTGAATGTGAGAGTGAGTGTGTGTGTGCGTGAGTGTGAGTATGTGTGTGTGTGTGTGTGAGTGTGTGTGTGTGCATGCACGCGTGCTCAGTCACTAAGTCACATCTGACTTTTACAACCCCATGGACTATAGCCCACCAGGCTCCTCTGTCCATGGACTTCTCCAGGCAGAAATACTGGAGTGGGTTGCCGTTTCCTGCTCCAGGGATCAAACCTGCCTCTCTTGCGCCTCCTGCGTTGGCAGGCAGACTCTTTACCGCCGCGCCACCCAGGGAGCCCTGGAAGCCCTACATACCCACAAAGAAGAGCTCTGTGTGTGACCCCACTTCTCGCTCCCAGGGAGCTGCACTGCAGCTACCCTTGATCCTATAATCTCTCCAGCTCAATATTCCAACCACATCCGGAATTACTGTCACTGAAATTGAGTCCACACCTTTGTAGTACTCCAGAGTACACGGGTTAGGAATTGCTGTCTTAGCCATACAGTTAAGTCAATGAGACCCTCTGACAAGGAGCTGAATATTTATGTCAGAGATCACTGATTTGTACTATACTGCATATACTCTTATGCATGATAAATATGTTAAAATACATGTAATTCTTGCCTAATAATATGCTTCATTCTTTTTTAGTAGTCCATTTATTTAAGGTATTAAATGCATAAAGTACTGCAAATGTCTTTTATCTTGATTTTGGTATATACTTATATATTCCTATAAATGTTGGAAGAGGGTGTTTGCTGTGACCAGTGCATTCTCTTAGCAAAACTCTATTAGCCTTTGCCCTGATCCATTTTGTACTCAAAGGCCAAACTTGCCTGTTACTCCAGGTATCTCTTGACTTCCTACTTTTACATTCCAGTCCCCTATGATGAAAAGAAATTTGTTTTTTTCTAGAAGGTCATGAAGGTCTTCATAGAACCATTCACAGAAAAAGCAAGAGAGTTCCAGAAAAACATCTACTTCTGCTTCACTGACTATGCAAAAATCTTTCACTGTGTGAATCACAACAAACTTTGGAAAATTCTTATAGAGACAGGAATACCAGACCACCTTACCTGCCTCCTGAGAAACCTGTATGCAGGTCAAGAAGCAACAGTTAGAACCGGACGTGGAAACAACGGTTTCAAATAGGAAAAGGAGTACGTCAAGGCTGTATATTGTCACCCTGCTTATTTAACTTATATGCAGAGTACATCATGAGAAATGCTGGGCTGGAAGAAGCACAAGCTGGAATCAAGATTGCCGGGAGAAATATCAATAACCTCAGATATGCAGATGACACCACCCTTATGGCAGAAAGTGAAGAAGAACTAAAGAGCCTCTTGATGAAAGTGAAAGAGGAGAGTGGAAAAGTTGGCTTAAAACTCCACATTCAGAAAACTAAGATCATGGCATCCGGTCCCGTCACTTCATGGCAAATAGATGGGGAAACAGTGGAAACAGTGAGAGACTTTATTTTCTTGGGCTCCAAAATCACTTCAGATGATGACTGCAGCCATGAAATTAAAAGATGCTTGCTTGCTCCATGGAAGAAAAGCTATGACCAACCCAGACGGCATATTAAAAAGCAGGGATTACTTTGCCGACAAAGGTCTGTCTAGTCAAAGCTATCGTTTTTCCAGTAGTCATGTATGGATGTGAGAGTTGGACTATAAAGAAGACTGAGTGCTGAAGAATTGATGCTTTTGAACTGTGGTGCTGGAGAAGACTCTTGGGAGTCCCATGGACTGCAAGGAGATCAAACCAGTCCATCCTAAAGGAAATCAGTCCTGAATATTCATTGGAAGGACTGATGCTGAAGCTCCAATTCTTTGGCCACCTGATGCAAAGAGCAGACTCATTAGAAAAGAACGATGCTGGGAAAGATTGAAGGCAGGAGGAGAAGGGGATGACAGGGGATGAGATAGTTGGATGGCATCACTGACTCGATGGACGTAAGTTTGAGCAAGCTCCAGGAGATGGTGAAGGACAGGGAAGCCTGGAGTGCTGCGGTCCATGGGGTTGCATAGAGTCGGACATGACTGAGTGGCTGAACAACAAGATTCCTATAAATACTATACGTTCCTGGCTTCTTCTGTTCAGCATAATGTTTTTGAGACTCATTCACACATTATTATATATATCAGTTGTTTGTTCTCTGCCACTGCTGAGAAATATTCCATTGTGTGAACATACTGAAATTTGTTTATAGACACTAGGACACCTCCAGTTTACAGATACTTTGAATAACATTGCTATGAATCATCTCATCTTTTGGTGAGCTACATTTCTTTTTGATTTATAGTCAATAGTGGAATTTCTGGATCATGAGATAGGTGTATATTTAGCTCTAGTATGGGATTTTAATAAGTTACTGAGGTTTTTTCCCTTCGTAAAGCCCCTCCGGGTAGTTAGATGCAGACCCCTACACTGACTGGATTCTGCCTAAACTTCAGCCTATATAATATAGAATGCTATCTTAAAAAAGCATTTTTCTACCTTGTCTGTGCTACAGACCACAAAGGCGCTGTCTCACACTCCATTGCAAACACTGTTTTATATTCCATGCCCCCCTCCAATCCCCACTAGACTGAGTGTTCTTTAAAAGCAGATATTCTGCCAACTATATAATCTCCCTTGCCTGGCATGCAAGGGGTAATTAATGTTTAAAGATTAAATACTAAATAACTAATTTATCAGCTAGCTGCTGCTGCATGACAGATTACCCTAAAGCTCAGTGGCTTAAAACAACATTTGCTATCTCAGAGTTTCTGTGGGTCAGAGAGCCAAGAGCTGGGGAGTCTGGCTCAGAGTCCCTCATGAGATTGCAGTCAAGGCGTGGACCGGGGCTGCAGCCATCTGAAAGCTGGGCTGGGACTGGGAGATCCGCTTCTGAAATCACTTGCTGTGGGCTGATGTTGGAAGACCTCAGTCCCTTCCCAGAAGGTTCTTAAATAAAAGCTGGCTTCCCCAGAGCGCGTGGTTTGGAGAGAGAGAGAAAGGGCCAAGCGACAGCATCTTTTATGACCTAGATCTTGAAGTCACATTGTTATTTCTGCTTTATGTGCTTCATTGTCAGTGAGGCACTTGGTCCAGCCAATACTTCAGAGGAGAATTAAGCCTCACCTCTTGAAAGAAGGAATACTAAAGAAGTTGTAGACATATCCTAAAACCATCAACTGTAATAGTAGTTAACATTTATTGAGTGATTACTATGAGTCAGGGGCTATGCTGTGTGTTTTTACAGAGCATTTTGTTTAATCCTTATAAAAACCCTACAAGGGAGATACTATCCACAGTTTTTTCAGGCAAGAAAACTGAGGTGCTGAGAGATCAAGGAATTTTCCCAAGGTCCCTCAGCCAATGACAGAGCTATGATAGGAACCCAAAAGACTCCAGAGCTTTTGCTCCTAAGCACTGAGTTACTCAATGAATGGGAGGCAGCGGATGAGCCTATGAATCTAGGTTCTCAGATGGAATGGTGGGCTCAACAGTGCACCAAAGATATGTCCATTTCCTACCTTCCCAAGACTACTACCTTTCATGGCAAAAGACGTGATTAAGTTAAGGATCTTGAGAAGAGGAGCTTAATCCTGGATTACCTATGTAGACCCTACATGTAATCACATGTACCCTCCTGAGAGGCAGAGGGAATTTTGACACAGATGGAGGAGGAGAAGACACAGAGGAAAGGTGATGTGAAGACAGAGGCAGAGACTGCAGCGATCCAGTCACAAGCAGAGGAATGCTGGCAACAACCAGAAGCTGGAAGAGGCAAGGAGTGAATTCTCTCCTAGGGCCTCCAGAGGAAGCACAGCCATGCTGACACTTTGATTTGAAACTTCTGGCCTCTAGAACCGTAAAAGAATAAATTTCTACAGCTTTAAGCCACCGAGTTTGTGGTACTTTGTTACAGCAACCACAGGAAGCTAATACAGATGGTGAAATGTGTTCTATCTCCCTATTCAACAGTGTCGCTCTTGAGGACAGGAATGGGGTGTTTCGGGTTTGTTAGCATGGTTCTCATCTTCGGATCAGCTTGGCATCAGCTCAACCTGAAACGCAGCAGCAAATTAAAATCGGGTTTTTTAAAAAAAGGAAGAAAATGTATAAAAATAACCTATATTGTTATTTGTTTAGTTGCTAAGTTATGTCCGACTCACTGGCAACCCCAAGGACTATATGGCCCGCTAGGATTCTCTGCCCAAGGGATTTTCCAGACAAGAATACTGGAGTGGGTTACTATTTCCTTCTCCAGGGGATCTTTCCTGCCCAGGGATCGAACTCATGTCTCCTGTGTCTCCTGCATTGGTAGGCAGATTCTTTACCACTGAGCCACCTAGGAAGCCCCACATTGATAGTACTGAGCTTAAATTTTACTCTCATCTTCCTAGTAGCTGAGACTAAAAGAAAAGAAGGATGGATTACATAATTTTCATTTTCTGATAAATAAAGGAATCTGTTCTTCAGGAAACACACATCTTTCCCTCATATTATATTCTAATAAGAACAGAGCAAGTAGGTCTTCATACACTGAACAAAACAAGAGAGAAAATGTCAACAGTAGCTTAAGAAGGTCAAGGGGCTCTCCTCACGTGGGGGTTTCTCAGGGATAAAAACTACAGCCCAGCAGAGAAACACAGTTCAACACCCTGGCCACACAGGCTGGAGTCCAGGGGTGAGAGCTCACGTGCATAGAGGGTGCCAGGGATCACAAAGTGCTTCTACATCCATCATCCTAGATGTGCTCAAACCGCTCCTGAGGGCCAGGCAGGGCAGAGAGTGTAATGTGCATTTTACAGATGTATAAACTGAGGCCCAGAGAAGTGAAGAAAGTGCCCAGGGTCCCATAGCTGGGGACTGGCAGGGCTGAGTTTCAGTGAGACTCCAAGAAGAGACCTCCAGGCACACTGGAGCTTAGTCAGCTGCTGCTGCTACTGAGTCACTTCAGTCGTGTCAGACTCTGTGTGATGGCACAGACTGCAGCCCACCAGGCTCCCCGTCCCTGGGATTCTCCAGGCAAGAACACTGGAGTGGGTTGCCATGTCCTTCTCCAATGCATGAAAGTGAACAGTGACAATGAAGTCACTCAGTCGTGCCCGACTCTTAGCGACCCCATGGACTGCAGCCTACCAGGCTCCTCCGTCCATGGGATTTTCCAGGCAAGAGTACTGGAGTGGGGTGCCATTGCCTTCTCCGGAGCTTAGTCTACACCCCTCCCATTGTTCTCCGAGGATTTCATGCCCATCTGTTGTATCTCTCCAAGCACACTGCGCCTCTGCAGGAAGGGTCCTCCTCTCATACTTCTTAGGAAACCCTTGGTACCTGGGGTGGTCCTGAAAGATGTTCCTCCACGTGCCAGGCCCTGCCCCAGGAGAGACCATGCCCCAGCCCCACCCTGGCCTGGTCCTTTAGATCGGGTCCCAAGGCAGCTGAGAAAGCTGCCAAAAAGGGAGGAGTTAGAGGTTGGACTGGGGGCTCAAACCCAGCACCTCACAGAGGGATCTAGGAGTGAGTGCAATGCCCCGCACAGTCAGGCGCTGTCCACCCCACAGTGCTGACCTGCTTCCGGCTGCTGGGAAAAGATGGGACCCCCGGGGGGGCGGCTTTGGCCTCCCCACCTCCCCACCTTCCACAACCAGCGGCTGAGGTGGCTGGAGACATCTGGACCCTTTGGGACCAGGAAGAGAAAGAGAAGGGGGTGCTGACCACTTCTGCTCTTGGTCCTCACTTTCTCCCCACCCCATGGCCTCTGGTGCCTCTTTTTTCCCTCGATTCACCCTCTTCCTGGGCTTCACCACATTCCAGCCTCCTTGTCATTCCTCTGGAGTCACTTTCTGTCCACCTCCCTCATCCCCATCCTCTTCTCTGTTCTTCCTACCTCCTTTTTTTATTAATTCATAATATTTGTTTCAGGTTTATGACAGTGATTCAAAATTTTTATACACTGTACCCCTTTTAAAGTTACTACCAAATAATGGCTATATTTCCCTGTGCTATACATTACATGCTTGTTGCTTATTTATAATTATACATGGGGGTATGGGTTTAAGAGACCCAAGCTACCATCTCACCCCTCCCCACTTCCCTCTCCTCACTGGTAACCACGTGTTCTCTATATTTGTGGGTTTGTCTCTGTTTTATTATACCCATTCACTTCTTTTTTAGATTCCATATATAAGTGATAACAAGAGTATTTGTATTTCTCTGTTTTACTTATTTCACTAAGTATAATACTTTCTTGGTCCACCCACATTGTTGCAAGTGGCAGAATTTCATTCTTTTTAATGTCTGAGTAATATTCTATTATGTATACTAAAGGCTCGGATACTCAGTTGTTCCTGACTGTCTGTAATTTCATGGACTGTAGTCCTCCAGGCTCCACTGTCCATGGGATTTTCCAGGCAAGAATACTGGAGCGGGTTGTCATTTCCTTCTCCAGAGCATCTTCCCAACCCAGAGAGGGAACCCACATCTGCATCTTCTGCATTGGCAGGCAGATTCTTTACAACTGAGCCACTTGGGAAGCCCCCTATTATGTATATATACCATATACTCTTTTTTTTTTTTTTCTGATCAAAACACTTTTCTACAGTGTTTTTTCTTTATCCATTTCTATTGATGGCACTTAGGTTGCTTCCATATCTTGTCATTGTAAACACTGCTGCTATAAACAATGGGGTGCACATACCTTTCCAAATTAGTGTTTTCATTTTCTTTGGATATATACTCAGCAGTGGAATTGCTAAATACGGTAGTTCTACACTGTTTTACACAATGGCTGCACCAAGTTACAATCTCACCAACAGCGTACTAGCTTCCCTTCTCTCTACATCCTTGCCAATGCTTGTTATTTTTAGACTTTTTAATGACAGCCATTTTGAGAGGTGTAAGATGATATCTCATTGTGGTTTTGATTTGCACTTCTCTGATGATTAGCAGTGTTAAGCAGTTTTTCATAACCTCTTGGGGAAAATGTCTGTTCAGGTCTTCTGCTCATTTTTAATTGGGACATTATATATCAAGTTGTATGAGCTGTTTATAGATTTTGGATATTAACCCCTTATCAATCATAACTTTGCAAATATTTTCTCCCTTTCAATAGGTTGTCTTTTCATTTTGTCAGTGGTTTCCTTTGCTTTGCAAAAGCTTTTAAGTTTAACTAGGTCCCCTACGATAAGGTACCACCTCACATTGGTCAGGATGGCCATGATTTAAAAGTCTGCAAATAACAAACGCTGGAGAGGGTGTAGAGAAAAGGGAACCCTGACAGACTGTTGGAATGCAAATTAGTGCAGCCACTATGGAGAAAAGTACGGAGATTCCTTAAAAAACTAAAAATAGAGTTGCCA
The DNA here is from genome assembly GCF_910594005.1 of Cervus elaphus. Classification (NCBI taxonomy): domain Eukaryota; kingdom Metazoa; phylum Chordata; class Mammalia; order Artiodactyla; family Cervidae; genus Cervus; species Cervus elaphus. Next base: position 60,115,148 of record NC_057843.1, read on the forward strand.
AGAAAGTGAAAAGTGAAAGTGAAGTCACTCAGTCGTGTTTGACTCTTTGCGACCCCATGGACCGTAGCCTACCAGGATCCTCCGTCCGTGGGATTTCCCAGGCAAGAGTACTGGAGTGGGGTGCCATTTCCTCCTCCAGGGAATCCTCCCGACCCAGGAACAGAACCCGGGTTTCCCGCATTGTAGGCAGACGCTTTACTGTCTGATCCCCCAGGGGAGTCCACCTGAGTTTCCATGTGACCCAGCAATTCCACTCCTGGGCAAATATCCAGATAGAACTAGAGTGTGAAAAGCTGTATGTACCCCTATGTTCATATCGGCCTATTAACAACAGGTAAGACATGGAAACAACCTAAATGTCCATTGATAGATGAATGGATAAAGATATGGTGAATGTATCTATGTGTGTGTGTGTGTACACACCCACACAGTGGAATATTACTCGGCCATAAAAAAGAATGAAGTAATGCCACTTGCAGCTACGTGGATGGACCTCAAGATTATCATACTAAGTGAAGTAAGCCAGAAAGAGAAAGGCCAATAGCATACAACACCATTCATATGCAGAATCTAAAATACGACACAAATAAACTTATTTATGAAACAGAAACAGACTCGCAGACACAGAGGACAGACGGGTGGTTCTGCCATGAAAGGGGGCAGGGGAGGGCCAGGCCAGCAGTTTGGGACTAGCAGATGCAAACTATTGTATATAGGATGGTAAACAAGGTCCTACTACAGAGCACAGGAAACTAGATTCATTACCTGCAATAAAACATAATAAAAGCTTTAAAGTCTAATTAGGTCCCATCTGTTTATTTTTGCTTTTCTTTTCCCTTAGGAGACAGATCAATATATATGTATGTACATATGTATGTACGTATATATGTATCAATATATATATGTACATACATACATATTTTGCTATGATTTACATTGAAGAGTATTCTGCCTATGTTCCCTTCTAGTTTTGTGGTTTCAGCTCTTACATTGAGGTTTTTAAACCATATTGAGTTTACTTTTGTATACAATGTGAAGAGATGTTCTAATTTCACTCTCTTACATGAAGTTGTTCAGTTTTTCTAGCACCACTTATTTTGAGAGACTGTCTTTTCCCCTTTACATATTGTTGCCTCCTCCATCATAGATCAATTGACCATGGGTGCCTGAGTTTACTTCTAGGCTCTCTACCCTGTCCCATGATCTGTGTGTATATTTTTGTGCCAGGATGATGTTGTTTTGATTACTGCAGCTTTGTGGGATCACAGTCTAAAGTCAGGGACCATGGTTCCTCCAACTTTGTTCTTTTTTCTTAAGATTGCTTTGGCAATTCAGTCTTCTCCTTCCCTTATTTTGAAGCATATCTCAAATATCACATATTTTTGTCCACAAATATTTCAGTGTAGGCCTTTAAGTGACAGTTAACTTAAAAAACATAACCAAAACATACTTCAGTTCATTTCAGTCACTCAGTCCTGTCCGACTCTTTGCGACCCCATGGACTGCAGCACGCCAGGCTTCCCTGTCCATCACCAACTCCTGGAGCTTGCTCAAACTCATGTCCGTCGAATCAGAGATGCCATCCAACCATCTCAATGCAAGAGACACAGGTTAGATCCCCGATCCAGGGGGATTCCACGTGCCACAAAGCAGCTAAGCCCATGTGCCATAACTACTGAACCTGTGTTCTCGAGGGCAGGAGCCACACCTACTGAGCCCGTGAACTACAACTACTGAGGCCCGAGAGCCTAGAACCCATGCTCTGCAACAAAAGAAGCCACTGCAGTGAGAAGCCCGCTCACTGGAACTGGAGAGTAGCCCCCACTCGCTGCAACTAGAGAAAAGCCTGTGAAGCAACGAAGACCCAGCATGCTATAAAGTTTTTTTAAAAAAAACAGTAAGGGAGCATTCACATTTCTAACTATTGTCATGTTTCTCTGCTCTCCCCTTCTGCCTCTTTTAATAAAAATACGACACTTCTTTCAGTGTAAAGCTCTCCAAACACACTAATGCAAAGCCCTCCAAACAGATTATTTAATGCTCATATGTGCCCTTGGAGGATGTTCCTCCTTCTAGAAATGAGGAAAATGAGGCTCACGGAGGTGAAGAGACTTGCCCAAGGCGCCACGTGAGCTGGAGGCAGAGCCAGGCCCTGGCCCAGGCCCTGCGTCTCCCAGCCCTTGCTTCTCTCCACCCCAGGGACCTCACAACGGAAGATTTCAACCGTCAAGCTCAGAGGCTCCAGAAGAGTCTGGAGAAACAGGCTGAGAGACTCTCCGCCAGTGGCAGCAGGCTGAAGGGTGTGCATCCCCAGCTAGGGAGGTACCTCCAAGCCCTTTCCTCCAGGGAACAACAGGACTAATTCCTTGGCTTGGGCTTACTTGCATGCAGGAGCTCCTCAAAGCCCAGGCAGTGGCCGGGGCTCCCCACCCCGCCTCCTGAGCAGCAAGCCTTAAGCCCCCAGCACTATGGCAGATTGGCTGCTGACACCCGAAGGGCAGGCACAATAGCCAGATCACTCGGCCAACCTTACCCTAATTCTGCTTTTTGCCTAAGTGCAGGCAGAGGGCAAAGGTCTCTCTGTTTTTCTTCTGGCAACCTCCTTGCCTAGCCAGCCCTGCACATGCAGAGAATGCCATGGATTCCATTCTAAATCCCCTGGCTTTTGTGGCTAATTCTTCCATTAGTCTGCAGACTGCAGAGCAAGCCCCTCAGCCTGGCATTCAAGACCTGCAGTCTGCCCAGCACCACTGATGTAACCTATCATAGAGACCAAAGGGACCATGCTACAATTTCAAGGGAGGCCAAAAAAAAAAAAAGCGTTATACTAGTTAATTCCTGAAATTATCCTATTTGAGCTTCACTTCTTTAGCTTTAGATGATGCATCTGTTTAAATGCAAGCACTGTTCCTGTCAGCAGTGCCCATTAACCTCCTTCCACACTTTAAATGTAATGCCCTAATACTTTCACTTGCTACTTGTTTGCCCACATAAACCGCGGCACGTCGTACCGCCTCACCTTTGCTCATTGTTTCCTCTGCCTAGAACTTCATTCCTTCCTTCTTCATCCACTAACTAATGGGGTGCTACCTCCTCCGCGGAATCTTTTGAATGCCTCCTCCCCTCACAGCCTTCCAATCCCCACACTGGGCAAAGGGCGCTTTTGAAGGTTTAACTTGACCACAGTCACACCTCACTGCATGGTAACCAGCCCACTGTAAGCCCCGACCCTGCACCCACGGGTTAGGGAGCAACGCTGTTCATCTAACCCTCTGTAGGCCTGAACACAGGGCCTGGCATACAGTAGCATCTCCACTTAACGGGATGGCTGAAATACTTTATCTCAATGAACGTATGCAGCCCCGTGGGTTAGGCTGCTCCGGAATGATGGTTCCTCCCATTTTACAGACACGGAGGTTGAGACACAGCGAGGTAAAGCAACACGTCCCAGGGGCCCAGCACCGAGTCGGGGCTAATGCTCTCCCCGTATCTCCTGTCTCCTGAGGCAGCCACTGCCCCTGCTGCTGCCCTCCACGGCAGGCCCTGGATCCCGGGGGCAGAGGAGCCACACAGCTGGGGCAGACAGATGCCAGCGCCCCGGGCACAGTGGAGCAAGCAGCTGCGCTCAGACACCTCAGCACGATTCCCCGCTGCCCGGGGCGACGTCCACATTCCTCACCCCCGCCTCAGGTCCTCACTCGAGCCCATCTCTGCACCTTCTTCCTCCACGACTCCCTCTCACACGCCCCTGCTCCCACCGCACCTGCCTACTCAGCCTTGTCTGGGCTCACCTGGCTTTTCAGAACCCAGGATGGGGTGCCCCGACTCTGCCCCTACCACTGACCGCGACGATCAGTGCAGCTGCATGAAGAGGCAGCTCCGATGCTGGCGGGAGTCCTCCCGCGTCAGGGTGACGGAGCAGCAAGCGCAGAACACGCGGATCGATCATCCCCACACTGTTCCCGCAGCAGCAGCATCCTGAGAGGTGCCCAGAGCTCCCTCCACGGGAGCCCCCTGAACGAGGCAACAGGAGCGACGTGCTGAGTGCTGTGTCCCGGGCCCCTGCAGAGGCTTTTGCACGCGATGCTGCCCTCTGCCCTCACAACAGTCCTGAAAGGCAGGCTCCACTTCATCTCCTCTGAACCACAAACGAGGAAACTGCAGCTCAGAAGGGCGAGTGAGCTCCCCCACGGGCACAGAACTAGAAGGAGAACCAGGATCCAAAACCCAGCCTCTGCTCTTATTCTGTGAGACTGCCTTTGTCTCGTCTGCTGTACTGTTCCTTGAGGGAATTCCAGGTGTGATGAAGACCTGAGGATTCTTATTTAAATTTAATGAAATACTCTGCGACCCCCCCTCCACCGCCCCTGCCATTTGAGGCTGGAACCTCATCACCACCTTTATGTTACTGAACCCCATTCACACCCCACAGAATACAGCGTTTCCCTAAACTCAGTGTGGGGAAAGTGGCACTAGAAGCAGCAGCTCTCACTGTCCTCACAGCCTCAGAGCAGCGGGTGGGGAAGGAGCCCTGCAGACCTGGGCACAGCCCCTGCGTCGCACACGCCGGGCTCTGAGACCAGACACCGGCCCGGGCTCGCCTCCTCAGGGCCACTGAGGGGAGGGGACTCCCAAGAAAGGCCTTCACTCAGGGCAGGCGGGTGAGGCTGGCAGCTCGGAATTCTCTCGGCACGTGGAATTCACACACCTTCCTGCAGAGGCCGCACAGGCTTCGGGGGATGGAAACTGTTGGAAGCAGCACCAACTTAACGAATAAAAACCCTAAGTTCCAAGGACCAATGAAGCAGGACAGCTCCGCAGATCACACCAAACTTAATTTCTCCAAAGTAGAGGCCCAGAGAGGGAAAGGCACCTGTCCAGGGCCACACAGCAAATTCAAAGCATAGCCGGAACTGGAATTTAAGCCTCCTGCCTCCTGCTCCAAGGACCTGGCTGGCCTTTCTTGAAATGCTATGTGTGTCTGTCTCCTCAGCCTGGCCAGAGGCCCATCGAGAGTCAAAACAGCGTCCAGTTCATGCCTGACTTCCTGGCTCCGGACACTTAGGGCTAAAGAAAATTTTACCCAAAACTCTTTCTCAGCTTTATCACTTAAATGGTTGCTTCTGAAAATGACTGTACCCTCAAAGGGTAAACATAGTCTACCAAAGAATAACAACACCACCTGGAGTATGCCTAATATGCATGTGTGTATACACACACACATCTACACACACACATAAAACACCACTCTAAGAATTTTACCTATAATAATTATATTTAAATCTTACAGTGACCATAAAAGGTAGGCATATTATCAATATAATTATCATCCCCATTTTGTATGCAAGAAAAAATGTGACACAAGAAGTTAACTAATTTGTGTAAAGTAACACAGCTAATAAATAATAGAATCAGGATTTGAGCCCAGCGAGCGCTCTAACACACAAACCACCACTTCTCGAAGGTCCTATCTTTATCATACCTGTAAGATGCTCCAGGCACCATGTTAAAGCGTCAGTTACATTACCTGTGACGCTCACAGCAAAGCCCAGAGCTAAACGTTATTTTCTATTTTGCATCTGGAACAGTGGAGGCTCAGAGGTATAAAAGGACTTATTTGCCTAAAGCCACACAGCTAGGAAGTGGCAAAATTGGGATCTGAAGCTGTCACTTCTAGTGATGTGCCCAGAGTCATCTCTTATGATTTATGGCCAAAAAGCCATATACAATTCAGTCAAAACTTAAGTAAAAACTAATGCGCTATCATCCTCCATAGCATCCTGTGAAACATCTTCCTCTTGTTTGTTAGTTTTGCTCCTAAGGTCCTCATTCGTTTGTTCGTGCAAATACTTACTGGGTTACATACACATACACACATGTGAGGCATGTGCAACCGGCCAGCATGTGCTATGAGGGGTATGATGACAAACATCACAGATGCTGTCCGTACCACCCTTGCCTTCAAAAACCTTACATTCTGGGACTTCCCTGGCAGTCCAGTGGCTAAGACTCTGCACTCCCAATGCAGGAGGGCCTGAGTTCGATCCCTGGTCAGGGAACTAGATCCCACATGCCACAGCTAAGACTCCACATGCCGAAACTAAAGATCTCACATGTTGCAATTAAGAGCCGGCACAGCCAAACAAACAGACACATTTTAAAATAAACATTTTTTAAAAACTGACATTCTGATTAGACAGATCATCATTCAACAATTCATCTCACAGTTAATTAGCCAATTAAAATGATGGTAATGGCTACAAAGGAGAGGTAGAGAGTGTGATTACCTTGCTCAGAGTAGAAAGTATCAGTTAATCTGCTGAACCTTTTGAAGGCTATCATTAAAATTAAATTTTCCATAACTCCATATGGCAGTAATTTTTTAAAAACAGAAAGAAGAAAGAAGTTCTTATTTATCTGAGGGAAATACGAAGTAATCATTGACTAACCCATATTCCTAGATAACAGGACTACTTAAGAGTAAATTAGAGAGAAGACAGTCAAGACACACTCAAGAAGAATGTGTCCTGAGCACCTGCTACACGATGCAACTCTCTGGGGGGCTTTCCCAACATTACTATTAAATAGAAGCTTTTATCCCCATTGAAACAGGAGAAACTGAAGATGCAGGGAAGCTAGCCAACTCGCTGAAGGTCAGCACACAGCTATCAAGTAGGAGCGGGATTCAAACCCAGGCTGATGAGACAGCAACACCCAGAATCTTTCACTGAGCCACGACGTATTTTCTAATCTTAAAAGCTGATCAGCCAAGAGTTGAAACTTTGGACTCTGACATCATAGGTATGCAGAGCCTCTTGTCAACTCCATCTCTCCTCCATGGGGCCCTGGAGAAGAAACACTGGGTTTTCCGGGAACCAAGAGGATCGAAATGAGAAGATCATATATGATGCAAACCACACTTCTTGGGGGAATTGTTAATTACTGGAATGATTGCATTCCTTTCCCCTGAGATATAGGTTTCTTGAACAAAAAGCTTTAATATTTTGTTTATGCAAATAGAGAAACCATTCTCCATCTCTCAAATAAGATGCCCAACTAAGGTCTTTTCTCTGTCTTTCTGTGACTTAAGCAAACAAACATTGTTCTCTAAAGCAACTCCACCTCTTGGTGCAGCCAAGCCTTGCCCAGAGTTCCTGACCCCGATTTCAGGAACAACACCATTTCCTATTAATCCAGTTTTCTCAGAATTTAAAAGGGACAGTGAGGCTTGACTTTTGCTTTGAAGAAATGAGGCTCATCTTTTCTAGACTCATCCTCTGAACTACGGATGATCTTTATCTGATCACCCAGTGAGTCTGACACTACACAAATGCCCTTCTCCATCAACAGCAGTTTGGAACGTTTTCCAACATTGAGAAAGAATTCAACTTTGGAATAGAAAAGTGTAGATCGTGCCGCGGCCAGGGTGCATCCTGGCCTTGAAGGCCTACTGCTTCTGCTGCCCCCCAGCCAGGCCCACCACAGGGGCTTGGGAGCCCAGATGTCCACTGAACTGCTGCTCCCGAAACAGACATTCTGTCTTCTTGAGAGTCAACAGGAAAGAGGGCACCTAGACAGGCGTGTTTGAACAGCCCTCCCGCCTAAAGAGCTTGCCTTGCAGGTTTCCTAAGAGCTGATGTGCCTGTGGATTCTATAATGAGGAGGGATTTGTTTGTTGAAGGATCTTTTCAGCTTTATTGCTTAACTCAGAGGTGAGAAGGGGGTGGGGGCAAGAAGAGAATTACTCTGCTTTGCCTCCAAATATCCACATTTAGGCTTTGTCTACAGCCGCCCTGAAACAGCAGCCAAGACGGTTTTAAGAAAGTGGAGCCAGAAGTCTGACTCCTGGACTGGCCTTCTAACCTGCTCTGTGACTGGGACAAATCCTTCCTTTTTTCTGGGATAGAGTCCCCTCATCTGTTCAATGGGAAGGTGGGAAGTATTTTGTGTGTCTCGGTTTCCTCATCTATGCTATCTAACTTCACTCTCTGGGCTGTTAGAAAGACCAACATGGAATAATATAAACTAGATCTGAGAAATGAAGGCTTCCGTGTGTAAGCACTGTGTTAGAACACTGTTGTGTTAGAACAGGATGTGTTAGAACTATAAAGCTGCACCACATTCTCACTGGCTTCGAGATTTCCTTGGTGGTGGCTATTAATTTCTTTGTGCAATAGATATATTTTCTTTCATAAGTTTTTATTTTGGAAAAGCTTTCATGTAAGAGTTGCAAAAGACAGAACAGAGAGTTACCGATCATCATTAACTGCATCTTTCCCTGATATGAACATCTTACAGAACTGTTGTAAAAGTATCAAACTGATAACTACAGACTTCATTGAGATTTTACCAATTTTCCTACTTGCGTCCTTTTTTTGTTCCAAAATCCAATGAATGGTAACACATCACATTTAGTCATCATATCTCTTCAATCTGTGACAGATTCTTTTTTTCTTTCATGACCTTGACATGTTTTGAAGAGTACTGCTCATGTATTTTGTAGAATGCCATGAATTTGGGAGCATCTGATGTTTTCTCAGGATACAACAGAGCTGATAAGTTTTTAGGAAGAATATCACAAAGATGAAGCTTTCTTCTCATTGCATCATATTGTGTCCGACTCTTTGCAACCTCATGGACTGTAGCCCACCAGGCTCCTCTGTCCACGGAATGTTTCAGGCAAGGATACTAGCATGGGTTGCCATTTCCTCCTCCAAGGAACCTTCCTGACCCACGGGTCAAACCCGAGTCTCCTGTGTCTCCTGTGTCACAGGCGGATCCTTTTACCACTGAGCTATTAGGGAAGCCCCCACGTCAGGGTATGATATACACGATGTTATAAATGGTGATGTTAAACTTGAGCACCTGGCTCAGGTGGAATCTGCCAGGTTTCTCCACTATAACGTTACAGTTTTTCCCTTTCCACATCCTACTCGGAGATGAGAAAGACTGAGTTCAACCTACACGCCACACCCAGTTCAAGGGGTGAGAAATTAAGTTCTACCTCCTGGGAGAAGAATATCAAAGAATTTGTGGACATATGTTAAAACTACCATGTTTGGGGGAGGTCCCTTGAGGCAATACAAATGTCCTGTTTCCCCTTAAAGTTTTGCCTGCCAATTTTACCATACTCAGGGTTTCTTGCAGTTACGACTGTGGTGTCTACTAGTGACTTTCTACTTTCCTCATTCCTTCTACATGAATTATCTGGAATTCTCGTGTGGTGAAGATTTGGCACCTTTTCCTTATTTATTAACTATTTGTCTGTATCAATACAGACTCATGGATCTTTCTTCAATATAATCTGGGTTATAACCTAATATGATACTTATTCACTTAATCCACTGGGAGTTCTTTCAGGTTGACTCTGATGTCCTCTTTTCAGACTCCATCTTTTTTTTTTTTTTAATACTTCCTTCTTTCTGACACCACTTTAGGCATTAGAATTACCTTGTACTTTCCCTGGCTTAGTCCTGTAACTGGCCATTTCTCCCTGGTGGGGTTGGTTCCTTTCATTGGAGAATGACCCTTAGGAACCAAGGTCTGAGTTCATTGCTTCTGGGGTGTCACTGTCCATCTCTCAGCAGACAGAGCAAGGCAATGCAGAAGTATGCTAACCCATGCATGCACATGTATCTACATTTGTTCCTGTGTCTATCTGTACATATATTAAAATAGACATGAATTCATACTGAGACTTCTAACTCTGTCCCCACAGAGTTCATTCTAGTCTTTCCCCTGTGCTCACGGGAGACTTCTTCCTCTGACGTGAGAAACCCGGCTCCCATTATCCACAATTCATTCACTTATTTAACTCTCATATACATGTAGCTTCAGAATGCTAACTTCTACTCCTATGACAAATACATTTAACAACTAGAGTACAGTGTTTCTATTCTTTTTGTCTTTACCCAAACATAATTTTTAGTATTTAAAAGCATGCCCAGGGCACTTCCTGGTGGCCAGGATTCTGAGCTCCTAATGTGGGGGCAGGGTTCGATCCCTGGTCAGGGAACTAAATCCCAAGTGCTGAAACTAAAGATCCTGCAGATTGCAACTAAAAAAGATCCCACTTGCTGAACAAAGATCAAAGATCCTACATGGTGCAGTCAAATAAATTTTTTAAAAAATGCATGGATTCAAATCCCATCTCGGCCACACAATGACTGTGTCAGTGTGAGGAACATACTTAACATCTGTTTCATCTCTATTTGTTCATCCATAAAACCAGAATAATAGCCTATCTGCTTCATAGCCCTGATGGGGAGGGAAGAACGAGAGGAGATAAAATATGCAAAGGGGCTCAGGAAAATCGCCCCGCACTCCTCCAATGTTTGACGTATTCTTAACATCACAGTCACTGTGCTCCAGGGCTGGGCCCTGCAGATAGCAGCTCCTGTCCTGAGGCTTATCCTGCTCTAAGGCACATACAAGGGTCACAAGGGTCCACTCCTTTCTGCATCCAACTCAGTGAGTCCGATCCAGGCCAAGCTGGGCGGGAGACCGGTCTCTGGCTAAATAAACACTAAGAGCAACGAGGCTCTGAGAGGCTCTCACTAACTGCTGGGGCATCTCAGCCTAACTGCCTGGCCAGAGCTCTTCACTGGCCTTTCTCTCCTCAGCTGCCTTTGCTTACACAAGCAGCAGACCCTTCCGGGGGGGACCCCTCTCCCCCTTTGTTGGGAAGATCCCCAGCATCCCGAGATGGGAATGTTTGTTCACACTGTGCTTTGCAGACTGGCAGGGCCCCTTCCCTCCTCTGGTCTTCAGTTTTCCCATCTGTCAAATGAGGGTGTTGGATCAGGTCAGCCACCCAAGCTGGTAGCTGGATCCAGCAGGCACATGTTATATTTGGCCCATGGGGCACTTCCAGTATATATATTTTTTAATTAATAGCCCTTACTTTTAGTGTAGCTTTAGGTTTACAGAAAATTGAGTGGGAGGTTGAGAGCTCCCATATGCCTCCTCTTCTACTCCTATCTTCTGTCCACCAGTTTCCTTTTTGTCAATATCTTGCATCAATGTGGTACATTGGTTACCATTGATAAGTCAACATATTATTAGCCAAAGCCCATTATTTATATTAGGGTTCACTCTTTGTGTTGGACAGTTCTGTGGGTTGTGACAAAGACAATGTCATGTATTCACTATTTCAGCAGCATAAGAATAGTTTCACTGTCATAAAAATCCCTTACATTTTACCTATTCATAGTTTTCCTCCCAAACTCCTGGCAACTGCTGATCTTTTCTCTCTATGGTTTTATCTCTTCTAGAATGTCATATGCTTGTAATCATATAGTATGTAGCCTTTTAAGACTGGCTATTTTCACTCAGCAATATACACTGCATCCCCCTCCCCATGTCTTTTCATGGCTTCATCCATCATGTCTTTTTACTGCTGAATAATATTCCACTGTATGCATGTATCACAGCTTCTTTATTCATTCACCAGAATAATTTTAAGCTGGGATTATTTGCCAATAGTTAAGAATGGAAGGCATTATACTGAAATCCTTCTTTTCAGTTTCTCTTAAAAATGGGAAGATCCGTAACACTGGGCCTATCTCTCCAGATGGCAAAAAAAAAAAAAAAAAAAATGGCTTGACTTGAATATTATCAGGCCTTCTTGGATAAAGCATGGGTGACTGCCCACTACGGTCACCTCCTGCCTTCCTTATGTGACCTGCCAGTTCCTGATAAGCATGTATCTGTGATTAAACAATCCAATTTTTAAAAAAATTTTGGCTGGCCCTTTTCCGGCAGTGATGACCTCCTCACGAGAACATGCCTCCCACAAAGGATCTTCTTCATCCCTCTCCAGAAGAGGAGAAGAGGAAACACAAGAAGAAGTGCCTGGTGCAGAGCCCCAGTTCCTATTTCATGGATGTAAAATGTCCAGGATGCTATAAAATCACCACCGTCTTTAGCCATGCACAAACAGTAGTTTTATGTGTCAGCTGCTCCACTGTCCTCCGCCAGCCTACAGGAGGAAAAGCAAGGCTTACAGAAGGATGCTGTTTCAGACGGAAGCAGCACTAAACGTACCCTGTATCAAGATGAAAGGGAAACCACCCCAAAAACACGTTTTGGATTAAAAAAAAAAAAATTTGGCTGCAGCACGCAGCTTGTGGGACCTCATTTCCCAAACCATGGGAATGAACCTGGGTCACAGCAGTGAAAATGCCAAATCCTAACCACTAGACCACCAGGAAACCAGGTGAGCATTTAGACTGAATTTTTTTTTCATATTATTAGCAGCGTGACTTCAAGCAAATGTACTGTTTTCTATTTGCACCATTTCCTATCCCTTAGTCCTATGCCTACAGTTTTTTTGTCCTGCTCTGGGGTCTGCATAGACTGCATCTCCCAGGTTCTCTTGCTGGTCGTCTTCCAAGCGGGCTTGGCTACAGGAGAACTGGCGAGAGATGAGAAGTTGAGGAGAGCGAGCGCCCACGCCCACGCCCATCATGCTGCCCCCACAGCTCGGGCCCCCACCGTCCAGCAGGGGCTGCAGCCCTCCCAGACCACTGACGGCTCTTGCTGAGGCACCTGCCCTGCAGCGCCAACCTCTGGGCATGATCAACCCCGTCCCGCGGTGGCCAGCCTCTGTCGCGGTCAACATCTCTTATCTAGTCCCTTAAGGTCGCTGGTCCCGTGCCAGCAGCCCTTTTACTGAAGTCTCTCTGTCTGAACCATCCAATTGACTCCATTTCCTACTGAGACTGATATAGCAAGTTGTTTATGCTGTTGTGCCTCGGCTTCCTCACCTGGAAACAGGGATCAAGTTAGTGCCCACCTCACAGGGATGATACGACAACTAAATGAGCAAATATGATACCCAGCACAATCCTTGGCATAGATAAGTGTGCAGTGAATGTTCATTAATATTATCATCATCATCATTATCACTAAAATGTATGGCCCCAGGGCTACATCATTTCTATAGTTCTTTATAGCATGGATAGAAATGAATGGATGATTCACTACACAAAAGCTGCTGCCAATAAATCTCCAGAGATCACCTTAATCTTTTGCTCCTAAAGTAGAGGTGAGGCTTGGACAGTGTAAACTGTAATTATCTTTTGCCATTTATAAGCAAGAGGACTGGGCCCTTTACAGGGACTTTGATATCCAATCTTTCCTCACATGACTGGCCATATAGGAACTTTCATCCCGCTTACAGATAATGGCTAACATTTATGGAGTCCTTTCTCTGTACAAATAATCCAAGTCTTCATATGTGGAACTATGGGACCACTGCACATCAGTGCCTCCACAGATGAGAAAAATGAGGTTTGTGAGAGACTAAATGACCTGTCCAAGTTCATACAGTCACCTATGGACTGAGACTACATCCAGCTGCTCAGGCCCCAAGTCCAGTGCACTTTCCACCACAAACTCTGCCCCTTCAAAGGCAAGGACTCAGCCACACCGATGCCCAGGGCTTTCTTCACCACAAAGGACCCAAGGCTGAGATGTCTCCCAGGAGGCTGGCCTGGCTACCCCACTTCTGCCCATGAGGCTCAGGAATGGCATTCAACCCCAGAGTCCCTGGGTAGAGCCAAGCTTGGGGACCCCAGGGCACTTGGCTGCCCACAATGCCTTCTCTAGCACTGCCCCTGACCCAGCTGTCACAGGTGAGTGGGCAGTCAAGCAGGTGCTGGGAAAGAGGTGGCCAGGGCTCCAGGGGACACTTGACTTGTCTCTCAGTGGAGCCAGGTACATGCTCCAGTGACACCCACGGATGCTTCTTCTGAGGCACACTGCCTTCGTCCCTGCCAAAAGAAGCCAGTGGGAGGTAGTGAGAGGGGTCCTGCCTGAACTAAGCAGCCAGAAGGGTCTGGGTGAGCAGAGAGTCATGGACAAACTCATGCATTTCCTTACTGAACAACTATTCACCAACTACCGGCTCTCTGTCAGACTCTGCACAGGGGGCTAGGGATTCTGTAGTGAAATGGGCATGTTTGCTCTTTATAATCTAGCAAGATTTGGGCCCAAGTAGCAAAAAATACAAAAAAAAACAGCAGAAACTGGCAGGGTCCTAGAAGAGGAACTCCAGAATCATGCTGCCTGGTCCAGTCTGCACCTAACCCCACAATGCTGGGTGACCTTGAACAAGTTGCTTAACCTCTTAATCTCAGCTTCCTTCATCCAAGAGCTATTCTAAAAGTGAAATGAAACAATCAGCTTGTAAGCACTCTGCAGACAGAAACTGAAGATGATTACTACTGCTTCATAATTTCATCATTAATGTAAAGGCTACTTATTCAGCATCTTCAAAGTGCCAAGTATCTATCCAGTATCAAATGTAGTTCTTCCTACAACCATAATGACAATGTTATTACTAGCTATATTTTGAGAGATGGGGAATGGAGGCTCAGAGAGGAGTGGTGAGTTACCCACAGTCACACAGGCTGTAAGTGACAGAGCTGGGGCTGGAACCCAGGCCATCGGGATGCCAGAGCTTGTGTTTTTTCTGGATTTCCCTCTATGGCTTCCTTCCGCTTCAGTCTTTCATTCAGCAATGGCTTACTGAACCCTTTCTACGTCCCAGGCATTGTGCTAAGCTCCAAACATACAGTGGGAGTAAAACCGACCTGGAGCCTTCCCTCAGAGTTTCACAGTCTACTGGGAAGGAAAGCAGTGAAGAATAATAACAAGCATAACAACTGCTGCCAAAGCAGGGGGTCAGAGCCTCACGGGAATGTGAACCTTACCTAGGAATCAAACAAGGCCTTCAGGAGAAAGTAGTCTTGGCGACAAAATCTGGAGGCTGACTGAGAGTTGGGCAGACAAGATCAGGAGGAATAGGAAGAGCGTGAAACCAGAGCCGCAGGTGGTCAAGGAACATAAGAGAACACGCAGTTCGAGGAACAAAGAGAGACGGGAGTGCAGGCTCCAGGGGAAAGCCGCACGAGAGGCTGGAGGGGCAGGGAGGAGCCTCAGAGCAAATGCCAGGATTGGACTTGACCCTGAGGGTCCCTGGGAGCTGAATCCATAGGGTCTCAAACCCTTCATTTTATGTCTTGCATTTTCCTCTTCTGCCCTCTGACTGGCTGGATCAGCAGCTGAGGAAGTAAATACAGACGGGGCCAGAGGAGCTGAGAATGACCAGACAAGTGAAGGTCGGCACAGAACTGCAGGAAGGGCAGGAAGAAGCTGGGCTGGGGCAGCACCAGGGACAGCTCTCAGTGGCTCCTGGGGCTCAAAGGCCATCAGAGATCAGCCACTCTCTCATTTGCTCATTCATTCTACAAATATTTACTGAGTGCCATACTATGAGGGCACTGTTCTGGGCACTGGAGGATACACCAGAAAACTCAACAGACAAAACTCTCTGTCCTCCTCAAGATTAGTTTCTAGTAGGAGAGGACATAACAAATAAGACAGGCATGCATTGTATTAGAAGGAGACATGTGTATGGGAAGAACAGAGCGAGAAAGGGGAATCAGAAGGGAAGTCAAGAAGGGCAGAGTTTATAAGTTTAAATAGGCTGGTCAGAGAAGGCTTTACCCTGAAAGTGACATCTGGGCAAATACATGAAGGAAGTGAAGAAAGGGTCGAGAGCATTCACAGGGAGGAGTGTTTCAGGCAGAGGGAAGAGCTGGTGCAAGGTTCCTAAGGCAGGAAAATGCCAGCCATGTTGGAGGCTCTGTGAGGAATCTGGGGCGGGAGAGCGGGGGTCAGGGATGCAGAGATGGGAGTCAGAGCGTGGAGGGCTGTGCAAGGACTTGGCTTTTACTCCAGGTGAATGACAGCCATAGGTGGGATTTTGAGCAGAGAGGTGATATTACTTGACTTATATTTTCATGGGATCCCTCTGGCTGCTGGGTGGATATTAGATTGTGGGGTAAATATCTCCACTTTTCAGACAAGGAAAATGAAGTTCAGGGAGAGGAAGAACTCGTCTGGAGTCACAGTTAACAGAGGTGGAGCTGAGATGTGAACAGAGGTTCCTCTGATGCCTTCAGGCCCTGCTCTGGCAGCGGTGTATAGTCCAGGCAGTATTCCCACTGGGCTTTAAAAGCTGTTAGACTTTGGACGTGAAAAGGGAAAACTGGGATGTGGAAGGGAATAAATGAAAGGAATAGCATTGGGAGGAGAGTAACTATGGGTTTCTGGATTTAAGGATAGAAACATCCTTGCTTTAAAAAAATAAATAAATAACAGAGAGTACATGCTGGGGAGTAGCTGGAACTAAGTCTAAGAAGGCCAGTTTATGAAAAAGAGCCTTGAATGCCAGGCTAAGAAAGAAGGATCAAGGAGCAGCCCCCTTCTCTTGCACCCAGAAAGCTTCCAAACTGGTGGCCTCTGTGGCAAGGATTAGAGAGGAACCCAACAACACGAAAGAAAATGGTTTCTTGTATCACATCTAACCAAGCAATTTTAGTAACCTTTGGAAGAGAAAGATACCTGCCAGACTTTGCTTGATGGTATCTACAAGGGAATTTTGGAAACATACAGCGTGTGGATCAAAATATAATGCTCACCACTTAACCAGCTTTATTTCTCAACAGTTATGTAAGTCCTTAAACCTCTTGGCATAAGGGAAGTAACAGGCATCACTGCCCCTTGTGGAAGACAGATATCCCAGTTTGTGGAGACCCTAGGCCCTAGCTCAGATCCTAAGGCGGAAGTGGTTTTGGAGGATGCAAGAGGGCAGAGGAGCTGCTGGGTGGGGAGGTATGTCTTCTTAGATCTTGTGCCTACCCTCAAGCCCCACCCTGACCCTGACGCCTAAAAGGGAAATATTTTGAGGCCTATTAGGGGCTGAGGAATGGATTTCAAAGAGTCTCAGTTTCCCACTACTCTCAGCATCTTGCTGGGCTTCTATTTGCTTTGCTCTGGTCACCTACCACTGCAGGGCTTTACCATAAGAGAACTGTTAAAAAGCCATCTAGCTACCCCTGGCCCATCCTCAACAGCCCACAACCCACCCACAGAGTACAGGTCTACCAGCCTCTATTAAAAGTCAGGAAGAACAACGGAATTGCATCCATAAAACTTCAAATAGAACTCTTCCAAGAGTCCAAAGCAAAGTAGTATCAATCCTCTACAGGAGGTCTCCTTGTGTTTCTTGCCTTGAAGACCACTTCCTTTTCCCTTCTCTGTCAGTCCTTCACCAGGGGAGCCTCTGCGGCTAGGAAAAGATCAGCCTGAATCACAGGGATGGCATTAACCCAGAATCAAGGAGAGCCACAGTATGCAGTAACCCTCTGACAGTATCTCTCCCAGAATCTGAATCTAGAATAACCACGCAGGGCCCTAGGAAAACATGGTGTGGGCTTGGGCCCTCCAAGGATGGTGCTCATCCATGTGTCTCCACTAGGATGAGATAAAAACGCCTACTCGTTCTTCCCATCATCCTCCAAATGGTAATGCTTGGAACACACACACACACACACACACACACACAATCTTCCAAAGAAAAATCGTAATTCTCAAAGTCACTACAGGCTCTACACCATTAGAAGAAAGTCATTTTTCTAAATCCACATAATCTGCCTGGATTTCTCTGCCCACATGGGGATCCATCTCATATTATCATGCAAAGCAGTACCACCTCCCTTCTTTTGCTCAAGTCAGTTGGGACTGAGTTTCTATCAACTGAAACTAAAAGAGTCCTGACCAATGTACCTCACCTCTCTGAAGTGATTAAGAAGCTTTTAGCTGCAAATAACAGAAATGTATTATCTCACACGGGATGGACTTCAGGGTGGGTTGATTCAAGGATTTAATGATGTCTTCAGGCTCTTTCAAGCTCCCCATTCTGCTCAGAAACAAGGTGACGATATCTGATTTCAGATATCATATCCACATGACATCAGCCCAAGGAAGCAGAGGGACCGATGTCTACTCTGTCTCATCTGTGGGGTGAGTTTCTCCTGAAACTGTCTCCAGCAGATATTCTCTGTGCTTCACTGGCCAAAACTGGATTTCATGCCTTTCCTCAGCCAACAAGTTGGGGCAGGGACAACACCAAGTAAAATGGTTTTCCTGAGACCAATCAGATTCATCTCTGAATGAGGTGCTGGTCGGAGTCTCCCAAGGGCAGCTGGCTGTGACCTAGTGTGTGTGATGGGGCTTCTGTTAAGAGGGAGTCAGAGGAAAAAATAGATAATAAGGACCTACTGTAGAGCATAGGAAATTCTATCCAATATCTGTAATGATCTATACTCTATATGGGTCAAGAACCTAAAAAGAGTGGTTATATATACATACAAGTTATTCACTTTACAGTACTGCAGAGACCAACACAACATTGTAGATCAACTATACTCCAATAAAAATTGGAAAAAAAAAAAGAGAGAGAGAGAGCAACAGGAGGCAGGTATTGAGCTGGCAGCCAGTGATGTGTGCTGCCCTACATCCAAAGGCTACCCTCGCTGAAGCTTTCCTTAAACTTGGGCCACAGCTAATCCTTTTCTCCTACTAGTTTCTGCAAGAAGTAGGACTGGGGTGAGGCAGTGTTAGGGGCAAGAGTTCCAGTGAGGAAGTCAGCCAGGCTGTCAGCCCAGGGCCTGGGAAATGAGGAAACGGGCCAGCCCAGTAATGCAGAAGCCTGAGTCATGAGCAAGTTTTCGGTGGGAAGAGTGAGGACAGAAAGGGTGTGCCCTCGAAGAGGACTGTCAGGGATTCTGCGAAGGGTGAACAAGCAGGACCCTGAGCTCTTTCATCAAGACCAGGCAGGGAGACGAGACTCTGAGTAAGGGGCAGACGGCGGGGACCCCCTCCAAAGACACCTCCTTAACTTGCCCTGAATGGTGCCAGGCCCTCACCAGGCCTGCCCCTGACGGCCTCCACCCATCAACGCACTGGGCATACCTTGGGTGACTGCAACAGAGAATCTGGGGCTATCTCCTGCCGTATGTGCCCTCCTCTATCCTCATATCAGCCTTCACTCTCCGGACACTCTGTGCTCCTTCTTGCCTTCAAGCCCTTGCTGATGCTGTTCCCTCCACAGGAAAGTTTTCCTGCCCAGATGCCCAGGTCATCATTCATATGCAGTCTCTAGAGCACCCCCTGAGTGAGTGGCTCCCTCCCTTGAGGTCTCCACAGCTGTAGAGCTGTATGCCTCACCCTGGGTTGTGGTTTCTGTCTACAGTACATGCCCATCTGTCCAGAAGGAGAGGTGAGCTCCTCAGGGCAGGACCCTGCCGTGTTCACCTCGGTGGCCTCTGCAGTGCCCAGGGAATGCGGGACCACAGCACCTACTTAGGATGAAAGAATAGAGAAGACGGAAGGAAGGAGGTTCAAGGAAGGAGGTTCCTTTAGAGCTGAGGAGTCCAACATGGTAGCCAAGTAACATTTAAAATGTAGTTCCTCCGTTACACTAGCTGCTTTTCAAGGGTTCACTAGCTAGTTGTAGCCAGTGACCATTGATTAGATAGGACATTTCCATCAGGACAGAACGTTCTAGTAGACAACACTGTTCTAAGAGATTCAAACTTGCTGCAGCTGAGAGGAGCAGACCATCTGCCACAAACTCCCTCTCCTCCAATCCAGCACCCAGCACAGAGCCAGACACCTCTCCATTTCTCCTCCCTCTCCACCCACCTTCCTATCTCCCCATGGGCTCAGAAGAATTCACAGTGGCTTCAGAGTTCTCAGAGCCTTTTTATTGCCTGTGTATCTCTGACCCTTCACTCCATTCCTGAAAGCTAAGCAGGATAGGGATTATAATTTTCATGTTATAGGTAAGCAAGACAAAGCTCAGAGAGGTGAAGACTCTTGCCTAAGGTCACCCAGCTGGCGAACGCTGCTGTCTGGAACAGACCTCAGGTTGGACTCTGGCCCCTTCTTTTCCACCAGTGTCATATCACCCCTCACTAAGGAGTCACCTAGTCTAATCTGCCGTCTGAGGCACTAACCCTTGCCACAGCATTCCTTCCAAGCATTTACCTAGCTTCTGCGCGAGTGCTCCCAGGGATGTGAACCTCACCATCGCCCCCTGAAGCAGCGCCATCCACCTTCAGACAGTGCTGCTGGAAGGCTCTTGCTTATGCTGAGTCAAAATCAGACTTCCTGTAGCTTTTCTGTCCTGAGACCTTAGAAATCACGTGATACAGCCACTAACAGGCCTTCTGCAACACCGGTTAGCTTCCACCCTCTGCCTGTACACCTCCAGTTTGGGGGAGCTCAACACTGCTCAGGGAACCCCTCCCTTCTTTGGTCCTTTGAAAAGCAGCCTCAATCCTGCAGCTCTCCCCACTGGCTTTGCCTTCTGAGTCCCAGACTGTATCTGCTCTCTCTACCCAGGGCACCCCCTCAGAAACAATGACCGTGCCTCCTACTCTGCTTCTGTCCTGGCTGCAACCTATACACATCATCAGAGACAGGATGCTCCCTTCTTCTGGCTTTCCTCTCCCATTAGCACATGAACCCCGCCACCCCCTGCACTCCCCTTATTCCATGGGCCCCATAGGAAGCCAAGATCATGTCAATAGTAATAATCACTGCCATTTATTATGTGTTCACCATACGCCAGGCAACTTTCAAAGTGCCCTGCTTCCATCTCCAAAACCCTGCAAGGTGATCATTACTATTCCCATTTCAAAGATGAAATGACTGCCTGTGTATATGTCTGTCATCCCAGGTGAGAGGACAATGGCAGGATGGATTTAACCTGAGATGACCCAGATTTGGGTCTGAGTCCGACCCAGGTCCCCAGGCCCTAAGGAGGGTAGGAGTGCAAAAGTAATGTGCACAGGCTATAGGGGCAGAAGATTTGGGTTTACACAGCCTCTTACCAGCCGTGTGACCTTGAGCAAGGTCACACCAGTTCTCCAGCAGTACGGGACACAGCTCAAGGGTCCAGTGAATGCTTAGCACCATGCATGGCACCGCGTGAGGTCTCAGCAACGGGAGCGAACGCCGATATTAGCATCAACACTATTACGGAGACACCATACCCAGGGCCGAGGCAAATGCATCTCACAGTTTCCCTCCCACACGGAGTCTCGTCAGACCCAGGGGCTTTTTGTATCCTATTGTGTCTCCCAGAAAATGCCTGGTGTCTGAGTTCAGATGTGCTGATGGGGATGGGGCATGAGGAGGCATGAGGACCCGGGCTGCTCTTCAGATGAGCCAGGCATCACCTATACTTCTCCACTGAAGAGACAGGAGAACACACAGGAAATAAAGGATAAGGGAACTGGACGTGGCAAGAAAAGAGACTAACAATAAGGATATCTCACGTCTAAAGCAAACACAACTTTGGACAAGTTCTCTTCCTCTCTGAGGCTCCATGTGCAACTCTGTCAAATGGGGTAACAACACTCTTGCTGTCTTAGGACGAGGAGGAAGGAGCTGCTTACATGGAAGCCCCCAGCCAGGGTGTCGCCCACGGGAGCACCTGGTGAGGGTATGGCCCCTGAAGCATCATGAGCAGCTGTCTAGTGAGCTCTGGCAGTCACCACAGTCAACAAAAGCAACCTCGTAACAACATAATACTTATTTCCTGAATTCCTGCTCTGGGCCAATCCTGACACAACCCCTGAGGAAGCTGTCATTATCCCCATTTACGGATGAAGCAGCTGACAGTTCAGAGTGAATGGGGTGACACGCCCCAGCTCACAGTAAGCCAAGACACCAGGAGTGGTACGCAGGACGGGCCGAAGCCAAGTTCTGTTCCTTGATACCAAGCTATGGAAACCCTGGAACCAGGCCAAAGGTGTGGCAGCCTTTCGCTTCACCTTCCATCCCGGGAGAGGGACCACCACCACAGCCCGGGACCATGACGCGCATGAGGGGCACGCTGGACAAACGTCCAGAGCCCTGAGCTCTGGGCCTTGCTGCCCTGCAGAGCGGCTGTACACTCCTACTCCTTCCCCTCGGCCTCAGTTTCTCCATCTGTAAAGCGGGAGTAAAAAGTCAGACTCTTGGGATTTTTCAACTCTTTGAGATTGTGCAGTAGCAGGAGCTCAGAGGAGGAAAGCTGCCCTAAATGGAAACAGTGCACTGTGTTGCCCCATCCCTTAATAACCACTAATTACTTAATCCCCACAGCAGCAGGGTGAGTTATCAGGTATTATTATCCCCAATTTACAAGCAGGAGGTTGAATGAGAGAGGGATTGGCCCCAGGCTCAGGGCAGGGATGGGATCAGTGAAAATGCTACAAATTGCTTCAGAATTGGGGGAGGGCTCAGTAGAGGGATGAGGGAGGCCTCAAAGGGGAAAAAACCACATAGAAATGTACTTCTGAGACTCAGGGAGTTGAAGTCCCTTCCAGGGCATCTGAGCCAGCTCCCTCTCTGCACAGATGGGTAGATGGAGGCCCAGAGAGGGAGAGAGAGTGGCCCAAGGTCACACAGCCAGAATCACAGACCAGAAGCACACTATTCCTTGGGTTCTCAGCTGAGGCTGCTCTGAATGGGGCTGGGGGGCGACAGATGGCTCTTAGGAGTTGGGCTCCCTCTGTGGCCCTCCCTGAATTCCTAGAGAAAGCAGTAAGCCCGCAGGGATTCTGTGTGTAGTAATGGCCTGTGACAAAGGCAGCAGGATAAACAGCCTGCTCTGCAGACTAAACAAGATGCAAGAAGCCAAGTCACACGAAAGCTGAGGTTTGGTGCTGGCCTGGCTGGGGGGCTCCAAGCAGCCGAGCCTCTCGGGAGGCCAGGCCTCGTGCCCCCACCCAGAATCTCCTCTGGAGGCCTTTTCCCCTTTTGCTACCGAGGACTGGACAGAAGTATGTCCAGGACACACGACCATCCCCATTCACAGCACAGAAGGCGCTTTAATGATGTGGCCCCCAAGTTGAGGAAACCGCGGGTCGGGGAGGGGAAGGAAGATTCTGTCCCAAGTCACATGGCCGGGGTTTGGAACCCAAAACCTTTTGACTCCCCGCTCCACCTCAGCCTCACAGGTTCTTCTTTTAATTAGAGCTGAGTCACAGAGGGAAGTGGAAGGCTCTAATTTCTATCCAAAGTGTTGTCCTGCCTGTTATCTCACTAGAGTCCACAGCACAGGCTTCAGGGGCAGAGAGGCCTGGATTCAAGTCCTGCCTCCACCTCCTTCTAGCCCCATGGCTTTGGCAAGTTACTTCACCACTCTGAGCCTCAGTCTGCATCAAAAACAGAACAAACAATAGCACCCCACTCATAGACTTGCTGGGATGGTCAAAGGAGTGGATGGATATAAAGCATTTTGCTCTGTGCTTAGCATACGGGAAGCACCTGATTACTGGACCTACTGGGTAGCCCAAGACCGGGCCCTCAGCCACTCTAAGCTCCCGTAGTCCTCTCCCTCTGAGACGTCACAAAGACTTCTTCTGACTCCAGAGCTTGGTGGTCTCCACCAGCAGCCTTTCCCAACCTAAGTGAAACTGCAGACTCCAGAGTCAGCAGAGTGGGCTGGAAGCCTCTGTCACCTTCTAGGCCAGGCTGCTTGCCCCGCCCTCAGCTCCGCACACCTGCTCTGGGGTGTTCTGGGTGTGAGTCCCCTCAGCAGGCAGTCTGTCCATCCCCACAGCTGGTTCTGAGTCAATCCTGTGCTGTTCCAAAGGTTTGCAAGTGACTGCAAATCATGAGACCATGGGCCTTGCAAAGCTCGGAGCACGTGGAGAGCAGGGTAAGGGAGATCGGGGGCTGCACGGACAGCATCACAGGCCGCTGCCCTGGCCATGCTGCCCTGCGGGTCCAGGGAGTCCAGTCCTCCTGCCTGTTTCTGGTAAAAACAGCCGAAGACCCTGCTACCTCCAGAGACTCAGGAGCGGCTCTCAATGGACTCCTTCAGCCATGTGTCAAAGGGGCCCTCTCCACAGGGCTAATTGTGCAGGGATTGCTCTGCTTGTTTCTGAAAGTGGCTTCCTTTCTATATTGTAGAACTTACTTCTGCAAAATAAGAATGATCTGACTTCAGGCCTGGGGCCATTTCTCACTCCTTCCCTCCTGGTTCTCAACAGGAGCAAGAAGAGATCTGCCTGGTGGGGATTAAGGCCGCCTGTTCTCTAGCAGGCAGGGAGGTGGCGTGAGGAGATTACCTCCCTGCCCCTGCTCACCTGTCTGTATGTCAAGTTTAAGCCCCTGGAGGGTTTGTGTAACACTGTTTAGGAATTTAAAAAGTAGAGACCCTCTTTACAGGATTACAGGGTGTGGAGACATTCTTGGCCTTTCACAATGAGGCTGCCAAGCCCACCCAGTCCTGCCAGTTGCTGAGCCCTGCAGAGAAGCGATTTATTCCCATCTATAAAAATGAGTCACATCCCAGGAACCCCTCGTTGTTGGGACACATTCTGCCACTGACCAATTTGGACTCAAAGTGATGTTTCCAAACGCAAATGTAGTTGGGAAAGTGCTGGGCTGCATTAACGGCTCTGCCCCTTCTAGGTGCTTCTCTGTGACCTTAGGCAAGGCATTTTCCCTCTCTGACTTTCCATTTCCTAACCTGTTACTGTGTAACTTTGATAAAAATAAAAACTTTTTAAAATTATGTGTTGATAGCTGTTCTACAGTTCAGTTGAAATAGTACAGAGTCACTAGAGAAAAGTACATAGAAAACTAATCAAAGCAGGAAAAATAAAAATGAGTACAAAGAAGAGAAACAGAATTTTACTTGGCTTAGCATTAAACAATATTTATGAAGTCACACTTGTGAAAACACTGAACACTGACTGAAGCAGATATTGTGACAGTGTAGTAAGAGGCCAAAGGGAGGGGGAGTTAGAGGAGGTTAGTTAAGAGGTTACATCCTCTTCTTCAAAACAGAAAATCAACAGACAATGGCATCAAGAAATACCAGTATAAGCATACCAATTGGAAAGGCAGATATAACTAACAGAAGAACAGGATATAAAATGTTGGAGGGGGCAGCCCTGGGGAACGAGAAAGGACGAGGAAGAGTCAAAAATGACTCTCACTTATTATAATAAGACTTTCAGTATTATTTTACTATTCAAGTTGTGTGCATATATTCTTGGATTAAAATTAAACTTAATTTTTAGAAAAGAAGCAAGTGACAGCTATGAGGAGACTAATTTAGGTTCCAGATAAGGAAGCACTTTTAATATCTAGATCTATCCAAAAATGGAACCTCCGCAGATGCTGAATTCCCTGTCATTAGAAACATCTAAACAGAAACTGTATGTTCATCTGTCAGAAATAAGGTAGAGAGTTCTAGCTTTGGCTGGGCTTTACTAAATAAGCTTAGGGATCCCTTTCAATTCTAAGATCCCTTCTAATTTCATGCATCTGTGGAAGCTGGGGTGTCCTTATCATTATCTCATACCTAATTCATTTATCTGTGTATTTAATTAGCATCTGCTTAGTACTTATTTTGTTTCTGGTGCTATACCAAGTCTGGGTTGGGGATAAAGGAACCAAAATAGATGACATAATGCCTGCCAACACTGAATCACTGAAACTCAGTACTAGAAAGTTCCTCAGCGTTTGTCTGATCCAGCTACTCAATATGCAGAGAAGGAAACTGAGGCCCAGAGACAGGCAGACACTTGCACAGCGTCACACAGCATTAGTGCCAAAGTCAGGCTCACATCCAGACCCCTTGATTTCTGTGCTAGTAATCTTTCCCTCACAATCCTGCCTCTGAAGAGCATTTCCTCAAAAAATAGTTCAACAAAAATGAAGTTCATTCTTCATGGTATTTTACTGATCTCAAGTAGACACATCATTATTGTGCAATGAATCATTACTATTTTAATTGTAGCAAGGTTTGGCTTCCTGGATATCTGCTTTAGCAGGGCAAGCAGTGAGCTTTCTGGAGACACCCAGTAAAAAAAGTTCACTGAACCCAAACTCCAAGTCATTCACCAGAAAGATCTAAAACAACAGAAATAAAACTAATTGGCATCACATTGTCTCACCATCTCAAGAGGTGCGTGAGAATTCTTAGGTAGAGAGTTACTGCCTCTGTCATGGGTAAAATCCCAAATCATTTTGTGGAGTTTGTTATTATTCCAGCAGTGGTGAGAGCCAACATTTGCATGTACCAACATCTCCGTGGAGTATCACTTCCTGGATCTGTTTTGCTCGATTTAGTAGTCTTGTCTTTGCCACTTTGAAAAAAGTCCCACAGCTCACTGAATTTCAGTTTTCCCTATCTGCTTTGTTTGTTTAGTTGGTTGGTTAGGTTTTTTTGCCTGTTTGTTTTAGTAATAATCACCATGAGTACTAGACTACACCAGTGGTTCTCAGCCAGGGGCAGTCTTGCCCCACCCCCAGGGGCCATTTGGTAATGGCTGGAGACACTTTTGATCGCCACAATTGGGATGGAGTGATACTGGCATCTAGTGGGATAGAGTCCAGGGTGCTGCTCAACATCCGAGCATGCAGAGAGCAGCCCCTCCCAACACAGAATCATCTGGTCCAAAATGCCAATACTGCTGCTACTGAAAAATCCTGGGTTTACCTCTTTGGCTGAAAGGGACGGGAACCCAAGTCCAGCTTGCTTTAGTAAAAGAAGAAAAAGAAGAAGAAAAAAAAAAAGCAGGGTAATTATTGGAAAAATGTTATTTTAAAAAGAGAGACCTAAGAAAAAACTCAGGATGGATACACTTTGGAAATCAGCATAAGTAATTCAACTCCCACCTGGACTACCTCTCCTTTCTGTCTTCCTTCTGTTTTCATTCTTTTGATATGACACAGGCCTATCCATTCTAGTTTTGAGCTCATATCTTCATAACTTCACAACCAGAAGGAAAAGATCCTTTCCTTTCCCAGATCCACGATCATAAATCCCAGGGAAGGATTCTGATTGGTCAAACTTGGATCACATCCTCATCCCTTGAACCAATTAAGGCCAGAGAAGGTGAAGTGCTCTATACAATGACTGACCTTGCCTGGGCCAATGCCTATACCTGTGGATCGAGGGATGAAATCTGTTTCCTGAAGTGGAGGAAGTAGGTTCTGGATAGAGAAAAACAATAGCCACTATAGCATGAAATAATAAAGTACTGACTACCAGTCAAACATCTGGATACTATTCTTGGCTTGCCTCTAACTTGCTGTGTGATCTTGGACAAGTCCCTTTCCCTCTCTGGGCCCCAGTTTCTCACCTGTACAAAGAAAATATTTGATAACTTTTGATTGGTTGTTAAGGATTATTCATGTTTCCAACAATGACACTTGAAAATACTTACTAAACCTACCTAGCTTTTAAACCACTCCTTTCAGGATACAATACAGTCTTGTTGTTGTTCAGTCACTAAGCATTGTCTGACTCTTTTGTGCTTTATTTTTAAATAAATTAAAAATATATATGAATAAAATCTGCTTTCAACTTGGTATATACATTTTATATTAATCCTTACTTTGAAATGTATATAGTCAAAAGAAATAGATGGTGTTGGGAAATTTCCAACAATATGGAAGATGAGGCAAATATTTCAATATCTCCAACCACTCATTCAACAAAGAGTTCCTGAGTACCTATTATATGCCAGACACTATTGAATGATCTGCCCCTATGTAACTCACATTCTAATAGGTACAGCTATATTCTAGTGGTGGAAGAAGGATTTTTTAAATCCTAGCCCATCATCAATGAGATGAAGTCCACATCTCTCAGCCCTGGGCCAACCTCTCCAGCTCCAAGAGAACTCCCACTCATAACCTGCACCTCATCAAACAGAACTGCCAGATGGCTACCTCCAAAATTCACTAGCTCACTCACACCTCTTCTAAATGGAACCCTCCTGCCTTCTCCACACTTGTATCACCGCCTCTGGGAAACCTCCTTGAATGATTCTTTCCTCCTGCCCTCCTCCAGGGTCCCCAAACCTCACACAGATCTCCACCACTCAGCACCTCTCACTTTATGTCAGAAATATTTTCTATGTTTTTGCTTCTCTCATTGGAATACAGATTCCTCTAAGAAAAGGAAAGGCTCTTATTAATACCTGAGGATTTGGCGAGCTTGGCGATCAGCATACACACAGACCAGGTCTTTCTGCTCTAATTCCCCTTCTCAGGGAGTGGTACCCCTGCCCCCATTCTCCAAGATGCTCAGTTTAAAAGCCTGGGCATCCTCCTCAATGAATCCCTTTCCCTCACCACCCACATCCAAGCAAGGCTCATCACCTCTGGGCAAATCCATTACTTCCCTTGGCCTAAATCAAACCTGCCCCATCTCGCATATCCTGGGTAGCTCATCATTCAGGGTTTACTTTAACCTTGACCTCCTCTCGGAAGTCTACCTGAATTCCCGTCCCTCCAGGTTGGGCTGAGTGTCCATTCTCTGGGCAGTTTAGGTTTCCTGTGCCTCCTAACTTATGGCAATTGCTCTTCTCTCCTAGTAGACTGTACATACCAAGAGAGAGTTCTTGTTTATGACTGCACCCCCAGCTCCTAGCTTATTTCCTGAAGTATGGTAAGTTATGACCAATGACTTTTTAAATGAATGAAGGAACAAATTCATTTGAAGTCAGAAAGCCTGGATTCTATTCAGATCTGCCATTAACTACTTGGGTCACCATGCACTTAACTTCTGAGTCTCAATGTTCTCATCTGTGAATTCCTCCCGGTCTACCTCCAGGATTGAATATAAAAAACAGATGAGATAATAAATGTGAAAGCTATTTATAATCTCTGGGTTGCTCTACACATGTAAGGAGTTTACTGCTAAATGTTTTAGAGTTCTTTTTTTTGTTTTTTTGCATTTTCTCTGGTTATTTTAAATATAATTAGGTACTGCTTCTACTTGGGAATTTCCTGTAGGTACGGAATACAAGAAGAAATATGTTGCTGCTGCTCATCTCTGAAAAGAGTAGTAGTTAAATGTCTTGATCTTTTTTTAATGTTTTAAAGAACTGTACTGGAGGCACTGATAAAAATAATCTAAATTTCACTTCAGTGACTAATACCAAATTGATATAAATTAAACAAATTAATCCCTTATAATACTGACAAAAGAGGGAAAACAGACAATTTAGAACAGAATAGTAAACAAAAATATTCAAAAAAAACTAACTTTAGTTTTACACTTACTAAATTAACAAAAAACATTTTAAAATAATTATCCATGCAGTTGAGGTTATAGAAGACCCAGCAGGCACATACACTGCTGTCAGAATGTAAGATGTTCAAAAAGCAAATTGATAAAATATATCAAGAGCCAAAAATAATTCTATTCTTGGAAATCTATCTTAAGGGAAGAATTTAACAGAATAATAAGGTTTTGTGCACAAAAACATATAGTATTACTCATAAATCATCAGAAAGTGCAAACAACTACAACAATGAGAAACCGTTTGGTAAAGCATGTTGCATCCATGGGATGGAATATTTTACACCATTAAAAGCAATCTCTATGGAGGCATGGCCACAGCACTCTTCGTCCTGCCCACAGAACTCCTGTGATTTTAGAAAACTTACGAATTTTTGCCTAACTAAAACATTCATGGCGTTTTGCTTTCACTTGTTTGACTCAGTATGAACAGAATGCTAATTTCTAATGTAAAAAAATAGATATGCAACAAGCAACAAAGGTTTACTGTATAGCACAGGGAAAATAATGGAAAATGGAAAATATATATAATATATTGGAATATAATGGAAATATATATATAATGGAAATATAATGGAAAATAATTTCAAAAACAATGCGTGTATGTATAACTGAATCACTCTGCTGTGCCCCTGTAACATCGTAAGTCAACTATACACAGCTGAGAGACTAAGACATACGTACATACGTCAATAAAATATATACAAACAAAATTCCTTGTACGTCCTGCTTGACGGCTTCTTCATTATCAAGGGAAGGCCAAGCTCCCAGAACAGACCCCTTCTCAAGCCCTCAAGCATTCAGGGCCAAGTTTTCCAAGATGTTACTGATGAAAGTGTTCATCTAAAGCTAGAGCCTACATGATTCTGGCAGTGGTGGCAATGGGCATACTGACATTTCAGGAGCGTGGTACCTTACTACTGACTCTGTTCATGACGAGGCTGTCCATACCCCGCTGACCTTGAGGAAGACTATGGACACCTGGAGCAAGGCTGTATCTCTTGCAGCCAGTTCCTAACCAAGAGGATGGCCAGACTCCCCGGGGAGGAGTCCAGTGCATCCAAAGATGCACTGGGTCGGGGAGGAGGGGTGTCTGACACTGGACTCCCTGTTTGTAAGAGGGCCTCAGGAACTGCCTCATGGTATTTATGTGCTTGGACAGTACCCTCTTCTTGACCTGGACCAGTCCTGGTACTTACTCACTTGTAACTACAGAATATGGCAGAAGTGAAGCTCCTGAAACTGGGTTAGGAAAAACTCTCAACCTTCTGCTGGGAACACTCTCTGAAAGTCACAGGCCACCATGTAAGGAGCCGCATGACCGCCGTCCTAGAGAAGTCACTTTTAGGTATCCTGGTTGACAATTCCAGCAAAGCTCAGCCTTTCAGTCATTCCCAGTAAGGCATCACACATCCTTCAGACTAGTCCATCCAAGAGATGAATCCGCCTCCAAGTGACTTCAGCACCATATGGAGCTGACAAGTCGTTCAGCCAATCCTGGACCAAAATAATGAGACATAACTGAATGGTTGTTGTTTTAAGCCACTAAGTTTTAGGGTAATTAAAACACAATAGTACGTAGCACATCACCTTTGGAGGATGCTTAAGAATAAACTCATAATTCCAGAAATAGGTAACGGTAAAGAATCAAACATTTATCTTGCCTTTCCTTTATGAACTGTGCTTCAGTGTAACCAAATAGTTGATGAGATCAAGCTCTTCTTTATGAAATAATTATAGCTAATAAATAGTGAATATCAGAATTAGAATATCACCATTTTGAAATCCCTGATAAATAACAGCAATCATCAGTGACTACTAAAATCATTAGGCAAAACCCCAACAAGGAACATTATAACAGAATAGGCTAAAAACACCTCAACCTGCTGATCAATATCTTTTTAATAAGCCAAGGAGAGAGAAAAGCAAACATTATGTGCCTCCTGATGTGAGGCATCAAGAAGTACATGACACAAACTTTAAAACTGTCCCCAAATCAAACCTGAACCTGATAACACTTCTAGATTTCATCCCAGGGACCAGAGGACCACATTATATTATCCCCTCTGAATGTAATCCACAAAATACAAAACATGGAAAGTTCTACAGGACAAAGAACCAAATTTTATCAAAATATAATTTTTTTTTAAATAGAGGAAGGGGACCCTATTGATTGGAAGAAACTCAGGAGATATATCAACCAAATTCAATGTGTAGACTATCTCTGGATTCTGATATCTATTTATTTGAACATATTTATTTATTATTGTGGCTATGCTGGGTGTTCGGTGCTGAACGGGCTTTTCTCTAGCTGCAGGGCACAGGCTTCTCACTGAGGTGGCTTCTCCTGTTACAGAGCACAGGCTCCAGGGTGCACGGCTCGGGAGGTGCGCCTCATGGACTCTAGAGCACAGGCTTAGGTGCCCCGTGGCGTATGGACTCTTCCCAGACCTGGGATCCAGCCTGCGTCTCCTGCATTGTCAGCTGGATTCCTTACCACTGAGCCACCCAGGAAGCCCAATGAACATTTATACATTTGAAATATATATTATATATATATATATGTATAGGCTTTATAAATAATTTTTAAAAGACCTTTTCTGTTTTAGAGATAAAAGATACACGTATTCCAATATATCTGGGATTTTTTTTTTTTTTTTCAAAACAATCCAGTGGGGGCGTGGGGCAGGTAAGAGTGGATAGGATATAAATGAAGCAAGATTGGCCATATGTTGATATTTTAAAGCTAGGTGACAGGGATATGGAGGTGTGATATATTCAATACTAATACCTCTACTTTTTATATATAATTTAAATTTTCATTTAAAAGAAAACTTTAATACACATAGCTCTAGCCAAAAAAAAAAAAGTGGGGGAAAGGATTTCCTGTGATGCATCTCTGAGTGGTTTGAGTGCAACAGAGGCGGTCTTTACCTCGTCCCTTCTCACCAAATCCCCCTGCACTTACGGAAACCTACAGAGGCATCTGAAGCCACATTTTAAGGATGCATAATGGAGGGGAGTTTGGAGAGGGAACGAAATCATTAAGGAGGATTATACTGTCACCATCCGACACAATGGGGATTGCTGCTTTTAACTGCTTTAAACGAGTCTTACTTCATACCAGAGCTTCGACTCAAGAAGGCGTCGCCATGGGAAGTGATCCTGCCCAGAAGATCAAGTCTTTCTCCCTGGCTGAGTCTTTGAGTGCATGCTCCTGCCCTCCACAGCATGAGAACAGAGGGGCTTCTTAGAATGCACTTCAAATTCTTTTTTCCTCTTCATAATGTCCTTGCAGGCAGGGCTCTTGGAAAGACTAGGAAAGAAGGCGCCTTGGATAAAGTAGCTCCAGGGACTGGGGGGACAGGTCAAGTTTCTGCCTTTCTGTGGGTCTCTACTTCCTGCACATGCAATGAGAAGCAGTATAGCCTAGGGTCAGCCAGTGGCCTCTGGACACAATTGGTTCTGCAAGGCACCAGCTGTGCAAATGTACCTTACTGCACCCCTGAAAGTTACACAGTTCATCAGGAGCTCTGCTGGAGCCACCCACAAAAATCAAGCGGAGTTCTAACTCTTACTGCATCTGCTCAAACTGACACTGACTGATCGGGAAATACAGCCTAACTGTGTGCCACCAGTATTTCCATCAGTCCACGAAGGATACAGGCGTCATCAAGGAGAACTAAGTGATCTTCCTTGAAAGGATTATCCAAGACGTCTACC
Organism: Cervus elaphus; assembly: GCF_910594005.1. Taxonomy (NCBI): domain Eukaryota; kingdom Metazoa; phylum Chordata; class Mammalia; order Artiodactyla; family Cervidae; genus Cervus; species Cervus elaphus. Next base: position 60,147,831 of record NC_057843.1, read on the forward strand.
TGACAAAACAATGCTAGCTCCTTGTACAAAAAAAAAAAAAAAAAACCTAACCTTAAAAAAAAAGCAGGGATGATAACTTTCAGCTCACATTGCTCCTGAAAGGATAAAATCAGGTAACGTATGTGAAGCACTCAGCATGGATCCTAGAACTGAGTCAGCTCTCATAAAAGGTTATTACTATTATTTATTTCTCCACAAAACGTGGATCTAAAGATCCTTATGGTTCCTCTAATTCCAGTGCATGAGGATTCATTCATTTATGCAAGAACCATTTATTTCCAAGCCCCACACCAGACGCTGGTGCTAAGGTGGAGACCCCTGACATGGGAGTTGGGGGGGGGTGGTGTAAAGCCAGCATTTAAGGCAAACACTCTGCATCCTCAAAATTACTCTTGAAATTCCTCCACCATCAACGGACCTCCCGATCATTTGCTCCTCAATTCAGAGGTGCTGCAGAGATGCTGCTGGTTGAAAGAGCAGCATGTTCTGGGCCATGGAGTGACAGTGGCTAAAGAGTCTCCCAGGACACTTCATCTTGTCTCCACCCAGGACCCGGAACATGAAAGCCTTAAGTTTTCCTCATTCAGAGCAAAGCTGGTTCCCGCCTTTGCCTCTGAGCCCTGAACCCCCGTGTTGGATGAGAAAATCGAGGGCAGTCTCAAGGGACACATTCCATCAAGTTCAGAGTTTCCCAGGACCATGTAGATGCAGACTCCAGCCACAGTTAAGTAGGGTCAACAAGGCCACAGGAAGGCTCAGAGATGGGCGATGAGGAGCAGGGGAGAGAAAGAGCGCCGTGCCCTTCCTGGGCGATGACACTGAACCTGAGCCCTGGAGGCCAGAGAAGACCTGGGGGCAAGACATCAGGGAAAGGGTAACCTGGGCCGAGGAGACAGCGAGAGGCAGTCTGGAGGCAGGAGATGCAGGCTGGGCCTCAGTCACAGCAGGCGGACCACACGTCTGGGTGAAGCAGGAGGTGAGGCTCGAGAGTCAACGGGGCCAGGTGGCAAAGGCCTTAAGGTCAGCCCAAGGGAGCGGGCTTGGGTGTGCAGCCAGTAAGGAGCCGACGGCCTGGAACAGTCTGAGAGAGAGGACCCAGCTGGGGCGAGGCCCTCCTCCCAGGGCCTGCCCACACCCTCTCCCAGGACAGTGCCCAGCACCCTCCCAGCTTCGGAAAGCCCCAACTATAAATTCCTCAGCCCCGAGATTGAAGCTTGCCATAATGGCTTCAGCAGCAACCTTAGGGTCAGGAGAGGCAACCCTTTAGGTTTCTCTGCACAACGGCCCTGCACCGTGGAGGAGCCACCCTGAGATGGAGTAGGAGCGGCAGAGGAGAGGAAGCCTAAGCCTGGGGAGAGGGGCTCCTGGCAAAGACGGAGACTAAATATTCTCAAAGCTCCCTGCTACGAAACCTCCAGAAATGCCGGGTGATGTTTGCTTTAGTCATCTGAAATGTATAGGAGGTGTCGCGGGAAAGTAAGGGTATTTCCAAGATCAGAACAAGGGCAGAGCCGAGAAGCAGCGCAGGCCGAGGGCTGCTGTCTTGCAGAGGTGCTGTCAGGGTAGCGGTGGAACTAGGGGCTTGGACACCAAGCATGCAGGAAGACTGGCCAGGACTGTGCTAGAAGGGCGGGCCCCTGCGAGTTTCACTCTGCATGCACGACTAAGCCCCTGGCTGCCCTCTGCTTACAGCGCTTGGAAAAGCCAGGAATGTCCTGTCTAGGGAGACAACTGGTGTGGGGGAAAGAACCCGTGACCCGGCTCTGCTTCTAACCTCCTGCCTTCCTTCTTCCCTTCTCTTAGCCTCAACTGTATCATCTTTGAAATGGAAATGATGCCACAACTGCTGCCACAGCTGACCTCAGAGGGTTACCAATGCAGCCCAGCGCCTCCGCAGCATGTGGGCAGTGGCTAAAACCACAGGGGGCAGTGAGATTGCCCAGAGAAAGCCTGTAGGGTGACAAGAGCTACAAGACAAGAACAGATCCTGAAGAACAAAAAATTTAAGGAAAGGACAGAGGAGGTGCCCGCAAAGCAGACAAGAGTAGAAAGAGGAAAATTCAGTGTTGTATGGGCCAAAGGAGAGACGCCTCAACTGTGCAGTGCAGTGAACAGGTTGAATCAGATAAGAACTGAAAAGTTTCTAATGGGTTTGGCTGTTAGTGGCTCTTGGTATCCTTAGGGAAACTTAGAACAGAGGCAGTAGATAGGGTACAGTGGGTCGAGGAGTGAATAGGCAGTGAAGTAGTAGAGACAGTGATTTTAGACCATTCTTTGAAGAAATCTGGTAAGACTCGTAAATCAGCTGAAAGGCAGTTACAGGAGAGAAAGGAGATAATTGTTGGAACATGGTCCTAGAGAGAGTTAGAACAGATGAGGTCCAGTAGCTCGAAAAGAAGGAAGGATACTCTGAGAATGAGATAGAGGGGGCAGTGCTGGATTTAAAGACAGGAACTTAGGAAGACAGGAAAGATCACACTCGATGGTCTCAATTTCTCCAGGAAGTAGACCACACAGAGAAGATGGGAAGCAATGGGATACGAGTAAAAGTTGAAAGAAGTTGTGGGGGGAGTGGGTACAAAGATTAACAAGTGGCACTGGGAGTCTGGCTGAGACTGAAGACCTTGAAGTTGTTTCTACGTGCGTTCATTCACTCATTCACCCCTCTCAGGTCACATCAGTGGTTTTTGGTTCCCAGTGGGACCATTATTCAATAACTCAGTTTGGGTCATACAGATACACGTCAGAGTATCAAGCCAAGAGTTTGATTTGGGACAAGTCAGGATGGAGACACCTATTAAACATCCAAGTAGGGGTACTCAACAGGAGGCTGGATGCTTCTGAGTCAAGTTCCAAGAGGCCAGCAGAGCTGGAGAGAGAGTTTGGGGAGACAGGGCTGCACAGAGTGTTCTCAAAGTCTGGGCCAGAACACGTCACCCACGGAGAAAGTCATAGCTAGAGAAGAGGACGATGGCCGAAACTTTGAGCACTCTGACACTTGGAAGTCAAGCAGCAGATGAGATCACCAGCTAGGCAGACCACAAAGGGGCACCCAAAAGCATACACTCCTCCAAGAACCAGGTAAAGAAAGTAGTTCAGGGAAGTAGTGGTCTACTGCATCAAGCGCTGTTAAGAGATCAAGTAAAGATGGAGACGTGACCCCTGGAGGTTATCGGTGACCTCATCAAAAACAGTAGGCTGGAGAGAAGGTAAGCCCACTACAGAGGGCTGGGCAGAAAACAGAAGTGAGGAAGGAGAGACAAGTCCGTGGGAAAGGCTGCTGTGAAGGACAGCAGGGAAGAAGGCCATCAGCTGAAAGAAGATTGCGGGGGGGGGGGGGGAAGGAGGGGGAGGAACAGCTCTGCAGAGGCTGGAAATGACCGAACAGGTGTGAGTTTTGTTGGAAATGCTGAGGGGAGACAAAGAAACTGGGGATGCAGCAGAGATGGGAGAACTGAAAAAAACCAGAGGCCAGAGGATTCAGCTCACAAGTTAAAGGGATATCTTTCAGGAAAAGTAAGGAAACTTCAACTGTAGCAATATGAAGGCAGGAGGGAAAGAGAAACACAAATTCAGATGGATTAAGAGGTGTGGTGGGAGGATAAGGGTGTTCCTTCGTAACTGCTTCTTATATTATCAATGAAATAGGAGATAAGGTGATCAGACAAAGATGGAAGAGGGGTGTGGAGTGGATGGCTCCTACCAAGAAGGAGGTAAAGATGTGAAAAAACTGTCTTTGGGGACGGGAAGTGAACCCCTAGAGAAGGGTGGCAGGACTGCTGAACAGGACTGGCTGATGATCTGAGATTTGTTGTCATGAATTTAAAGTGAGGCCAGTTGGCTTAGGTGTGTGTTTTCTCTTATGCTTGAGTTTCAGCATGTAGTGGAAGAGATGTAGGCTTTAAATAGAGCAAATAAGAAGGAAGAAAAGTGTGATAAGGGAATTGGGAGTGTTTGAAAAGAATTTGTCAACAAAGATCCATCTAATCAAGGCTATGGTTTTTCCAGTAGTCATGTATGGATGTGAGAGTTGGACTGTATCAAAAGCTTAGCACAGAAGAATTGATGCTTTTGACCTGTGGTGTTGGAGAAGACTCTTGAGAATCCCTTGGACTGCAAGGAGATCCAACCAGTCCATCCTAAAGGAGATCAGTCCTGGGTGTTCATTGGAAGGACTGATGTTGAAGCTGAAACTCCAATATTTTGGCCACCTGATGTGAAGAGCTGACTCATTTGAAAAGACCCTGATGTTGGGAAAGATTGAAGGCAGGAGGAAAAGGGGACGACAGAGGATGAGATGGTTAGATGGCATCACTGACTCAATGGACATGAGTTTGGGTGGACTCTGGGAGCTGGTGATGGACAGTGAGGCCTGGCGTGCTGCGGTTCATGGGGTCACAAAGAGTCGGACATGACTGAGCAACTGAACTGAAAAGAATAGTTACGGCAACAAACACAGAAATACTTGCTGGTTAAGGAAGACAGAGAACTTAAGGGAAATGAGATGTGAAAAAGTGGGAGGGGGAGTGCATTAGAAGTCTTGATGAGACAGTGTAGAAACATTACCCTCTGGGAGCTGCAATGAGAGGAGGTGGTGGTCAGAGAGCAGGATGCTTGGGTTCCGGGTGATGATATAGTCATGAGTATGACAAAGGAATGAGTGGCTAGGGTGGGACAGATCAAAGGAAAAAATCAAAGAAAGGCATGAAACCAAAGAGGCCAACATGTTAGATGGCTCATCCATATGGACGTGAAGTCACCAGGAATGATGTCAGGAAAAAGGACAGACAGGAAGACAGCGTGTCAGTGCTAAAGACACTCGTGAAGGAGGATAAAGAGTGGGTTCATGTGAACTTCAAGGGAGTGGAGTTTTAAAGGAAAAAGGAGAAGAATTGGATTTAGAATCAACAACATAAAGCAAGGTGGCCCCACCTAACCCACCACACTTACCTCACCCACCCCACCTGCTTCACCTCCGGCCCTCAGTACCCAGTATTTAAGAGGAAAAACACCCTCCACTTGAAAGGGTTGAGAAGAAAGACTATCGTAAGTAGACACTCAGCTTTCATTTGGTACAGAAACAGAAGTGAACAGTCAAAAAAGAGGTTGAGGATATTGGAGAGTGTAACTGACTCCATGAGTCCCCAACCCACAGAGGAAGGGTCTGGGCATTCCAGAAGGGGTGGGAAATTGAGTCAGATCAGAGACTGAGGTTAAACAGCGTTCCAGCATCTCAGGATTCGTCTCGAGGGTCTCCTAGGGGAAGGCAGACTTGACACGGTGGGCACCAATTCTCTTCCGTGCCAGCAAGTGGGGCAGAAACCACAAAGCGAGCCCCTGGGGGACTACTCTCTCAAGTGGCCCGCACCGGAGCTCCTTGTGAAGACTCCTGGGGAGCGGCCACCTGCCCTGAAAGCAGACCCTCAGGGTCAGCGTTCCTCTCTGGTGGGTCCATGCGATGGAGATCAGGAGCACAAGTCCGTGGTCTGTCCCTTCGCTGCCGGGTCATGCGGTGCTGCAGTGGGTAGCTTCATCTGGAGGCAGGGTTACTGGATGAAACCCAAGACTCAACAGATAAATCGGAATTTCAGATAAATGACTTCTTAGTATAATGTCTCCCAGCTATTGCATGGGATATACTTACTACTTAAAATGTATAGCCTATCCCTGACTACTGCCACATGATGTCAGCGCTTGTATCAGGCAGCGTTCTCCAGGGATCTACAGGGTGAGGGACCAAGCTGGGGACGAAGCAGAGCCAAGTGGTTCAGTTCTGGTCCAAGCCCAAAGGCCCAAGAACCAAGAGAGTGGATGGTGCAGCTCTGGCTTAAAGGCTGACAGGCCTGAGATTCAGGGGGGGAGAAAAAGCCAGTGTTTCAGTTCAAAGGCAGTCAGGCAGGAAGAATTCTCTCCTGCTCAGGAAAGGGTCAGCCTTTTTATTCTAGGCAGGCCTTCAGCTGAGTGGATGAGGTCCGTCCACATTAGGAAGGGCAATCTGCTCTCCTCAGTCTATCCATTTGAATGTTTCTCTCTTACAAAAACACCAGCACAGAAATACCAGACTAATGTTCGCCCAAATATCTGGGTACCCTACGGCCAGTCAGGCTGACATGTAAATTAACCGCTATAGTGCCCCTGTGTGTACTTTCTGAGGGAAGTGAAACTAGGCAGCGGTATTTTAATTATAATAGTTAATGAGAAGAGAGAGGCAGGCCTAATCTCAAGGCATTAACTGAAGACTGAAATATCACAGGCCTGTAAGCTTACAGCAGCTCAAATGGAGAAAGCTGTGGGAGAACGAAGTCATCTCACACACACAGGAGAATGGGCAAGACGGAGCCCAAAGAACCTTCCCCTTAAAAGGTCAGTCCCACTCTGTGGGAGAAGGCGAGGGTGGGATGATTGGAGAGAATAGCATTGAAACATGTGTATTACCATACGTGAAATAGATCACCAGTGCAAGTTCAATGCATGAAGCTGGGCACTCAAAGCCAGTGCATTGGGACAACCCAGAGGGATGGGATGAGGAGGGAGGTGGGAGGGGGATTCAGGACGAGGACACATATATACCCGTGGTTGATTCATGTCAATGTATGGCAAAAACCACAATATTGTAAACTAATTAGCCTCCATTTAAAATAAATAAATAATTTTTTTTTAAAAAAGGTCAGTCCCAGAGCAGCATTGCAAATAACTGTTTAGTGTCAGCAAGAAAAAAAAAATCCATCACATTAAATGCATTAGTCTGGATTTGATAGGTTTTGTAGTGTGGTATTTGTTAGATTTGTTTTGATTTTATTATTTATAAAGAGGCTATACCTAGTGTTATATCCGTGCATATTAAGATTAAACTAAAATACACCTAAGTCAATACTGGGGAATCTATGAGATTTTTGTCCTTTTAAATGGATCCATTAAACTATTATCCTCAGTTTAAGAAACACATTTATATGTAATTTAAATGTATTTCAGACCCTTTTATTAAGGGATTTATGTTTTGGAGCATTTCATTTGTAGAATTCATTAAACTAGATATTACTAAAGGGTTTTTTAATAAAAAGTTTCAAAAGTGTGTACCATGTGCTACACTGGATTTGGAAAATGTACATCCTATCTGCTCTCTGCCAACACAAAGCATTTTATCAAATAAAAGGCTCTGAGAAATCCAACAGAAAAATATACCAAATGTTGTTTTACCCGGTGTTTCCCAAGCTTATTTGTGCAAAGAATACCTCTATTGCAGCAGCTATTAATATCCTGAGGAATAGCTTTCTTTGAAAAACCAAAGTTAAAACACTCATGTATAATGCTATCTAGAATAAAAATATTTTATTCAACATTTTTGTGCCAAGGACCTCTCTAGCAGTCTAGCAGAGCCAACAGGCATCTTAGAATGATGTATTTAAGGGCATAAGATAAAACACTATAGAGGATTACAACAGAAACTAATTATACTGAAATATAATTTTAAAACAAATGGGAGTACCTGAAGGAGAAAGAAAGAGTTAGAGACAGGAAAAAATATTTAAAGAAATAATGGCCAAGGACCACATATTATATGATTCCCTTTATATGAAATGTCTAAAATAAGTAAACCCACAGGAATAAAAACCAGATTAGTTGTGAAGGGGACCAGGGAGTTTGGAAACAGACAGCTAAAGAACAGGGCTTCTCTCTGGGATAATGAAAGTGCTCTAAAACTGTCTGCAGTGATGGATGTGCATCAAACACATAGATAATAACATACATTTGTACACTTTAAATGGCTTAATTATATGTTACACAAATTCTATCTCAATAAATCTGTTTAAAAAACAACGACCCAAAACTTTCCAATCATTTGTACTGAAAACTAAATATACAGACCCAAGAGGCCAAATAAATTCCAAATAGAACAAACATGAAAACTACATAAAGGCATATTGTAATCAAATTGTTCAAGACAAAGAGGAAATCTTGAAAGTACTCTGATAATGATACATATAAAAAGACAAAGATGACAGCAAAATTGTTGTTGAAAACAATGCAAGCTAGAAGAAAGTACAGCAAAATTTTTTAACATCTGAAAGAAAACACAGGCAATCCAGAATTCTACACGCAGGGAAACTGTCTTTCAAAAACAAAGGCAAAACAATAAGATGCCACTTAATACCCATTAAAATGGCTATTATCCCCCCAAAATGGAAAATTGCAAGTGTTTGTGAGGATATGGAGAAAGCAGAACCCTGATGCCTCACTGGAAGGAATGTAAAATGATACAGCCACTGTGGAAAACTGTTTGGTAGTTTCTCAAAAAATTTAACATAAAATTACCATATTATCTAGTAGATGTTCAAATAACACAGTACCTCTAATCAACAATAAATGTGTTTATTATACACTTAAAACTTTGTTAGAGGACTTCCCTGGTGGCCCAGTGGTTAAGACTGTGAGCTCCCAATTCAGGGAGCCTGGTTTTGACATCCGGCCAGGGAACTTGATCCCACACGCTCCAACTAAGAGTTCCACTGCCACAACTAAAGAGCCCACGAGCCACACCTGAGACCTGGCTCAGTTAGATAAATATATATTTTTTAAATGTGTTGGAAAGGCAGATCTCATGTTAAGTGAACCTATACACAGTATCTACGGTCAACAGTAATGTATTATACACCCAAAAATTCGTTAAAGCTCACACACTGCAACTAGAGAGCTGCCTCCACTCCCTGCAACTAGAGAAAACCCACACACAGCAACAGACCCAGCACAATCAAAAATAAATAATTTTTAAAAATTGTTAAAAGGTAGATCTCATGTTAAATGTTATCACAATAAAATTTAACAATTTTAAAAAGCTATACACAAATGCTTGTACCCACTATTCACAAAACCCCAAAAGTAGAAAAAGCCCAAATGTCCATCAACTAACGAACGGATAAACAAAATGTAGTATATACATGCAATGGATATTATTCAGACACAGAAAGGAATGAAGTTCTAATACATGCTACAACATGATGAACCTCAAAAACCAGCTAAATGGAAGAAACCAGTCATAAAGGACTACATGTTGCATTTTTACACCATTTATTTCATATTCCATCATGAAATATCCAGAATAAGCAAATCTACAGAGACAATAAATAGATTAGTAGCTGCCTAGGGCTGAGGGAAAGGGTACTGGAGAGTGACTTAATGAATTTGGAGTTTCCTTTGGGGGTAATGAAAATATTCTGTAACTACAATGATTTATAATATTATTAATATGCTAAATACCACTGGATTGCACACTTTAAAATGGTTAATTTTATGTTTTTGTGTATTTTATCCCAAGTTTAAAAACCACAATGAACTACACTGCACATCTATTAAAGTGATTAAGGTTAAAAAGACCAAAGGACTTATGTGGCAGCCTGGATGGGAGGGAGGTTTGCAGAGAATGAATACATGTGTATGTATGGCTGAGTCCCTTTGTTCACCTTAAACTATCACAACATTGTTAATTAGCTATATCCCAATACAAAATAAAAAGTTCAAAAGAAAAAAGACAAACAAACAAAAAGACCAAAGAACTAATGATACCAAGTGTTGGCAAGGATGTGGAAGAACCAGAACTCTCCACATGCCACTGGTGGGAATGTATGCTATAACCACTTTGGAAAAGAGTCCAACAGTTTCTTAAATGTTCAACATACACAAGCTCCATATGATCCAGACATTCCTTTCCTAGGTATTTTAAGAAAAATGGAAGCACATGCCCATACAAAGACTTGTACATAGATGTTCACAACAATTTTACTCTAAATATCCCAAAACTGGAAATAACCAAAGTCTATCAATAGAAGATATATAAACAAATTGTGGTCTATCTATACAATGGAATAGTATTCAGCAATATAAAAAGAATGAGTTATTGACTAGAAAAATCTCAAAAGGATTATACTAAGTTATAAGGAGACAGACAAAAAGGAGCACATACTATATGATACCATTTAAAATTCTAAGAAATGCGAATTAAGCTATGATGACAAAAGCAGTTCAGTGGTGGGCTTGGTGGGAAGAGACAGGACAGAGAAAGACACAAGAAAACTTCTGTGGAAAGGGACATATTCACTATCATGACTGCAGTCATGGTTTCACAGGAACATACATATGTCAATACTTACCAAACTGTATACTTTAAATATGTGGCGTTTGTCATATTTCAGTTACATCTCAATGAAGCTCTTAAAGACATTTTTAAATATGTGATAAGGTATATATAAGGAAGAGATGGAAATCAAGCTTATGTTTTCTATTAGACTGTGCAGCTGTAAATCTATTTTTAAATAAATAAATCTTGTTTCAAAAGTTGAAAGTTATGTTTAAAAAATTGACTAAGCAAAAAAAAAAAAAAAATTGACTAAGCATTCAATGTGTTATACTGATTGATTAAACTATAGTAACAAAAATGCTCGAATCTGAGTGGCTTAATATCACTGAGGTTTATTTCTCACTTGCTCTGTGCATGCATAACAGTTGATATGAACCCAGGCCAATAAAGTTCCAATATCCTGGAATGTGACCTCCTCAGTCAATGCAGCGGGAGAAGAGAGGACTAGAGTCAAGCACCTGCAACTCGACCGTTCTGTTCCGCAGGTGACGAGCACCACTTCTAATCACATTTATTGGCCAAAATTAGTCACATGACCATGCTTTCAAGAAGATTGGAGATTGCAAGACACAGGGGAGAAGTGGATATTGGTGAACATTAATAATCTACCACAATTACCCATAACACAAAATTATTTACACACCAAACGACAAAAAGATTGAAATAGAACATACTCAAAAACTGTGAACTGTCCAGAGGTTCCACCCAGAAAAGGCAGGAAAATTGCAACTCCATCCACACTCAGAAGTCCTATATTCTCTCAGTATGTTCCCTGAATGGAGAGCCACAGCTCCAGATAACCCAGGGACAGCTGGGTGGCAACTCTATTTCACTTTTAAAAGTCTCTTAGCTGTCTAGATATCACCTCTTTCACACTTGATATGCAGTCCATCAAATACCTCCACCACTCACTCCTTCCGTATCTGCCCCTCACCACTCAGATGCTGAAGAAACCCATCAGGTGGGGCCTGTCCTCAAGAGGCCTAAACAAGGTGCTACGTGAACACAGAAGAGGAAGCAATGAATTTTTTTAAAGATACTTTACACTCTGACCTGTCCCATTCTTTTCCTGCTTTTGTGACACTAAGTACCAACACTGTCACTTACCAGCTTCATGGCCACAGGCAAACCCCTTCGCCTTTCTGAGGCTCGGTTTCCTCACCTGTGAAAATGGAACAGTAAGGCTTACCTCCCAGGATTGTTGTGAGAACAAGAATGAGATCATGTCTAATGGAATTGCTTTGTAAACTTTTTGTCAGCCCAACTTATCAGCAGCATCACCATCAGCATGGCGGTCTTGCACTGCCGAGAAGGGGAGCCCCAGGGTTGGGGGAAGGCCCAGAGGAGAGAGGGGCTCCCAGCCCGACCCTGGAGTCAGGGCCTCTCTCTAATTAACTCTTCCTGGCAAGAGTTCCTTGCTGGACATGTTTGCCTACCATCATAAAGCCAGGTGAGGCTTCCAGGGGCCGCCCACTGGCCCTGACACATGGGGGAGGAATGGTGAGTCACCAGCCCTCTAACAGCCTCGCTGACAGGGCTCCCGGCCCAGCCCCTGGCAGGGGATGCAGGGGCTGGCAAGGGTGCAGCAGGGCCATCCAGGCTTGTAAGGAAAGAGAGAGCAGTGATGGGGAGGGGGTGGGGGGAGAAAAAAGAGAGATAAGGGAAAAGAAAGAAGGGCACAGAAAGACAAAAGGGAGAAAGGAAAAAGAAAGATGTGATGGCCGGGGACTGGGGCCGGGGGAACCGGGAGGTGTTATCCAATGGATCTGGAGTTTCAGTTTTGCAAGATGAAATGGTTCCGGAGATTGGTTGCACAACGTGAAAGTCCTTAACACTACTGACTGTGCCCTTAAACATGGTGATGACGGTAAATTTATATTGTGTGCTTTTTACATAGGTAGAGATTAAAAATTATTTTCAAAAGTGAAGAAATGAAAAGGGGAGCAAGCAGAAGCAGGGAAGAAGGAAAGGAGGGAGGAGAGGAAGGAGAGCAGAGGCAGGGAGGAAGGAGAAGGGAGCAGGGAAGGAGGAGGCAGAGCCAGAGGAAGGCAGGAGAGAAAGCGCGGAGCAGGGCAGGGAGGGAGGAAAGAAGGGGGAAAGGAGAAGAAGAAAGAGGAAGGCAGGAGGAAGAGGGCGGACCGGCAGGGATGATAAGGGAAAGAAGGGAAGAAATGAAGATAAAAGGGAAAGAAAGCCTCTCAGGAGATCACCCGGCAGTGTACACACCGCCCCACACGGCTTTCTACCTGAGGCGGTGGGGAAAGCGGGGCGCGGGGCGGCTCCACGTGACATCACCGCGCGTCCCGCCCTCGGTCCCCGCGCCCGGCGGCGGCGGCGTTGGGCAACGGCGCGCAGAGCTGGTGGCTGGCCCTCCCGCTGGGTACCGCTCTCCTTGGGTGGCTGCGAGTCCCTTCGCCTTTGGCCTTCTGCCGGGCCAGTCCCGGCGGCGGCGGGAGGGCGATAATTGCCCAGAGACGCAGCACTTATCCGGGCAGGTTGTGCAAGGACCGCAGGAGCGAGGGCCCCGGGCGTCCGCTCTCACGCCTCAGCGGCCAGGCATGCGCGCGGGGGCGAGGGATGGGCGGGGGTCCCGGGGGAGCCTCCAGGTGTTCCCACTGGAGACTCTGCCTTGCTCCACGGGAAAGAACCGCCGCGATCATTACTGGCAGTAAGGAAGACCTGGGTTCCCAACCCGGCCCTGCCACCTGCCACAGTGTGTGATCTCGCATAAGTCACTTGCCTTCGGGTCCCCAGGCTCCTCGGTGCACTAGGAGCAAAATCACTGCCTCCCCTTGTGGTGGTGAGGCTAAGAAACAGGGCAGGTGGGGCCTAGAGCACTGAACGCACGCCGGGGGCGCATGGTGATTGATGGCCGCTAATTACTTCTATCACCTACTCCGCGAGCTCACACTAAAAGTCCATATGCTAGCGTCTCCTGCTTGGCCCACACACTGCCTATCAAGGCCTGCGATCAGATTTGGTCTGCCACTGGCTTGCTGGATGACCTTGGGAAATTTGCCTACCTTCTCTGTTCTTCAGTTTTCTCTTTGGAAACAGCGTGATGAAGGTCTCCACTTTGACAGTTTGACGGGAGAATTAAATGAGGTGGCCCTTGAAAAGTGTGAGGGTCATACCTGTATCAGATTCTGCCAGCCGCTGTCCTCGGAGAATTCTTTCCCCTTGACTTCCATGACAACAGGCACTCCAGGTTTTCTTCCCATTTCTCTGGTCCCTCCTGTGCAGTCACGCTGCAGGCTCTGCCTCCCTTACAAATCCCTTCGGAGTTGGTGTGCCTTGGGGTTCTCTCTTAGGCATCCCTCTTTTCCTTGGTGAGGGGTAACTACGTGAGTGAATTCTCTCCAAGACCTCAGGTCCCAGCAGTTGCATGAAGGCCAGACCTCCCTTCCATGGCTCCCAATATTTACGGGCCACCTCCGCTCGGATGGGTACCGCAGGAACCTCACATTCAACATGTTCCAAACTAAACACATCATTTCCCTGCCCCAAAATCAGACGGCGATGTCCAGGCTCTTCATTCTTCCCAGGTCAGCGAGGAGCCTGAGGACCACCCTGACAGCTTCCCTCTCTCCCACCCTCCTACCAGCCAAGCACTCACTGTGTCCTGTCCGTCTCCCTCTTTAATGTCCCTTCCGTCTGTTTTCCGTTCTGTCACTGTCCCAGTCTTGGCGACTGCTGTGTTGCTCACTTGGGGGACTGCAGCAGCCCCCTCACCTGTCGCTCTGTCTGCAGTCCTGCCCCCAGTCAGACCTCCACGCTGAAGCCAAAGTGACCTTACTAAAATGCAAATCTCACCACATTGCTCCATGTGTTACTCGCCTTCTCTCAAGATTCCAACCACATGGAAGTTATTTCTGTCCTCAGTTGCTGTGCCTCTGGGCCTTCTCACATGCTGTTGCCTCTGTCAGGAACAGACATTCCCTTCTCGTCTGGCTCAGTCCAACTTGTTCGACAGATCTCCACCAGGACACTTCCTTTGCATAGCTTCCCCTGCCCGTCAAATCCCTAACTACCTCAGGGACCTCTCCTAATTGCTCTTAGAGTAGGAATACATGAACGTCTATCTCATGGTGAATTTGTTTTGATACCAGCTCTCTAGAAAACAAAAGGAAATGTGTATCAAAAGCCTTTAAAACACCTATATTCTTCTTTGTATCTGATTCAAATACATACAGTGGAAAGATAAAACAGTTGCTCTTTCAGTGGAAATGGATACCAGAGGAATTTTCATTCATTTGAGGAACTTGGCTTGGGAATTTCTAGACTGGTGGTATTTACTAAGATTATGGAGATCTTCAAATTCCACCCCCTCATCTTGGAACTGGGGAGCTGGAAATCCAAAAATGATTGGTGACTTTCCAAACCTGTTCCATCATACAGGAGGGTAGTGGCAGAGCTGGAATTTGAATATGTTTTCTCACTCCCTGGTCTCTGCTCAGTCTAAGTTATGTTCCCACCCCATTCCCAGCAATCGACCCCAAGACTCCCTACATCCTCCACACACACACACCACACCGAGGCAACCTGCTGGATTTCCATCCAAAGTCCATACATCCAGAAAGCAGACCACCCTTGAATTTACTTAATTTTTTATGATCTCTCATACTAATCTTTGAGAAGCTGACCCACCTGAATCCCCTACCAAGCTCTGTTCTAAAACATATCCAACTCTGTAACAATTACATTCCAAACTGCACAGTTTTCTGTAAAGAGCATCCTCTGTGCTAAGCACTTTCCATAAGATACTTTCTTTGGGGTTTTGTTTTTTGGGTTTTTTTTTTTTTTTGGTATTTTTAATTTATTCTTCCAATAGTGCTACAATGTAGCTAATATTGTCCTTTTGCCCTGTGAGGAAACTGATATTCAATGAGGTTAAATAACTATCTCAGGGTCACAGCCATAAGTGCCACCTTCGGCTTTCAAGCTCCTACACTCCATAGAACCTGCCATGTGCCAGTCTGGGCCTGCCCTCCTGGTGTATACACCATACAGAGCAGGCGTCCCTTGGTAAAGTCTACTGAGAGGCATCTCTGAGATGCACGGGAAATCAGAGCTAAGAGACCCAGAGGTCATTTCACAGTTCGTTCCATTCTTCAAACAAGTCATGTTGTATGAGTGGTTTATACCATGAACTCTGGACAGCGGAACTTAAACGCTGGCTCTGCCACTTACTGTGTGACTTTGGGTGAGTTACTCAACCTCTCTGTGTTTCATATATCTCACCTGCAGAGATAATAATACTGTTTAATTATAGACTTGTTACAAGGATTACATGGGTTACAACAAACGCACATCAAGCAGTGTCTGGCACACCGTTACCTCTGTGAGTGAAGGACTTTTACCGTCATCATTACGATACCATTATCACTGCTGCGAGGAGGTTACCACGCACAAGGCATGACAAGACAATGAATGGGAAAAACACAGATGACGCAGACACTGTCTTCTGCTCAGGGAACTCACAGTACGGGAAAGAGACTACAGGAACTGTATATAACTACGATGTAATAAGTGGGAAATGCAGCAGCAGAGACTTGTGTGGACACGGAGGGCGAGTGTGACTTTCCAAGGGAGCAGCACAGTCAGGACGTGAGCCCAGGTAGCCCAAGACTCTTTCTAGCCCGCCTCATCCACTGGCAATTTGCCCAGGGCACATAAAGGTGTGACCCAAAGTCCTTCCACATGGCACCAAATCAGACTCTGAAGGCCATGACTGCCTTAGCTGAAGTTGTTACTAACGTGTCAGTGTAGTTCGGTAGCTCAGTCATGTCCGACTCTTTGTGACCCCGTGGACTGCAGCATGCCAGGCCTCCCTGTCCATCACCAACTCCTGGAGGTTACTCAAACTCATGTCCATTGAGTCGGTGATGCCATCCAACCATCTCATCCCCTGTCATCCCCTTCTCCTCCTGCCTTCAATCTTTCCCAGCATCAAGGTCTTTTCAAATGAGTCAGCTCTTCGCATCAGGTGGCCAAAGTGCTGGAGTTTCAGCATCAGTCCTTCCAATGAATATTCAGGACTGATTTCCTTTAGGATGGACTGGTTGGATCTCCTTGCTATCCAAGGGACTCTCAAGAATCTTCTCCAACACCACACTTCAAAAGCATCAATTCTTTGGTGCTCAGCTTTCTTTATAGTCCAACTCTCACATCCATACATGACCACTGGAAAAACCATTGTTTTGACTAGATGGTCTCTGCTTTTTAATATGCTGTCAAGACTGGTCATAGCTTTTCTTCCAAGGAGCAAGTGTCTTTTAATTTCATGGCTGCAGTTATCATCTGCAGTGATTTTGGAGCCCCAAAAAATAAAGTCTGCCACTGTTTCCATTGTTTCCCCATCAATTTGCCATGAATTGATGGGACCAGATGCCATGATCTTTGTTTTCTGAATGTTGAGTTTTAAGCCAACTTTTTCACTTTCCTCTTTCACTTTCATCAGGAGGCTCTTTAGCTCTTTGCTTTCTGCCATAAGTGTGGTGTCATCTGCGTATCTAAGGTTCTTGATATTTCTTCCAGCAATCTTGATTCCAGTATGTGTTACATCCAGCCCAGCATTTCTCATGGTGTACTCTGCATATAGGTTAAATAAGCAGGGTGACAGTATACAGCCTTGACATAATCCTTTCCCAATTTGGAACCAGTCTGTTGTTCCACGTACAATTCTAACTGTTGCTTCTTGACCTGCATTCAGATTTCTCAGGAGGCAGGTCAGGTGGTCTGGTATTCCCATCGCTTTAAGAATTTTCCACAGTTTGTTGTGATCCACACAGTCAAAGTCTTTGGCATGGTCCATAAAGCAGAAATAGATGTTTTTCTGGAACTCTCTTGCTTTTTTGATAATCCAACAGATGTTGGCAATTTGATCTCTGGTTCCTCTGCCTTTTCTAAAACCAGCTTGAACATCTGGTAGTTCATGGTTCCTGTATTGTTGAAGCCTGGTTTGGAGAATTTTGAGCATTACTTTGCTAGCGTATGAGATGAGTGCAATTGTACCGTAGTTTGAACATTCTTTGGATTGCCTTTCTTTGGAATTGGAATGAAAACTGACCTTTTCCAGTCCTGTGGCCACTGCTGAGTTTTCCAAATTTGCTGACATATTGAGTGCAGCACTTTCACAGCATCATCTTTTAGGATTTGAAATAGCTCAACTGGAATTCCATCACCTCCACTAGCTTTGTTCATAGTGATGCCTCCTAAGGCCTGCTTGGCTTCGCATTCCAGGATGTCTGGTTCTAAGTGAGTGATCACACCATCATGGTTATCTGGGTCATGAAGATCTTTTTTGTATAGTTCTTCTGTGTATTCTTGTCACCTCTTCTGAATATCTTCTGCTTCTTTTAGGTCCATACCAGTTCTGTCTTTTATTGTGCCCATCTTTGAATGAAATGTTCCCTTGGTATCTCTAATTTTCTTGAAGAGATCTCTAGTCTTTCCCATTCTATTGTTTTCCTCTATTTCTTTGCATTGATCACCAAGGAAGGCTTTCTTATCTCTCCTTGCTATTCTTTGGAACTCTGCATTCAAATGGGTATATCTTAGCTTTTCTCCTTTGCCTTTTGCTTCTCTTCTTTTCACAGCTATTTGTAAGGCCTCCTCCTCTACTAACGTGTAGAGACAGTCAATAAACGTTTGCTGAATGAGTCAATGAGTCGAAGGTGTTAGTGAGATGACAGCCAACTTTCCCCTCGACTATCAGCTCTTCAACCTGCAGGTATGACCCCCTGGCAGACAGCGGGTCACCCTCTCTCCACCCTCAACAAGGTGGTTTATTGGGGCACCACCATTCACTGGCTTCTCCTTCCCTGCAGTTGTTTCTGAAATTTTTAGTGCACTCAATTTAATCACTTTCATCCACAATTCTATATTATTTGTATATGTCCAACTCTGTAAAGAGGAAGGTAAATCAGCCCCAGTCCCTGCCCTCAGGAAGCATGAATTCCAGAAGAAGAAATCAGTCAAGACAGATTGCTATCCTGAAGATAGAAAGCGCTCACGGCCCCAAGAAAGATAACAAAGACAATTGAAATCCAAGTAATAAGAGCTCGCACAGAGAGGGTGGCAGGCTGAATACTGGCCCTCAGAGAGGTCCATGTGCTGACCCCTGTGACCTGTGAAGAGCACTTTACGTCTCTGCAGATGCGTTTAAATTAAGGATCTTGATATGGGGACATATTTCTGGATTATCTGTGTAGTAAATTACACAGATAATGTACTTTAATGTCAGGCCCTAAATGTAAACACACGTATTTTTGTTAAGAGGGAGATTTGACTACAGAGAAGAACAATGATGAAAGCAAAAGGTTAGAATATTTCCAGGAAAGGGCTGAAAATGAGGGGATGCAGGTTGCCTCCAGAAGATAGAAAATAAAAGGAAATGCATTCTCCACGAGACCCTCCTGGAAGAACCAGCCCTGTAGACACCTTGAAATTAATCCAATGAAACTATTTCTGACTCCTGGTCCCTAGAACTATAAGACAATTAATCTATACTGTTTTAAGCCACCAAGCCTATGGTGATTAGATTTTTTTTCCTCAGTCATATCTTGAGCAAGTAGTTTATTTTTACAATGCAAACATAATACACTGAATAATGAAGCACAGTTATCTAAGGTCACCTAAGTGGGTTCCATGGGGTCGCTGAGTCGGACATGACTGAGCGACTTCACTTTCACTTTTCACTTTCATGCATTGGAGAAGGAAATGGCAACCCACTCCAGTGTTCTTGCCTGGAGAATCCCAGGGACGGGGGACCCTGGTGGGCTGCCATCTATGAGGTCGCACAGAGTTGGACACGACTGAAGCTACTTAGCAGCAGCAGCAAGTGGGTTTTGTACATGAACCAGACTGCCTGGGTTCAAATCCTGGCTTCACCTTTTTACATCTGTGTGGCTTTGGTCAACTTACCTGTCTGGGCTTCAGTTCCCTCATTAATAGGAGAGAAATAATACTTAGTACCCCTCCCTTGGGCTTCCCAGGTGGCGCTAGTGGTAAAGAACCCACCTGTCAAAGCAGGTAGACGTAAGAGATACAGGTTTGATCCCTGGGTCAGGAAGATTCCCTGGAGGAGGGCACAGCAACCCACCCCAGTCCTCTTGCCTAGAGAATCCCATGGACAGAGGAGCCTGGCGGGCTACAGTCCATGGGGTCGCACAGAGTCAGAGATGACAGAAGTGACTTAGCAGGTACGCATGCACCCCTCCCTTAGGAATGGAATGAGGAGGGAATTGTAGGGGATATCACTGATGCTCACCATTATGTGATCCTCCTCTCCTTCCATGGGAGTCTACACGTCCTGCTGTCTTGCAGTAAGGTGGCATCACGTGACTACTGGTCAGTGAACTGTGAGCAGTGAAAACCCCTATGGAACTTGAGCCACATGTGCCTGTGAGCCAGTCACAAGCTCGTTCAGACTCAGTGACTCGATGAAACTTTCCACATCCTTTCTAGTACTCACTCTCCAGGACTCTGAGCATCAAGTGAGAAGACGGACAGTAACGGGAGAGGAGGCGAGAAGAGATTTGAACGGATTGTGGGGACAGTGTAGAACACATGCGGAGGGGGTGTGGTTTGGGTTCCCCAGAGCAAATGCACACACCAGCAAAGGAGAAACTGGGGTGAACGTACTTATAATAACTAATTAATTTAATTATCATAGATGACACTAGGCTTCCATTTAAAGTGTCTTTTTAGAATAAATTTGTGTTTCCTAAATAGTGAATTGACTCGAACAAATATTAAGCAGTCTCACAGGTAGTTGATGGATATGGTACAAATTGTAAAGGAAGAATCAAAAGACTAAAATCCAGTAACTTCCCTAGAACAATGAAAAGAACATAGGCTTTGGAGTCAGACAGGCCAGGGGTTGAATCTAGTCCCACTACTTGCTGGCAGTGTGACCTCGGTCCACTAACTCAGGCTCTCTGGGATGCTATCCTTATTGTTTTTTCATGAAGATCATTATTCCTACTTCATAGGGTGGATAAGAGGATTACAACTTACTTTCACCATTGCTGACTTTGTATTCTTCTTTCTTATCATAATTTGTAAGTCTTGACTCAATTTGTATGTTGGGAGTCAATCCAACCCATGTTCCCAGAAGGCCTGGCCAGGCTCTGGGAAGGCAGAGCCCAGTTGAGCCAGCTTCCTGCCCTCCAGGAGCTCCCAGTCTTGTGGGGCAACTGGACACAAACTCAGAGGACCACAGTCGACAGCCTGAGTGCCGTGGGAGAGAGATACAGCGGAGGTAATGAGGCGGCTCCACGGAGAGCTGTGGTAACAGAGATGGGTCTCAAGCCACGAGTAAGATTTCAACAGGCAGATGTGGGCAGGGAGTGCATACTAGGGTGCCTCACCCCTCTGAGCCTCAGTTTCCTCTTCGGTAGAATACAAATCCTGCCACCTACCTTTTGCCTGCTACTGTGAGGATTAAGTGGGATAAAGCCAGGGAAGCACCTACCACAGTGTCTGGTTCATACTAGGCACTGGATAAACGAGGGCAATTACTTTTCTATTATGCTGGATAATAAAGCCCCATGGGTGGCCCCCTTCCATAATGGAATTATCTTCTCCTTCCCTGTGAGTCACCTCCAAGAGCTGGCCCAGGGGCTGGGATGTCCCAAGCTCCTGGGCAGGTTGGAACTACCAACCTCCCTAGAGTAAGACCTTTATTCAAAAGAGATCAGTATTCAGAAGAGCTCACCTCATCTCACACCCCCACTGTGCAAACACAGATCCTTGGTCCCCAAGAGAAAGCTTGACCTCAAGTCCAGATTTCCACCATCTCAGAAGAGAAAGTCCAGGTCCTCCCAGCCTTGTCCTAAACAGCCTGCAATGCAGGAGTCCAGAGAGACCTGCTGGGAAGAAGTGGGAGCACGGGGCGCCAGAGATCTGGGTTTAAATTCACCCAGTTGCTGTCTGAACCAGAGTCACAGCCCTTCCCCTTCTAGGCCTCCATGTTCTGAGACTGGCTGGAGTGGGTTGAAATTCCCACCCTTGGCTGACCGTCAAAAAACCACGAGGACAGCATAGGCCAACCAGTACAGACACAAGCAGGGTCCTGGTGGTCCTGTCCCAGGCTGGGCATGAAACATTTGCTGGTGTGGGAAGGACAAGACGTGCAGAGCATGCAGGACGTATTTCCCCAAGTGAAAACGAGTCAAGCACAACTCCCTGCCTGCCCCCTCCTCCTCTCAGGGCCCAGCGCCGTGTCTGATCCGTGCTGGCTCCACCTCAGGATGGCCAGTGTGCAGCCTGCTGGCGCCTATTCCCGAGGAAGGTCCATATTCCTCAAGAAGAGGCAGGGACCTCATGAGTTTTTTTTAACTGAATTGAAGTACAATTTATACACCATTAAATTAATATATTCTAAGTGTATAATTCAAGACTCACAACACAAATCTACAAAGCTGTGCAACCACCACCTAGTCCAGTTTAAGGATGTTTCCAGTCTCCCCCTAACCCCCTCATGCCCATCACTCACCATTCCCAGCCCCAGCCCCAGGCAACCACTAATCTGCTTTCTGTATCTATAAATGTGCTTTTCCTGGACCCTTCAGATAAGTGGAATCATATGACATGTGGTCTTTTGTGTCTGGCTTCTCTTACTTACCATGATTTTTTTTTTTGGAAATTCATCCATGTTGTGGTGTGTGTCAGTACTTCATTCCTTATCTCATTCATTTCACACCCCTGGTATCCTACCAGTGCCCAGCACACAGTAGGTACACAGGGGCTGAGGGCTCTCACAGGGAGACCAGAAGACCTTCCAAAATGAGAGCAGTTACGAACCAAAGAAATTCCAGTCAATCCCCAAGCTGCTAGATGATTGAGGTGTATGCCCACTGCCAATGATGTGAATATAGTGATTTGTTATCAAACCCATGATTGTACACCAGCTCTCAACTTCAGAGGTGTGCTGCAAATCCATCTACTTATTCTGAATTACTCTGCCCTTATTCCCCCCTCATCCTGTTTCTGAAAACCATGGTGACTCATTGCTCTGCAATTAACTCTCTTTCTTCAACAATGAATTGCCTGAACTAGGTGGAGAAAAATGATATTCCAAATACAGGTAGTCTCCAACTATTACCATAGAATTGTCTCTCTCTCCCCTCTAGTCTATCCATTATTCTTCATATATTTGGGGGACTCTATTTTCAGGTATATGCATATTTATAGTTGTTACCTAATTTAATACTTATTGATGGATTAAATTTTTATTAACATGTATTGTCCTTCTCCACCGCTTGTAAAATTTTTACTTAAATCTATTTTATCTCCAAAAGCACAGGCAACAAAAGCAAAAATAACAAATGAGACTCAAACTAACATATTTTCACACAGCAAAGGAAACAATCAACAAAATGAAAAGGCAAGCTGTGGTAGGGGAGAAAATATTTGCAAACCATGTATCTGATAAGGGCTTGCCAGGTGGCTCAGTGGTAAAGAATCTACCTGCCAATGCAGGAGACACAGGAGACGTGAGTTCCATCCCTGGGTCCGGAAGATCCCCTGGAGGAGGAAATCGCAACCCACTCCAGTACTCTTGCCTGGGAAATCCCATGGACAGAGGAGCCTGGCAGGCTACAGTTCATGCGGTCGCAAAGAGTCAGACACAGCTAAGCAATTGAGCACACACCTATCTGATAAAGAGTTAATACCCTCAAGTATATAAAGAACTTATACAATTCAATAGCTAAAGAGCAAATAACCCTATTTTTTTAATGGGCAAAGGACCTGAATAGACATTTTTTCAAAAAAGACATACAGATGGCCAAGAGATACATGGAAAGATGCTCCACATCACTAATCATCTGGGAAATGCAAATCAGAACCACAGTGAGGTACCACCTCACACCTGTAGGACGGCTATTATCTAAGTCAAGAGATAAAAAGTGTTGGTGAGGATGCGGAGGAAACTGAACTCTTGTGCTCTGTTGGTAGGAATGTAAATTGATGCAGCCGCTGTGGAAAACAGTATGAAGGTTCCTCAAAAAATTAAAAATAGAGCTATCATATAATCCAGCAATCCCACTTCAGGGTATACATCTGGAGGAAATAAAATCACTGCCTTGTGGAGATATCTGCACTCTAGTGTTCAGTGCAGCATTATTCACAATAGCCAAGGTTTGGAAACAACATAAGTCCATCAACCGAGGAACTGGTAAAGAAATGTGGTACATACATACTATGGCATATTTTTCTCAGCCTTAAAACAAAAGGAAATTCTGCCACTTGTGACAACATGGATAAACCTGTAGAACATCAAGCTAAGTAAAATAAGCCAGACACGGAAAGACAAACATCACACGATCTCACTTATACGTGGAATCTGAAAAACAAACAAACAAAAGCAGCAGAACTCATAGCAACAGAGAGTAGAATGGCCAAGAGGTTCCCATCAAGGGTGCAAGCTTTCAGATACAAGACGAATAAATTCTAGAAACCCAATCAGTTCTAGAAAACTAATGTCTGTAGTTAACAATAACATATTTCATACTTGAATTTTGCTAATAAAGTAAATCCTAAGTGTAAATTCTAAGAAAGTAAATCCCACACAAAATGGTAACTATGGGAGGTGATTTTCATGTTAATTAATTTTATAGGGATAATTAGTTCATATGTGTGTGTGTATATATATATATATAATATGAAAGAAACATGTTGTATACCTTATATATAATTTTATTTATAAAAAATAAGTTAAAAAATTTTGATCTGGGACTTCCCTGGTGGTCCAGTGGCTGAGACTCCTTGCTTGCAATGCAGGGTGCATGGGTTCGATCCCTGGCCAGGGAACCAAGATCCTACATTCTGTGTTGCATGGCAAAAAACAAAAAGTCAATATTTCATTAGTGAAAACATGTTAAATTACTTAAAATTTTTTAATCTATTTTGCCCAATAATACTGTAGCCATCTCAGTGCTCTTTTGCTCATTATTTGCATAGACTATGTTAAAAACATCAGATACCCACTTCCACAGGACGACTAATAGACCTGTTGTATCCAGAATGAGGCACCAGGTCTCCATAAGTCTTGGTGGTGTGACCATTAAGAAGTTTCCTATTTCCTGTTTTCCTTTCCTGTGAATCTTCACCATAGTTCACTAGCAAAGCAGTAACCTAAACTCTTCTTACCACCTGAAGTGGTTGAATTATCAGAGCCTACTAATAGAAGAAAAAAAAAAAAAACCCATAAGGTAGGAGGCAAGGCATCCCATAAATATGTACATCTCACATCTAAGATGCTGTGGAAGACCTTCAACTCACGTGGTTCATTCATCCCTTATCCCGGAGCCTCTGAGCGCCTCTGCTATGCTGTGGCCCGAGACGACACAGCTCTGGGGCACTCTTGACCCTGTGCTCTATGATTTAGAGGATGATGCAGGCAAGAGGGGCCATTTAAGACGTTCACATGCTATACTTATTTCCAAGTCTTTGAAGTGGTGACAATAGCAAACCTCATAGGACTGCAGTCAGGGTCAGATTAGTTTAAAACATGTAGCACACTCAGCCTAGAGTCTAGTACAGTAAGCACTCAGTGAATGTCACTTCTCATCAATCATCAACATCGTCACCACCAACAACCGTAATTACTTCTTTGGAACCTGTATCCCGCCAGTTAAATTTTAAAATATTGTACTATAAAAACATTTAGCATAAACATTTTACATTCTAGTGTAAAAATGTCTTAGTATAAAGTAAGTTGGAGAAGGCAATGGCACCCCACTCCAGTACTCTTGCCTGGAAAATCCCATGGACAGAAGAGCCTGGTAGGCTGCAGTCCATGGGGTCGCTAAGAGTCGGACATGACTGAGCAACTTCACTTTCACTTCTCACTTTCATGCATTGGAGAAGGAAATGGCAGCCCACTCCAGTGTTCTTGCCTGGAGAATCCCAGGGACGGGGGAGCCTGGTGGGCTACCATCTATGGGGTCGCACAGAGTCGGACATGACTGAACTGACTTAGCAGCAGCAGCAGCATAAAGTAAGTTATTTTTTAGAGCTTATTATTAATTTCATATTTGCAGTTTTCTTTTTATGTTTGGGAGCTAATACACTTTTCAAAAGTGCTTGAAGAGCTCATAAGACCGTCCATCCGGACTCCAGGGGATAAAGTGGTGCTGCCCAGAGTGACCACATAGAGCTGACGGTGGTTTTTCCTGCACACCTCTAAGGAAAACCAGTCTCGTAGACCATGAAGGGAACGCCCTCATCCCCATGTCCAGAGATGTGTACTGCTGCAGCCCTGGCCCTGCAGGTGAGGAAGTCAAGACTGACACACACAATGCAATAAAGACCACCTCCAGTTGAGAGAAAAGAGAGGACTTCATGGAGGGATGACATCTGAGTCAAGTCACGAAGAGCAGAAACACTTCAGCCCACAAAGATGCAAAGATGCAATCCAGGCAGAAGGGATAATAAGGGCAAAAGCAGGGACTTCCCTGGTGGTCCAGTGGTTAGGACTCTGTGCTTCCACTGCAGGGGGCATGGGTTCAATCCTCCCCAATCCTTGCAGAGCAAGATCTCGCATGCTACTTGGCCAAAAAGAAAAAAGAACAAAGGCAAGATGTCCATCTGTGGAAGAGTGAGTAGCTCTGTTTGGTTAGAGCAAAAGATGTGTGAAGGGCACGGAAGAAGGAAATGAGTTTGGAGAGAGATAAAGGAGCTGGATGAGAGATGGCCTTGAATGTCAGGCTTACAGTTTACACTTTGTCATCTGGGTAATAGGAGTCATTGTACATTTTTGAGGTGGACATATCATAATCAGAGCTGTGCTCCAGGACAGCTCCTCTGGCAGCTGGTATTGGGGGGGTGGACTGGAGGAGGCAGAGGCTGGAGACAGGAGCCCAGTAAGAAGATGGTTACAATTCATGAAACTAGAAGTCCAAAATCAAGGTGTTGGCAATACTCCCTCCAGAGGTTTGAGGGAAATCCGAATCCATTCGTGGCCTCTTCTGCTGGCCATAGGTGTTCCTTGAACTGGGCTCTTCTCCCCAGTCTGTGCCTTCTTCAGCATGTGGCTTTCTCTTCTCTTTGGTCTCTCCTCTGTGTCTCTTTCATAAGGACATTTGTCATTGGATTTAGGGTCCACCCAAGGTCTCAACATCTTGAAGTTAATTATATCTGAAAATAATACCCTTTTTCCAACATTCACAAGTTCCAGAGATGAGCACATGGACATGATTGAAAAGGGGCTCCCTTTCAACCCAACCTGTTGGCAAAAATGTGGAAAAATTAGAACCCTCATATACTGCTGATGTGAATGTAAGATGATACAACCACTCTGGAGAAGAGTCTGGCAGTTTCTCAAATGGTAACATAGAGTTACCATGTGATCCAATGATTTCACTTATACATTTAAATCCAAGAGAAATGAAAGCATGTCCACACAAAAACCTGTACGTGAATGTTCATGGAAACCTGTACGTGAATGTTCATGGCAGCATTATTCATAATAGCCAAAAAGTAGAAAGAACCCGAAGTAGAAAGAATCCATCAGCGAATGAATGGATGGATAAAACGTGGTACATCCATACAATAGGATATTGTTCAACCATAAAAAGAAATTAAGTGCTGACTCATGCTACAACATGGATGAATCTCAAAGGCATCCCATTATGCTAAAAGAAAGAAGCAGTTCACAAAGGGCCATGTATTGTATGATTTCATTTCTAAGAAATGTCCAGAATAGAAAAATCTATTAGTTAAGATTAGCGGTTGCCTAAACTTAGGCATGGGTTGTAGAAGAAGTGGGTGGGGTGGGGAGGAACCAGGAGAGACTGCTGATATGCACAGGTTTAGCGAAGTGATAAAAATGTCCTCACACGGACGGCAGGGATGCCTGCACAACTCTGAGACTGCATCAGAAACACTGAAGTGTACCTCACCGGGTGAATTTTATGGAGTGTGAATTACAGCTCAGTAAAGGTGTTCTTGAACGAATAAACATGGGGCTTCCCTGCTGGTGTGGTGGATAGGAATCTGCCTGCCAATGCAGGGGACACAGGTTCCATCCCTGGCCTGGGAAGATTCCACCTGCCGGTGAGCAACTAAGCCCAAGCCCCACAACTACTGAAGCCGGAGTGCCTGGAGTCCGCGCGCCTCAACCAGAGAAGCCGCGCAGTGAGAAGCCCAGGCACTGCAGCTGCCGCGCGGCCCCGCTCACCACGCCGGGACAGACAAAGGCGAGCACAGCCGAACATTAAGTAAATACTTTAAAAAAATAAATGTCTAGCACTGCACCTAGCCAACAGAGGTTCCTCAGTACCCCCGAGTTAGCTCCCACCGGCTGGCTTCTCTGTGAATACTCTCCAGGCCCCACCTGGAGACAGAGGTGCGTAAGTTAGGGGTGCATTCAGATTAGCTGGGCACGGTTGCTCAGACACATTCAAACATTTCCTGGATACCAGCTACACGGAGGAAGCTGCAAGGATAGTGAAGACCCAGAGATGAACGGCCCATGCACCCCACCCGCAAGATGCTCTTTCAGGGATTCCCTGGTGGCCTAGAGCTTAGGATTCTGGGCTTTCACTGCAGGGGCCTGGATTCAATCCCTGGTTGGGAAAGATCCCGCAAGCCTCACAGGAGGGGCCAAAAAAAAAGTAAATAAATGCTCTTTCACATTATGAAAAAGAGTGTGGTCTTTGCCTTCCTGCTCCTCCAAAAGTGCCTTAATACTCTCCCTGGGACTGCCCTGGTGAGCCATTGGTTAAGAATCTGCCTTCCAACGCAGAGAACTCGAATTCAGCCCCTGGTCAGGAGGAAGGAAGAGCCCCACCTGCTGGGGGGCAGCTAAGTCCACCCGCTCTAGAGCCCAAGCGCCACGAGAGAACCTAAGCGCTGCAACAAAGACCCCGCCTGACACGGCCAAATGAATTAACATGTGTTTTAGTCCCTTTCCTCTCCCCGCCCCCGACACCACAAGAGTCTCAGAGAAAACTGCAGTAACCATGTATTCACCATGACCACCCTTTTCTCTTTTAAAGGAAAACATATTTAACCTCAGCAGATTTCCCAGATTCACTTGCCCACAGAACATCTTACAAATGATCTTGCCCAACCTCCTCATTTTACCGATGGGGAAAATAATACCCTACAGGGGTGGGGAGGAACCTCACTCATAGTCACAGAACATCAAGAGCAAAAACCAGACGCACACCCCAGGCTTCTAACCCCTACCCCAGGCTCTCTTCCCTTTAACAAGATGCTGGTGACACAGGTATCTTGTCTGTCGGGATGCACTGATCTCTGATTACCTCTGTGTCCCTCAGTGTGAGAGTGACAGGTAACCCAGAGGAGTGGGTAAGAGCATGGATTCTAGAGCCAGGCTGCCGGGTTTAAGTCCTGGCTCCACCACCAGCTAGGGGTCCTTGGGACAGTTAACAGAATCTCACTGTGCCCAGATATCCTCATCTTCAATGCGGGGAAAATGAGACTAGTACTTCCCTCACAAGGTCGTTTTGAGGATTACAGGATGTAATACGCATAAAGAAATGTGCATAACTTGCCTCAAAGTATGCCTGGTAAAAAAAAAAAAGGAAAGAAATCCTGACACAACAAATGAAACTTGAGGATGTTAAGCTAACCAAAATAAGCCAATCACAAAAAGACAAATACTATATGATTTCACTTATATGAGGAACTTCCCTAGCGGTCCAGTGGTTGAGACACCTGTTCTTCCACTGCAGGGGACACGGGTCTAAGTTCCCAGGGAACTAAGATCCCACATGCTACATAGTGTGGCCAAAAAAATAAGCTAAAAAAAAAAACGGTATACCACTTATATGAGATTCCTAGAGAAGTCAAATCCATAGGAACAGAAAAGAGAATGGTGGTTGCCAGAGTCTGGGAGAAGAGGGGAATGATGAGCTGTTTAATGGGTACAGAGTTTCAGAGCTGCAAGATGAAAAGACTCCGGAGACACAGTGCACAATAATGTGAACAGACCTACCACTGAACTGCACACGGAGGCTGGTGTATCTGTGTCACGTGGAGTTTCCCATACTCCTGGCACTCAGGGACAGCTGCAGTCACTTGCTGTCCAGTTCTCCCGCGGTTTGATGAGCGGAAGTGACTGGGGAGTCAGCACTCAGCCTTGGTAGCTGCTGTAGGTTCCCTGGAGGCAAAATGTCCTCGTGTAGAAGTTCCTCGCTCCCTACCAGGACTTGAACTCATAACAATTGCACCACAGCAGTGGAAGGAGTTGCCAGCACTCCCAACATGTTCCCTCCCCGGGGGCTCCCACCTGAGTCTCCTTCTAGCTGCAAATTCCCCCATTTTTCCTCTTCCAGAGCTGAGGCCAAAGCCCTGCTCTCAGAAGACCTCCTCCACCTCCAGTTCTATCTCCAGGCAGGCTGCCTCCAGTTCTTCTGCTTTTGAGAAGAGCTGACAGTCTCTCTGTGGCCTTTCTACCTAGGATTAGGGTTCTGGTTTTAGAGTCCAACAGCGTGTGAGTTCCTGCGGGCAGGATGCAACCCCACCAGCAGAGGTGCTTAGCATGCTGGATGCACGACTGAATGGATGAGCTGAACTTTCTTGGAGCTTCCAGATCCACAAATACTTCCTGCAGAGTAATGTTTCCCTTTCATTTCATGCATCTGTATTCCATTCCTCTCTCTGACAGCACTGAGTACGCCCCGCTTTATATAACCGAGGCGTCTCTCCACTCAGCACCATGAGCTCCCCGAAGCAAGGGACCAGGGCTGAACCATCTTTGTATCCAGGGTATGTATCACAAAATTTTACTCAAGGTTGAGATATAAATATGTTTAACTAAATTGTTTTGCTATTTTTAAAAAAATATTTTATATTCCAAAATATTAACCATATTTTTATACTAGAGAAAAACTGAAAAGAATTTAAATAACCAACAATAAGAAAATGACTGAGTTAATTACAGTGAAGCTTGATGAAATATTCTGCTGCCATTCAAAATAATAAGCATGAACCATGAGTAACAAGACTGAAAAGTTTTATGAATTGAAGTTAAGCAGAGAAAGTAGGTCATGGAGATGTTACACACTCTGACTACAGATCTAATTATCAACATGTATGAAATGCTAAGCACTATATAAACATTTTCTCACCTACTTCTTATGACTCTTTGGATTAGGTATTATAATCCCACTTTCACAGAAAAGAAAACAGAGGTTTGTAGAGGTTAAGCACCATGCTCCAGGTCTCATAGTTCGTGAGAGACACAGGCATGATGACCCAGACCCAGGTGGTCTATGGTGGCCTCAAAGTCCAAGCCCTTAACCACTTTGTTATACCGTCTTCTAGCAAAACCAACTCTGTAAGTAGTATTCTCAGAGAAATTAAAGCTGAAAGTTCAGGAAAGAGGTAATGTTGTTGCTTAGTTGCTAAGAGTTGCTAACTCTTTTTCAACTCCACGGACTGTAGCCCACCAGGCTCTTCTGTCCATAGGATTTCCCAGGCAAGAATACTGAAGTGTGTTGTCACCTCCTTCTCGAGGGAATCTTCCCGACCCAGGGGTCGAACCTGCGTCTCCCGCCCTGGCAGGTGGCTTCTTTGCCGCTGAGCCACAGGGGAAGCCAGTACCATCTTAATAATGTCATTCAACATTATCTGAATAGTAATTTTAAAAGATTTTAAGGATAAGAAACAGGGTGGCAGTGATAGAATTTCATGAGGGCAGCAAAGGGGAAGGATATTTGGAGACAGGGTTAACAGCTGAGAGCTGTCTAGATCGCTGGGTAGCTCCTTTAGTGGGAAGGGGAGCATAATTTGTTCAGTTCAGTGAGGCCAGCACAAGGCACCTAAAGCTTGGGAAGAGCTTGGTGGATGAATGAATGAGCGAGTGAATGGGTAAGTGACCCTGAGAGCTGCTTAGCAGGCTACTGGTGCTAACTGTTGGGAGAAGTAATGGGCTAGTTCCTGAAACAGAGTGTGTAAGTCCCAGGAGAGAGAGAACGTGTAGGTGGGACGGAAGGCAGGAGGAAGAGGCAGGAGCCTCTGAGAGGCTGGGATCCAAGCAGTTTGGGTTTAGTCATTCTCTCAGCTCTAACCTCTCTCAGCCAACAGTGTGGATCCAGCTTGAGATCACCAATAAGCCTTGGAGCGTCCAGGCATCCATCCTGGCTGTCCTACCCCAGCCCGAGTCCTAGGCTCCACCTCAATGCCCACCCACGCCAACCTCGGTCGTCTTCAGTCTGCTCTCCCATTGCCTGAAAGGTTTGGGCTTCCTGCGGACACATCGTGACTGCTTGCTGCTTCACCTCTGTTATTTCATCCCACCAGCAACTCTGCAAGTAGGGAGCATGATTGCTCCCTGAGTATAATGTAAATACACTGGGAAAGACCAAATAGGTCTGTGCCTCCAGTTCCTGGCACAGAGCTCCTCAAGCCTTTGAAATTTCCTGAGTGATGGGGATGACACGGCTGTCGTTTGTTACTTCTTTCAACCATACAGAGTGTATGCTAATGAGGTCATGCTTGAGACTTCCGAACAGCTTCAGATGAAGGCTAGTTACCCAAAAGAGCAAGACTTGATTAGAGAAGGTTGAAACTTTCAGCCCTGCCTTCCCACCCCTGACCTGGGAGGGGGCGAGGGGCGATCGGCTGGAAATTGAGTTCAATCATCACTGGTCAATGATTTGTATGAGTGTATACAATCAATCGTATGTAATAAAACCTCTATTTTTTACCATCTGAAACACCAGGGAAGCCCAAGAATACTGGAGTGGGTAGCCTATCCCTTCTCCAGGGGATCTTCCTGACCCAGGAATCAAACTGGGGTCTCCTGCATTGCAGGTAGATTCTTTACCAGCCGAGCTAAGCCTCTATTTAGAAAAACAACAACAACAACAACAACTAAAAGCTGAGTCTGGAGAGCTTCTGAGTCGAGGAACACGTCAAGGCGCTCAGGCATTGGCACACCCTCCCTCCATGGGGAAAGAATCAGCTCAACTCCGGACTCGGGGATATTATCCTGTGTACTTCCTCACTTGGCTGTTCGTTTATATGCTTCATAATAAACTTCAATTGTAAGTATAGCATTCTCTGGAGTTCTGTGAATTGTTCTAGCAAATTACTAAACCCAAGGAGGGGAACTGCGGGACACCCTGACATTGTAGCCGAGTGATGTGGCACGTAACCTGGGACCCCACTACTTGCAAAGTGAGGGAGTCTTGGGACTGAGCCTGTACCCTGGGAAGCCTGACACTGGCTCCAGGCAGTCAGCGTCAGACCTGACCTGAATGGCAGGACAAGTGGTTGGTGCCAGAGAGCTGAAGAAGCGGTCCTGGAAAAGAGAGCATGTATTTGATGTCAGGGGAAGAAAAAGAAACCCTCCTTCCCATTTAACAGACGAGGATCCTGAGCCGGGAGAGGAAACACATTGTCCACAGTCACAGCCCCGGCAAAGGCTGAGCCCAGGGTCGGCCGGGCTGAGCCGAAGTTCTGACTTTGTCATTAACTCCCTCACCTTCCACGGGGGGTTAGGGAAGCCTGCTTCCTTCCTTCATGAGAGGCCGCAGGGATCCGCTGAGATGATGAACATGGAGCTGCTTTGTAAACTGGGGCTTTAAGAACTGAGGAACTTGTGAAGTAATTAGCCTCCAACTAATAAAAAAATTAAAAATAAATAAATAAATAAAAAAAAAAAAAAAAAAAAAGAACTGAGGAACAAAAGGGTCTGACCTGGGTTCAAATCCCAGCTTCACTGTTCGTTTCCTGGGTGACCATGAATCGTTAACCTCTCTGGACTTATTTCCTCGCCTACAAAATGAGGGAAATAGCACTGACCAGTGAGGATTTAATTAGATATCAGATGTCAGGCGCTCCACACACTTCCTGACACAGTAAGGTCTAGTAAATAGTAGCTCTTAACCATAGCAGCATGTTAAATACAGAAGCTCACTAACCATAGTGTTTATTTTTTTAACCCAAAGACAGGAAGACATAGTGTCAAAGCCAGACTGATACAAGGAATGTGATTTACATGGAAATAAGAAAATTGTGAATAAACAAAACTAGCCACGCCAGGTGTGAAAATTAGACCCCGAGGCTCTGGTATTTTTAGAAGCCATTTTGCCTGTCACTCTTGCTTCATTTCCCTAGCTCTCTGTGGATCTGGGTTTTTAAATAATTTGACTGCTGATCTGCAAACAAATCCTCATTCAAGGTGATCAACAAGTGTCCTCCATTCGTTTTCATTCATCCAACTATGTGACCATTTAGCAAACATTTACCCAGCAGCTGCTTTGGGCCAGGCCCTGCAGTGAGTGCTGGTGACACAGTGGTGAACCCAGACCCATTCCTGGCACCAAGGAACTTCGAGTCGAGTCCAGAAAAACAAATCAATCATCTGGTGCCAGAGGGGACAGCTTCCCTGAAGAGGAGGCACATGAAGAGCCACCTGGTGAATGGTTGGGACAGAGAGGTGAGGGCAGGTCAGGACCAGGTAAGAGAAAAGCCAGAGAGCTGCTTCGGAGAAAAGGGCAAGTGAGGCGATGTGGTGGAGGAGGGGCCTGGTGATACATATCTCATATGTGTATGTGTATTAATATATCTGAAAACAAGAAATAGACGTGTCATTACTCACAGATTATAGGGTTATCTACATTGAAAACCCAAAGAAGTTTAGAACAAATTATTAGAGTTTTTTTAAAAGAATTGAACCAGTTACTGGATACAAATCAAACTTAAAAAAAAAAATCAGTTGATTACTATCCATCAGTAACAAACAAGTAGATAAATGCAGTTTAAAAACAGCTAACATTTCTTAAGTCAGACAAAGATAAATACTGTATGATCTCACTTATATGTGGAATCTAGAAAAGCTAAATTCATAGAAGCAGAGAGCAGACTGGTGGTTGCCAGGGGCGGGGGAGTGGGAGGAATGAGAAGATGTTGGTCAAACGGCACAGACTTCTACTAGAAGAGGAGTGAGTTCTGGGGATCTAACATACAGCATGGTGACTATAGTTAACAACACTCTGTTGTACACTTAAAAGTCATAAAGGAGTAGATCTTAAATGATCTTATCACCACCACACAACAAGAAATGGTAATCATGTGATGTGTTTACTAACTTTCCTGTGATAAACATTTTGCAATATACACATGTATCAAATCACTACATTGTACACTTTAAACTTATATAATGTTGCATGTCAAATATATCTCAATAAAGCTGAGAGGGAAAAAAATAACACCGAGCATATCCAATTTTATCCAAACAAGACAAAGTATTAGAAATAATTTTAATAAATGTGCATGATCTTTATGGAGAAAAATAGAAAATATCATTGATGGACATCAAGGAAAACCTAAATTAAAATGATAAGTAAAACATGTTCATAAATTGGAAGCTTGAATGTCATGTAAACTTTTAGCCCTCATCACCAATGTATGGGATATACAGAAGATAGAAAATATGTTAAATTGTACCATAAGAACACAATCCAAAACATGGGAAACACTATAAAACCAACAATCCAGTTTCTTCAACAAAGTCCAAGGAAAAAACTAAAGATAGAGCTGAAATTTCTATATTAAATGAAATTTAAGACCAATCAAGACCAATCCCAAGTGTTATCACAATTTTAAAAATTGTTTAAATCCCAAAATATGAAAATAAAATAATTATATTTATGAGCAATCAGAAACCTGAACCTACTTTTAATAAGTCATCAAGTTGCCCTTGATAATATTAAGGAATTATTATGGCTTTTCTTTTTTGGGTATTTTTTTTTTTTTTGGTTCAACAATGATATCAGGGTTTTACCTTTTACAGATACATATTGAATTACTTAGAATGAGTGTATATGAGGTCTAGGATTTGTTTCAAAATAAGGTGATAGTAGGGGAAGATAGGGATACAGATGGGACAGAAGTGAACAGGACTGATGGTTTTGGAGCACCAGTGTCTATGATATTAAGTCTTGAGAGTACATCATATTATTTATTTTGTATATGTTTGAAGTTTTTAATTTTAGGTTAAATGTATATTAATTATACACAGAATTTCTCTAATTCATTTATAGATTCAATACAATCCTAATAAAAATTTCAAGAGACTGATTAAATAAATGTAACATATGTGTTAATAAAACCCTCAGCAGGTTTTAAAATGCTGCTCTTGAAAAATATTTAAGCACATTGAAACTTGTTTACACATGTTGTTAAAAGGCCAATTAAACAGCATTATGTGTAGTCAATGGCATTTATGTAAAAAATAGACCAGCTGAGGACCAGAACTGAGATAAGAAGTTTCCGCAGAAGGTTAAGTATTGCTACTGCTACTGCTAAGTCACTTCAGTCGTGTCCGACTCTGTGCGACCCCGTCCCTGGGATTCTCCAGGCAAGAACACTGGAGTGGGTTGCCATTTCCTTCTCCAATGCATAAAAGTGAAAAGTGAAAGTGAAGTCGCTCAGTCAGGTCCGACTCTTCCGACCCCATGGACTGCAGCCTACCAGGCTCCTCTGTCCATGGGATTTTCCAGGCAAGAGTACTGGAGTGGGGTGCCATAGCCTTCTCCGAGGTTGAGCATTAAGAGAGGTTAATTTAGATGAGTAATTCTTAATCTTCACTATGCATTAGAATCACCTATAAGAACTTAAAGAATATGCAGATACCAAGGTCCCACAAAAATATTTCCATTTTAACTGGACCAAGATGAGATCAGGCATCAGTAGATTTTAAAACCTTAACAGGTGATTCTAATATGCAGGGCTGAGAACCAATGATCTAGATTTGCAAAGAGAAGCACAGATATATGGATGGAGAGTAGAAAGATGGACAAATGATAGATATATAGACAGATAATTCATAGATAAGTCATAAATAATTCATACAGATTTTTATTGCTAGATAGATGACTGGTACATATTAGTTGATGTGGAAGTCTAAAGGAAGGGAAGATGGGGGGAGGATAGGAGAAGAAAGAAGGGAATATGGAATAACATATGCAGATCAGAAATAAGCCACAACTGAATGTCTAATTGAACAAAGAAGAGAATGATACCCAAGTGAATGTGGGAAAATACGATAAAATAAAAAGTGAATATGTCTAGCTAATACATGAAAGTTGAATTGTTTATTCTTTTATTATATTTCTTTAGAATCCATACTCTCTACTCACTTTACAAGGATCCTTTGATATCTTAAAAGCTAAAGAACGGGGAATAGCAGCTTAATGAGTAAGCAGTTTCTGTGTGGGGTGATGAAAATGTTCTGTAACTTGGACAGTGGCAAAGGTTGTATAGCATGGTGAGTGTAATAAATGTCCCTAACGGTAAATTCTACGTTGTATATATTTTATCAAAATAAAAAACACATTAAAGAAAGACTAATAAGGGACTTCTCTGGCAGTCCACTGGTCAAGAATCTGCACTTTCACTGCAGGGGGCACAATTCAATCCCTAATGAGGAAACTAAGATCCAGCTTGCCTTACGGTGGAGCAAAAAAAAAAATGATTAAAGATTGAGATGAGAACCAATTAAAAGGAGCAGAGGATGTTACCAGGCAATTGGAATGAGTTAACTATTGCTCTAGTACTAAATTTGTTCCAAGTCTCCTAGCAGTTAAGGCAAAAGAAGAAATGCATCAGGGTTATCAGACCCTCGGTATAAATTGAGGCTCTTTGTACATCAGGGGCCACCTCTTGTTTCATGTTGCCCACTTGCGATATCACATGCCCCGAATTGAAAATGGGAGTCCTTTTGGAAGGCTTGACTCAGCTGAGAAAGGAGGATTTGCCTCGGCCGTGTGAGGCAAGTCGGAGCTTAGCTCCTTCCTCACTAGAGCGCATGGCACCTGCTTAGACTGTCGTTAAACTGCTCCCAAGAATCGCAGCTCCCGCCGCTGCACAGCCTCAGCCTCAGCTGGTGGGGCTGAAAGGCTGTTTGTTCAGCCTGAGCCAGGCAGAGTCAGCCCTGACAGTGATGGCCCGGTCGGCATTATGTAAGGAGACCCAGCTTACCTGCCTGTAGACAGACAAAGCGGGTGATTTGACAGGCAAAACAGAGCCAGCCTCTTCACTCGCAGGCAGCCAAGGGGCTATTCAAAGCCAGGGCCTGGAAGATTTTCATGAGGTGCTGACATATGAAGCCGGAATGCAGCAGGAACAAGGCAGAACTGACACCCCGTGCAGTCAGGCATGGCAGGTGTCTCCGGCATCCAAACGGGGCCTTCAGGAGCTTTGACTGGGCCCCACCCATGAGGGAGGGAGAGAGAGTGAGCTTTGCGAGAGAGGCCCCAGTTTTCAGGCCTGAATCTGCAGGGAACCTCACCTTTACCACTGCCCTCTTTATTGTTCAACCGAGGAAAACATTCCAAGCCTTTGTCATGAGACACAGGACTCAGGCGTAAGAGCCAGGAGCACTTGAGGCCTTGGTTGGTGGTCAAGCTGCCGCACCAGGGCTAGGGGAGGCGGTGAAGGAACAGGTTCTGAGTGCCCACCACACGCCAGACCCTATCTACGGGCTTCACCCCACAGGCACTGATTTCACCCTCGCAGGAGCCCTACGAGGGAAGCAATCTCTACGCTACACACGAGAAAACAATCTTCCAAGGAGGAACTTGCCCAAAATCACTCAGCTGGGAAATGGGACACCTAGGATTTGAACCCAGGTCTCCTCAGCACCAAAATGTATGCTCCTTCTACCTAAAAGCTGGTTCACAAGACCCACAGGCCCCGGACTCACACCCTGTTTGCAATCAAAGTGGCTTCAGCACTCTCTGGCCCTGTGCCCCTGGTCATATCCCTTCCCTTCTCAGGGCTTCAGGAACCCCATCAGTAGTGTGAGGCTCTTGGGAATACTGGATGAGATAGTTGCTGAGGATATTTGGTTGTTCAGTGGTGTTGGGTCAGCGTTTCTGGGCTTCATCACACTTTTCTTTTAAATCAGTGGTTGTCTTTATTTTTTTTTAATTGAAGGATAATTGCTTGACAATATTGTTTCTGCCATACATCAACGTGAATCAACAATATGAATACATATGTGCTCTCCCTCGTGAACCTCCTTCCCACTTCCTACTCCTTCATCACACGTTTTGATTGTTCTCAAAAAACCACCTCCATTCCCAGGGCGGTGGGGTGGGGGGCGGGTTATATATATAGGCCAGACATACATAAATAACTTTCTTGGTCCCCTCTCAGGATTTTGAAAAAACATTCTCTGCCCAGTGCCATGAGCACCTTGAGAGCAGAATTGCATCCAACTTGTCTGCAGACAAAATAGTCAGCACAGAGCCCAGCATTTACTAGGACTTAACTGAGCAATCAAAAACGTGAATGAATGGTTTGCCACAAGATATATCACGTATTGTGATGAAAGCAGCTGGGCAACCGAACACCTGGTCCCGACTTTGCCATTAACTCACTGTGCGGCTTTGGGCCCTCTCTGACCACAGTGACCCCATTTATAAAATGCATTAGGCACTCTCTAGCAGCCCGTATCAGCTCTGATTTTATAGGGTTAAGAGGAAAGAAAGATCACACTTTCTGCAGTGATCTTCCCCCGTCCTTTAAAAGCTAAAGCTATACCACAGTCACATAACGTGGACAGTCAGGGGACATCCTAAATAGATGGCACATCTGCTACCCCTGGTTCAGTCAGAAGCAGACAAGCAACGTTCTCAAGTCAGGTCCTTTGGTCTACGGGACAGACACTCCCTCAGGTATGCCCAACACTTTACAGTTTGCAAAGCACCCCGCCTCCCTTCTCTCGTTCAAACCTCAGCACAGACTTACGAGGGGACAGGACAGATGTCACCGCCACCTTCACTGACTTGCCCCCAGGGGTACACGGAGGAGAAGTAGTAGACTTGAGATGTGAACCCAGAACCAATTCCTGACCTCAAAGTCTGCTTCCTTCCCTTCACGGGGCTCACGTGTACACCGGAAGTGAGATGACCTTGTTCAACCAAAACAAGATTCGGAGGGTTTCCCATCCACAAGGTCACCGTCTGGGTGGAAAACCTGTCCGGCACGATGGAGCATTTTAAAGTCAAACTGGGGGAAGAAGGGTGTGGTGGGCCTGTGGCCACAGAGAGTCGGCTGTGCAGGCGGGAAGCGCCCGGGCCCATGTCCAGGCTTTGGACGCCATCTCCATGCAGCCGCCAGAGACTAAGATACTGAAATACTGCGGTGCCCCACAGATAACCAGTCACTGCTGAGCCCCATGCCCCAAGCTGCCCTTCCCTGTGCCTCCCTGGAATGCCCCTGAGATTCTGTAACTAAAAGGTTAAAACCTGAAACAGCACGAAGAGCCAGGCGGCTACTGTCCTAGCAGGCTTCCGTTCTGATCCGGCCTGGTCCGGCACATATACTCTAACTGGTCAATACCCCTGGCTTACTGATTTTTTTTAAACAGCTTTATTGAGCTTTAATAAGTACACAAAAACCTGTGCATGTTTAATGCATTATTTTGATAATTTTGGACATATGCATATATCTGTGATACTATCGCCACATTCAAAGTGACAGATCTGTTATCTCAGAAAGATTCATTATATCCCTTAATTTCTGTGTGTGTGATAAGAACATTTAGCATGCAACCTACCCTCTTAACAAGTTTTTAAGTACACATCTATAGGTACTATGTCCTACAGGAGATCTCTACAACTGATTCACCTTGTATAATTGTAACTTTATACCCATTGAACAACACACTGTTTGTTAAATACGTTTACTAGTATACCATCTGGCTAGAGAGGCCATAGGGAGTCTTTTAGTGCTTTTCAACTGTTTTGAGTGTGAAAATACTTTTTAACAGCTATAAACTCCACAGTTCTCATAAAATGCATATAAGGTAGACATATTTTTCGGTAAACATTGATAAATTTCAGGTCCAAAAAATGACCATTTCAGTAACATCTTTAAATGGATTTGTATTTTATTTAAGACAAAACTTTGCACACACTTAAAAAGTAGTCATATATATAGAGGCAAGACCTATGAATGACTTAATCAATAGACAAGGCCTAGTCACCTCGTGGACTGGAGCATACTTTACCTTCTCCTCTTCCATGGGGTAAGGACGACTGCTGACTGAGCCAACCAAATCTTCCGCTCCCATTCGATGGCTGAAGAAACAGCCTGGAGAGGAAACAGAAGCTTCTCAAACCCACTGTTGGGCTGCAGTTGCAGGCCTGCAAGCCCTAGACTTGCTCAGCCACAAGACGGAAGAGCGAGCTCAGAGACGGGGACACAATGCTTTATTGGACAGGGGATCTCATCACGGTCCTGGAATGACACCCCTTTGTGCATGTGGACCGCAGGCAGCCATCTTTGCTACCGTGGTGGGAGGGAGGTTAACAGTTATAGAGGGAACTGACATCAGATGTGTCCATTGGTTACCAGGGAAATGGTCAGAGGCACGTGCCCCTCACTGCCCTTTGATAAATGGTCCTAAGGGAGACCTTCTGAGCTAAAGTTTAGAAGAATCAGTAGCTGGGGCCAGGGGGACAAGTACCTAGGCATTTGCTGATTAGGTTCTATGATCAAGAGGGAAGGTCAGTCAGATGAGTAGAGTATAGGGGAGGCAGGGCCTGGCTGGCAGGGGAGGCAGAGAGAGAGGAGAACAACCACCTTGGATGGCCTGATCACACACCCACTCACTACTTGGAGCTAAAACTTGAAGCCGTTTCACCACCAAAATTTGTTGCATCTAGGGGCACTGAAATAGGGGGTGTTGAGTGGGCAGAAGACATCTCAAGCTGGGCCACAGGTGACTCTTCCTTTATAAGGCAGGTATCATTCATGAAGATAGCCAGAGTAGAGACTTACTGTCTTTCGCTGATGGAGGTCAACCTCACAGAGGCCACTCAGGCCTTTCAGAGGAGGGGCTGCAGGGAGCTTTTGCACCACAGCTCAGTCTCCAAGGAGGACCCAGGCTGGCAGCTGAAACTGAGGGATCAGAGGCCCTGCACATTTTACCGTCCACTAGAACTTACTCCGAGAGGCCTTCTGAGCCCCGGAGGCACAGGACGCTGTGAGGCCACGCTGAAAGTGTAATAGCGTGTGAGCAGACGAGGGGGCCACAGTGAGAGGCCATGGGCTTCGACAGGAAATAAAGCGGGTTCAGCTCCTTCCCAGGCGTACGGCCTTGGTGGAGTTTTACTTAACTTTCCAGATTTCAGTTTCTAAATCTGTAAAATGGGACTGTTCTGAGGACTGACTAGATGAACTACCATCAAAGCCTGATACAGGTACATTGTTCAACAACTGTTCTGTTTCACAGAATCATCAGGAAAATGCAAACTCCTCATCCCGTAAGGAAAACGACAGCTTGACAAATCTTTTTTCCCCCCAGAACTGTCAAAACTGACAAATTGTCAAAAATAACAATTCTGTCCATTTTTCCAATGCTTTCTTCTTTCATTTCTTCTTCTCCCCAATTTCCTCAAATCCAGCACTATTCGAAAACAGCTTTAAAGCTAAAGCTTTGACCCATTTTAAGATGGGTCAGTTCTGCTAACCACACCCGGCTAAGCCACACCCAGATTCCTGAACCATAGAAACTGTGACATAATAAATAATTGTGGTTTTACGCCACTAATTTTGGGGGGTAATTTGTTACACAGCAATAGATAATAAACATATCATTAGTCCTGAGGGAAATGCAAATTAAAGCTATATGAGATACCACTATATACTAAAAGGGGTAAAATTTAAAAGATCGTATTAATAGGTTTTGGTGAACAGATGAAGTAATTCAAACTCTCATCTACTGCTAACAGAAATAAAAGAAATACAGCCACTTTGTGAAAAGTTTAGCAATTTCTTAAAAATTTAAGAAATTGGTCAGATGGTAGACACTTCTCCTACGTATTTATTGAAGGTATTTAGCCACACAAAGACTTATACAAAACTATTCATAGCAGCTTGTTTAAAAGAGCCAAAATTGGAAACAATCCAAATGTCTAGCAACAAGTGAATGGATAAACAAACTGTGGTATGTCCATGTAATGGAATATTATTTAGTAAAAAAAAAAGAATTTGATTATCATCATAACATAGATGAATATCAAAATAATTACACTCGGTGAAAACAGACAAAAAATACACTGTTATTCCATTTACATAATGTTCTATAAAATGCAAACTAGTCTGTAGTAGCGACATAAATAGATCAGTGATTGCCTACAGATATGGCGGGGATGGGGAGTGGAGGAATCAATCACATGGGGCAGAAGGAAACTTTTTGGGGTGATGGACATGTTAATTATCTTTTTTTTTTCATGTTAAATATCTTGATTGTGGTGAGCTGCAAGATGTCCTGGAGACAACATGGTAGGAACCATATTTAAAAACACAAAAATGTTCTTTATTCCATAAATCTCACTCTTAGGAATTTATCTTAAGGACAGTTCAAAGTAAACACAAAGTTCTTTATACAAACACATAGCAACATCACCTATATCAGAGGTATTGGAAGTTACCTGATTGCCGAGCTACCATAAAAGGATTAAATCAACACAAGACCACGTCACTCCCAACTAAAGATGAAAACCGGGAAGTAAGGGGCAACATACAGCTATGTTTACAAAATATTGTAAACGAACTGTGTATAGACTATAGAACTGTATACACTCTATTGTTACACCTATGCAAAAATACATAGATGCATAAGAACACAAAGGAGAAAAAAACAGAACATAGAAAAACTCAGTCGATGAACGATAGGTAATTGGTATGTGGGTGACGGTTTTCTTCCAGCTGTCTTCTGTAATGTTATGATGTTTTTATAACAGTTTTTTAAATGTCTTCTTGTTGGTTCTGGCTCAGTCTCCCAACCTGGTGATGATTCTGAGTCTTGCACCTGTCAGCTACCAGCATCAGCACCTCAGTGTGGTCGGCCCGCAAGCCCAGTCAGCTGGCCTTCTGTGCCTTCTTCTGTATCACTGATCAAATGCCGAACAGAGCTGTGATGTGGTGTGAAGAGCACACTCTTTCCCTCCATTGCTGTGAGTCTGTGTAAGTTATTTCAATTCCATAATTGACTGAAAGCCAGTTCCCAAGGCACGAGGACTAGGAGATGGAAGGAAAGTGAACCAGAGGAGGTGGAGATGCTTACCTGAGTTTGGACTGTATGAATCACTCATTGAGTTAAATGTCAATGTCAATGATCCAAGGCCAGCAAATGCCCCCACAATCAGCTCCACAAACTACATATAGGCCATATATGAAAAAGTTAGAACTTAGTGGGGAAAAAAACGATAGAAGCCTGTAGATAGAAGCTACTGTATTATTGCACTGACCCAGTGCTAAATTCCAGCAGTCCATTTGGTGCCAGCACCCGGGGTCAGTTTGGCCTGGCCAGGACTCAAGGAAGACAAGGAGCCACATACAACACTTACCAAGGGTGAGACCCCCTAAAGGCACCCCAGGAGCAGTCTCTCACCTCTTCCCTACTCTTGGTGTATGTCCAAATCCATATCAGGAGGGTAAGCCCATGGCCCCCGGGCTTCTACCCTACTGGGCGGCATGTCTTCAGGACTGAAAAATATGCCTCTAAATATGCCCAGTTCCATGTTGAAGCTCTCCTCAGCCCTTGTGCCATAAGTTGGGCCAGATCTGCCTAGACAGAAACCAGAGATGCATGACAGATCCAGGGCCCTAAGTTACCAGGACACCACAGGGAGAAGCCCCATGACACCCTCAGACTTCAGTCCAGCAGGATCAAGCTGAACCAACTGTGCCTCTCAGATGGCCCCAGGTTCATCCCAGAGGCCTCCACACCTGAACCTAGGGCAGAAGATGCTGTTCGGCATCTGAACCTTCCTTTAGGCCCCGTCTACCATGGCATCTGGTCCCATCACTTCATGGGAAATAGATGGGGAAACAGTGGAAACAGTGTCAGACTTTATTTTTTTAGGCTCCAAAATCACTGCAGATGGTGATTGCAGCCATGAAATTAAAAGATGCTCACTCCTTGGAAGGAAAGCTATGACCAACCTAGACAGCATATTAAAAAGCAGAGACATTACGTTGCCAACAAAGGTCCATCTAGTCAAGGCTATGGTTTTTCCAGTGGTCAGGTATGAATGTGAGAGTTGGACTATAAAGAAAGCTGAGCGCCGAAGAATTGATGCTTTTGAACTATGGTGTTGGAGAAGACTCTTGAGAGTCCCTTGGACTGCAAGGAGATCCAACCAGTCCATCCTAAAGGAAATCAGTCCTGGGTGTTCATTGGAAGGGCTGATGTTGAAGCGGAAACTCCAGTGCTTTGGCCACCTGATG
Organism: Cervus elaphus; assembly: GCF_910594005.1. Classification (NCBI taxonomy): domain Eukaryota; kingdom Metazoa; phylum Chordata; class Mammalia; order Artiodactyla; family Cervidae; genus Cervus; species Cervus elaphus. The sequence continues at coordinate 60,192,199 of NC_057843.1, forward strand.
CGAAGAGCTGACTCATTGGAAAAGACCCTGATGCTGGGAGGGATTGAAGGCAGGAGGAGAAGGGGATGACAGAGGATGAGATGGCTGGATGGCATCACCGACTCGATGGGCATGAGTTTGGGTGGACTCCGGGAGTTGGTGATGGACAGGGAGGCCTGGCGTGCTGCAGTCCATGGGGTCGCAAAGAGTCGGACACGACTGAGCGACTTAACTGAACTACCTGTGAGACCCCTGCTTCTGGGCTCTGTTGCAGCTGTCCCCCTACCCAGATGACATACCAAGTCACTATACCTTCTGCAGCCCACGCTCCGCCGGTTCTCCTGGAGGTCCCCCCGGTGCCCAGTGAGTCACAGGTCAGAGACTTGCTGCCAGGTCCTCCTGACACATTAGTGCACTTCATGCACAAAATGGCTTAAAACTGCATCTGTAAACAGCAGAGTTCTGCAAGTATTTGCAGTTAATAAAAGTTACCTTCACAGCTGTCTTATGACATTAGCATTATCCCCATTTTGTAGATCAAAAAGCTGAGGTTCCGAGTGAATAAGTGGCCAAAAGTCACACAGCTGAGAAGAGGTAAACATAGGCACTGCCCTGGGACTGGTGACTCTGAGCGACTGGCTCTCACAGCAGGGCCACATTTTTTTTCCTGGGCCAGGCTCTGTGCTGATGACCCAGGTGCCCAGTTGCAGGAAACTATACTTCCTGCCATCAAGAAACTCCCAGAGAAGAACAGCAACAGTCACATAACCAAATTACTACACCACAAAAATGTGTGACAAGTGCCAAAACCCAAACATGCTGGGGCAGGCTGAAAGAGGGAGTGTTCGACTTGGGCAGATCAGGGAGGACTTCCCAGAAGAGGAGACATTTGGGCTGATGGGGGAGTGGAGGGAGGCCAGTCCAGGCAGAGGGGAAGAACTTATGTGAGAGAACTTGAGAAGACTTGCCAGGGCGTCCTCTGAAGCTGGGGCAGAGAAGACCACGGGAGACAGCAGGGGTGGGAAGGGGCTGTATTGTGCTGAAGGGCTCTGACCTGCCAGGCCAGGGAAGGTGTACTTGATCTTGCCCTGGAGGAGGGGAGTCATTGAGGGCCTTTGAGCAGCCAAGTAGCCCAATTTGTGCAGAGACAATCAGCAGAAGAACCGTGCTGATGAGGCCTATTTGGACACTCAGATTCTTCCAAGAGGCTGGCACGGGGAACCTTGTGATCCCCGCGTCCCCAGCCAGGCTCAGCGGAGTTCAGCGAGCTGAGGGCTTCCAAGGTGCCTGGGCAGAAACGCTGAGGATCAGGACAGAACCTGTGTCTGTCCCAGCCCCGACACTGCCTGCACCATCCTCTGGGAGGGAAGGGCTGGCATGGGCAGCCCAACCCTGGCTGAAGTGTTCAGGCTCTCTTCCAAGCGACTCTGGGGAAAGGTACCCAGGAAGGGAGGATGTGCAGGCCGGTTCATACAGACAGGCAAAAAAGGCGGAGGGTAAGACTCAGAAAGATATACACCCTCAGGCTAGACAAACAATGCCAAGGAGCCCGAAGGAAAGAGGCCAGAGGAAAGCCTAGCCTCCCATGCACGCATGCATCCACAGACAAGGGTCTCTGGGCTCCCTCATTACTGCCCCGCGGCGCTGCGGGCCGAGCAACCAGCAGCTGGGCTGGGTCCCCGCCCAGCACTGCACCACCTCTAACCTTCTGGGTCCGCGTCCCGCTCCCACCCCAGAAGCCGAGAGAGCGCCAAGGTGCAGTGCCCTGAGGGTCACAGCTGGGCAGAGGGCCTCAAGGAGTAGAATCAGAGGCCAGGGGCTGAGCCTGGCCTGGGGAGGGAGGTCAAATCACTGTTTCTTCCTGTCTCCGACGATACTTGAATCCAGTCTGGTGCATTTCCGCTTTGAGGGGGAAAGAGGATAATCACTGGCCCTTTGAGATCGTCTCGCAAACAGGGAACTCTGTCAGCTGAAATGAACATTCACAATCTTCCCCGCTTCTCCGAGTCCCAAGGCCGCAGGTAGAGCTCAGAACACCCAAGACACCAGGATGCCGGGTGATTCTGGAGAGCCACTCCTGCCCCACAGGCCCTCGAACCCAAAGGAGGACGTGGGCCTGCTGAGAACTCACCTCCTCCTCCGGGGGCAGGGCCACGGCTTCCCCAGGAGAGGCCCCCGCCTTTCTCCCGCTGGGTCTGAGCGGAATCTACCTCGCGGCCCTCTGTCCTCGGCTCAGGACCCCGCAGAGCGCCTGGGGAAGGCGGAGGAGCTAACCTGCGGGCGGGGGTTGCTCAGGCTCCCCTCGGACCCCAGCTCGCGGCACGCAGCGGGACCGGTCCGCGTCCTCCGGGAGGTTCGCGCTTTTCGATGCAGCCGCCGCGGAGCTCCTGGGCCGTCCCGGCGGCTCCTGAACTCCCCATTCCGAGACCGGGGGGCGGCGCTGGGAGAGGGCTCGGAGTCAGGGGTTAGGAGCTTCCTCCAGGTGAGCTGGGAGGCTGGCGGCCGGGAAGCAGAAAGCTCGCCTCTCTGGGCCCCAGGTTCTCTGCCGCATGATGGGAATTCTCTGTCCGCGGTAGTGAAGCAGCAGGAGAAAGCGATAGAAACCGTGCTGTCCTGACTAAGCTCCGGGGGTCCCTCTGCCTCCGTGGAGCAAAATAAGGCCATACTCTTGCGAACTCGAAAACTTCCAACACTCTCCCTACACACATACTGCCTTCTAGGCGAACAGAAAACAGTTTGCTTTAATCTACGGCTACTTCTTTGAGGAGAGCATCTCATTCCCGCCTATGAGTGGGAACGACTTTAATTTTCCTCAGCAGCCTGTCTTTTTTTAACAACCATTTTCGTCTTGAAAACAATTTAAAAGACAAGATGATCATGGGTTGGCGAAGCGCCCCACTTCATCCTCTTGACCAGGTGGAAATGAAGTGACAGGAAGTCCAGCACTTCCCAGATGGGGAAACTGAGGCCTAAGAAGGACAACAAATAGTTCAAAGCTGCTGGGCCCAGTGACAGCTCCCACGCAGTACCACTGCTGCAACCAGCGGCCTGGCTGAGTGTGAGGCAGACTGACTGCCTTTGTGGCGCTCTGAGGCCATACCTGCAACCCACTGACCCTGACTGACTGTCCCAGAGTAATCCAGAAGTCCCTGTGTTCTAGCTGCCCCGAGCCCCTTAGATCTGATTGGCAAGCATCTGGGCCCAGGGCTTCCACTGTCCCCCTGTAAGGAGACTGGCGAGGGCCCAGACTTCAAGCCCAAGTGAGGACGGAGAACTCAGGAAAAGACAGAGGCTGCAGGCCCAGAAGGTAAGGAGCCCAAATACCTGAGTTTCCCTTCCAGTGTAGAACCTCTTCTGCACAACTTTAAGCAAGCCCCTTTGACAATCTGGGCCTGGTTTCCTTCCAGCTTGAATTTCCAAGATTTCCTTAAGAGCAGGGTACCTCTGCATCTGCCTTCAGGGGCATCTGGGTCAAGAAATATGGGTCAAGAGATAATGCCATAACTCGTAGAATCCCCTCCTTTATATTTACGAAACTCTCCGAGGGCACTTCAAAACTCGGTAGTTAGGGGAAGAGCTCTAGCATCTTCTACAGATCACCAGCACTCCTCCTCTCCCCCCAAAATTTAACATAAAATAGCCTGTGAGGGGGCAGGTTTTTCCAAAAGGTGCTGAGGATACACTCAGGGCTGTAGGCAGTCTGAAGAGGATGAAAATCACCCAGCATCTGTCCACAACATCAACCCACCCCAGCTGGACTAGAAGAATGATTTCCAAGGGACAGGAACCAACTCTGGAGCTCTCAACAGGCCTCGATGGGTCTGTTAACCCTACGCACTTTCAGGAGCACTGCCCCAGAGAAGAGGTGAAGACTGGGTGAGAAAACTGAGGAAGTGGCCTGGCACTGAGCGGATCTTTCTGCATAGTTTTGATCCAAACGGGTTAACTGTCCCAGTGCACTCAAATCCTTTAATTCAAATTTTACATCTTCAAAGTGCAGAATTTTGAAATGTGTTGTTAGAATAAAACATTTATGGAACAGCATTTTTAGCACTCTTTGTTCATGAAATCCTAGAATCATAATCTTAATACTTCTAATCTCAGGATGCTAACGCTTGGTCTGATGCATAGGCAGAGCTCAGTAGCTGAAAAGTTTGAGAAAAAGGAATCGGGTTTCTAGAAGAGTGTGTCCACAGTCACAAAACAAAGAGGATCAAAACATCCTGAGACATGAGGCTTCTAACGATAGTAACTGGAGCTTAAAAGTCTCCATCCATCTTAAAGTCATTAAAGCATATGGTCATAAATATTATAAGAATTGTTAGATTATTTGAGTTATAGAATAGTGGATCTAGTACTAATATTTTAGAATTAAATAAGAGAGATGTGGATTTATAGGACCCAAATCTTCCAATCAGACATTCCTAGACAGGAATTAAAATTAAGCAATATGTACCTTAGAGCTGTAAAAATGTCTAAAACGGAGAAGCTACAGCTGCCAACAGTGGCATCGCATTTTCAGGCACAAAATCTTACTCCCGGCATCTTAAAAATATAAGGAATATGCTTTTACACTCTGAAAAGAAGTTTAAAGTCATAGGAATATAATCACAGTCAAAGAATTTAGACACTGGTCATAGAATCTCAGAATTAGAGAAACACATTATTTGATTTAGGGATTCATGCTAGGATAGTAGTCCAAATTTTAACATTTGGAAATCTGAATCTTGGAACCATAAAATTCAGTATTAAAAGACTGCTATTTTGTAATCTGGTTAAAATTTAACAATTTTAAACCTTTTCCCCTTTTGGAAAAAAAATAGGATGAAACCTGGATTTTCGCAGCGTGGTTACTTTGGAAGAAGGAAGCTGGGAGTGTTTTGAGCGAGTGAAAAGCCTCCCCAGTCGTTCCAGTGTGCATCCGCGGAGGAAGGTCCTCATGCAAATTGTTCGATTGGCTTCCACACCCGGGTCGGCGGAGCGAAGACTTGGACTCTTTGCCCCCTGCTTCCCGAAGGCAGTTGCCCAGTGCTTGGTGGGGCTGGGCCAGCCCGGAGCTCGTCGCCACGAAAAATGCGACTAAAACCCTTGAAGGCTGGGCGCCCGCGCTCTCCCGGCTCGCTCCTCCCAACCCTGCACCCGCAGCCGGAAAGCTGCATCTCGGCCGGAGCCTCTGGGGTCGGCACCAAGTCTCGAAATCCTAAGGATAGAAGCCTTCCTCCCTTCTCTTTCCAAGATCTGCACGTGCTTTTCCGCCTTCAATTCTCAGAAAAGAAAACTGTGGGCTTGCGACTGGGAAGGGACTGGCCCAAGGTCTACCTGCAAATGATCATAAAAAGAATCCAGACCTGCGGGGCCACCGATGCAGGAAGTCTTGGGTGAGGCCGAGCTCGGTCTTGGGAGGTGGCAGGAAACGAACTCAGAAACCAGACACCCTCGAAGCAAAAGGGTCCCCGGTGCCCGCCCCTTTCCAAGGAGACTCGCGGGCCTACGGCCAAAGCACCCCCTCCCCCGGCCCCCCGCTTCGGGATGGAGCAGCTCGTCTTCTTGGAGCCTGCTTGGCCTGAGCGAACTGGAGGAGAAGATCACCACGAGAGGGCAGAAGCCCAGCCTTCATCCTCTTTAAGCTGTGCTTCACTCCCCATCATATAAAGAGGGGTCCCGAGCCACCCAAAGATAAATGATTGGAGGTGGGGGTAGTGCGGTGTTTCCCTAAATATCAGCAATGGAAGGACATGAGGTACAAAACCTCGGTACAGTCGGGGAGCCTGGCACCCAAAGAGGGGAAGTGTATGCCTCTGGCACATGGCGAGGAAACGCACTAACAGACGCAGGCAGGTGTGAGGTTTGGGGAATCCGCGCGAAGTCGCGGTGTAACTGTAGCAAGTTACATCCTCTATAAGACCTAGGAATTATGTCTGAAAGACGAGGGACTGGATGGACAATGGCCAGGGCAGCCTGGACTTAGGGTTTGAGAATCATCCCAGAGACCTTGCGAGCCAATAACCTGGGGTGTCTTCTCCCTTCCGCCCGCCCCCCCCCACTCACAAGAACCAAGCGCCCCCTCAGTCAATTCTCACCCTCTTCAGCCAAAAAAGTGAAGCGAGCCCTTCCTTTCACCTGCGGGTCCCAGCCTTCTGTACAGGCTGATAAAGTCCGGAAGCGCTGAGTTTGAGCGCCGACAGCTCCTGCCTCTCTCGGCCTCATTCTCCCCGTCGGTGCGCAGAGAGGACAGGCCGGGGGGATCTCCAAGCGCCCTCCGCGCTCCGATCGTGTGGTTCCCGCCGCGCCGCCACAGCTGCTCCTACCTGGGGAGGTGCGCCGGGGCCCAGGGGGCGGGTAGTCAAGGGGGTGGGGGGCGGGCGGGGAACCGGCACCGCCCCGAGCTTCCCGGCGCCTTTAAGGAGGAGAAACCCGCGGAGGGAGGAGCCGGTCCGGGTGTGTGCAGGGGAGCGCCTCGCCAGAAGTATTGGCTGCTGGAGGCCAACCCTACGGAGAGGAACAGTGGCTGGCCACCGCGCCAGGCCCGCGCCGCGACCTCGCCACCGTCGCCTCGCCTCCTTGCCCTCCGCGATTTCAGCGGCCGCCCCCAACACGGTGCCCCCACGCCTGCACTAACTGCTACCGTTTCAGGCTTTGGGGCCCGCAACCTCCTCTGCACTGGCGACCTCGACGGTTATCCTCAGAATCAGCGGGAAGCCCAGAACTGATGCCGGCGCCTCAGCCCCAAGGCCAATTCCAGACTCGTTGACCGCCTGGCACCAGCGCGCAAAGGACCCTTCAGCCCTAGACAGAAGTCTAGTTCCAGTACCAGCGTCGCTGCCGGCGCCTGGCTTCGAGGCCCAGAACACGAGCAGCGCCGTCGGTGGGCGGGACACTTGAGCCTCGGTCCGCAGACCGCCAGTCCGGAAACCGCGGGCGCCAAGCCTGCCGCGAGCCCCCTCCAGGGAAGCTGTGCTCCCGGTGCCAGCTGCGAGGACCCTCTCAGCTCTCTGCAGAGGGGCCCAGCGTCGGCCCCCGTGACCCGGTGTCCCGGGCCCCGCAGCTCCCAAAGCCGCCGCCCGATTCTCGAAGGCAGCGGGGACGCCTCGGGGACGCGGGACGGCTGCGCCATGACGGCCGAGAGCGGGCCGCCGCCGCCGCCGCCGCAGCCGGAGGCGCTGGCGGCCGTGAAGGAGGAGCGCGGTGAGGCGGGGGCCGGCGGGGTACCTGCGGAGGCCGCGGGTCGCGGCGCCGGTGGGCGGCGGCGGAAGCGCCCCCTGCAGCGGGGCAAGCCGCCCTACAGCTACATCGCGCTCATTGCCATGGCCATAGCGCACGCGCCGGAGCGCCGCCTCACTCTGGGCGGCATCTACAAGTTCATCACCGAGCGTTTCCCCTTCTACCGCGACAACCCCAAAAAGTGGCAGAACAGCATCCGCCACAACCTCACGCTCAACGACTGCTTCCTCAAGATCCCACGCGAGGCCGGCCGCCCGGGCAAGGGCAACTACTGGGCGCTCGACCCCAACGCCGAGGACATGTTCGAGAGCGGCAGCTTCCTGCGCCGCCGCAAGCGCTTCAAGCGCTCTGACCTGTCCACGTACCCGGCTTACATGCACGACGCGGCCGCCGCCGCCGCCGCCGCGGCCGCCGCCGCCGCCGCCGCCATCTTCCCGGGCGGCGTGCCCGCTGCGCGCCCTCCTTACCCCGGCGCGGTCTACGCCGGCTACGCCGCACCGTCGCTGGCCGCGCCGCCCCCGGTCTACTACCCGGCCGCCTCGCCAGGCCCGTGCCGCGTCTTCGGCCTGGTGCCTGAGCGGCCGCTCAGCCCGGAACTGGGCCCCGCGCCCTCGGGGCCCGCCGGTTCCTGCTCCTTTGCCCCGGCCGGCGGCTCTGCGGCTAGCACCGCTTACCAGCCGGCCGGCTGCGCCGGTGCCCGACCCGCCAACACTTCCGCCTATGCGGCCGCCTACGCTGGCCCCGACGGCACGTACTCGCAAGGGGCCGGCGGGGCCCTCTTCGCAGCGGCTGGCCGGTTGGCCGGGCCCGCTTCGCCCCCCGCGGGTGGCAGCGGCGGCGGCGTCGAGACTGCGGTGGACTTCTATGGGCGCACATCGCCCGGCCAGTTCGGAGCGCTGGGGCCCTGCTACAATCCTGGTGGGCAGCTCGGAGCGGGCAGTGGAGGCGCCTACCACGCTCGCCACGCGGCTGCCTATCCGGGCGCGGTGGATCGGTTCGTGTCCGCCATGTGAGCGGAGCAAACAGGCGAAAAGTCATAGATACCTCGACTGTCCTTACGAACTAAGTATCCACGAAACCTGAGGACAGGACTGGACAGACGGCCGGATTGAGAGCCACGTGGCAGGGACCGAGCCGGCGTGACAGGCGCAGACTCGGGGCACCGCGTACCCCGGGCGCCTGCCGGGCGGCTTTGAAAACGGGAGGTGGGGAGAAGCGTCCGAGGCCCACGGACTGGGACAACAGACCCTCATAGAGGCGCAACTCCAAAGGTCTTGCCTTTGACATTCTACCGGGGAGGGCCCTCGGCTCTAAAAGGGGCAGAAGGTAGCGTCTACTCCAGAGTCTAGAGGGATGGTGGAAAATCACATGATTTCACTCTTCCCGGTACTTTTAGAAACTCTATTTACACAGTTCGACCTCTTGTGCCTTTGACTACCTTATTACAATAAAAGACTCCTATAGCGTCTTCCTACATAAGGTGAGGAAGACTAATTTGCAAAAGAAGTAACTTTTTTTTTTAATGGGAAAGATCTCTGTTTAGCTTGACCGAGGCCTGCTTTTTCCAGCCTCTAAGAACTGCAAACCCGGCTCTGAATCTGGACTGTGCTGGGTTGCCACAGTGTGACCCAGTTCCATCACTCACACCCCCAGTGTTCCCATGTGATATACAGGAAGGCTGCAGAATTCAACCGGGCCCCATATGATCTTTAAGGGCCCATCAGGGTTGCTGCCGCCCTGCACATTTGGCAGCATGAGTGGGCCACCCAAGGCCCAACCTTACTCCAGGGAATGGGAACAGAGCTCATGGCAAGCAACTCTGGATTAGCTCCAGGCCCCGATTATGTCATAATTTCTTGAATCTTTTCAGCATGATGTGCTGATCATTCGGCAGCTATTACTGCTGGGTCATAAATGTGGTTTTCCAATGAGGCAGGTAGAAATACATTTGTCCATTGCCCACTCTTTCTTTTCATTAAGCCCTGGGCCCAATGGGTGAGTTAAAATTCAAAGAGATGACAAAACTCTCTTGAGTCTCTTGGTGACAGCTTTCATTTTGTGGGCTGGCCCTTCCATCCCCGGCACCCTTTGCCGTACCTCCGTAGCTTCCTCATGCAAAAAAGAAAGAGAAAAACTAACAGGGGCAGTCAGTTAGACTTTAGAAAGAAACCGGCATTTAACTTTGTTTTGTTTCCATTTATTTCTTTTAAGCTACAAGATGACCAAGATCAGAAAAATAATAAATCCAAGCATTTCCCCACCTTTCTCATGAGAAATCTTGTAAGTTTCAATTCTGGAGCAAAACTTTCTAGCATTAAATATTTCAGAGGCTCATTGTGCAGTTTCAGATAAACTTGAGTGTTCATATGAACTGTTTCTAATAAAAATCTTTGAGTGAGTTCTGGCAAGAGAAAGGCAGCCTCTTTCTGCGTAATTAATTTACTAGGGAAGAGTTGGGGAGTGTGGGAAAGAAGACTGAAAACCATTGGTAATTTTTATTTTTAATTTCGCGGATTGCTCTATCCTGTTCACAAAGACATGTGAACGTAATTCAGTCCAGAAGTCTATCTGTCTAATAAGTGCTGCCCAATAGAAATATCATGCAAGCTGCCCGTGTAACTAAGATTTTTCTGGTAGCTCCATTTATTTTAAAAACAAGTGAAATAGATTGATAATATACTGTATTTAACACAATTTGTCCAAACTATCATTTCAAGGCATAATCAGTGTAAAAATTGTTGAGGTAGTTTATGTTTTTCCTACTAAGTGTTCAAAATCTGGAGTGTATTTTACACTTATAGCTCATCTAAGTTTGGACCAACCACAAGCCAGGTGCTCAATAGCAGTGTGTGGCTGATGGCTACGGTGTTAGCGTGAGTCTAGACACTGGTCCTTCCTGACCCTGATGGTAGTGAACGACCACCTGGAGGCAGGGAGGCAGCTGCAGCGCTGACCCTGCGACCAGTAGGTCCAGATTTCAGACCTAGCCCTGTGACCTTGGAAATGCCTGAGTGTGAGGCCTCCCTTGTCTCCCTATGGATCCTTGCAGGTTGAAATTCAGAGGTTCCCGTGTGCAGCTAGACAGTCTGGCTCTCCCAGGCAGAAATCAGGATGCCTTGCCTAGCTGGCAGTAGTCAGAAATTGAAAGACTTCCACCCCAGGGTCTTGTCCTTGGCTGCCTAAAGCCCAGCTAGGGGATTAGGGCTGGAAAAGGGCAGTCTATGCGCCCGGTTAATGTGGCGGTTGACCCTTTCTCTGTGTTTTATTTAGCAAGTCCAATGCTTTGACAGCGTCATTAACCAGTCCCTTCTCTAGGGTCCTCATTTGTGAGTGGGAATGTGTGACCCCTCACTTAGAGTCCTCCTGAAGTTAAACGAATCAGGAGAGGTAGATACGCTATGTAAACTGTAAAGCGCTTGGCACACGAGGGAAGAAGGGCTTTAAAATTAAAAAGTGCCGCCTTACCCCGAAGCCTCCTGGAGCGTCGAGGTAAAACCCGGGCGAACGAGAAAGATGGAGAGGCAAAGTGCACGCGTCTTCACTCCCAACTCTCCCTGGAAACTGGGACGACAGGTGAGATGGGGCCAAAAGCCAGAGTATGTGACAGGGGAGGGGGCGCTGCGAGCTGGGAGCCGGGTGCGCAGAGCGAGCGCCCGGAAAGACAGCGGGACCTCGAGGTTTTGGAGAACGTCGGCGCTTTTCGGCCTCCTGCCTGCCGGCGGCAGCCAAAGCTCGCGGGCCAGCCGGGCGCTTCAATCACAGACGGACCGAGCCGAGCCGAGCCGACCCTCCACGCGGCCGAGCCGCTCGCGCGATTCTAGGACCTTGAGAGCAGCCACTGCTGCGTCTAGCGACAGCCCGACTCTCCGAACCCCCAAACCGCGAAACAGGACCTCCCCGTCTAGGGGCTCAGAGTCGGGGGGTGCGTTTGTCTTTTTTCTTCTTCCTATCTTGAAACCAAAACAATCGTGTGCCCCTCTCTGGGCCCTGCACCCCCAGCGTCGAGTGCAGGCGCCCCCGGGCTGTGGGTAATTAGATGCGTTCTTCTCTAATTTCCCAAGGCTCGTTAGAATTCGCCCCAGAGCTGTAACACTTATTTTCTTTCAAATTAACTTTGCTTGCAATTAAGTTTAAGAAACCAGCAACAAAAGGCGTCTTGGCCCGAGGTCGTTTACTACGAAAACGGATTAAGGAATCTTCCCGGGTTTAAGGGGGAAGATTCCTGCAGCGCCAGGGGAAGCGTTCCCACAGCAGAGGCCAAGCGGGCGTAGGAAGCTGCTGTCGGCGGCTGTGGATGGTGACGGCATCGCCTTCCTCAACTGGACGACCCGTGCGCCCGAAAGAGTAAGGGTAACCTCGCTGAAATGAACTCGTGAGCGTTTGGGCTGAATTCCACAGTCATGACATGAAGCTGCTGTACACAGTTGCAGTTTATCCAGAACACTCATAAACATAATCTCATTTACTAAGAACTTCGTGAGAATTTTTTCATTAAAATTACGTTTTTATTACAAAATTGGTACACTTTCATTGTAAAAAAAAAACACAACAAAAAAGAGTCAAAGTAACATTAATTCACCCAGAGAAAGCACAGAAAACACCTCGGTGAGTATCTTTTCTAGTTTTCGTTTTTGTCTTTCCTTTTGCTAGAGGCCTGAGTCCCAACTTTGTCACTGAAATGCTTCGAGATCTTGAGCGAGCTTGCACCAGCCTATGTTGCACAAAGCTGGCGGCAGGTCCCCTTTCACGCTCACATTCTTGAACTCCTCTTTTTTTGGTCATCTGAACCCAGGGTGCTGTTCTCCAAGAGCCAGTAGAAAGGCTGAGAGCAGGCTGCTGTCCCTGCACAGGAGACAAAGGCCTTGGAGCTCTAAGTGTGGCCCATAGACTACCAGCATGGGCATCCCCCGGGAGCTCGACAGAAATGCAGACTCCCAAGCTCTACCCAGATCCACTGAAGCACAAACTGCATTTCAACAAGACCTGAAGCGATTCTCTGCCCTAGGTAAAGAGGCAAAGCTTTAGAGAAGTGTGGGGTGGGCGGCGTGGAAGGGGCGGTGAGGAGTAAAATGTTACATTGTTGATCAGAGACCCCAGAATAACTTCCAGAAGCAAGAACCCCAACCAGAGATGGCTGCGGAGAGAGACAGCTGGGGTGGAGCCCTTCACCTGCAGCCTTGGGTATGCTTTACAGTCTTGGAATCCTAACCTTTCGAACGCATCTCATCTCATGTTCCGTGTCTGATGGGTGTGACTGTGACAGTGACTTAAATGAGTGTATCTGAAACCATCTTGAAAGCTGGGGTGTCAGAGCCTGGCCAAGAACCCAGGCTCCTGACTCCCCGCTGAGCCACCTCGGAGACCTTGGCTCTGGGCTCTATCCTCCAAGTGGCAGTCACTTGCCTAAATGCGGATTAAGCTGGGCAGCTCTAACCCCAAGTCTGGGCTAGTTGGGGTTTAGGAGAAAAATAAAGCTCACTTCTCAGGACCCAAGAGCCAGCAGGAAGAGCTGAAGGATCCTCCAGTAAAGCAGTTTAAGGGTCCCTGGAACAGCCCAAGATTCTGAGTGCCCTAATGAGTCTTCCCCCGCCCCCATCCCCACAGTCCCCCCATCCCCACCCCAGATACACACAGCTTTTTAGAGAATTTAGTTTCTGTGCTCATCCTGTTCCTGAGAAGTGCTGACTGCTGGGGCCGGCATGACAGGATAACTGGGGGGGCTGGCAGCGGGGGGCAGGGAAGGTCCCTGATGAAAAGTGGTTCAGACAAGGGGCATGTACCAGACTGGATTCTCTTCCCGGGATCACAGAACAGCTCAGTGGAAGAACCAGGACTCTGATCTCAGTGCTCACATGAGTTTTCAATAATGGGAGTAAATAGGAATACGATGTGTGTGTATAGAGCTTCTACAGAGCTAAAAGGACACATGACTTAACCCAGCTCTCAGAGCTCTAAGTGTCCAAGCCTGACTAAAACCTATGCCTCCCTCAAGGGAGACTACATTTGATTATCATCCTCATAAAAGGCAATGTGGAAATGGAAGTAACCAAATGGTGGTGAAGATGGGGGTTGAGGGATGGGGAAGGAGTGCAACTGGGTGGGGGGCCTCCATTGTATGGATGGGTAAAGTGAGCCTGGGATCAGTTAAATACACAGCTTAGAATTACCCAGAGGGAAGGCAGTGTGGCTAGCGCTTTTCAGCCCAAACTGAGTAGTGAACTAAAGAAAAAGGGCAGACAGGTAGGGCAGAAGGAGGATGGGAGGCCCTCCCTCTTCTCTCCAGGTAGGGGCCAAAGCTAGCGTAGCTCCTGGGATGGAAAGGACAACTGCTCCGGGCAGAGCTCCCCATGCCCCTCTGCCAGCCCCACAAGCCCTCTTCTGAGAGCTGAGGCTCGGATTTCCAGCTCAGCCCAGAAGGGTTAACCGGCTGCAGAGGCATGTAGTCAGAGAGGCCCTGGGGATCACCTGTCAGCCCCTCCCAGGGTGAGGAAGGGACTGGGAGCCAGAATCAGGGTGGATCTCTGCCCTGGTCAGAACACCGGCTTATCTCACTATCTGAGAACTTGGAGCGGCTGCCCAGCTATGATTTTTCATGCATGGAGGCAATCAGCAACCAGAGATGAAGTGTGAGAAGCACAGCCTCATACAGCCCAACTCTCCTCCGCTCTCAGCCTGTCGCCAGCCAAGCCCGCCCCTAGATTCTGTTACCTCCACCCCCCATTCTGCCCACACTGCCAGCCTCACTTCCAGAAGCTGAGCTCCAGTCCTGTGGGCACAGGCTCCCTTTTGTCTGTAGCAGAGAGCCCAGACTCCTCACCTGGCATTTGGGACCCTGCAGAATCCTTATGCCAACCCTCTTCCTGGCCTCATCTCCCACAGTTGCCCTTCCTACACCTCTAGGCTCCAGCCAACACCCCACTTGCTGTTCCTAAACACCCCTGTGTGTTCCAGTCACCCCAAATTTGCTTTGACCATTACCTCTCCAGGAACCAGCTAATCCCATCTTGCACCTCCAAGCACAAAACCCAGCAGGAGCCTCCATCATCCCTCTCCTGGATCACAGCATCAGCCTCACACACAGAGCTCCCCAATCCCTCCACTCCTCTCCTCACTCATTGCCCACAGCAGCCAGTGTGTGACTCAGCTCAAACGTGAATGGATCATGTTATTCTGCTGTGGAGGTCCAGACCTCAGGACAAGGGAATGAGATCAGAAGCCTGTGTGTTCATGAGCAGCCTTGTGAAGGGTTTCTTTTTTTTAAATTATTTATTTTTAGTTACGCAGGGTCTTTGTTACTGCGAGCAGGCTTCCTCTAGGTGCAGCAAGCAGGGGCTACTCTTCGCTGCAGTGGATGGGCTCTCCTTGCAGTGGCTTCTCTTGATGCGGACCACAGGTGTATGGGTTTCAGTAGTTGTGACACACAGGCTTAGCTGCTCTGAGGCATGTGGAGTCTTCCTGGACCAGGGATCGAACCCATGTCCCCCTGCACTGGCATCAGACGCTAATCCACTGTATCACCAGGGAAGTCCAAGTGTTTCTTACACTATGAGAAAATTATACTTAATATGAGCATTTTCAAAATCTCCCCCTCCCATGTAACACTTTCCTTTTATCCTAGATTTCATCCAAGCTTCATACAACGACTCAACATTGGGGTGTGCTCACGTTTTCTCTGTACTGGTGCTCAAAAGAAAGAACAGTGTCCCATCAAGGGGACTGGACAAAGGGGTCTTTACGGTAGAGCTGAGACGCAGCATGCTGGGGACAACCGAACAGTGGGCAACCCTGGACGGAAGTAAAACAACAAGCTCTTTCTGGCTTATTCAAGAAGAAGGTGTGCCAGGTACGGATAGCTGTCTACATTCATTCTGCCCCCTCTCTGCTCACAAGACCCTGATTTTGTTCAGGTTGCAATTGGTCATGTGTTGTAGGGCATGTCTTACCCACTGGAGTGCCCACTGGCTCAATTTGGACTTGTCTAAGGTAGACATGGTGATGATTCCATCACTCCTGCCACTGATTATTGTGAAACAGGCCCAGGATACTTTTCAGGCCAGTGAGATATACAGAAAAGTCTGCTCAGGACTTCTGGGAACTATTTCCTTGTTTTTAAAGCAACAGGGGGCAAGAAATAGCCATTTTCTTCCTCTTACTGTTGTTAGAGTGTGACTCCTGCAAGTGTGACAGAGATGTTGGGCTTGGGAGGGTCCCAGCCTAAGAGAACAAGCCAACCTGCTGAGGATGGCAGAGCCAAAAGGTGGGAATAACCTGGGTACCTAATGACATCACTGAGCTACTGAAAGAACCAACCCTGGAGCAATTCATTATACCTGTGTGTCACAGCAAACATCCTGCCATTTAAATCTCTCTGTTACTTGCAGCCAAATGCATCCTAACTAAAGAAGGTGACCATTTTGGAGGCAGGAAAAAAATTGATTCTTGGTTTTCCCATTGAGATTTCCTTTGCCATTCTTATATTTAAAAAAACAAAAACAAAAAACATACAGCTGAAAGGTAATCTAATCTTACCCCTTGATTTATAGAAGGAAAAAGCAAGGTTGGGCTTTCCCAATGGCTCATCAGGTAAAGAATCCAACTGCAATGCAAGGGAAGGGAAGATCCTCCAGAGAAGGAAATGACAACCCACTCAAGTATTCTTGCCTGGAAAATTCCACAGACGGAGGAGACTAGTGGACTATAGTCCATGGGGTCACAGAGTCAGACATGACTGAGCACATAAATAAAAAAGGTGACTTTCCACAGCTGTACAAGGAGCTAACATCTTAGATCCTTGTCCAGGGCTCAGCACACCATTGCTTTTCCCCAGCTTCAAGTGGCTCAGCCATGGCGCAGCTGACTAACATAACTCACATTATCCAAGAGTGGCTTTGTTCATGCTGTTCTAAGAACTTCCTTCCACATGTGCTCTCCTTTAGATCTTCACAACTGCCCTGGGAAGTAGCAGGTTTCAGGTGCATTTCTTCAGATGAGAAAAGTAAGGTCCAAGAAAAGAGGGCAAGCTCAAGGTCACAGACCTTTGTCTGCAAGGGACTCAATCCAGGTGTAACAAAGTTCACAGCAAAATGAATCAAGCATGTGAGGATTTGTGCTCCTTGGATATGGGAACCGGGAGGCTTGCGTGTGGGTTTGACTGCAGCTTGGGGGAAATCCTTTCCCGTTGAGTAGGGTGGATCCTCCACACGCCCCTGACTTACCTCCACGGGGCGTGTGAGGCTTAAAGATAAAGTTTGCAAAGTGTGTGGATCTGCTTGCTCCAGATCCTACAAAGCAGGACGGTTAGTGCCAAAGCTGAGGGGGACGTGGCTTAAACGAGCTTTACCACCAGGGGCCTCTTCACCCTCCTGTCACCCCACCCTGACCCACCCAGCTGCAGCCAGCGATGGTCCCACCAAGGCAGAGGCTGCAGGAGCAGGCCTGCGGTTTACAGAACACCTGGGAGAGGCTGTGGGCAGCTGGGTGGTTTCCAAATTAATTGTAGGAGAAACCTAACAAAACAATCTGCAGGCTAAGCGTCCCGGGAGCTCTCCACGAGACTGACAGCCTGGAATCCGGCAAGTACAATGCAGCGACCACAGACGGGAGGGCCTTTCCTCCTCGAGGGGAGGAGGGCCAGCTTCCTTCCAACAGGGGCCGGTCTGGGCCTGCAGCCGGCCTGATAGGAGAGCAAAACCCCAGAACTGAAACAGGCTTTCCACCCAAACCCCAAACTATTAATGAACATAAATGACTTTTCTGAAACACCACTACAAGGCTGGTTGGCCGGTGAGTTACATGCCCTGGCAGACACCTCACTTCTCACTAAGTGGCTTTCAGGTCTCTCTCCCTTTTTTTTAATTGTATTTATTTATTTATTCTGGCTGTGCTGGGTCTTCCTTGCCGTTGAGGCTTTTGTCTAGTTGCAGCGAGCAGGGGCTCCTCTCGAGCTGCAGTGCGTGGGCCTCTCACCGCGGTGGCTTCTCTTGTTGCGGAGTGTGGGCTCTAGGGCGTGCGGGCTCAGGGGCTGTGGTTCCCAGGCCCTACAGCACGGGCTCAATGGCTGTGGCGCATGGGCTTACTTGCTCCGTGGCATGTGGGATCACTCTGGAGGGATCGAACCTGTGTCCCCTGCATTGGCAAGCGGATTCTTTACCACTGAGCCACCAGGTAATAAGCCCTTTCAGGTCTCAGTTTGAAGATTTCCTCCTGAATCTATCCTCAGGAAACCTGGGCTGCCCCCCCCCCCCCCCGCCACTACACACAAATGCACGAAATGCATCTAGAGTCGGACACACTGTTAGTAAGGGTCACATCTGAACACTGTTTGGTACTTTCCTATTTTCTGAGCAGTTGCCCGCCTTTGTCACAAATGCACTGGTTCGAATCCTGGCTCCGGTACCTGCACACGTCTCGGCCTCAACTTCCTCAACAATAAAATGGGCACGACGACGCCTTCCCGCTCTGATACCAGTCTCAACAGCTAACACTGCGGGGCGGCGGGGGGCGGGCACTATCTAGAGCTTTGTCTCCACAAACCCCCCTGAAAGGTAGTGATCATGAACTAGAACAGGGGGGGCAGTTTGAAGCCAGGCAGTTGAGCACCAGAACGTCTAAGTGATAACACTTTGCATCATGAGGCTCCTGGGTTAGAGGAGCACTAAGCTAGGAGTCAAAAGACTCAGGGCTGCTCTCTGATTGCACGGCCAGCCTTCAAGCTGGTGCCGAAGAGAGACAAGGAGGCCCAAGAAGTCAACCTGGAAGCTTAATTTGGATCTTAATTATCCAGGAGAAGACGGGATTTTTGATTCTGGAAATTTTGAACCGTCTCTATGTGAGAAGGTTAAAATGAATGGAAAACCTGGAAATCTTGGGAACAGTGTTTGCACTGAATGCTTCAAGAATAAAATCATGGTTGTTTCTGAGAAACAGTTCTCTAAAAGGTATCTAAAATATCTTACCAAGAAATACCTTAAAAAGAACAGTTTTGGTGACTGGCTTCAAGGGTTGCATCTGACAAGGAGACTTATGAACTTCATTACTTCCAGATTAGTCAAGATGGAGATGGACCTGAGTCTGAGGAGTAGTGAAGCCACCCCTTATAGGGCTTTGCTTGCCAATAAAACAAATGAAACATACAAGACAAAGAAAGATCCAGAAATTGACTTAGTTTATCAGTGAATGGAAAACATTGTGCTCAGTGTGTTTCTAAATAGTCCATGGGTAAAAGAGAAACTCTAGGAGTCGGGGGAGAAATTAAATATGGAAGTGAATGAAAATGAAAATACAGCATACCAAAAGTTGTGGGAAATAGCAAAAATAAAATGCTAAGAGAGAAATTTATAGCACTAAAGGTATACATTGTGAAAAAGAGAAAATCTCAAATCAATAACCTAAGCTTCCCCCTCAAGAAAATAGAAGAAAAGAATCCAATCAGTAATATTATAACTGTATGGTGACAGATGATAACCAGACTTATCAGGGTCATTATTTTGTAACATACAGAACTCTTGAATCACTTATATACCTAGAACTAACATACTGTTGTAGGTCTGTTAGGCTGGAAGGAAAGAAGGAAGGAATCAGGGAAGGGTGGGAGGGAGCAATAAAGAGTCAAAATCATTGAAACTGAAGATGGAAAAACAACAGACGAAATCAAGGAAATAAAGAGCTAGTTCTTTAAAAAGATGAATAAAATGGACAAACCTCTAACAAAACTGATTAAGGAAAAAAGATACAATCACCAATATCAGGAATGAAATGGAAGCTATCACTACCACCCTACAGATATCAAAGTATAATAAGGGAATTCTACAAACAACTAAAAACACGTAAATTTGACAACTTAGATAAAATAGACCAGCGTCAAAAAACCAAAAATACCACAACTTACTCAATATGAAATAGATAATTTGAATAGCCTTATAAGTATAAAGGAAATTGAATTCATAATTTTTTAAAACTCCCCAAAAGAAATGTCCAGGCCCAGATGATTTCACTAGAAAATTCTACCAAAATTTTAAAGAAATAATACCAATGACACAATCTCTTCCAAAACATAAAAGAGGAAAATATACATCCAATTTATTTTCTATAAAGTTAGTATTAACCTGATGACAAAATCAGATTAAGGTCATATGGAACAACAACCATTAACCAGTATTTCTCATAAATATAGACAGAAAAGTCTTCAATAAAATATTAGTGAATAGAATTCAGTGATATATGAAAATAATTATATAGCATAACCAAACACAGTTGACTTCAGAGGATGTGAGGCTAGTTCAATAGACAAAAATTAATCACTACAGTCCACCATATTGATAGACTAAAGAAGAGAAAAATCACATAATCATATCAATCACTGCATAAAAAGCATTTGACAGAATTAATACCTATCAAGATAAAAACTCTCAAAAATACAGGGACAGAAGGGTTCTTCCTCAACTAGACAAGGAATATCTACCAAAAATCTATAGCTAACATACTTAAGACTGAATATTTTTTCCAAAGATCAAGCTCAAGGCAAGATGTCCATTCTCACCGCTCTTATTCAACATAGTACTGGAAGTTCTAACCAGTACCAAAAAAAAAAAAAGGCTAGAAATTAAGAGTTACATAGAATGGAAAAGAAGAAATAAAACTTTCTCTATTGGCAGATGACATGACTGTCTACAATGAAAATCCAAGGGACTCTACCGGGAGAAAACAACACCAACAAAACTCCTAGAACTAATGAGTTAGTCCAGAAAAGTCTACAGGCTATAAGACAAACATACCAAAAAAGTTATATTCCTATGTATTAACAGTGAAAGTGTGTATATCAAACTTAAAAATATAATACCATTTATAATGACTCAAAAAAACAGGTGGTAAATCTAACAAAACATGTACAGAACTTGTATGTTGAAAAGTATAAAATGCTGATGAAAGAAACCAAAGACAGTCTAAACAGACAGACAGACCATATGCAAGGTTGGAAAACTCAACATATGAAGAAGTTGATTTTTCCCAAAGTAGACATACAAGTTTAGTAATTCCTATCAAAATTTCAGCAAGAGTTTTTACTGATATAGACAGGATCACTCTAAAATATATGTACAGGCAATGGAACTAGAATAGTTAAAACAATTTTGAAAAAAGAGAGTATATTTTTAGTGAGTTCAGACTGCTATAACAAAACAGCAGACTTGGGGGCTTATAAACAGTAAAGAAGTTCTTTCTCACAGTTCTGGGAGGGTGTGCCAGCAGGGCCTAGTTCCGGCGAGAGCCCTCTTCCGGGCGCAGGCTTCCGACCTCCCCCTGGATTCTCACATGGTGGGAAGAGGACAAGGGAGCTCTCTGGGGTCCTTTAAAAAGGACACTAATGTCATTCATGGGGGCTCTACCCTGACCGAATGACCTCCAAAAGGCTCCATCTCCTAACACTCTCACATTGGGGATTAGGATTTCAACATTTGAGTTTTGAAGGGACAGGAATATTTAGTCCATTTCAGGGAGAGGAATCATTTAACCAAATTCAACACTTCTTATATCCTATAGTATTCAAGACCATCTTGGTATTGGTAGACAGACAGACACACAGATCCGTGAAAAAGAGCAGAGAACCCCAGAATGGACCCCCACGTAAATAACCAGCTGATCTGGGACAGAGGTGGAAAAGCAATCCAACAGAGGCAAGACAGATGGTGCTGGAGCGACAGGACAGCCGTGGGCCAAAAAAAAAAGAAATTTGATCCTCAGTCTAAATCTCATACTTTAGGCAAAAATTAACTTTACGTGGATAATGGACTTAAACATAAAATGTAAAAGTACCCAACTTTTAGAAAAAAATGGGAGGAAAATCTTTGGGATGTAGAATTAGGCAAACAAAAAGTTCTTAGAAATGACACAAAAAAGCACAATGCATAGAAGAAAAAAAAATTGCTAAATAGGACTGTGAAAGTTACAAACATTTGTCTAGGAAAGACTTTGTTAAAAGGAAGAAAAGACAAACCACAAACCAGAAGAAAATATTTTCAAACCACATATTTGACAAAAGATTCCTATCTAGACTATATAGACAAATCTCAAACTCACCAGTAAGGAAACAATCCAACTACAAAATGGACAAAAGAGATATTTGCACCAAAGAGGACACACAGATGGCAAATAAGCACATGAAAAGATGTTCACCATCATTAGTCAATAGGGAAAAATGCAAATTAAAGCCGCAATGTAATGTTGCTACATACCTATCACAGTGACTCCAAAAAAAAAATCCAAAACAATGACAACACCAAACGCTGGCAGGGAGTTAGAGAAACTGGATCAGTCATACGATGCTGATGGGTATGTAAAATGGTACTGCTGCTCCAGAAAATCGTTTGGCAGTTTCTTATAAAGCTAAGTAGGTAACAACCATACAACTCAGCAATTGCACTCAGGGGCACTTTTCCCAGAGAAATAAAGACTATGTTCACACTAAACTTCCTATGATAACAGCCTCAAAACTAGCCTCCTGACTTGTAGTCAAGGGCTCATCCTCTACACCCAGACCCACAGCAGAGCTGCCTTTAAGTTCCATTCTCCTGAGCATGACTAGTGTGTTAAATCTGACAGGTGAAAGTCATCCAATCCAGTGCTGTCTGGATGTGTAACTCCAGGGTCACCATGCAAGTATGATACCGTCCACTCTCTTCTCAGATGTCTGCTTTCATTCCCAGAACATCCCCTTCAAGGCACTCTGACATCCAGGCCAACTAACCACGCCTCTGACACAGCCAGGAAGGAGCAGAGTAGGGAAAATCTTGTCTACAATGGGTTCTCAACTCAGCATGTCCACCCCATTCCTTCTGCGCTTTGCCAGTAGACAAACGGCAAAAAAGGAGGAGGGACCTACTCAAGATGACCCACCAAGTCAGTGGCAGTGCAGGACTCTGAGCTGCCAGCTCTAAGCTGGTGGCAGTGGGGCCCATCCGCCCATCCTGCATGGAAGCAGTCCAGGGAATTAGCACTGATGCCAACGCCCCATTCTGGAGCTCCTGACACCTCTTCTTGGGCCTATGCCCTTTCAAAAAGAGCATTTCAAATAGGAGCCATCAACACTTACAGAGGGTGGGTCTTAATCCATAGAGGATCACTAGCTTCACCCAAGTGATGGGACATCCATCGGCACCTCCCATTCTTCCACCAATTATCTATCTGCTAATTATCTGGGATTAAGACTTGACACGGAGCAACGTGGCCATTAAACACATATTTGCACGGCTATTCATGTCAGTGGGGCTGCTCAGTCCAACTGGACACGCCCACAACACTGCACAACACACCTTCATCTGGTTGGCTGTCAACAGCCAACAAAGGACTGCAGGACGTGTTTCCTTCCAAAGGGACTTGGCTCTCAGCGAAAGCTTTCTGCAGGCAAGCTGGGTGCCTTGGCTTTCTGGCAGTACTGGCTGAGGCTTAACTCAGAGCTTGCATTCAATCACCTGTCAGATATTCGTTAGCTTGAGCACTGTAGCAGCCACAACACTGGCTCCGGGAGATTTTACAAAGGTGAATGGGACAGTGTTCCTGCCGCCACAGAGTTTACCACCAGCCAAGGAAACACACGTAAGCAGAGAGAGCTGAGGGCCCTGAGAGAGGGGGAAACAGCATGCCGTGTGAACACAAGCCCAGGAGAGATCTGTTTGGCCTGGGAAATCAAGGGAGGCTTCATAGAGGAGGTGGCATTTTCAGCGCAGAGACAGAGGGAGGAACCAGAAAAGAAGCAAGGGCCCAGAGATGTGCCGGCAGAACGGGGTGTGACCCAGTGTGGACGGCACATGCGCCGTAGGCGGGAAGGCAATGCCCTGGGTCCTATCACAGAGGGCACTGAACGAGCTGCTGGGCTTTGGAGATGTTTCTGCTGGTTATGAGGAACGTGGAAGGAATTTTGCTTTGGTGTGTGGGTGGGTGGAGGGGTGTTGGTAAACTTTTAATTGAAGTATAGCACACATACAGAGAAGTGCAAACATTTTCACAAACTGACCACACCTTTGTAAACAGCATCCAGCTAAAGAGAGAAATCATTACTAAAAACCCAATAGCCCTCTTTCAGGAACTACCCAATCACAAGAGAAAACAGTATCCTGATCTTAACGCCATAAATTAGTTGTCCCTATTTTATTGTATTTGGCTTCTTTCACCGAACACAATGTTTTCAAGGCTCATCCATGTTGCCATATATAAAAGTCATTTGTTTTTCATCTTTATGCTAATATCCCATTGTATGAAGATATGACAATTATTAATATTAACGAGCATCACCTAGTTTCCAGTTTGGGGCTATAAAACTTCTTGCATCTGACTTCTGGTACTTTCATGGATGTCCATCTGTTTGGTACATATCTAGGAGTGAATTGCTGGGTCATAGAGTATGCATGGGCTTCCCGGGTAGCTCAGCTGGAAAAGAATCTGCCTGCAATGCAGGAGACCCCGGTTTGATTCCTGGGTCAGGAAGATCCCCTGGAGGAGGGCATGGCAACCCACCCCAGTACTCTTGCATGGAGAATCCCCATGGACAGAGGGGCCTGGTGGGCCACAGTCCATGGGGTCGCAAAGAGTTGGACACGACTGCAGTGACCCAGCACGGAGCAGGGGGCACGTGTGTCTACCTGAATGGATACGACTAATTCTCTACAGTCCTTTTGTCCACGTGCACACCCACCTAACACAGTGAAGTGCTTAGAAAAGGGGGGGCTGGCACACAGCAGCCAGCCAGGAGGCCAAGCAATACAGCCCTGGGGAGGCATAATGAAATCAACTGCAACAGAACTGGGATTTTAAAAGGCTGATAAAAAGAGGCACTATAAAAAAAAAAAAAAAAGAGGCACTATAGGATGGAACACATTGGATGTGGAGGCAAGGGAGAAGTGTACTTGAGAGAGAGAGACGGAGAAAGGCTCCTGTGTGGGGTGGCTGGTTGGGTGAGGGGTGTCAGGTTCGAAGGCAGGAGAAAAACGTCTTAGTTTGGGACACATTGTGTTGAGATGCAGCACTGATGAGATGATGATGTCCCATAAACTGCTGGCTACCTGGTCTGTTTGCTAAAGGATGAGGTCAAGGCTGGAGACACAACGTTAGAATTTATCATCCCAGAGACAGGAACTGAAGCCAGGGGTGTGGCTGAGGTTTCCCAGGCGGGCTGTGTGGAATGCAGAGGAGGCAGAAGACCAGCCCACCTTGAGGGAATGAGCGGAGGAAGAGGAACAAGAGACAACATCGCTTCCCTCTGAAACGCTGGCGGGGGCTGTGAGCCGTGAGTCAGGCCCTCCCAGCCGCAGCAGCATCCTGGGGTCCGACTCACCAGCCGCAGTTTCCTCCTGAATGAACTTGCATCACTAACCTCAAGGCTGCGTTGCGAAATCCGCATCAGATTGCGTACCTTTGGCGGCCGTCCTAGGGACAATGGGCACCAAAGACTCATAGCATCTCGGGTCTGGGAGTTCGCTTCCCACCGCCACAACGGCTCTGCCGAGATGGTATCCAACACCCCAGGCAGGAAGCTCAAACTTCCCACGGCAGCCCATTCCACAGTTGAGCAAGTGAGGCTACAAGAAACACCTTCCCTTATAAATGCCATCTCATGACACTGGAAGTCAAGGGAAGAGAAAACAGCGACCCTTCAATGGTTAGGACCCTGGATAGAGTAAGATGCAAGGGGCTTTGCATTCCGGAAAATCTTTCTGCTAACGTGTCCACGACCACCTTCCTGTCGGGGTCAGGGCGCTCCACTCCTCACCGGAAGCTGCAGTGATTTCACCGCCGCTCGCACCTGGGCTGGGAACGTGCTCACCGCTGCAGGCACTGCTCTGGCTTCAGCAGGCAGCGAGTCCTGCCCTGGATGGTGGCCAGGCTCTCAGGACTGCGGCGGTGCATGCCACGGCATGGATCCACCGGGCTGGACACGCGGAGAGAACGAGCGGCGGCTGGCAGAGCAAGCCCACTGCATGGCACTCTGCCATGCGGTTCAGCATTTTTTCTAAATATTTACCTGCACCCGCTCTGCGTGGGTCTCTGGGGAAGAAGAAGGAAGCCAGACAGGATTAAGAAATGACTTCCCCCATTCCCTGTCTTGGGGAGATCTGTACAAGAAATGGGTATAGGAGACGGGACGGTGGCTGAAAAAAAAATTTTTTTGTTTGTTTTGCTTTTAGAAATTTTCAAAATACCCACCTAAGCAACCTCTGCATGATCTGAAATATGGAGAGCTGGTTTCTGGAAAAGATATCAAAGGAAAACTGCCCTTGAGCCTTGATAGAGAGGGTCTCATCAGCCACTGTTTACTGACAGCATGAACCTCTGAAGTGTTATCCTTGGATACACGTCTGCCAGCTGAAAAGACATGCCTCACTTTCTCCCGACTACAAACCATCCAGTCCATCAGACCACAGACAAGATTCTTAGGAATTTTCCAAAACTGGCAGACTTTGGAAGTGGCTAGCTTCTATCCGAGTTGACAGAACAGGATTAACTTTCTGATTCTACAGAATCCTTTTTCTTTCCCTTTGCTTTATATAGACACTCATCTTGCCTATTATTAAACAGGACACCCTCTGTTTTCTCAATACGCTTCCCATTATCTTCATCCTATTACTTTGACCCCCTATGGGCATAAGAATTGCCTAATCCACAGGCATGGAATCCCACCCAGCACGGCATATGACCAGTCAAAGTGGTAGGGGGATGGCCCATGGTCATAGGATGAATAGCTGGATAATCACCCAATGAAGCCAGAGGGAGCCAGCCTCACAGAATACTGAAATGCCCTTCTAAAGGCACAAGTGATGTACCATGCAACACGCTGAAAGAACAGAGTGACATTCTTCAGGACGCAGTGCACTTATTCAGTCGGAGACCTCGATAGGTGTGCGCGCCCCAGCAGGAAGGCCAGTGGCCTGGGAGGCATCTGTGGCCCACCACTAGACCCAGTGTCCTGCTACATGCATCTTTGTGCTTTCCCAGCCCAGCACCTCTGGGCTCTGCAGGGTCACACCTGCTCAATCTCATATGAAGCCACCAGTATGGGAATATATATTACAGTTTATCAGTTGGATTTCTTGATTGGAACTTGTTTTACTAGTTTTCTCATCTTGATTGTGGTGGTGGTTTCACTGATGTATGCCTATGTCAAAATTCATCAAATTGTACATTTTAAACAACTGTGCCTCATAAAGCTGTTAAAAAAGAAATTTTGACTATATGAAATGCATGACCTCAAAAGACAAAAATGTTGAGATTATTTCAATAGAGAGGGTGGTAAAAATATGAAAAGTAGATGAGAAAAATCAAGAAATCCTACATGGAAGAAATAACCTTAGGCATGATTCAAAATTGAAAGAAAGTGAAAGTTGCTCATTTGTGTCCAACTCTTTGCAACCCCATGGACAACACAGTCCATGGAATTTTCTAGGCTAGAATACTGGAGAGGGCAGCCTTTCTCTTCTCCAGGGGATCTTCCCAACCCAGGGATCGAACCCAGGTCTCCTGCAGTGCAGGCGAATTCTTTACCCGCTGAGCCACAAGGGAAGCCTGATTCAAAATTAACAAAGTATATTTTCATGTGTAATCCCAACTACTGCCTTTAAAAGTTGGAATGCTTAAAGAGAAGGGCTCGCCTACTCTTCAAATCAGGATGGGTTTGCATATGCAGGTTTGGGCAGGGCTTTAGGAGAGGGGAACTGCAGTGTGTAATAAGGGAGAAGCATTATAATGCTGGGAAACGGGGAGGCACCTGGGAGAGAGGAGGGAGGGACCAGCAAGGTGGACACTGCAGGGGTGAAGGAGGGAGAGCTGAGAGCCCTGAGAGGCACACTCAAGGAAAGGGATTTTGAAAGAAAGGGAATTCATCAGAGAGGATTTTTAAGTTGTTTACTATGGTGTATGTTTATGAGCCTATCTCCCTCTGGTCACTCCCACACTGTCTTTTAAAAAAGGCTACATTGCTCACTAATTATTTTATGTGTAAGTGGATTTTTCTGAGAATAATGAAGGGAGCAAAGGATGAGTTGTGTGTCTGTGTTGATGCAAGGCAAAAACAGATTACATGGAGAGGCTAGAACTAAAGACTTCAGTGTAAATCCCTGGAAATGAGCAAAAAATTCCGGAACTGAAAGAGTTTCAAAGTCTATGGAATTGATGAAGTTCAGGTTGAGATTTCCCAGGGGTAAAGAAAGATCTGGTTAATATCTAGTTCTAGGTGGAAGAAATAGGAAATGGCATAAGATAAATGACATGATGAAAATATGGAGTGGAGAGTAAAAAAGACCCAGAGAAGAGTGGAAGAATTTAGAAAAGCTTGAGGGACTGCTAGGCTGAGAGGCTATCTCCCCACCCCCCCAACCACCACCCTAGAGAAACTGAAGATGAGTCCCCAGCAGAAATTGAGGGTTTTTCTTTCCCTTCCCTCTTCCCAGTTTTCTAAATTAACTATGTTGGCCCAGAGAAACAACGGAGATGGGAACTCTCATGAAAGAAGACACTACCATCTTTGTGGGAGAGAGAGGCTAGAATATAGACTAACAGGGCCTTTGTCCAATACCCACAGGCCATCTGTTTGGTGTTGTAACTGGCTCTGGGGAAAAACCCAGCCATGCAATTCAGGGGCCATGGATTGGATTATTAAGAGAGTTCAGAAAAACTGAAGAACAGTCCTCAACACTGGCTCATCAGTCATATCCCACCCCAACCCTGCATCCAGGTGTCTTGGCCAAGCCTCTCCTTTGTGTTGGAGCTATCTAAACAGCAATGCCGAGCCTCTAATCAGACGCTGAAGCCACAGTCCTGTCGTGGATCAGAACCTCACCTTCTGGAGCAAATCCTATCTGAGAGTGTGTCCCTTTGTTCAGGAGAGGTCTACCAATGGAAGAAAATCAACTGGGGACCCCACACAGACAACTTTAGATATATATATATATATATATATATATATATATATAAAATCCATTTTATAAATGAATAAAATAGAAACATAGGGCTCTGTTAATGCAAGGTAGAAAGATTTATCTGTGAGTAATGATTTGCCTAAAGAGGGGAGAACAAGAATTGAATCCAAGCCCCTCATTCTCTTCTGGTTTTTCAGCATCAGTGTGGACGGAGGAAGAGAAACAAAGAGGGAGCATTTGGTAGGTTAAGGTTCTGACTATTCAGTCCCTAGCACTCAAGGGTTAACCTTAATCTCTCCTTTTTCTGAGACCCAGGTAGACATCCACAGTCTGCTAGAGCTCAACCCTCTTAGAAAACAAAGCCCTCGTCGGAGAGAGTCACAGGAAGGAGCGACAACCAAGCCGACTTCCCTGGGTCCCTGCGAGGTCCGTCCTGGGAGTGCAAGAACGGTGGAGCCGGCCGGGGTCTTGCCCACCAGGGGGCAGTGTGAGACACAGTGGAATGGATATCCGGAGGCAGACCTCCTGGGTCCTGATTCAGGACAGATTGTTTTAACTTTTCTAAGGCTCAGATTTCTCGAGACACACGTGACCTTCACCCCTCACAGAGTGATTGTGAGGATCAGATGGGATAAAGTATAAAACACTATCCCATCTTGAGCCTGTCTGCTGTTGTCACTGTTTGACCTTGCATGCTGAGGCTTGGGGCTCTTGAAATCTAGTCTCCCAAGAGCTTCCCTCAGAGGGCAGTTTTCCACCCCCAATCATTTATTCATCTATTCTTTGTTCCTTTGTTCATTTACACAAAATTTTCCCTTTAACAAAAACACCGAGTATCTGCGATATATAAGCCACGGAGCACAGAGCTATGCTCGATTCAAAGATGTATCAAAAGCCGCCCCAGTTATCTAGAAGACTGGTTCATTTGGTTTTGCTCAGTCTCATGTAAGATTCTTTGCTCCTTCCTTCCCTACATGTGACCAAGTCTTCTGATTTCCTGGGGGAATTTTCTAGAAAGGAGTGCATATGACATGGGACCCGCTTGCTCTTTGGGAAAGCAGGTATTGATGAATTTCTTGTCTTGTCCCCCTCTTCCTAGGGTGGATTCTGTGATTGCAGGGCCCCCGTGCAACCGTGGTTGACATGGGAGGGTAATTCTACAGGGAAGGGGATGTGAGCGGGACCCTCCTTGAGGCATAAAAGTAGCATCTTCGAGTCGGTGATCTGGAGAATGTGACTCCTGCCCAGCCTGCTGAGCCCTCACGTCCCCGTCCTGCTCCCAACCGTAGTTTAAACATCCTGTTTTTGCAGCCATCTGGGCAGGCTTCTTGATGAGGATAGTTTGTGGAAGATCCCTGCTAGGAGCACCATGACAGGGTGATTGTAGCAGTCACCTTCCAATGTCTGGGAGGCTGGGAAGTTGCAGTGGCCGCCACGTTCCTTTGCCTTCCACAGTTCAGAGCCCTCCCCTCCCTTGGAGGCTCCATCTCTGGGGAACTCAGCCAGCAAGTGTGCTGAGCTGGTAGCCTATCTTCCTCAGCCCTGACCTCCAGGGGCTCCTGGAGACACAAGTCACAAAAAGAGCGCATTTCCGAGTTATGGAGGAGAGAGAAAAGGAGGAAGCAACTTACCAAGCAACTGAGGCAGACTACCAAGGAAATCTTCCAGGACCACTTCAGAGTCTTTTGTGGACCCACAGGGCACCCACAGGCTCCCAAGCCCTGTAGAGCATCATAGACAAACCACCGGCGCTGCAGTCTGCGGCAGTTCACAAGTCCCAAAGCTCGAAGGGACTCTCTGCAGCAGAAATGGAGCCAGCTCTTTCAGGGTCTCCCCTCTCAGCATAGTGAGTCCCTGGGGCTACTGTCCTGACCTTGGGTGGCTGGTCCCCACTAGTGACTCTCTTTGTCTTATTCAGTAGATTCCCGGTCCATATTCAGGCTAAAGAATCCCCACTGTAGCCCCAGTCCACTCTGATCTTGAATCCCACCCCTAACTCAGGCCTACATGCAACCTCTCTCCTCCTCTGTCACCCCAGACAGGGCCTGGGCAGTGTCCTTCTCCGAACCCCGGGATGAAGTACAGCCTCTCAGGCCTAACTCCCAGAGCGGCACTTAACAGCAGAAGCAGCTGGAACTCTTGGTCCAGAGATCTCAGGAAGACTTTCATCTTCTCACTCCCAGCATTCCTCAGTGTAACATGGCCTCTCTGCCCCCAGGTACGAGGCTCCACCCTGTCTGGAGAACCTCCTACTAGCATTGAGATCTGGGAGCAGCTTTTATCCAACACTGGGCCCAGCTGGTGCAGAGACAGCCTCGGGGCAAACCGCAGGAATCACGAAGCTTCGGAGCCCTCTGTGGTGGGGCCAAAGCAGCAAGGAAGAATCTCGGCCACAGGACACTGAGGCAACCAGGACATTTCCATGTCAAAGTGCTGGCAAAGTGGCCCACGAGAGCCCTGGCACACTGCCCGAGGGAGAGCTCTCAAATAACCCAGGTTTTTAGAAAGCCACCCTGTGAGGAGGACAGGGTCTGACTCTGAGGAGACAGGAAGTGACCTGTATGTCACCTGGGGGACTCAAGGGAGAAATCAGATCAGAGGCAATTGGAGAACACCCTGAAGATTCACCTGGACAAGAAGTTGGGTGGATGACTCTGGCAGGAGCCGTGTAGGTGAGTGGAGTTCATGGCGTGTGGCCCCCTCTACACTGCTGCCTCCTGGGAGTCAGGAGCACCATCTGAATACCTCTTGGAAACTCTTTAAAACATTATTTCTTTATCACTGTTCGTGCTGGGTCTTCCTTGTTGTGTGGGGGCTTTCGTCGTGGTGAGCAGGGGCCACTCTTTGTTGCAGTGCCTGGGCTTCTCATCGTGGCGGCTTCTCTTGTTGCAGAGCACAGGCTCCAGGCAGATGGGCTTCAGGAGTTGCAGCTCGAAGACTAAGGCTTGGGCTCATTAGTTGTGCAGTATGGGCTGAGTTGCTCTGCAGCACAGGGAATCTTTCTGGACCAGGGATCAAACCCTTGTCCCCTACATAGGCAGGTGAGTTCTTATCCACTGTCCCATCAGGGAAGTCCCCTCTTGGAAGTTTTCTTGCCTGATCCAGATGTTAGACAAGCACCAGAAGCCCAGATTATATGGTTTGGGGGTACAGCAAAGTTAGGGCTTACCTCTCAAGCTTCTTGAATCCATAAAACCATTTAGCAAATAGAGACTCAATCATGGCCTCTTCCTCAGTCCACCTTGCTCTCTCAGCTGCCCTTGGGATGAGGAATGGCTAGCTGAGGGAGAAACCCTTGGCAGGTCAAGAGACAAGCTGATCACAAAAGTTCAGCCCCCATCTTGGACAGTCCTCTCCCGGTTCCTCAGTTGTAAACAAGGAAGCTCAGATGGCCCTGAGATGTTGGCCATGGTCCACACAGGACCTTAAGTCTGAGGAGAAGAGCAGACAAACTTTTTAGCTTCTCACACCCATCATCATGGACAAATTGTGGCAGAGCAGGAATGAATGGGGGACAAGAGAGGCAGTCTGGAGTCACTCCAAGTCAAATAATGGCAGGACATGACCCAAGAGATGAGAGTGGGGTCATGTCCCAACAGACTCCAGTCACAGAGGAGCAGAGACTCAGAGGCAGAGAAGAGAAAGGAAGAGGTCTGGAGGGGAGCATCTTCTTTCTACTTTAGGAAAAGGATGTTGGAGATTAATTTAGGAATGCCTTTGAAGGCCAAAAAGTCCAGGGAAGAAGTCCAAGAAGACTGCAAGAAGACTCCTGAGCCACAACTGAAGGATGTCCTGAGAGCCAGTGAGCTGGGAGATGCACAGCAACTCAGTGGGCGTCCGAGTGGTCAAGGGGGTCCAGGGACTGAAGAATCGTCCTCCCCCCTGAAGAGTGCTGGTTGCCCAATATCTGGAATGGCCAAGACTTAACGAGTAGCTTGCTGATCGACTGAGGCTGATACTGCAGGTAGAGATGCAGAGCCGGTCTCAGGATTTTCCCACTGAAGTTCTCCTTGGCTCAGAGAATCTGCCTGCTCCATTTCCTTCCATCCATAAACCAATTTGAGGAGAGCTTATATTTTATTTTAATGATACCATGTTCTCTAATTCACAAACACTGTAGATCTCTCAATGTATTTAGGCCTTCTTCCATTTCCCTTGGCAAAGTTCTGTAATTTTCTGTGTACAGATATTACACATACCTTGATAAATCTTATCTCTATTTCGTATTTTTACATAAATGCTATTTTAAGTTTCCAATTGTTCACTGCTAATAGATAAAATTGATTTTTGTTTGAAATTCCACGGTGGTCCAGTGGTTAGGACTTTCACTGCCATGGGCCTGGGTTCGAACCCTGCTTGGGGAGCTAAGATCCTTGCAAGCCATGTGGTGCAGCAAAAAAAAAAAAAAAAATTTAACTTTTTTAATTTAAAAATTTTTGGTTTTTTGACCTTATATTCCATATAACTTTTGGTAAACTCACTTATTAGTCCTGTGGCTTTTTCTGTTGACTATTTAGGACTTTCTACAGAGATGTATCACCTGTAAATAAGGAAAATTGTATTTCTCCCTTTCTAATCTGTGTGCCTTTTCTTTTTCTTGCCTTACTGCATTAGCTACCACCTGCAGCACAATACTGGGTAGAAGTGGTATGTATAGACATCCTTGTCTTGTTCTTGATCTTAGTCTGGAAAGCATTCAGTCTTTCACACTAAGTATGATGTTGGCTGTGGATTTTTTTGTAGATGCCCTTTATCAAACTGAGGAAGTTCCATTCTATTCCTGGTCTTCTGACAGTTGTTACCAGATTGACTATTTGGTCAAATGTTTTTTTGGCATCTATCAAAATGAGCATAGAGTTTTTCTTTTTCAGTTTGTAAATATGGTGAATTGTGTTGATTTATTTAATGTTAAAACCAACTAGACATTCCTGGGGTAAGCCCTACTTGGTCATGATATATTATCCTCTAATGTGTTGTTATATTAAATTTCCTAAAATTTTGTTTAGAATTTTGCTTTTTTTCCAAATGAGAGATAGTGGTCTATAGTTTTCTTTCTTGTAATATTTTTGTCTGGTTTTGGCATCATGGTAATGTTGGGGTCACAGAATGAGTTGGAAAGTATTCCCTCATTTTCAGGATTTTAAGAGCTTATTTAGAATTTTTTTTCTTCCTTAAATATTTGACAGAATTCACCAGGGGAGTCATCTGCACCTGAAGTTTTCTGTGAGAAAAGGTTTTTAACTACAATTTTGATTCCTTTAATAGATATAAAGGTGCTTCAAGTTACTTATTTCTTTAGTCAGTTTTTGTAATTTGAATATTCATAGTTTTTATTCATTGCATCTATGTTTTTAAAGTTGGCACAAAGTTGTTCATAATATTCCCTTTAAATATCAGCACAGCCTACAGAGGTGTCACCTCTCATCCCTGACACTGCTAATCGATGTTTTCTGTTTTTCTAATCAATCTAGAGAGTTTATCAAATTGACCCAAAATAACCAGCTTTTGGTTTTACTGGTTTCTACTTTTAATTCTCTGTTTCCTTGATTTCTGCTTTGGGTTTAATTTTCCCTTTTTGCTGCAATTTATTGGGATTTTAGCGGGGAGCAGAAACAACTGCATGGGTTCACTAAATGTTTATCCAGAAGTCAGAGATGTGATTTGAGGGAGAGAGGTGGTGTACTTGGTTTTAGTTCCACTTTATGGCTCTTCCACTGGAGTTTATGGAACCACGATTTGTAGATTCTTCTAGGCTGGAAGGCTTCCCAGGTAGCACAGTGGTAAAGAAACTGCCTATCGATTCAGGAGACACAAGTTTGATCCCTGAGTTGGGAAGATCTCCTGAAGAAGGAAATGGCAACCCACTCCAGTATTCTTGCCTGGGAAACCCTACAGACAGAGGATCCTGGGGGGGCTATAGTCCATGGGGTCACAAAGAGTCGGATACAACTTAGTGACTAAACAACAATAAAAATGTTTCTGGGCTGGAAACCTTGGAGTTATTAATGTTTAAGATGTTGTTTGTGCAGTCTGATAGACTCAGGATTTATGTCCTAAATTTTCCCACTTTCTAACCATGAAACCTTGTAATTTAATGTCCGTGAGCCTCAGCATCCCATCTGTACAACAGAGATAACAGTCTCTTTCCTTATAATGAGATAATCCATACTCACACTCTTAACTCCAGTACCTAACATGTGAGTTATTATTACTTTTTCATAACTTTCATCACAGAAATCTATCCTGCCTTAAAAACCCATTTTTCATTTAAGCATTTTGTCATGTTAACCCTCCTGCTAAATAAACTCCAGTCTTCCACTGCTCCTCTCAAGAGAGTGGCAGTTAAATGCATAAGCTAGCTTTTCTTTTATAGCAAATCAGCCCAAATACAGTGATATAAAAAAATGAACAAGTTTCCCCTCAAGATTCTGTGTGTTGGCTGGGCCATCTAGGCCAACTCAAGAGTTGGATGATGTAGGAGAGCTTCACTTAGATGTCTGGGCACCAGTTCGGTGTCAGCTAAGACTCAGCCATGTATCCCTGACCATCCAGCAGGCTAGCGCAGGCTTGTCTGTGTGGTGGGATCCCGAGAGGAAGCGGGGGCAAGCTCTGAGGACCAGGCTCCTCCCACCGCAGGACCCAGCAGATAGTCCGTGCACGGCTTCACCAATCAGCCCACTTTATGTTGCTGATTCTCCCTCCCCGCCTTCTTATTTCCAAGCACTTCTTACTCCTGTCGTCCTCCGATATGTAAGGTAACTTTGAAGGTGATCTTTTATCTTGGCTAATATAGGATGCTGGGCAAAGAACTAAGGAATAAAAATCTCCAGCTCCAATGTGAGGGGGTCCCTGACTTCTTGCTCCTGAAGTCCCTGGATAACCCACCTACCCACTCTGGGGCTCCATTCTGCCTTGGCTCTGCCAGTTCTTTCAGACCTCGATTCCTCCCCAACCCAGGGAGAGCCTGAGCCTCCAGCCTGTCGACAGCCCCACTCCACCACCACCGACAGACTCGGCTCTGCCACCTGCCACTGGGCCAGCCTGCCCCTCCGCCCAGTCTGCCCACTGCCACCTCCCCCTGACCTAAGGGAGCAGCTCATTCCCAGTTCTCAGTCTCTGCTTTCCTGCTGACTGAGCTCAGAATTCCTAACCAGCGGGTAAGGGCCGGCCCTGGGGGCCCAGGGAGAGCAACCCCCATCAGCCACACAGCCTGTGAACTCACTGAATCCAAGTAGACGGACAGCTAGTGGGTGTAGCTGACACATAAATGCATCCTGCAAGCAGAGACCCATTCCTTCTTCCAGATTGGATGAACTGCACAGGTTTGGCAAGCATGGGTCTAAGGTGCTCTCAGCGGCTCAGCCCTCTGCCTGAAACACCATCCTTATAGGTGCCTGTCTTCTGCCTGGAGGCACAATGCTTTATCCAGAACCTGGTCTCTGGGAGGAGAAAAGGTCCGTGCATACTTGGGAACAAGCTGCCCAGCACCAGCCAGTTCACCTGCCCCAAATGGCTCAGCTCCACAGCTGTGTGACCTGGGTGGTTTCTGGTTCCCTGATCCACAGGTGATGCTCTAGGAGAAAAAAAAAAGTCTCTATTTACCAGATCTTTTTTTGGGGGGAGGGGGAAGAGGACAAAGATACATAGTTTCATATTTATGTAATTGAACTTATTTAAGTTAGGACATTTTATTCTCCTTGTGCTCCACATATAAAAACAACAGGGGCCAGACTTCCCCAGTGGTCCAGTGGTTAAGAGTCCACCCACCAATGCAGGGGACGGAGGCTCGATCCCTGGTCCAGGAAGACTCCACATGCCATGGAGCAACAAACCCGTGTGCCACAGCTACTGAGGCCAAGAGCTGCAACTCCTGAAGCCCACTCAGCCCAGAGCCCGTCCTCTGCATCGAGAAGGCCCACAGTGAGAAGCCCACGCACAGACAACAGCAGCCGATGCTCGCGGCAACTAGAGGAAGCCCGTGTGCAGCAACAAAGGCCCAGCGCAGCCAAGAAAGTAAATAAATAAAAATTACATGCTCACGATTAGAAAAAAATCTACAGTAGACTGTAGAGAAAAAAGTGAAAAGTTCCCTTAGCTGCCAAAGAACATGCCTCCCCACCAAGCAACCATTGTTAGCATACCTATCTTTATCCTTCCAGAAGTTTTCTACATATGTGTAAACATGGATTTGTTATAATTCTGCTTTACATGTATGAATAGAACATTGTAACAGATAGTTTACTGTTTATATTGTATTGGTAAATTTTCTCATGTGGCTATATGACTAAATCTTTCCAAAATATACAGTCCATGATTTAGAAGCACGTGATAACTCAAAAACCTATTTCATAAATAACTTTTCTAGAACTCAAAACACCCTCTCAGAGAAATAATGTTCTAAGTCAGGGTCCGTAAATGTCTGTAAAGGGCCAGATGGCCAGTATTTTCAGCTCTGCAGGCCGTGATCGCCATCACTGGTTCTGTTGGGGGGCTGTTTGTTTTTGTTTACCACCTTTTTAAAAAGTAAAGCTCAATCTTGTCTCTTAAGCTGCACAAAAACAGGCTGTGGGCTAAACTGGGCCTTCAGACTACAGTCTACTGTGCCCTGTTTGAAATACCAGTTAGGCTCCCAGCTTAGCACCCAGAAGCAAAATCCACCCAAAATGTTGCTAAGATACCAAATGAGTCAATATATTTTCAATGGCTTTGCAAACCATAACATCTACACCACTGTGAAGAATTACGACACTTCTTCCGTGGTTAGCCTGTGGGTAATTTTTTTAAAAAATAAAATTTTTTAACACTGAATTTAAAAGCTTTCTATATCTTGAATTGCCTGAAGAATTAGTGAAGAATTAGTGAAGAATCTGAATAGAATTCTCCAGTTATCTATAGGGTAGAAGAGGTGGGGAACTGTATTACATCCAATCCTACTGTTTTTGTGAACACAGTGTAAATATACGTGGGCCCAAACTTGGTTGGTTTGTGTGGCATAAGCTCATAGGCCAAGCAGCCCCCTCCCTCAGTAAAGAGAGAGAGTACCACTGAGTTCCCGCCTCTTCCCCCAACTCCTGCGGCAGCTGAAAGGCTTCTGGTGTTGGCACTGACATTCACATGCACGGACCTATGTCTCGAGTTCTCCGTGAGTTGCATTTCTGGTAACTCACAAAGGCAAGAGAAGGGGCAGACAGCAGAGTAACAAGGATGCTGCAGAGTCATTTGATAACTACCTAGATGAGGAACCTTATTTCTAACAATGGCCAAAAATCCTTATTGTATTTCATTGAGCTTTAATCCTTATGATTCACCTCTTTTCTGTCAGAGAGGTAGAACTTACCTTAATAACTGCACTTCATGACTACAATTCTACCTTCATACAAAAGAAGTGCAGACTACCCTGAAATACTTGGGCTGGCATCAGGAAAGAAGGCAGGAGAGAAAGGGTGCTGAGAAGGCTCATGTGTGAGGAAGGGCCTGAGCTGGGGATGGTGCGCGGGCAGTGAAGGCAGCCCCTGATGCATGTACAATTTCAGGAGGGAGAGCCAGGTGGGCAGGTGGCATAAAGTCACCTGGGTCCTTAAGATGGGGGCACTTTGTGACAGATCCCTCAGCAAAACATCCTGTAACTGGCGAAAAGTCCTTTAAAAGAAAATTCTGTAATGATGATAATCATCATCATAAAATAAGGCCTTCCATACGCTGGACATTAAGCACCCCTTGATTCTCCTGAGTCTGCTTATCCGGTCCGTAAGCCAGAGCAGACTGTCAGAGAAAGCGTGTTGATGATGACAGGTACAATTTAAAAATGACCTAAGTTGGACTTCCCTGGTGGTCCAGTGGTTGGGGAGTCCACCTGCCAACGCACGGGACACGGGTTTGACTCCAGGGCTGGAAGGATCCCACCTGCCTCGGAGCAACTGGACCCGTGAGCCACAGCTGCGAGCCCTCGCACCCTGGGGCCCGTGCTCCGCAGCAAGAGGGGCCCCTGCGATGAGCAGCCCGCGCAGTCATTAGGGAGTAGTCCCCATTCACCACAACTGGAGAAAAGCCCCGCAAAGCAGCAAAGCCCCAGCACGGCAAAAATCAATCCATCTGTGAGTCTGTTTCTTAAGAAATAAAATTAAAATGACCTAAGTTTACAGACCACAGAAGAGTTTAGAAAACACTTTCCTAAGCATTGTCCTTGTAACAACAGGTCCATGGCGTCAGGGAGGTGGAGATGGGCTCGGTGACCCGCCCAAGGTCACACGGGTAGCAGGGCGTGAACTTTCCGAGGCCAGTCACGGTGCTCCCACAGCTCCCACACCGCGGAGGTGCCAGGCAGAGCTAGTGGGAATGGGCATCTCTGCCCTTATTCTCCTCCCTCTTCACTGATGCTTAGACCCCCATTGCGCGGTTCTTCATTTAGTTGTCAGCAGCACGCTGTGCTTATGAAGCATCTATGTGTGTGTTAGTTGCTTGGTCCTGTCCAACTCTTTGTGACCCCATGGAGGGTAGCCCGCCAGGCTCCACTGTCCATGGAATTCTCCCGGCGAGAATACTGGAGTGGGCTGCCGTTTCCTTCTCCAGTGAAGCATATGGAGCCTCAAGTACAGCAGCAGGGTCAGCGGAGCATCCGCCCCTGCCCAGGGGGAGGCGTGAGAGCCACGCTGGGAAGGGAGCCGACTCCAGGGCCAGGTCGGATGACAGGGCTGACACCCTCAGTGCCTGGCTGACCCTGAGCACACCACTTAACCCCTGGTCAGTGGAGGGAAAGCACGCAGCCCAGTGCCAAGGACCCACTACAAGTGTAGTAGCTGACACAGATGTCATTATAACGGCGCCTTTGTCCTTTGGGACCGTAGCATAAAGAGAAAACTACCAACAAGAACTTGACAAACCAACAGCTCATGAGTTTAGCTAATTCCAGCCTCCACACACTGGAATAATCCATCCCACACCTTGAGCCAACTACAATATTAAAATGTAATAAATGGCACTCACCCTTCTCCTTTCTATATATATGTGGTTGACAAGGATCAGCATTCCCTGCACTAGTGACTGTTCTGGAAAGCTGGAGCCCATGGGCGGAAAGCCAAAATTACCTGAACGGCTTGAGCTCCTGGAGTTACTCTCCAAGCTAGTGAAAATTATCAGCTTTCAGGGCTCCCCCTACCGGCACCGGAAAGCCAAGGCTAACCTGGAAGGTGGACGTCATCTGTGTC
Source organism: Cervus elaphus (assembly GCF_910594005.1). Classification (NCBI taxonomy): domain Eukaryota; kingdom Metazoa; phylum Chordata; class Mammalia; order Artiodactyla; family Cervidae; genus Cervus; species Cervus elaphus. The sequence goes on from NC_057843.1 coordinate 60,231,503, forward strand.
CCTTTCTTCTGAAAAAGTTCCCGGGATGAGAAGGAATAGAAGGTTTACTTCCAATGATTTCTCTTGCTGAGGGATGGAAGTTCATAACCCAGATAGGAATTTCCTCACAACAGGACATTTGCTTGCCTAGAGACAAAAGCGCACATGTGGGACTCAAGGTTTGGGGGTAGGTAGAGGCTGGAGAACATGTTGTGTGAGAAACAGCTAAAAAAACACACGAGAGGGTGATCAGCCTCACGCTCTATGGCCCCGCCAGAGAGTGGAGTCGCCAGAGAACAGATCTGATCTCATGTAAAGGAAGAAGCCTTTAATAATGAGCTACACTGGGCAGGGGTGAAGGGTCGTCACTGAGGGGCTCATGCAGGGGGAAAAGGCCAAACACAAGGAATACTGCAGAGACTGATGAGCTGGCAGAGAACTAAGCTGGGTTACATTTAGGGTTTCAGTTCCAAAACCCTGAGAATGTATATTAAAACCGCAAACAATGGAAGAGTCCTCTTATTAGAAAGTTGACTGCTATGGTCCTCAGAGTTATTTTCTCCATATTAAATATCAACATTTTGTGTTTCAAGACCTGAAAGTGAAAGAGAAGTCACTCAGTCGTGTCCGACTCTTTGCGACCCCGTGGACTGTAGCCTACCAGGCTCCTCCGTCCACAGGATTTTGCAGGCAAGAGTACTGGAGTGGGTTGCCATTTCCTTCTCCAGGGGATCTTCCCAATCCAGGGATCGAACCCAGGTCTCCCGCATTGTAGACAGACGCTTTTACCATCTGAGCCACCAGGGAAGTCACTCAGTCTCAAAGAATTTTAAGAGATAGGAATTCAAAATCAAAATAAAGTATGGATTGTTACCAATGTCAATTTCCTAGTTTTAACATTATACCATAGTTATGTAAGATGTTACCCTGAGAAGAAGCTGGGTGAAGGGGTCACGGGCCCTCTGCACTATTCCTGCAATTTCCTATGAATTTATAGGGCTTGCCCAGTGGCTCAGTGGTAAAGAATCCGCCTGCAATACAGGAGATGAGGGTTTGATCCCTGGGTGGGGAAGATCCCCTGAAGGAAGGCATAACAACCCACTCCAGTATTCTTGCCTGGAGAATCTCCATGGACAGAGGAGCCTGGCAGGCTACAGTCCATAGGGTCACAAAGCGTCGGACACATTGAAGCGACTTAGCACACACATGAACCTTTTTTCTCTAAATAAAAAGCTTTTACAAATCAAATTAGTAATACTTCCCCAAGAGGTTCTAGGTAACCTCAAAGACAATGCGGTTTGTTTCCGGAATGCAGTGCCATGAGCCACAAATGACTCTGCAAGTATCTACGGGCAGCAGGGCTGATTTCAAAACCATGATCAATCAGCTATTAAGATTTATGGTTATGATTAGGAAAGTCTGTGTCATGTCGACAGGTGCCTAATTTGGTTACGCTGATCATAAATCTTCAGCTATCTGGGATCACATCGCTAAAATCACCTATGGGCAACACATTCTTGAAGCTGCTTCCCGTGTGGTGCTCACACAGGAGCCGTGTACAGACTTAATTACTCTGTTTATCTGATGTAATACAACAGTGCGCTTGTGTCTTCTTCCTCCACAACTGTGGCTGGCAAGAAGAACTGCATCCAGTTTATCTCATTCCACCACTGAAGCCCCACTCACGGCAGTGCTCAGCGAATGGTCACAGAATAAACAAGAAAGAAACCAGTAGCTAGGCTATTTTTCTTGGACTTCTCAGAATGACTTTCTTTTCTGATACAAAGGCATCCAAAGACATCCTAAAGTCACCATTTTGAAATCAGGATTAAATATATACACATATGTGGGTGCGGGGAGCAAAGTCTCTAAAGAGCTTCATAACAACTTTATTTTGTTAGTTTCTCAAGATATCGTAACTCAGTTTGATCTAGAACAAAATAGAGAGATCAGGCTTTTTCAGACAAAAAACTCCAACATGAATGGCTGACCACATCCCGTAGCTTCTGCCCAATTTTACCAAGTACCGAGGACAACTGACTTCTTTTGGAAAACCCTGACATAGCATCGCCTTTGGATTCTTCAGCATTAACTGATCAAAAGCAATCATGATATGGTGATTTCTCCAAATTCTGTATCTCTTAGTTTATTAAAATACATGTTTTTCAAATACATATGGTGAATAACCCAAATCACATGAAAGCAGTGAGATCACAAAGCGTCATGTTGCTTCCTTTTGCAAAGAAGGCATGTCATTAGCTTGTACTGATAACCCAACAGCCACATCCAAGTCAATTAAGCTGTCTTACAGGCTCCATGGCGGATACTCATGACCCCAAAGACCCCGGGGACTCCGCAGCCTTGCTCATCAGAACCGGCTCGGAAGCCGGCTTGATCCTTAGGACTTCTGCAAAACCATCACCAAACCAGCACGTGACGTGTGCTGTGTCCACTGTAAAGTAAAAAAGACGATCTTGGCAGAGCTTCCGTCGATATACAGACCGAGGATCGGCGGACAGCACAGCCTCGATGGCATGCCTTGCTTCCTCCGCTGACTGAAAATACTGAAATGAAGCCTGACCAACACCTGCAGGAAGAAGAACAGAGTTTGGGAATTCTCTGGCAGCTGGTGATGAGGACTCCACGCATTACCTGCCATCCAGGTGCAATTCCCGCTGGGGGAGTAAGCTCCCACAGGGTACACAGCCTCCACCCCCCACCCCCAAAAAAGACGCCAAGGCTTAATTATCAAAATCATGCAAGTGAAATTTCAGTGCAGCGAGTTTCAGTGTGGAGGCTGGCTGGACCCTTGAGTATCACTTGGAAATCTACTTAGTCATCATAAAGAGTGTCACCTTCAAGTGGTACTGTCATTATATTGAATTTATGCACACTCAACCCAAATTAGAAATCTGCTGAGCAAGAAAAACCATGGCGATAATTTTCCTCAGTCTCCTAGCAGGACAGCTGAGCTTTCCCTTTTGTGCACCCAAAACGTCACTTTCCTATGCTCAGTGTAGAAAGTGAAAGTTAGGCGCACAGTCCTATCCAACTCTTTGTGACCCCATGGACTGTAGCCTGCCTGGCTCCTCTGTCCATGACATTCTCCAGGCAAGAACACTGGAGTGGGTTTTGCCATCTCCTTCTGCAGGGGATCTTCCCAACCCAGAGATCGAACCCGGGTCTCCTGCACCACAGGCAGATTCTTTACCAGCTGAGCCACTCAGGAAGCTCAACGTAGACTTGAATTCAATTCCTTGTCATTTTCGTCTCAGAATGGAGGCATGCTCCCTGAAAGGCATGACAGTCCCAGCGTTCTCAGAAGGGCACGCACGGGCCAGTGCACTGCCTGAAGGCAGGGCAGGGCGTCACACACCCACAGGTAAAGCCACGCTACTTTCTGTACGAGGGATGGGAGAGCCCTTGTCAGAACGGCGGAGCAGGTACAGCAAGCTCGGTGCATCACCAGGAGGAGGCCACCCCGTTCCCCGGGCTTGGACGGCAGTGAACACAGGAAGCGGAAAAACCTCCCGTGTTTGTAACACTGTGGGTGCGTTATAATGTTTGAAAATACGTTACACACAAAACTTAAATAAAAGATTAACTGTGACCTAATTTTTAACAGCTGCCCCATAACACACATCCAAACGAGGACCAGGCTCTTCCAGGAAGGCAGGTGCATTACAGAACGTTGTTCCTGTTCAAAATATCATCTGGAGTGGAAGTGGGGGTGGAGGTGCTGCCTATCCTTCTGAAAACAAATTCAGATTTCAGAAAACAGCCAAATGTCACTCTGGGCTATGTCCAATTAAAAAGTTGGTAAGTAAAGTCTTGAAATACAATCTCTGGTCAAAAACTGAGGACTAATTATGCAGTGCTAAGATTCCTTTCCTGTATGGTACATAAAACAATTCTAAGGCCACTCTAAAAAGACGAGTTCCCAAAACACCACCCTCTTCAGCAACTGTTTTCTGTAGAAGCTCCAGGTCTTCGCTTGGCTGTTCATTTGGCTCAGGTGCCTCACTTCCCTGCCTACTTATGTTTCCAAGCTCAGCCCAAATACTCACCCTTTCCTCCAAGAAGCCTTCTCAGATTTCCTCCCCAAGGAGATGGAAGCCTCCCCAGATTTTCTGCTCCCCAAGTCAGAATATACTCTCCTGCCTGTACCCACAGCACTCTATTTCAGTGCCAATCCCACCTCCCCATTCCAACATCTTTTTATCCTTTCTAGACTCTAAACGTTCTGAAGTCATTTCTTATTCCTGTCCTGGCTCACAATTCTGCTGCTATAAATCAATCGGCCCCCATTTTATAGTTACAGTTCATTATTTCTCTTTTTAACCATTTTTTAAATCAGTAGGACATAATGTAGCCTCTCAAGGAACTGCGGTTTGAAAAACACAAAACTTTCTAAAGCAGAAAGCATTTCATGATAACCACCAGACAAGGGGCAAACATGTGGTGCCTTTTAGGCAGCACCGCCTTGTTCTACCACAAAATCCTTTTTTAAAACTGACTTTCCTTGGCAATTCCCTGGTGGTCCGCTAGTCAGGACTCCGAGCTTTCACTGCTGAGGGTGTGGACTTAATCCTTGGTCAGGGAACCAAGACACCACAAGCCAGGCGGGGTGTGACCTCCTGCTCCCATGAGCTATGCGGCTGTTGGTTAGTCACTAAGTCATGTCCCACTCTTGCGACCCCGTGGACTGTGGCCCGCCAGGCTCCTCTGTCCGGGGGATTTCCCAGGCAAGAATACTGGAGCGGGTTGCTGTTTTCTTCTCAGGGATCAAACAGGTGTTCCCGCATTACAGGTGGGTTCTTTACCCATGAGCCATTAGGGAAGACCCCCATGAACTAAATGAAGTGATTAAACAATGTTCACGAAACGTTTAAAATAAAGAGATCAATTTAAAAATTAAATGTTCTGTTTAAACATAAAGCCTTAGGATAGAACGAGAAGCACCACCACCTAGAGGCAGGTGAGATCTGACATCTCCTTGGCAACAACTAACTAACTGGCTACTTCTTACTGCAGCCACTGAACCCCCTTCTTAACGGGCCCTTCCTTCATTCTAGACAGCTGCTTGGAATCTGCTTGTGGGCTTGAAAAACCAGATGACAATGTTTGTTAACATTATGTATTAAACAGGTGCCAAGGAAAAGCCCTGTGGCGGCTCTTCTGCAGTGCCGGGACTTTATAGGGGCAATTTCTCTGGTAAGACACTCTTTCCTTCTTACTACTGGGCTCTGTGCCAAAGGCTGAGCTATTGGCTCCCTGACAGTTAAAATAAGATGAGACATTTCTCTAGTCAGCAAGTGAAACAGACGAAAGAAGATCGACCTAAGTATAGAACAAGCACAACTGAGCATCAGAATGCCATTTGAGAACTCCAAGAACGACTGCTGCGAGCTGACAAGAGGCCCTATTCCTGGGCAGCAGCTGTCCTCAGTAAACACGTGACTGAGCGGCTGGGCCTCTGCTGAACAGGTGCTGGCTGAAAGCCATCGGATGATGACACTGTCCAAGCTTGACTCTACACTCCCACGTTGCTTTACAAGGCATAGTGCCCAATACGCTATATACCTGCCCTCAGAAACACCAGTTTGGTCTATGGCCACACCACCCTGAACATGCCTAATGTCATCTCGGAAGCTAGGCGGGATCGGGCCTGGTTAGTATTTGGATGGGAGAAACACCCAGTTCGCCAAATCCCCTAGCAAAGGCTCATCTCTTCTTCACAAACGAGAAGTGGGAAGTACCTGGTTCACCTGAGCCGAGGTGCTCAAGGTCCATCTCTGCGTGAGGAGTGAACCGGACTTCCAAGCTGGCCACGGGGGCCTCGCTCACCCAGGCGGGGACCACGGCGCGCTGGGCTGCACCGGCCGCCCTGGGAGGGGCCCTGGGGGGCATCTCTGGGCTGCGTCCTTCCGGGACCGCGGCTCCTGCCCCTCTCTTCAGCCTGCTATCTTCGTGTTCCTCTGAAGGGCTCTCCTCCTGGCTCTGTGGGCCACTTTGGTCCTGTGCCACGCTGGGGCCGGACTCTTCCCCCAGCTCTGCCGCTCGCTCCCTGGGCTCAGCTGAGCTTTGCTGGCTGTTTGCTGCATCGTCAGATCCCGCCTTGCTTCCCCCTGACGTTCTGGCTCCAGGACACTTGGGCGTCTCCTCAGAGCGGCAGCAGGGCTGTGACTCCTTGTGCCCTGGGAGCTGTTGCCAGTCATAGCTATTGGTGTTGCCTTCAGACTGGGACCCGGTTTTCAGCTTGTCTTGGTTATTCTGTAAGGTGAAGTCCCCTGAAGACTCGATCACATTTTGCGGTGAGTCATAATCAGCTATGTAGGGCTTTATATCTAGTACGGGGGTGCCATGAATCATGTCAATTCCAGAAAGGTATACAGCTCCACCTGTAATGTGAAAAACACCTTAGAGATATTAACAATGAGGAACAGCACAATCAGAGACTCAACACCGTCTGCCTAAACCTCAGCAGGCTCAGTCACGACGCCCTCACGCGCCAGGCTCCCTTACAGCTGGGGCCAATACACACTTCTCTTTCTGCCTAGAAACCCATTCTCTTTTCAACCCATCAGACTGCTGCGTGCTCTTCAAGGCTCTCACGTAACACCTCCTTTCCAGGGCCTTTCCGGCTCTCAGACAAAAGTGTTCTTTCTTATGGGCTCTGCAGAGGAAGCTGTGCCCAAACTTTCCTGGAGCCCTGGTCACGTGGTCCGGCAGCGGCCTGCTTAGAGTCTCTCCCCCTAGACAGTGAGTAGGCCTTCGGGCACTAGGTGGGGCCAGCTCACCTTTGCATCACGGGGAGGTTTCTAGCTTTGCTCCAAGTACATCAGAAAGAAAGATGGTTGCTCAGTCGTGTCCGACTCTTTGACATCCCATGGACTGTAACTCACCAGGTTCCTCTGCCCATGGAATTTTCCAGGCAAGAATACTAGAGTGGGTTGCCATTTCCTTCTCCAGGGAATCTTCCTGATGCAGGGATTGAACCCAGGTCTCCCGCATGACAGGCAGATACTTTACCGTTTGAGGTACCAGGGAAGCCCAGGTACATCAGAGTCCTCTATTACCTCTGTGGGACTGACGATGGTTTCTACGGTGGCAAACAGCATCTGAGGTGGCCCTGTGACGCTCATCACCTAGTGGTGTATAATCCCCTTGTCCTGCGTTATGACTTGGTATCACTCCAGTGACTATGTTACCTAAGACTCCTGCGTTTGCTGCATTCACTTGAGACTCTTCTTGTGGGCTTGATGAAGCAAGCAGCCATGCTGGGAAAGCCCATATGACAAGCCCCTGCCTGACGCACTATGGGCTGCCTCTAGGTGCTGGAGGCAGCCGCCAGCCAAAACCAGCGAGAGGCCAGGACCCTCAGGATCACGACTGTAAGCAAGTGAATTCTGCCATGACCAGAGTAGGCTTGGAAGTGGATCCTTCCACAGTCAAACCTCCAGAAAAGAACTCATTCCACGTGACGCCTTCACTGAAACGTGGTGAGGCGCTAAGCAAGGACCCAGCTAAGCCGTGTCCCAACCCCCTAAGCCAGAGAAACATCATAGTGTCTTAAACATGTAATAAACGTGTGCTGTTTAAGCTGATAGGGTGTGGTAATGTTACACAGCAAGAGAAATGTAATATTCCATCACATAACTAAGCAGGACGTAAGTCACCGTTACCAAACACTAAGGAGAGGTCTCCTGCTGTCCCACTTACACAGCTGCTGTCCAGTAGACTCTGCTGCAGAGTCTTCTAACTCAACCCTTGGAAAACTGGTCCAATGAGAATCAAAAAACTCCATGTGATCACATTCGATCATATCTTCATTTAAGAAAAACGTGACTAACAAAGGACTCTGATTTCTAAAACATGCTTATTGTGAATGAACCTGGAACTCTGGAAAGAAGATTTTGGACTTTCTAAGTGATAGACTGTGCCTAATGACATCTGCAAAAGACACGGGGGTACAAGTGAGAGCTCAAGGGGTTTGAAGTCAGACAGACTCTTGCCTGGATGCCGCTGGGTATCAAACATCCAAGACTTCAGTGCCCTCATCCACAACAGTCAGACTGCTACTCTATCAAGTCCACGAGCCACTGTAGATAACACACATGAACACGCTTTATAACTGCAGAGCACCACAAAAACACTGGTTTTCCCTATAATGCTTACTTACATAAGAGTGTCTATAGAGCTGCTGTGTTTGTCTTCACCTCTTTGATTTGATTTCCCCATGAGAATGCTAAGTTCCTCTGGAGGGCAGAGGTTTTTATCTAAATTTGTTTGCCACTATATCCCCAGCACCTAGAATAATGCTTGACACATATTCAGTGCTCAGAAAATACGTGTGGGTTGCACAAACAATCAGAAAATGTCCTAGCACTACTACCTAAGTTGGTTAGCCATCACAAATTGAGAAAACTCAAGTTGGATTGGCTCTAGAATTTTTCTGGAAAACCTAACCAAGGCCCTGTTGAATATAATCCAGCAAGGGAGTTCAAGCTCTCGGAAAGAACAAATCAAGTAATGGCTCTCATCTTTTAGCCTGTAATGTACCCTTAGAGCCTTCGTAAGATCCTCAAAAAAATATCCCACGGTGAATCCTTCTCCTTTGGCCACTTTACAAACAAGCAAGCTGAAGCCTGGAATGTCCCCTGATCTCCCATATACCTGCCACTCCATCTTCTGCCTCTTTCACAAACGTGCTGATCAGGTTGGAGGGATTTGAGATCTGGAAGCTTTCAAAAACAAACAGCTCAGTAACAACGTTATACACAAGCAGGCCGTTGAAACTAATCTAGTATTCTACACAGGTTCTCCCACAATCCGACACATTTTCAATCGAAGGGGTCTTCATCCCAGCTCTCTGCCTCACGTCTCAGCGGACAGCAGCACTGTAGCTGGGATGCACGTTCATTCCTCGGGGCTGCAAGGAAGAAAGACCGACCACCCCATGCGCTGACCATATATGCATGAGCAACCAGTTGCTGTGTGTTAAATTTTGAGCATGTCCAATTATTTTTAGATCATTTTGTATTTACAGAATTTTGAGTTAGAAAAAAATTTGGTTGCTAATGATTGTGAAATCTTAACAGTTATTTTGAAATAAAAACTTCTGATAAGTGCAGTGACATAAACTAACTCTGAGCATCCCATGAGAGCTTATCTCAAAGTGTTTCAATGCTCACATTCCTTTAATCATTTCGTTCTCTTCAATATCTGGTGGGTCTCAGGGACTAACACCATTTGTATTTCTGTGAATAACAGCCAGTGCTGAGTACTATGTTGATTTTATTAGACTTCTTTTGGTTAAGGAAAAAAAGGTAAAAGTAGAAATTACCTTCTACCCTTTCCAGTTTGGCCAGGGTCAGTCCTATTGCATTGGGACGATGTGGGCTCCTTGTAGAGAAAACGCCAGTCTTTGCACCATTCAGTCTAGGAGGCTGTACTTTTGCCTTACAGCTCAAATGACCATTTTTGTGAAAAACAAACAAAATCCTGTTGAAAATAAACCAAATTACTGATTAAGAAAAGAAGACAAAGAAATTCATCTATCATAATGACATGGAGGAGGAAAAAACTCTAATCTTCACAAACTAAAACAGAAACAACGCTTTTAATGGTGTTAAAACATGATCAGTGGGGGAAAAAATGCTGGGGTGAGGAAGAATGAACAGAGACAAAATTTAAGTGACGGCAAGTAACGCTAGTGTAACACAGGCCTTAATATAGCTAACACTTTACCTTAAAAGTATCAAGATTTCTAAGGTCTCTTTTGTCTTTTAGGAAGAGTAGACTTAATACTTCACAGGTCTAGAGCAAAGTCGACAAACTTTTTCTTTAAAGGAGCAACTGGAAAATATTTTAAGGTTTGCAGGTCAACCAGTCTCTGCTATAAACATTCAACTCTGCTGCTATAGCATAAGAGCAGCCACCGCCAACACATAAATGGATGCTCGTGGCTGTGTTCCCACAAACTTACTTACAAAAACAGAAGAAGAGATGGGTTTGCTCCATGGGCCATAGCTTGCTGACCCCTGGTCTAGAAGACAGAATGATGACCCATGGGCAAAACTGAGGTCTACAGATTTCAGCTCAACAGAAGTCACCCATCACAATTAGAACAACTGCCCCCTCCGTGGATCCCACACTTCCCTGAGGGTGTCCAAGTTATGCCAACATTCACATTCATGTCTACAGTCCAAAAATCCCATGCAATAGATAAGGGTGGTCTGGATGGCAGTCTCCAAGGGTACTTCCAACTGGAGTACTCAGAGACAAGTTCTGGTCCAGAGAACCATTTCTAACTATAAAACAACTTACCAAACATGAGAAAACTGTTCTAAGCCCATCAAGGAATGTTCAGGATTATTAAAGATGCTTTTTCTAATCCTCAAACAAGCCCGTGAATGGCTACAAATGGATGGCTGCCTTGGAGTACCATTCTTGGCTGAGAAACAGGATTCCAAGTAACCAATTGGCTCAGTTAAAAGATTCCCTAGAGAAGAAAATTAGGTAAGAAATCATTAATCAAAAGGTCAAGTAGAATGAAATAATGCCATTTGCAGTAACACAGACAGACGTAGGGACTTCCCTGGTAGCTCACCAGGTAAAGAGTCCCCCTGCAATGCAGGAGACCCTGGTTTGATTCCTGGGTTGGGAAGATTCCCTGGAGAAGGGATAGGCTACCCATTCCAGCATTCTTGGGCTTCCCTGGTGGCTCAGAAGGTAAAGAATCCATCTGCAATGAGGGAGATCTGGGTTCAATCCCTGGGTTGGGAAGATCCCCCAGAGGAGCCCATGGTAACCCACTCCAGTATTCTTGTCTGAAGAATCCCCATGGACAGAGCTTGGCCAGCTACAGTCCATGGGATGGCCAAAGAGTCGGACGTGACTGAGCGACTAAGCACAGCACAGCACAGACAGACCTAGAGGTGATCACGCTAAGCAAACCAGACTTCATGCTAAGTGAGAAAGCCAAACACATGATATTGCTTATAGGTGGAATCTAAAAAAAAATGATAGAAATGAACTTATTTACAAAACAAATAGACTCACAGACATAGAAAACAAATTTACGGTTACCAAAAGGGGAAGAGGAGGATAAATTAGGAGTTTGGGCTTAACATATACACACTATTCTACATAAAACAGCCAAAAATGACCTCCTGTACAGTATGGAGGACTATACTCAATATCTTATAATAACCTATAATGGAAGAGAATGTGTGAAAAGAATACACACATACACATAACTGAATCAGTTTGCTGTACGCCTGAAACTAATACATTATATATCTACTATATTTCAATAAACAATTTTAAGAATATAAAAATTTTTAAAAGAGAAGGCACAATTTTCTACATAATAGTGTTAACACAATGTATTAAAACCCACCATCATTATTTTTCTTTTCCAAGCAGGCAAAAACAAACAAAAAAAAAAAGGTCAAAAAAAGATGTAGGAAGACGTGTTTTCTTTAACGCAATGACTTCATAGTTTTAAAATCTAACAGATGTTTTGTGCACGCGTGTATGCTCAGTCGTGTCCAACTTTGTGACGCCCCAGGCTATAGCTGTCCAACTTTGTGACGCCCTAGACTACAGCTGGCCAGGCTTCTCTGTCCATGGAATTTTCCAGGCAAGAATACTGGAGTGGGTTGCCATTTCCTACTCCAGGGGATCTTCCTGACCCAGGGATCCAATCTGCGTCTCCTGCCTCGGCAGGTGTATTCTTTTTTTTTTTTAATTTATTTTTATTAGTTGGAGGCTAATTACTTCACAATATTGTAGTGGTTTTTGTCATACGGCAGGTGTATTCTTTACCACTGAGCCACCAGGGAAACCTCTACCAGATGTTCAGTTCAGTTCAGTCACTCAGTCATGTCCAACTCTTTGCAACCCCATGGACCACAGCACACTAGATGTTATGCAACTATAAAACAATATTCTTAAAACATTCATAAGTACATACAAATATCCTCATCAATACATATGCATTGTTATATCTTTTTAGATGATAAACTGGAAAGAACATGGGTGAAAGGAAAAATTCCTTTTTAGAAGACTTACTATAATTAAAATTCTATGCTACCATAACTATGTATGTGACCTTGGTCAGGACTATGGAGCATTTCAAATAGAGGGAATAAGGTGCACAAAGTTAAATGACAAATTTTCTAGCATAAGAAGAGAACGAACCAGTTTGATTGACTGGAGTGTTAAATACAAGGCAAAGAATAATAAAAGATAAGGAAACCGGTTGCATATAAGATGCTTTCAATTGAAAACAACACAATACATGAAGCGAACTAGTTTTGAGCAATAAAGGGAGTGCATGGGGTCACAGTATACAGTAGTTCTTAGTGCACGTGGCTTTTCTGCCAAGAGCTTGCCAACCTTAGCCACCAAAGATCAAGAGAGATGACATCATCCCGCTCGCCTTAGACACGTCACGTGGTCGCCTGAGCACATGATCCGTAACTCCGCGATAAAAAGGAAAAACAACCCTTGTCCATTCAAGGTCTCGCATCTCCCGTCCCCCCTCTGCAGTGAAAGCGGTTCCCTGCTCTTGGAGGTCTTAACGCGCGCAGAACCAGCAGCCTCTTAGAAGTTACCTGTCTCCAGGGCCGGCTTCACACACCCGCACGGGGTCGCTGCGGGGCGAGGCCTGGACTCTTTCAAGTCGCGCATGGCTACGGGTCACACCGGCGCCCACCGACGCGCGCAAACCTTCCGCTTCCGGTTTCCCTACCTGGCGCCTGCGCAGTAGCGGTGGCGGCGGATGGCGCCAAGATCGAGCACGCGCGGGGCGGGGCGCTAGGGGAGTGAGGCGCCGGGAGGGGGATGGCCAGGCTGCCGCTAGGTGGCGGTTGGAAGTTGGCGGCCTTATTCCGCTGCTGAATCTGTCTTGTGCTGTCTCGCGCGGACCCGCTTCAGTTTTAGGGTCCAAGTTACCGCCCTTTCCATTGAGAACAAGTCGATGAAGATTTATGCATAACGATACTCGAAATGATAAGCAACCTAGACATCCAACGCATGACGCTAATTTCTAAATAAAAGAATATGTATGTGCAGTTATCACATCGCGAGATGACAGGATGTTAGAAAATGTTACTAATTCTTGAGTAGTGGGAATACACAGATGCTCATTTATACTTCTCTGTATGCTCCCAATTTTCCCATAAGAAAAAGGATGTTTCGTCAGAGAAGAAACCCAAGTAAACGTCGTTTCAAATTTAATGGATGTGTAGCTCTACACCTGACTAGGTAGGGATAAGAAGTGGGGACCATTCCTTGTGCTCCGTACCTCACGAGAGCTGAAGCGAGAGTGGAAGTGAGTCAACGGCCATATACATTGGGATTGTAGTGATTGTCTTGGGGAAGCTCTAAAAAGTTGAGGGCCTACAAGAATAAGTTTTAAGCCCCTGCGATGACCAGTTACCCCTGCAGCGCTAGCCCGGCCTCTGTGTGTGTGTGTGTGTGTGTGTGTGTGTGTGTGTCCGACTCTTTGTGACCTCATGGACTGTAGCCCGCCAGGCTCTTCTGTCCATCGAATTCTCCAGGCAAGAACACTGGAGTGGGTAGCCATTCCCTTCTCCAGGGCATCTTCCCCACCCAGGTACTGAACCCAGGTCTCCTGCATCGCAGGCAGATTCTTAACCATCTAAGCCACCAAGGCCTCTTACCTACTTACTTGTAACCTTATCTCTCACCTGTATATTTATAAAGTTTCTCTGTATACTTAATTCTACTTCTGAGTTTTTTATCCTGTTTTTTTCTTGGGCAGGGGGAGGGAGAGAGACATATCGCCCGCAAAACAAATTATTCAGGATCATAAAACTCCACAGATTTAAAAGTTTAACAACCATGAAAAGCTGTTCCTAAACATGTTCATGTGTCATGAACTAATAGACCACTATCAGAAAATAACCATCAGGAGTCAAAGATTTAGAGAGGATTGTGGGTTTTAAAACAAAAACTTGAAAAACTGATAAAATTCATATCCCTACATGTCCTCTGATAGGTTTTTTCCACGTGAAATTTGGAAAAGAATGCCTTTATTATGTTTCCAGGAGCGAACAGTTCTGGACAGCTATGAAACAAAAGTTGAGAACTGTTGAGCTCTCTGCACGATGTAAAACTGGGGCCGTAATGGCTGCAATTTTCCACTAGATGGGGGTGTTGCGAAAAGTGATAGTCGTTTTGTGGCCCAACAGAGGTATTTGCCTTCTTGGCCTTAGATCTATATAATGACAGTCACGCCAAAAAAACGATACCAAGTGTGACATGTTCTGAAATGCACAGCAGACTTGGACACATTGGTGAAGTAGATTGCTACTTGATTTAAAGGAAAAAGTTCGTTCTCCTTATGGAAAGCAGGAACTTAAGTATGTAGCACTTTCATTATATGATTTGCGATTTTTGTTATCCTGTCTAGAGGATATATGATTATATAAATAACCATTACATGTGATTATTTGTAGTCTATGATATAACCTTTTCTCTAGAGGTAGGATCTAGGAATCTGCCTTTAAAAAAAAAAAACCCTAAATGATTCAAAGTAGGTATCTGCCTACACTTTGAGAAACACTTCTCAGTATAATGATTCTTTTTTTTTCTTAGTTGCAGCCTGGAGAATCTTTGTTGTGGTGGTCAGGCTTAGGTGCCCCGTGGCATATGGGATCTTAATTCCCTGACCAGGGATCAAACTGCATCCCCTACTCTGGAAGGCGGATTCTTAACCACTGAACGACCAGGGGTGTCCCAGTATAATGATTCTTAATCTTTCATTTGAGTGAAGGATCCTTCTGAAAATAAATTAAAGCTTTGGATCTTATCACACATCATATTAGATTTAATATCATAAGATTCGTGAATTTTAAAGAACAACCGTTGCACCCACAATGAGAGGAGGGTAGCCCAAGGTAGGGCTAGATGGATTCTTGCCAAACTTTAATTCTGCTATTCCACGTGGGCCCTGCATTAACTGTAGTACATGGCATGCAGTTCTTGAACATACCTTGAATTCACCTTTCTCTGTGTCACATACAATAATGCTGCTATCCTCACCTATATTACAAATCTTCTCCAACTTTCAAGGCTCCACTGTGCAATTTTTTCAGGTCACTCTGGCAAAAAAGTGAGTATTCCCTTGGTTGTATCTTCTATCCAAACAGCGTTAGCATTACTCTCTTCCTTTGTAATTCTTTCTTTTCTGTTTTGTTCCTCCACGAGACTAGATTAAACTCCTAGTAGGTAAGGACTATGTGTTATAGATCTTCTGACCCTCACAATGCTTACCATGATGCTGTCCACACAGTTAAACATGTACTAATGATTTAATGTACATTTTGCACAATTACAATATTTTAAAAGTAAAAATAGAAAACCAAAATTCAAATATGCAAGTGCAAACATCACTCGAAAATATCTTTAAAGAAGTCCTAGAATGATAAGAATTGTTAAAATTATTAAATTACTAAAAGCCAACTGAAGCCTGCATACAATTCTGATCCTATTGTTACATTAATAATTGATCAAAGTTTACAAGAAAACTATATACTTCCCCAAATTTTAATTGTTCAGCTTTAAAAATGGAAAAAAGGAGGGGTTGAGCAAGAGCAAACATTTCTTTGATTAATTCTTAAGGGGAGTAAAGCTATTAAGTCTGTTCCCACCACTGTCCTCTCCCCAGATTACACATACATACACATATGTGCACACACACACGTGCACACACATACACACTAGCAGAATATTGTCTAGGTGGTAGAGCCTGAGAAAAAACATTAACTCTCTTTCAGATATAGTCTATATGTCTATAGACTATATATCTATAGGTGGGGGGATATTGTTAAAATATTAATGAATATTATAGAGATTTCTACCATATTTTGAGAAAATCACACATATGATGTACTAAGATGTGTATTTTGTTGGATGACTATGATGGTTGAACATTGTTAAAACAAAACATAACTATAGATGTCATTTTCTGGGTTACTCTCTTGAAGCACATTTGGAATTTCTATTATCTCTGGTTCTTCTGCTTTGGGATTTTCCTTCATTTCTGTAAAATAAAAAAAAATGTGAAAGTAGATTCAATTAATGGTATTGGGACAATTGGCTATCCATTTGGAAAAAAAAAAACTACCTCACACTTTGCACAGAAACAAATCTCAGATGAATTAAAGATTTCAATATTAAGATATAATAAATGTTGTAGAAACAATAGAATATTTCTTTAATCTTAAGATTTTAAAAGATTTTCTAAGCAGACCACAGACTAGAAGCCATAAAGAAAAAAGACTGACAGGTTTGAATCATTAAAAACTAAAATCATGACAAGTTTGAGTAACTAAAAACTAACATTAAAATTTTGGTCATATAGATGTCCAAACCTCTATAAGCAAAGTTAAACCACAAACAACAAGAATAAAAATGTTTATGACTCAACTTATATGTAGGCAAAGATTTAATAACTATTATTTAAAGAGATTTTTAATCAAAAAGATAGATATCCAAAATATAAAATGGAGCAAGTATTCAAACAGGTGATTCTCAAAAGGAAAAACTTAAATTCATAATAATCATAAAAGCAAGCCTGGTATCATAGGTCATCAAAAAAAGTGGAAATTAAAACAATCAGGTTGGTTGGTCTTTAAAAACCTAGCAGATAGGCGCAGATTTTTAAAACATAATCCTGTGCAGTGTTGGCAAGGGCATGGGGACTAGGCACTTACATAAATTCTTGGATTCTGTGAATTGCTACTTTTGGGCTAGTCTGACTGAATCTATCCAGACTTTAAATGCTGGTACCCTTTGGCCCAGCAATTCAGTTTCTAGGAATTTATCTAAGGAAGCAATCAGATCAACTTAAGCTTCCAGTGCCTTAGTTTCCTTATCTATAAAATACAGACATATTATTTATCCACTCAGGTTTCTAACATTGAATAAAGTAATTCACAAAAAATGTTTAATAGAGAGTTTGGCAGATAGAAAGTGCTATATAAACTTTAGTTAAACAACCATTACTTCCCATGATGTCCATTGAACATTGTTATAATAGTAAAACTTGGCAGTAACCTAGGTGTTCATCATTATAAGGACTGGTTGAATAAATTGCTGTATATATAACATAATACTGGACGACTGTTACAAAGATGTCATTCGGATGGCCACAATATATATGGCATGTGAAAAAAAGCAGGTTATAAAATAGAATGTATTGTACCATCTCATTTGTTAAAACAAAAACTTAACATTGGGGATCAGAGATAGGAAGTGGTATCATAGGGCACTTTATAGTCACTTAGATATTGCTTTAATTTATTATAATGAACATTTATAACTATCACTATAGCAATTTTATAATCAGCATAAAGGAAGACATTTCTACTTGTTCGGCAAGACAAAGAAAAAACAAGATAAGCATTAATTGCCAAAAAAGCATAAAATAACTAATTAATTGCCTGTCTTAACCTCACTGGGTTTAGAACAAAGCCCTGAGGATCTGGTGCTGTGTTGATCAGAGCCGCGTCTCCAGCAGGGGCCTCCCGTCAATACAGGTGGTGTTTCATATGTCTGCTTTTACTGTAATTTTAAAAAGGTGTTTCCTCAAAACCTATATTGCTTGGAACCCAACCTAAGCCAGGTTTTTGTTGCACTCATATGTTAGGAGAAAGAGAAAATAAGCAACCAAAGGAATGTCTTTAGAAAACAATTCCCTGGGGATAGACTGCTCGGCTCAGCCCATTTTCTACACTGAGAACACTACTGAACAAGGAGAACCAAGGCTCTCAGTTATGTCCCTGAGACTAGTAAAATTGAATAAAGATCACATTGTTTTTAAAATACTATGCTTTTCAGGGACAAATATTGAAATAGAAAGGTAAGCCTGTTAACTCCTATAACAACGAGTTCCCTAGTATCAGGACCCTATTTTATGTCTTTGTATCTTTCTCAGTACCTTGTACCATGAATTTATTTGCTTTTAGTTTGCCAGGAAATGTTAATTTTCTAGGAAAAAAAACTTTATTCACCAAGATTTTATGTTAATATAAATAATTGTCCAAAATATTTTGCACATAATTGACTCTACATAGGGTTCATTTTTCTTCACCTACTAAAGCTTCCCAAAATGCATAGTATGTACAGGTACCCACTATATACACTTATAGTTTCAATTATTTTCTTTAAATTACATGGAAATATACCAAATGGGTATCAGTTGAATGATAAACATTTTTCACTTAAAACTGGACAAAGACATCAAAGATCCCTGTTGAGATAACTGGGATAACCCAGGATTGTCACAGAAGGCTATAAATCAGTGCTCCAAGGGAGAGATGCCTATTTGGTGCTCTGATTATGAACAGGGAGCAGTTAAGAAATGGCAGTGTCACTAACTTGACCCCAGTAAGAAACCCATACCTTGAGGAAAAGTATAAACATCCTTAGCATCTTCCTGCTGTGCTTTAGGATCCTGGTCTTGGGCTCCACCTATTGCCTGGTACAGTTTGGAAAAGCATTCTTTAGGAACATCTTTGTCTTTATACGTCTTAGTAGAGAGGTCTTCAGGTCCAGCTGTTTCTTGGTATATTTCAGGTGCACCATCTTCAGGTCCTGGGGTTTCTTGGTATATTTCAAGTGAATATTCTTCAGACCCAGGTGTTTCTTGGTACATCGCTGGGGGATATTTTTCAGGAACAGATGTTTCTTGGGCTGTTTTATGAGAGGGGGCTTTAGACCCAGCAATTTCTTCATATATTTTACGAGAAAAGTGTTCCGGTTCAACTGTTTCCTGGTGTGTTTCCGTAGAAAGCTCTTTAGGCTCAGCCATTTCTTGCTGTGTGTTAGAAACAAAGCTTTCAGTCTCAACTATTCCTTGACCTGGTTCAGAATCAGGTTCCTCGGGCTCAGGTCTTTTCTGGTATGTTTCAAGAGAGCATCCCTCTAGGTCAGCTGTATCTTCAGATGTTTTAGAAGAAAGGACTTTGGCTGCAATGGCTTCTTGGCATGTTTCAGGAGAGACGTCTTCAGGCTGAGCCACATCACGGAACATTTTGAAAGGCTGGTCTTGAAATATAGCTATTTCTTGGCACATTTTAGGAGAGAGGTCTTCAGATTCAGCTGTATCTTGGCATATTTCAGAAGAGTGGTTTTGTACTGCTGTTGCTTGGTACTCAGAAGAATTTTCCTGAAGGGTAACACTTTCTTGACCTACTTCAGAAACATGTTTCTCGGGCGCAACTCTTTGTGGGGACACTGCCGGAGGGAGAGCTTCGGTCACATGCCCAGGTGGCTCGATTTCTGTCTCTCCAGGTGTTGGCGCTTTCTCCATCACTTCCTTTTCTAATTGTGACGGAAGCTCCAACTTCATTTCTGTGTTTTGTTGTCTCTTTCTGCCTCTTTCACTTCTTTTCCCTGTTCGTTGCCACTTGTGTTTTTTCTCTCTATGGAGAAATCAGAATTACTGTCAAAAACAGGACTCCAGAATTCAAATAAACGTTTGGCAGTAACTGTCCCAGGACTCCCACTGCCTTGTCGTGTGACTTTGAACAAGCCACTTAATCTCTCCAGGCCTCAATCTCCTTGTGTGTAAAATGAAGAAGCAGTATGCTAAATGTTCTCAATTGTCCGGAGAGGAAATGACCCTTAGGACTTTTTTGTCTTCAATGACTGGTTCAACAAGAACCTTCTTAGTGAGCGGTGTGGGTGTGGGGGTGTATGTGTGTGTGTTTGAGAGTGTATACTTACACTTTGGTTATAGAAAATGTATTACTGATATTATAAATGAACAGACTGGCATTCTGTTTTACATAATAGTCTCTTTGGGTTTGGCCTGTGTGAATTCGTTTCTCTGGGCCGGTGGGGAAAACTGATATGATTGTGTTGCTAGGTCTGCAGCACAGCCGGGCTTCACGTCTGGGAAGCCTGCAGGTGATGAGCCTGGCTCGCTCATTTCATACACTGCCTTGTGTAAAACAGGCTAAGAGGCTGCAGCGCAAGTCGGATGAGATGTACTATAAGCCGGGCCCAAATCTACAAAAACATGCTCTTGAGGTAAAGCAGCTTGGTGAAAAGGTGTGAGTGGTCATATTACACCTACTTTGACCTAATAAAGATCTAGAAGATGGAAAGATATGCATGAGAACTGCAGCCAATGACAAATTGTTAGGTATTGCAAATATAACCAAATACAGAAGGCTAATACAGATGGGTTGGGGGGGGAGTTACTATAATTAAGCATTTCATCACTTTCTAAACTTATTGAAACTCTTGTTCCATGCTATCTGCCCCATGGAGCCTTCTCTAACAGGCCACAGGGCTGAAAGGTTCTCCATGCTTACCACTCCTATAGAATTTATTAGGAGGATTATGCTTAATGGAGAAATCCAAATTCTTTTAGTAAACTGGACATTCTTTCAAGATGAAACCAGTGTTTTTTACACCTCTGCAGTTCTCACAGTTCATGCACACTCAAAAAATGTACCCTATTCTACTTTTGTTGTGTCTGAAAATTCCCATAATTAATTTTTTTAAGACTCTGTCTCACCAAAACCAGTTTGAAGTCAATATTTAAAAGGTTTGTATTGTAATAGTATAGTTTAAAAGAAATATTAAAAATAATATAGAAGGTAGGAATAATATGATGATATGAAGGTAAAAATGATAGCCCAGCATTTTGAAGTTTAATTTCAAGTAACCAAGGTAACAAGATAAATTATAAAGTCCTTATTATCAAATTTTTAAAAGATGCTGTATAAAATTTTTTTAATTTAAAACTTTAAAAAAAAAAGAAAAAAAAACGTGTTTAAAAACTGATGTATATGAACTTTTCAGGAACCACTTATTATCCTAGAAATTAAATCCTAAATAATTTGTTATGTAGATCTCTATATGAGGGAGTCTGAGTAATACAATGCTTCCTGTTCTTCCCAGGAGTTTCAAAAAGATACAAATATATCTGTGTGGTCTAAAATTTAATCTGTACTCTTAATTATCAACTGTGTGATCATGGGCAAGTCAAACTCTCTAAGCCTCAGTTTCTTCACAGGTAAAATGGAGTAAATAATATCTGCCCAGCCTCATGTAGTTGTTGTAAGAGCATGGAATAACTTACATGGATGAATTGTCCAAATAGAAATCTGTACTCATATTAATACAGAATATACCATATATGTGTGTATATATATATGTATACATATGGTGCTTCTTCCATGTCAGGCACTGTTTTAAGTAATTTACTTATTCTGTTATCTCATGTAATCTTCACATAAACTTACGAGGCAGATACTATTATAAGCTCCATTTTGCAGATGAGAAAACTGAAGCACAGTTTTCTGAGTAACTTGCCCAAGGTGAAATGGCTGGGACGTGAGGGAGCTAGTCTTCACATCAAGTCATCTGACTTCAGCCACCGGGCTCTTAACCATTGCACTCTGTCCTTTCTCTCTGGAAATGAGGTTTCACTGTAGTGAGGACAGCCCTCAGCAGTCTGGAAATGCGTCACAACAGCAAGGCCAGCCCGCTACCAAGAGGCTCACCAAGGTTCCACCTACTCCGGTGATGTCTTCAGGCTTGGACCCTCCCCACCCAACGAGCACAGAAACCCAATTCTAAGAACATACTGAAACCAGCCTCATCCATTTCTCCAGTCGGGGCTCAGCAACCAGCTCAAGGGGACTGATACATAAACCTAAAGGCCAACTTTTAAATGAACTGTGAGAAAAGCAAAGTGAAAATGCACTTTCTCTGGAGCAAGTACTTGAGAAACCAGTAATGACCAGAAGGTTGCTTGGTGAGTATGGAATTCAGGGAGCTAGCGGGTATTCTTCAACAGAGTCACCTGTCAGAGGACCTGAGTACAGAAGCTTCCGCTAGAACATATATCCATTCCTGGAAAACCTCACTTTCTGCAAAATCATGCACTAAAAATGACAGTGCTTATGGGGAAAAAAACAATATGGGGCAAATGTTATAAAGTTATGCAACTTTATAACACCAGGATAAACAATAGTTGGTACAGGGGAGATAACTGGGAGAGTCCAGACAGGCAGCTTTTTCTGCGGGGAGGCTGCCTCAGGGATGGTAAAAATGCACAAAAGCACCAGTGTGAATGCAGGCTTTCAGTGCTGAGATCATGCAAATAAGGATGATGCTCTGAGCCAGCAGGGCTGCCGCTGAGCACAGGAGGAAATGCAGCCTGCTACATGTGGCGACTTCTGCAGAGCTAGTGATGTCCTTCCCTGCAGAAGGAGCCCGGATGCAGGCTGAAAAGAGTCCTGTCTACACAGCAGCCAAGCTGAAGGCTTCTTCCTTTCCTGCTGAAGTTTTTAATTCCATTCCCACTATTCTGGCTTCTTTTGACGTGGAAAAATTACAAACTAACACAACTCCGACTAAAACTGACACCACTCTCCTATTTACCAATTACATGTGAGCTAACTGGTGTTATAGAAGCACATGTCATCACAGAACAGACAATATTCTGTCCACGGTGAGAATAGGAACTTAAAACACCTGCATTGTATGCTTTTTCAAAAATGATGCATAGAAAAATGTATACCTATGTTATTTTTGCCACTGAAGGACACATTTTTCCAAAAATGAAGAAATGCAGAGCTAAATCTTAATCAAAATTTTGTAAGGAGACTTCCCTGGTGATACTGGATAAAAATCCAGCTGCCAATACAGGGGACATGGGCTCAATCCTTGGTCGGAAAAGACTCCATATACAGAGGAGCAACTGAGCCCATGAGCCACAACTACTGAGCCCATATGCTGAAACTGCTGAAGCCTGTGCCCTCAGAGCCCGTGCTCTGTAACAGGAGAGATCACCTCAATGAGAAGCCCGAGCCGCGCAGTGAAGAGTGGCCCCTGCATCTACAGAAAGCCCACAGGCGGCAACGAAGAATCAGCACAACCAAAAAAAAAAGTTTGTTTTTTTTTTTTAAGAAGAAGAGCACTTAGATCAATGGCACTCAACTGGGAGCAATTTTACCTCCTCTCCCCCCACCGCATGAGGCATCTAACAATGTCTGGAGGCATTTTTGCTTGTCATAACCGAGGAGGGAAAGTTCCATGGGTTTCTAGAGGCCAGTGATTCTCCTACCCACAGCATCAGTGACACCGGCGTTGAGAAACCCTGGCTCAGATGGATGTCGTACTGGGGCTCTCTGGGTTCGCCTTGTCTACCTCCAAGCACGCAATACCTCTGTCTTCATAGTTATATTCTAAATGGGGCCGTTAGATGCGGCCTGCTCTATAGTCATGCCCACGTCTTCCCTCCCTGAGAGTCCATACAGCTGACTTTGGACACAGGAATGCTCAGGCTCTTCCATCACTCACTTACAGACAGTGCTTTGGTTTACTCCATGAAGAGTTAACTACACTCATTAAAGACGAATTTTACTAATAGAAAGCTTGGAGAACAAGCTTGGGGGTCTTCTCAATGGTATCTCCCACTCCCAAAACAATGGTTATGTTACTAAAGTGGTTGAATAGCAGGCCTCTCTACAATACACATAATTTGATCACCTGGTAAAAGAGAGCAGAAATAAGATTCTGTTCCCATCACTTTACTAGCTGTGTGACTTTAGGCAAGAGATTTAACCTTCAGAGACTTGGTTTCTTTCTTTTTGGGGGGGTGGAAGATGAATATGGGTAACAGCTCCCGATTTGTGGGATTGTTGGAAAGATGATCTATAGTGTATAAAAGTTCTCAGCACCTCTTAACAAGTAACATATGCTAAGTAAATATCAGTCCCTTCTCCCTTGCAGTGACACTATACCGAATTTGCCATTGTGACGTTTGCTTTTCTTGTGCTTCAGCTTTTCTTTTTCTGAGTTGCTCTCTGTTTCGCAAGCTCCAAGTTCCAATGACTTCTGTAGGATCAAAATGAAAGTTATGAGAGATAGTGATGAATTATGGCATTAACAGCAAAAGAGTCCTATAGCAAAATGATAGAATCCCCTTACTGAGTGTCTAAGCTTTTCTCCTACCCTTTTGAGGACAAGGACTATCTCTTATTTATCCTTGTGCCTCCTGAAGAATGCCTGGGAGCAAACATTCAGTCAACATTTTTTAAATGAGAAGGTCAGTATTTGTATATAAATGTGCTACTAATTTCTTCAAAACAGTGTGCATATTGTACAAACATAAAAGTAAAGAAAAAAAACCAGCCATGTTCTGCCATCCTTAACATTATAACCTGCTTTTCATTTCATTCCTTGTATTCATCTGGTGGTGGTTTAGTCGCTAAGTCATGTCCAACTCTTGCGACCCCATGGACTGTAGCCCGCTAGGCTCCTCTGTCCAAGGGATTTTCCATGTATTCATCTAGTCCCTATATTAAAGTTGCAATGATTGCATACCACAGTTTTACCATTTATTAACCATCAGAAATAAATTCCATCATCTAGTCCTCATAATTGTAACTTTAGTGACTACATGATATTTAATCAAGTTGATGTATTCTCATTTATCCACTCTTTCCTCTTATACTGAACATTTAGGTTGTTGCCAGTTTGTTTGTTTTATTTTGTTTTTGCCACTGTAGATCAACTATCATAAGCATTTCACACACAGAGTTTTTTTTTCTTTTGTATTTTTTTCCTTTGGATGTTTCTCCAAGTTTCTTTGGAATATTAAAGTTACTATCAACAACAGTTCTGTTGCCATCCAAGACTGTGAAAAGTTAATGGGTCTTTGATGTCGAACTTCTTAGAGCCAGGGGAATGATTTCAAATTTGCACTGGGACCTCCCAAAGCGAACACACCTCATGGACCATGACACCTTTTGATTTCAGAACAGCAGTCCTTAATGGTGAACTTGGAGGGGGGAAAATTATACCTTTATTTTTACCAATCTAAATGCCCACTTCCTTCAATTATGAATGTAGGTAACAAGCCACAGTGGTTTTAGCAGAATATGACTTTGTCACAAAAAGAAATTATGGATTTTTTTTTCCATATCACATCACAGTTATTACAGATACCTTAGAATATCATTTATTTGAGATGAAATACTTGATTTGATACAGTGGTAATGAGATCCACCACTGGATCTTATTATTATGTGCACCTGTAAATAAGCACATATATTATTATATCACAGTTTTTTATTTTGATAATTTTCTTAATGTAACTGCTTCCTTTGTAATCATATGTATTTAACTCTATGTATTTAAAAAATTTAGCCTAAGAAGGTGTCTAGAGCTTCAGCAGAAAGCCAAAGGGATCCATGGCATAAAAATTTTTAAATCACTGTCTCAAGGCCTAGGGTTCTGCAAAAGCAGCCAAAATGCTGCTTTAGCATATATACAAAGACTAACATTAGTCAGTCAACAGAATAAACACTCTCATAGTTCTTGCTACTTATTGCCAGATACCTTTCCAAAAGTTACACTATATTTCTGTTACATGTATGGTTGTACTTGTTTTACCACACCATCCATTATTGGGTATTTTCATTATCATATATATATATAATTATTTATTTATTATTTCCTCATGTTTCTCCTGTTTACTAGAATCTTAGTGCTAGAAGTCAGCTCAGAAAGTTATACAGTCCCTATTCTTCCTTTCTAATACATGAATGTACCCACCCAATGATGCCCCTTTTTTGCCAGACCCATACAAAGAGGAAAATAATCATAGCCCAGTCCTTCCCAACAGCCACTGTCTCTTAAGGTTTCTTTCATTACCTGGAACCTGGGTCTCTTCTTGACGAGGAACAGGTGTCTGATGGAGCTTTGAGAGAGATTGGTCCTTTCCCAAATCCATCTTGCTGCAGTATCTTCCTGCTTTTGGTCTGACTTCCACAAGAGGCCTTTTTTAAAATGTCAAAAGTAACTAACAGTTAAAAAACACACACATAGATGAGTTCACTTGTCACTGACCTCCCGCCTTAAAGTTTTATCTAGTTGGACCACAGCTGCTGGCTACTTCTACTTTCTTTATCATCCTGCACGGGTATGAGCAGGGTCACGGCTGATGCTATGTCCTCGCCTCCAGCACAGTGGCTAGCTACACAGGCAGCCCTGCAGCCACGGGCTAGGACACCCCAGCCCCTGGCATGGCAGCCGTTTGCCTCTGCACGCTAAGAAGTGCTCAAGTCTGATGTTCCTTTTCATATACAGAGGTGGCATAGCATAGGAACGACATGAAGTCTAGCACCTAACCAGCTCGATATCCTTGAACAAATCACTTCCCCTTTTTGTGATTCTCTTTCTTCATTTGCAAAGCAGATGAATTAATTCCTGACTTGCCCACCTCACATAGTTCTTGTGAAAGTGAATATAATGAATGTGAAAATTATAAAGATGTAAAATTAATCTTGCAATGTTTTCCTGCATGTGGCATTTTTTCACCTTAATTGTATGCAAAATAATGGAAAGTCTTGCTGTTAGACTTAGATAATAGACAAAAAGATATAAATTCAAAAAGATAGGAATTCAAAACAAACTTGAACCCTCTTCTGCTCACCAGATCATTCATAAGTGACTCAAGACAAACTAGTTAAATCCTCTGTATTAACCCAGGGAAGGTCAAAAAGCACTTCTCAATGAAAGTATCAGCACGTTATGTCATAGAAATTAAGTGAAACCAAAGGAGTCACCTGTCTTCAATTGGTCACCCCATTTGTGAAGGCAAAGGGTCACAGAACACCAGGATTGTTCTCCTAGGGAAGGAGCACTGACTACCTCCTGATACGGGCACCGAGTCTGTGAGATGAAGGGTTAACAACGTGTCGGGAGTCAGATGTTGGGTTGAAGAGTGTTTGAATTCCAGTGTTGCCACATTCCCTAATTCAGCTACCTTAGGCAACTTAGTTTTGGAGCCAGTCTACTCCCTACAATATGGGATAATATTGGTACGCATCTCATGAGGTTATTGGGATGATTGACTCAAACAATGTCCTGGACCTTCCCTGGTGGTCCAGCGGATAAGAATCCCCTCCCAGTGCAGAACCCAATGCAGAAGACATGGGTTCCATCCCTGATCCGGGAGGATTCCGCATACCAAGGAGCAACTAAGCCTGCGGGCGACAGCTAAGTCTGCGCTCTAGAGCCCACCAGCCTCAACTACTGAAGCCCATACACCCAGAGCTTGTGCTGCGAGAAGAGAAGCCACGGTGATGAGACACTCATGCGCCCCGACAAACAGCAGCTCCTGCTCACCACGACTAGAGAAAGCCTGCACGCAGCAGTGAAGATCCAGGGCAACCAAAAATAATAACTAAATACATAAAAATAAAAACTGGAAGTGTTCATTAAATTTAAAACAAAAACAAAAAAACAACATACATAAAGCATATTATAGGTGCCTGGCACATTGAATACATGGTGCCTAGAATATCTAGCCTGCTTCATAAATGTTTACTTTTCAGGCAAGAATACTGGAGTGGGTTGTCATTTTCTCCCCCAGGGTATCTTCCCAACCTAGCGATCAAACCCCTGTCTCCTGCGTCTCCTGAACTGCAGGTGTATTCTTTACCTGCTGAGCAATCAGGGAAGCCCTTTAATAAGTGTTAGCTGCTGTTATTAGTAATAAAAATGTAGTGGCAAGATTTTGGTAAGTCAAGTCACAGTTTAAATGTTTTAAAGAAACTCAGAGAAAATCTGAAGGAAATTCTTTATGAAGAGAAAACCTTTATCAGGTGAATAGATGCCCTCCACATCCATAGACTCATAAGGCTTTAGCATCCCTTCCTAAACCATCTAGTCCCTCCTCCTATTTTATATACAGAGAAACTGAGAAACAAGGAGGGGAAGGATTCACCTGTCCTAAATTTTCCTACTTATTGCTGTCAGCACATCTTACTGATTATAAGGTGGGTCATCTTATAATGCTTGCTGTCACCTGGGTAGGAAAATGTACGTGTGGTGTGAACATATGAGAGAAGCAAGCTTTTTGTTTTTTTTTATTAATTTTTTTTCCTTTTATTTTTATTAGTTGGAGCCTTGAAGCAAGCTTTTTAAACACACTGAGAATTCTATAACAAGCACTCCAGGACTTACCACCAAAACTTAATGTGGAATTTAATGACCAGATTCTAAGCTCCAGCTTTAAGTTTCTCGGTTCTGCAGACTTTCTCATAAGTAAATCTCGATCTAAAAACTCAGATAGCTTCAGGAAGTCCCTATTTCATGAAGGGAATGCAAAGAGTGATTTGTAATTTATCTCACGGTAATTTTTAAATTTTCAGATACAAGGTTTTAAAAACTCAAATACAGGTTAAAATAACTTTGAAAATTATAGAATAAGAGTGTTTTATAATTTAAACAGGCATTTTAAATACTAGTAGCCTTATTTGAGATGTTTAAATTCTGACTGATTAGTTTCTTTCTTATGATAGTGAAATAAGATAAGCTTTTAGAATATTTCTGGGGTACCTTACAGAAGATGCAAAATTACTTCTTAAATAGAGTTATCCTTAAAGCTTCTAAGACCCAGTTCAGTGATTCAGCAAACTTGACTGAATGTCTCCTCTGTGCCATGTACTGAGCAAGCTGTCAGGCTGCAGAGATGAACAGATGTTTGTCTCTGGGTCCTGTGTACTGTAGGCCCATAGAGATACGCACATCTTTGTTGGAGGGAAATAACATTTAGACCCTCTACACCCTGATGCAGCCAGCCTCCCCAGGCTGATTCCACCCCTGCCTGCCTCATGTTCTGATATCTAGAAGCAGAATGTGGAGGGACTATGTGAAGGTGGGGTCTCAAGTTAACAGTAAAATTAGGCAGCAATATTGGGTGGAGGGAGCTGGTGGAGGGAGTGTGGAGCAAACAGATTGGAAGTCAGGCAAGGTGTCTCTGGTGTGATAAGCAGGAACTTGTCTGGAACAGAAATAGCCACATAGTAAGTGCACAAGCCATAGTTCATTGTCCTTTCCCTCTGTAGGGAAGTCTAGAGTAGTTAGCAGAATGTATCACAGAATGTTAGGCATTAAAGACTGAATATTTTCAACAAATGCTGCCTCTTTCTAGAATTATGTGCACATCTACAAGATACCTCTCTCTAGGCCACAAATTCTCTGAGGGTGGAGACCACTCTCGATTCATCTTTCTATCTCCAAGGTATAATCTAGGAGGAGGCTTGGCCCAGAGCTGTCCCCACAGACGCCCTCACTCCTGTGTGCAGTGTCAGCCTCACGGGTGTGCAGCCTGTGCAAGGACTGTGCACACTCAGAGGGGCTGATGCTGCTGTGACTTAATTATAGTAACATCATCATTTGTTCCAGAGCTCTTTCTACTGTCATTCACTGGCCCTGACCCATGTGCTGAAGACAGAGCAGTTAAAAGATAAGTCTCTGCCCTTGCAGAGCCTACATGCTAATGGGAAGAAATCAACAATATGCATATAAATAAAAAGGTGTGTTAATATCAGATGGTGATGAGAGCTTTGGAGAACAGTGAGCAGGGAACAGGAATGAGGACAGGATAAGGGTAGGATAAGGAATGAGGGAGGAAAGCTGCTGGTAGTTGCTATTTTAAACAAGGTGACAGTTGAGCAGAACTGGCGGAGACTGAGGGGCCAGCTGGGCAGCCCTCTTGGAGGACCTGTGGGCAGAGAGGCACTGGTGAGTGGCCCGAGGTGAGGGAGTGGCAGGAGGTAGGTCCTGAGAGGGAGCTTATGCTCCTTGTAGGGATTTCTACTCTGAGAGATGGATGGTCATGGGATGGTTCTGAACAGAGGACTGACGCCATCTGAATTTTTTTTTTTTTTTGGCTGTGCCCCACGGCATGTGGGATCTTAGTTCCCTGACCAGGCACGGAACCCAGGCCCCCTGCAGTGGAAGCGTGGAGTTTTAACCAGGGAAGTCCCTGACATATTTTTAAAGGTTTATTCTGTCTACTGTATAAAGAACAGACCATGGGGACAGGGCGAGGAGGTGGAAGCAGGGACGCCAGTTATAAGGATCGTGCATAATCTAGACGACTAAGGCTTGTACTGTAATGGGAGTGGGGAAGAAGTGGTCAGACTCTGGACTAGCTTACAAACTGGATATGGAATGAGCGATGAAGAGACAAAGACAAGGGTTTTGGTCTGATCGACCGGAAGCATGGAGTTACCATTAACAGATGAGGAAGACTGGAGGAATAGGCTTGCAGGAGATGATCAGGAGTTTAGTCTGGGACATGCCGATAGACTAAGGAGAAAACAGCAAAGGAGCAACCAGTGTGGATGAGAATAACCAGGGAAGTGCAGTGTTCTGGAAGTCAAATGGAAAAACTGTTTCAAGGAGGGTGTGATCAACCATATCAAATTGTGCTAATAGAAGGTAGAAGAAAGATTGAGAATTGCCCTAAGAATTTAATTAATTATGGACTGGAGCCCAGAAAAGTTAAGTGACTTGGCCAAGGACATACAGGCAGGGCCAGTGACATAAGTTACAAGGCCCAGTCAAAACGAAGATACAGGCCTCCTACTTTGAAAAGTGTTAAAAATTTCAAGACAGCTACAGCAGAATAGCAAACGCATCACAGGTGCTTGCCTGAATCTTTGCAGCAAACTTATAAAACAGCTCTTAGTATCCTCATTTTTCAGAGCATGGCACCGGGGCTCAGAGTGTAGAGTGGCAGTCTCCGTGTGAAACCCGAGCCTGCAAGTCTGGCCTTCTTTCTACTCGGACACTAGATATGGAGGGAAAGAACTGCTTTCCTGTCTCCTGACCCACGTGGAGCAGGTTTAAGTATTGAGGCCCTGTTCATGCACGCCAGAGGTCTGGTTGAACCGGGCAGATGTGGGAAGAGGGAAGCATGCTGCTAAGAACTTCTGCCCTGGGACTCTTGATGACAGGGGTGAATAGGAAGCATTGGATACTATTCAGTGAGAAATAGGACTTGATGAAAAAGTGCCCCCAAACTCATGTAGTTTTAGGTCACATTGATAGAAATGCAGAAATGAGGATGGTCACTTCACTACACGTTGACTTGTCATCCCACACACGGAGGGTTACACTGTGAAGACCACATGAGCGGGATTTGAAAGTATGTAGGAGAAAAGAGCAAGGGATCTGGAGCTCTACCATTTCCTGGCTGTGTAACTTGAGGGGAAATTGCTCGATTCTTTCTGGTCCTCAATTTCTTCCCTTATAAAACAGAGAAAAAGTAATACCTCCCAGGGATTCTGGGAGGATAAAAGAAATCGTGAGAGCTTTCTATAAAACGAAAAGCCCTGGGCAGACAGACATGCCACAAACGAGCGCGGTGTTAACAGTATTATTAGAGAGTTCTTACGATGCACCTGGGCATCTTCCCGAAGTGCTTTTGGGGGGAAAAAGGAAAGAAAGGGAAGCTATCATATGCCTTTTTTCCCCTTAGTGTTCTTTCCTTGCTAAAATACTTTTTCAAAGCTTTTCAATTCTTTTCTAAGAGTTGATCAAGCTTTGTTTTCCTGAGTGGAGAGGGAGAGTTTCTCGGTTCCCTCTTGTCTCACAGCCTGTTGATATGTGATAAATAAGTCCCCTGTCTCTGCTGAAACAGATGGGGCCGTACACATACAGATAACATGGTCCCAGACTTTAGAATGGCTGTAACCTGACTTTCTATCTAGTTTCCAATTCCCTCCTCTGGCCTCCTCCACCAATATTGCTTTCTACTTCTTAACGTATAGACGGTTAGCATCTCTGGATAAACACTGATGTGCGGTCATTTACCTTGGGAAGAGCAATACTGCTCCCACCTTGCTCCCCCATCACATCGCTGTCCTTACATTCCTGAACTTCCAGAACAGTGTACGCTCAAGTCTACCGCCTCCTTCCCCCACATCACTTTTTCTTTCCTTTGCATCTGCAATCTAGATTTCTCTCTTCCACACATTGTTCTCTCATAAGTCAGCAATGACTTCCTAATGGCTAATGCCGGCGGTCCCTTCTAAATGCTCTCTGTGACCTCGCTGTAACTCTCAATTCCTCTGAACACTTCTGTCACTCTGTTCTTGGCTTTGGTGGTAATGTTCTTCATCCCTCCCTCCTCCCCGTCATCTTCCTCCACACACTTCTCTTTTGCTCTTCTAGCTGTGAGAAGTACTATTCAAAGATGACTCTTCTAGTCTCTTCTCTGTCTCAGACAGCCAATCCAACTGTATACCTTTAGCTATTCTCTCTATGCAGACATCTTCTAAATAATTATCGGTCTGAGTTCTAAGATCACATTTTCAAGTGTCTCTTGAATATCATTCCTCACCTGAATATCCCACTGCACCTTAAACTTAGCATATCAAAAAGCAAATATATTTTCCCCCTAAAGCCAGGCTCTCCTGCACTTTATTTCTGCCATTCTTAGCTCTTCTGCTATAGCAGAGCAAACAGCAGCACCATGCTCCTGGCTGTCCAGTTCTAACTGGTGATCCAGTTCAGAATTGTCTTTGCCTCTGACCCTTCACTTGGCTTTTCACATCCAGCTAGACACAGTTCTGTGACTTCATTCTTCCCAGTGTCCCACATGCTCATTGCTTTTTTCATTCCCCAAGCCATCATCCCAGTGGGGGACCTCAACTTTTCCTGGGAAGTATTGGAGAAGCTTCTTAAGTGGTTAATTTGCTCCTATCTCCCCTCACCTTCCCCAGATTGCCCTGCACAAACAGTCAAAACATTCCCCATAAAATAAAGCTGGCTCTGAGGGCTTCCCTGGCGGCTCAGTAGTGAAGAATCCACCTGCCAATGCAGGAGACGTGGGTTTGAGCCCTGATCCAGGAAGATCCCACATGCCGGGGAGCAATGAAATCCGTGCGCCCTAACTACGGAGCCTGTGCTCTAGAGTCCCAGAACTGCAACTCCTGAGCCCACGTGCCGCAACTACTGAAGGCTGAGCGCCCTAAAACCTGTGCTCTGCAACAAGAGAAGCCACTGCAATGAGAAGCCTGCATGTGACAATGAAGAGTAGCCCCTGATCACCACAGCTTACAGAAAAGCCCAAGCAGCTAGGAAGACCCAGCACAGTCAAAAATAAATAAATAAAATTTTTTAAAAAAAGAAACTTTGGCTCTGAACTGGTCACTATCCTGCTTAGAAGCCTGTAAAGTCTCAGTGTTACGCGTAAAATAAAGACTAAATTTGTCAGCCTGGCATTTAAAGTTGATTTCCCAATCCTCTCTCCCATTACTTTCCTGAAAATACCCAATGATCCAGTCAAATAGTGCCACGTGCCCTCCCAGCTTGGCCTTGAATCTATCCAACGCCCACAGTACCTTGACTCACACCTCCTGGCTGTTCAGTGCTCCTCCCTTGTGTCTGCCCGTCCACATAGTGAGGGCCTCTATCACAAAGCCTTTGGTGATGATACTGATGATGGCATGCTGGTCACTCTACAAACCATAATAGGCAGTGACCTGTTACAACATGTCACAAGCACTTGAGATCACCCAATTCTTCTAAGGAGCATTATCCCCGTTTCTCTGACGAGGAAGTTATGGTTTAAAGAATTTAGATTACATCCCAAGGTCACATAAGCTCATAAGTGCTGTAGTTAGGGCTCAAGACCGAAGCAGTCTGACTCCAAAGTTCACAGATGTGACCATTCATTCTTTTCTACTACCTTGCCTACATAGAGGTGATTTCTCCTTTCTGAGCTGAAGTGTCACTTGATCTGAGCCTCTTTATGATAAATATCATGTAATGTTTTTCATCTTAGTGTTCACGGGCACACATCTTTTCTATAATGTTCATTCAGCAAACATGTATTGAACACTTACTTCATGCCATCCCCTTTTCTAAAAGCTGGACAAGAAACAAACAGAAATCCTTTCCTCCAAGGAACTTAGTCTAGTTGAGGGTGGTAGACCACAAGTAACTAAGTTTAGAATGTAATTCATTGTGATAATTTTAATACCAGTATTTCAGGATGTTCTAAGAGTAGAGATAGAATCTTTCATTTTGCTGTCATAGAAGTGGAAAGATAAAGATATTAAATAGTGCATCCTTGGCTGTAATTCTCTTTCATTGTAACTGCTTTGGAAGGACTCCACATTGGTCAATAAGTAGAACTGGGAAAACGACGAGGTTCTCTGTGTCACGGTACTAGCTGTTTTCTTCACTTGGCTATAGTATTAACCCTTCCCCTTTTATGATGGAGATAATAACAGCCGATGTTTACTGAGTGCCTGCCAGTCAGTCTTCTAGGTTCTTTATACATGATAATTCGTTTGGTCTTTACAACAGCTTTTAAGGTAGGTACTATTGACATCTCTATTCTGTAGATGAAGAAACTGAAGCACAGGTATTGCACCTGTGCCCCAAGCCACACATCTAGTAAGTGGCAAAACTGGGTGGTTTGGATCTAGGAGGCCATTTGCTTAACCACCTTACTGTCCTGCCTCTCAATTCTACTCCTTTCTTACTTAATAGAATAAGGCAGCAATATATTTTCTTTTTCAGTCCCTTCTCTCTTTCCCTTTTCCCTCTCCCTCATCCTCTCCCTCTTTCTGCAAATTGTTGACTGTGTAATCTGTGCCCCCAAAGTATGTAGGGTGCTGGGAATACAAATGCAAATAGAAACCTCCACAGAAAATTAAGGGAACACAGAGGTGGGACATCCAACCAAGATGGAGAGATGAGGTCAAAGGAGTCTTCCTGGAATATGTGATCTCGAGCTTAGTTTTGAGGGTGAATAGGAACTTGCTATAATGACACAGTCAGGCTCAGAGGAACAAACACAGGCTCCAGAGTCAGATCTAAGTTCATTCAAATCAGGTTCTGTGCGGCCAAGATCTTCCAGCACCGATTCCCTCATATATGAAATGGGTATTACTACACTTACTTTACATGACTATTATGAGAATTAAGAATGATGACTCTTGAGGACTTCCCTGGCCATTCAGTGGTTAAGACTCCACCTTCCAATACAGGGGTGCAGATTCAACTCCTGCTTGGGGAATTAAGATCCCACATGCCATACAGTGCGGCCAAAAACAAATAAATAAATAATTTTATAAAAAGAATGATGACTGTTGGAAAGCATCTGGCACACAGCAGACTTTCCTGCTCTGGCTGTCATTATGATTGTTCATAATCTCAATAACAGTAAGTGAAATAGAACCACTAAATAATAAAGCTAAGTGAGACATGAGAGTTATTTTATACAGGGAGTCAATGTCATATGGGCCTAGTGGCAGCTGGAACCGGAATCCAGATCCTCTGAGAGTTCTACCATATTCCCTTTCCCTGACTGCTATTCCAAACCCTTCTATCTACAAGTCAATCTACCTTATCCCCTGGTTTGATGAAGTATTTCCCAAACTTTCCAATTGTTACATTCTCTCTTCATGATTTTTGCCATATTCTTGTCATAACATCTTCTGTATTATTATTTATTTAAAGATTTCTTCAAATAAACTTATTTTTACTGAAAGTGTTTAAAATGAAAATTTCATATCCCTAATGTCAATGGAAAACCAACAATATCACCTATGAAGTCACAGGTTTGTGGTACAACAAATTCTTCTAAGGCACATCCAAATAAACACCAAACTATTAAAGTAAAAGATATTTCATTTGAAATTTTCTGTACTACCCCAAGCAGAATGAGTGCATACCACCTCTTAAGAAATGCTAGCCTAAAAAAAAAAAAAGAAAGAGAAATGCTAGCCTATGCAATTAATCACTGAATTCTTTTTATTTCACAGAATTTCTAGATCATGTCCAAATTATCCTAAAACCAAACTGCCTTTTACAGTAACTCATTTATAATTCAAAAGGGACAGAGCAAAAGACTCAAAACCATTCCCTGTCCTGCCACTTACCCACTGTTATTCATATTAGCTACTCTGCACAGGGTCTCTGGTTGAACATTAACCTGTCCCATTTTTGCTCTTTCTTCATCTCTTGGAGTTTTAGCTACTCTGGCATAGAATATGTACTAGAACCTAACATGTTGCTTTCATCTTTGTAAAAATATTTTCTCATAATTAAAAAGAATTAATTAACTTGGCTGTGCTAGGTCTTCACTGAGGCGAGCGGGAGCTACTCTCCAGATGCAGAGCATGGGCTTCTCACTGCAGGGAGGGGCGTCTCACGGCAGGGGGGGCGTCTCACTGCAGAGGGGTGCGTCTCACTGCAGGGGGGACGTCTCACTGCAGGGGGGGACGTCTCACTGCAGGGGGGTGCGTCTCACTGCAGGGGGGACGTCTCACTGCAGGGGGGGACGTCTCACTGCAGGGGGGACGTCTCACTGCAGGGGGGCACGTCTCACTGCAGGGGGGACGTCTCACTGCAGGGGGGGACGTCTCACTGCAGGGGGGGCGTCTCACTGCAGGGGGGGACGTCTCACTGCAGGGGGGGGCGTCTCACTGCAGGGGGGTGCGTCTCACTGCAGGGGGGACGTCTCACTGCAGGGGGGGGCCGTCTCACTGCAGGGGGGACGTCTCACTGCAGGGGGGGACGTCTCACTGCAGGGGGGGACGTCTCACTGCAGGGGGGGACGTCTCACTGCAGGGGGGGCGTCTCACTGCAGGGGGGGGACGTCTCACTGCAGGGGGGCGTCTCACTGCAGGGGGGGACGTCTCACTGCAGGGGGGGACGTCTCACTGCAGGGGGGGTGTCTCACTGCAGGGGGGGGGTGTCTCACTGCGGGGGGGGGGGTGTCTCACTGCAGGGGGGGCGTCTCACTGCAGGGTGGGGGGACGTCTCACTGCGGGGGGGGGGTCTCACTGGGGAGGGGGGGGCATCTCACCGCAGGGGGAGCGTCTCGTGGAGGGCTTCTCTTGCGGAGGAGCACAAGCTCTAGGCGCAGGGCTTCACCAGCCGCAGCACGCAGTCTCAGCAGCTGTGCTACATGGTCTTAGCTGTCCCGCCTGAGACACGTGGGACCTTCCTGTATCAGGGATCAAACCCATGTCCCCTGCATTAGCAGGCAGATTCCTAACCACTAGACCACCAGGGAAACCCCACATTAGTCTTCTTTATTTGGAAACTTCACCTCCCTGCTTCCAGCAGATTACATCCCCTGGGCTTGACGTTTAGAGTCAGAATAACCTAGACGAGTCCTTGAACTCGGCTGATGAATTGCAGCCTTCCAAACGGTTCAGTGCCCGCTGAGGGCCCAGCACAAGGGATACATTCAGGTAGACGGTCATCACCTGAACCAGCTGAGGTAGAGGGGACTCTCGCTAGGACTGCTGCCACTAGACGGACACGGAAGGCAACTGCACATTCTGACCTGTCTGACCTAGCGGCTCCGGCACTTCCCCTTAGAGGCAGCCGACCTTGCTCCATTCTTCTCTGACGCTCTCTGTTCCCCCTCCCTACAAGTCCTCCTCTGGATGAATTAGCACCGAGGATGTTTGCACACCGAACACTAAGCTAACTGGTACTCTGCCACAATCTGTTCAACAAATGTTAGGCTTTTTAGTAGTGTGTGTGTGTGTGTGTGTGTGTGTGTGTGTGTGTGTGTCTTAGTGACACTTTGGTTGTATTTTTAGCCAGGTTGGAGAGCGAAGAGAGGGAACTACTTGGGCAGGCAGAAAACATATTTCCAGGTCTTTCCTCCTTGGCATCCTCCTAAGCGGCTGTGAACACTCTTAACAGAGGGAGCTCAAGATGTGATCGGATCTGATTTTATCAGCATGTGTCCTGGGCAAGTTCAACGTGAGGATGAAGACTTCCTTTGTGCTTCTTAATGTTCTGTATTGTCACCCTCTATTGTTAACGCTCTCATCTCATTTTAGGAAAGCCAGCCTTTCTAAGCTGTGATAGACACCAGTGTGGGAATCGTGTAGCAAAGTCTGACGTTCCACTGGAAGAAAAAAGCAAGCAGTTCTGGCCCAGTGCTTTGTGAAGAGTTTTTTATTATTGCTCACTCTAAATTTTCATACGTATTTGTTTATTTGCGGTTGCACCGGGTCTCTGTTACTGTGAGCAGGCTTTCTCTGGTTGCGGTGAGAGGGGGCTACTCTTGGCTGCTGTGCAAGGGCCTGTCACTGCAGCGGCTTCTCTCGCTGTAGAGCGTGGGCTCCAGGGGCCCGGGCTTCCGTGGACGCAGTGCGAGAGCCCAGTGGCTGTGGTGCATGGACTCAGTTGCTCCAAGGCCTGTGGAATCTTTCCAAATAGAACCCGTAACCCCTACACTGGCAGGCAGAGTCTTATCCACTGTGCCACCAGGGAAGCCCTGGCCCACTGCTTTGCGATGAGCCCTCCCCTTCCCATCAGCAACAAGAACATCTTACTTTTAAATGTCAGGATGTTCTTGGTAGTCAAGAGAGAAATGAAAACAAACCCCCACAGGATAACCAACTTCAGAGATATCCAGCAATACACCCAGAATTACCCATAGCTCTTCTATCTGATGGACTTGGTCTTCTTGATGAAAATAAAATAGGCTGTTACGTGTTATTATTGCTCTAGCCTTCATTACTGAAATTGGGTACCATACTTCACTTCTCGGCAAACACTAACTAATGGGAGTGATTATCACCCTGAAGAGTGTGTGGTGCAGCAGATAGAGCCTGGACTCTTGGATTAGAAGATAAGCGGGGTATCTATTTCCACAGAGCTGCTATTAACTTCTGTTTTTATCCAGTTCAGATGGGGGTACAATACTTTGTTCTCAAGCAAGGAGACTGGACAGAATTATCAGGCAGAATGTAAATAACTTGGTTCATCCAACCAAGACAGACTTTCCTTTCTAGAAAAATCCTCCTCCTACCCTGATCTATGTAAAACTCCATTCCTGTATCCCACTACCAAATATGGCACCCACAAGGATTCAGACATCTCTCTGAGGAGGAATGAGCACCACAGAAAGTGAAAGAAAGTGAAGTCGCTCAGTCGTGTCCGACTCTTTGCGACCCCGTGGACTGCAGCCCTCCAGGCTCCTCTGTCCATGGGATTTTCCAGGCAAGGGTACTCGAGTGGGTTGCCATTTCCTTCTCCAGGGGATCTTCCCAACCCAGGGGTCGAACCCAGGTCTCCTGCATTGTAGGCAGACGCTTTAACCTCTGGGCCACCAGGGAAGCCAGTGAGTACCATGAACCTTCACTAACCCAGTCAATTCAATCCCCCTTTAGTGGAAATTAAATTAAGATCTCAATAAGACACGGTGACAGTTCTGCTTTCTAGTCTTACATAGAAATTATACCCGTAGCTCTATATTCTAGTCATCTCTGACAGAGGAAGTGAACAACTGGTCAAGCAGTAGAGTTGCCACAGAGTAGGGAGTTAGAGTGGAAAGGATAGATTGATGACTGGGTGATACACTAAGGAAGAAATGGGCTTGAGACTTTTTGGTACGTCAGACAGGGATATTTAAATGGGCAGGAGAGGTATTTGTTTTGGAAACTACTTGAAAACTTATAATTGTACTACATGGAGTTATGTGAACCTGGGACAGAGTAAAACACGGTTCATAGAATTTCAGAGCTGGAAGAAATCTTTCATGTCATCTAGCCAAATTTCCCAAGAGATGTCTGAAAACCCTGTACA
This sequence comes from Cervus elaphus, assembly GCF_910594005.1. Taxonomy (NCBI): domain Eukaryota; kingdom Metazoa; phylum Chordata; class Mammalia; order Artiodactyla; family Cervidae; genus Cervus; species Cervus elaphus. Next base: position 60,270,917 of record NC_057843.1, read on the forward strand.
GATTCAATTTACTAGAAAATGTTTCTCATTTCAAAAATTTTCTCACAGAAAACCCCACAGAGACTTTTACAAATAACCCCATGAATTATAGTTCTGATTATTACTTCACAACCAGCCCTGGGAAAGTCGCTTCATTTTTGCCGGTCTTTGCTCAAAACATGCCCTTGGGCAAGTCACTTCACCTCTCTGGATATTAGTTTCCTTATCTATAAATAACAACCCAGTTCTGTCTTGCCTGCCCCCCAGGGTGGATAATGGGCTCAAGAAGATGATAGAAGTGGAAAGTCTTGGTAACCACTGGATAGGCTGTATTTTCTAAAACATAAGAAGCCTTGCTACCAGCACCTTCATTCCCCTGCCAGTGACCTCTTGCTAAGCAAGAGTAGCAATGTGTCATCCCTCTCCATTCTATTAAGATGTTCCTCCCCCTTGCCCATAATTCTCCCCCATAGAGTTTACCCACAGATGTGTCCCTTCAAGAATATTCTCCAAGGGGTCCTATGTCTTTTTTGTGAAAGACAATGGATGGGCTTGTGCACATCACGGAGTCGGCGAGGGAACAAGTCGCATGCATACAGGGAGGCTTTCAGTGGGAGCAACTGCAGGCCTCCTGCTTTCCCACCCATCCTCAGCTACTAGCGCCTCTTGGCCCTCAGCCTCTATGAGTGTGGGTGAACCCTGAGGAGCGAGGCAGCAGACCACACAGAGGACCCTCGTAGCACAACCTCATAATGGCACAGACGGTTGTTCTTTCTAGCAGGCGTTTAGTAAGTGTTCGTTATGAGTCAGGTCCTGTGCTTGCCGCCAGGGGTGAAAAGATGAGTCAGACATGCTGCCCGCCCTGGAGACCTCACAGTTCAGTGGGAGAAACAGACTCAGGAGTGTTATGCACAGGCTATGTTGTGACCAATGCCCACACAGTGTCTGGGAACAACTGATGGATCCCTTGAGTCTGTCTGAGGGCTCAGGGTGGGCTTCTCAGAGGCTGTAAGATTAAAATCTAAACAAGGGTGTAGACATTCTCCAGGGGGATTAAAGGTGGAGGGGGGAGCATTTCAGACAGGAAGAGCTGTGAGGATGCAGAGGCAGAGGGATGGGAGAGGGCAGCTTGGTCCTGGGTACAGGAAGAGAGGAGCTGGCGTGTGTGCTACACACCAGAGCCTGAAAGGACCTGAAACCCAAGGGCGAGCTGGGGGCCCAACGCGGAGCCTTCGTGACACTGTGGGGTTTCAGGAAGGAGAATGTCATGGTCAGCTCAAGTTCTTAGCGCGTTATGGGGGCTGGCTGAGAAAAGACAGAGAAGATAAATTTACTGAGGGTATTAGAGGAAAGGACAGATTCTAGACAGATTTAGAAGGTAGAATCGATAGATCTTATGAGAAATTCCAAGAGCAACGGCACAGGAAATTAACAGAGAAAGAAGGCAGACTGAAAATTTTGTGAGGGCCCACAGGTAAGATGACAAGATATCTTGCATCAAATAACACTTGCATCAAATAGCACCCCCTGATTTCCATTTCTTGACTGCCTGGCTGAGATGGCCTATGTAATGTTTATGGACAGGAGGTCAAAAGCTTTCATCACAAATTATTTTTAAAGCTACAGTGGTGGAGTCAGCAGTCCTGGCTGGCTAGGTCAGAGTTCCTCATCCTTCCCTTCCTGTCCCATGAGTCTTAGCCCCAAAGCTAATGGTTCTGTCCAGGAGGATGTCTTCCCTAGACAGAGAAAGGCCACATTTTGGTTGTGCTGTGCTGTGCTTGGTCGCTCAGTCATGTCCGACTCTTTGTGACCCAGTGGACTGTAGCCCACCAGGCTCCTCTGTCCATGGGGATTTTCCATGCAAGAACACTGGAGTGGGTTGCCATGCCCTCCTCCAGGGGATCTTCCCAACCCAAGGATTGAACCAAGGTCTTCTGCATGGCGGGTGGATTCTTTGCCAGCTGAGCTACCGGAGAAGCCACACATCCATTTGATTAAGGATTGACAAATAACTGTGCTGAGATCGCCATTCTAAGCACTGTCTAGACCCATGCGTGACCACTAACAACTGTGTAACTCAGAATGCCCGGCAGTCTATAGCATACACTCACAGATCATACATGTGGCGAATTCCCAGAAGAAGTGATGTTTGAGCTGGGTCATGAAGGGGAAAGCAAAGAGAATATAACTATATTACATTGATATCCTACCTGTCTTGGCCCTTATTTATTTATTGGCCACACCATGAAGCATGTGGGATCTTTGTTCTTCAGCCAGGGATCGAACCAGCACCCTCTGCATTAGAAGCACAGTGTCTTAACCTCTGAACCACCAGGGAAGTCCCTAGCCCTTTAAAGAAGTACATCTAGAATGTTCTAGACCAGAACTGTCCAATAGGAACTTCTACAGTGTTGGGAATGTTCTTCTGTCTGATCCAATATGGTAGCCATGAGTCACATGTGGCTTTTGAACATTCTAAATATGGCTAATGTGACTAAAGAACTGATATTTTAAATTTAATTTTTATGAATGTTAATTTAAATAGCCACCTGTAGCTAGTGGCTATCAAGGACAGCACAGCTCTGGAGCCACTTAGCAAGCCGAGATTCTGTTTCATGTGGTCTTTCTTTGCTTCACTCCTTATGCCCGTCTCTGCTCTCTTCTGCCTAGGCCCTCCTGCTTGATGTACTAATGGACTAACTCCTAACTTCCAACATTGGTCCTGTGTCCTGGTTATTGATTTCCTCTGTCTCTCATCACCACAGAACCCTGGATTATCCTCCATGTGACTCATACCTTAATACCCACCCCCACCTCCCAGCCTGTATTGATGTGTTGGCCCAGAGAAAATAGCCTCAGAGAACCTGTATTCCCTTCACCAGGCCTTATCCACTCCCTCCTGTCTTTTTCTGTTTCTTTTCTAGGTCGCTTTAATCGGCCAGCTAGTAACCTGGAATATCCTTCGGTGTTTTCCCTCCCTGCCAGCTTGAGTTAGAGCTGGAATAGAGGTGTACATATTTGGATGGGGAGGGAGAGAGACATTACTGGTTGAATGAATACTTTGATTTCAGGTCTCTGAAAATAGGTGAAGAGCTCCATCCTGAAACCTCGCCTGTCAGGCATTTTAAGCTTTGATTTATAAACAGATAGCAATATTGATAGGTTGATTACACTTGTTGATGGAAAGGATTGATTCAGGACACAAAAAAGGTTCTTGATAGACCAAAGCACTGGGCCAAATTTAACAAGATGCAATGTAATGGTGATAAATTTCAGATCCTGTCTTGGGGTCTAAATGGATAATTGCCTAAGTACCAATATATGGCTTAAAAGATTTGGTAGTTTTAGCTACTCAGGAATCAGTGATGGATAACGAGAAAGACAATATACTCTAGAAAAGCACTAATGGAATCATATCCAACAAGAGCATTCACATCCAACAGAGACCTACTGATTTCCACCCTGATCAGACCACACCGGGATCATTGCTTCAGGTTCTGAGCACCTCACCATTTTTATTTCAAGAGGGGACACTAATAAGTTGAATCACCACAGTGGTAAAGGGGCTGGTAACCTGTCCCATAAGGACCTGAGGCAATTGAGCCTTACAAGAGCAGACTGTGGGGAAAATGTCACTGTCCTAAAGGATAGTGACTAATCTCTAAAGGATAGTCACAGGACAGAATGCAGACATGTTTACATGGCTCCAGAGGGCAGAGCCAAAAGAGAGAAGTGAAAACACCAGCAGATTTCAGCTCAGATTGAGGAAAATGTTTCCAATTGACAAAACTGTGATTCAGGTGGTTTAACCCCTGCAGAGGCGAAGTTCGGTAGAGACCCTGGAGAAACGATGTTAAACAGGCCCCAAAGCCCGTCTGCTCAAATATTGATTGTCTCCGCAGTGATGGATAACTAATCCAAAATGTGTAGGCCCTGTATGTGCTGACCCATTTAGCTTTCAGGTTCTATATTAAGTGTCACTCCTCTCATTCTAGCTCAGCATTCTCAGTAAATAACCATGGCTCCTTGTATGTGGGAAACAGGTTTCAAGCACGGAGTCTCTAGCACCAAGCAAAATGGCAACATAATTTTAGCTCCTGAGCAAAATGGGTCTCACAATAGCGTCAGTTTGGTGTGCACATTAACATTTGAATATGCTGTATAATAAGCGTGCTAATTACTCAGAGAAGAATACTCGAAGAATAAAATAAGCTGTGATCATTGGAGGAGAAGGGGGCTAGCAATTTATGGCATGGCTGCTGCTTGCTAGTCAAAAGTACATGACAGCTCTCATCACAGGTAACAGGTAATTACTGTGATTATAAAATGTAATGACAGTTGTAAGAAGTGATCAGAAGTTTATTGGAAATCAATTTGTGGTACAGTTTTTTTTAAATCACATTTAGATTTATTACTCATAAAAATGTGTGCTCATTTGATGGTTTGGTTCCTTCAAGCAGTTCGAACATGAATCCACTGCTCTGTTACTAATCTCAGCTTTGCAGGAAGTAGCCAAGTTTTCATTGTAAATGAGAAGCTGAGGTGGGGAGGCCTCAAGTTGGATATGGGGACATGACCATCACTTTGTGCTGGGACAGAAGCTGTCATGGGGAGCTGGCTGACACCCCACACCCTGGATGACCTAGACCAGCAGTTCTCAGAGTCTGCTCTGCAGACCTCTGGGGGTTCCCGGTACTCTTTCAGGGGGTCCATAAGGTCAAAATTATTTTCATAATAATCTTAAGAGGTTAGCTGGCTTTTTCACAGTATTGAAAGACTTCAAATTATATGACTCAACTTACATAAAATGTCCATGAGAGGCATCTATAGAGACTGCTCTGTTACTAATCTCAGCTTTGCAGGAAGTGGCCGAGTTTTCACCGGAAATGAGAAGCTGAGGTGGGGAGGCTTCAGGTTGGATATGGGGACATGACCATCACTTTGTGCTGGTAAGGAGTTTCCAGGGGCTAGGGGAGGCCAGAGGGGAGTGATTGCTTAATGGGTATGGGGTTTCCTTCAGGGCGGAGTGAAGATGTTCTGGAACTAAGTAGTGGTGGTGGGTGCACAACTAAATGCTACTAAATTGTCTCTTTTTATATGTTTAAAATGGTGAATTCTGTTATATTTTACAATTTAAAAAAAAAAAAAAAGGAAAGGTTGCACATTAAAGGAAGCATGAGGGGAGTTCCCTGGCAGTCCGGTGGTTAAGACCTCTGGAGCTTCCACTGCAGGAGGAATGGGTTTGATCCCTGGTCAGGGAACTAAAATCCCACATGCCACATTGCACAGCCCCCCAAAAATAAAATAAAACAAAAAAATAAAAGAACCATGAGAGCTTCTTTCCTTCTAGAATATTAAAGCTGCTGAAGGGTTTTCTAACCCTGGAAGTTCTCTTTGCTAGGTCTTTCAATAGCTGTAACTCTGAAAGTATGAAACATTTGTCCTTATTCCCCTAACAGGCTAAGCCCTTCAAAACTCCTTTTTGAACTTTGCCTAATGCTAGTCTATACTTGAAATAGCCTTTCTCTCAACCTGGAAGGCTACTACCTGTTGTTTGAAGTCCATCTAAAATGACATTCCCTTCAACTGCTGAAGCCTGCATGCCCTAAAGCCCGTGTTCCGCAGCAAGAGAATCCACGGCAGTGAGAAGCCCTCACGGCGCGGCAGGGTAACTACCCCCAACCCCCGTGCAGCAGCAAAGACCCAGCAAAGCCACAAATGAATAACATTATTATTTTTTAAATGACTTTCCCTTGACGAAATCTTCCTGGGCCTCCACCCCCAACCCCACCCCAGAAAATGTGGTCCCTTCCCTCAGTCTAGGTTCTTACAGAGCTTTGGTCGTGCTCCTTATGTGGTACTCCTGACATAAGATCTTGTCACCTAGTATTATGGTTACAATACATAACATCACTTTTTGCCTCTCTTCAAAGGTATTTCTTAACAGTTCTTATTATCTCTGAAGCCCAGTACACACACACACACACACACACACACACAGAGCGCTCTCCAAATGTACTAATTAATAAATTTATGTTAAGTACTTTTCAAAAGGCTTTATAAACATTGACTAATTTAATCCTTACAACTTTATATACATTTCATAGATGGTTAAACTGAGGAAAGAAATACTTTAGGGCACGAAGAGGTGTTAAAACAGCAAAACGGTGTGACAGCAGAACCACATGATGGCATTTGGAGTCATACGTGGCTCCTGGTTGGTGCTCAGGAAACCGCTGCTTCATCGACTGTGAGTAAAAAACATTGCCTGCCACATCAGTAAACAAAGGATGCTGCCGCCATCAAGCTATCACCTTACAGCACCCCAGCGGCGAGCCCCGAGGGAACTCAGGATACAAACCGGCTGCCAGCTATCAAGCCAGCAGCCCCTGCAGCCGCTCGCAACGGTGTACCCTGAGGAGACTCGGGGCAGGAAAGCACAGGGCGCTGGTCGCAGAAAGGCTGAGGTGCCATCACAGGGACGATGTTACTGAGCCCAGGCTTCTGCATCTGCCCATACACAGAAAAGTATTAAATTCGTTAACTTGAGTTGTCTGGTTTTCTTTAATTCACAATAATATTTTGGACTTCCCTGGTGGTCCAGTGGTTAAGACTCTGTGATTCCACTGCAGGGGGCATGGGTTCCATCCCTGAACATGAGTTTGAGCAAACTCTGGGAGATAGTGAAGGACAGGGAACCCTGGCATGCTGCAGTTCATGGGGTTGCAAAGAGTTAGTCACGACTTAGTGACTGCACAACAAATCTTTTGAAGTTCCAACCACCTGCTCTTTGTTGCAAATACTCCTATGTATCCTAGCTCCTCCTCCCTTACCTCCTCAGAGCAGTCTCAGTGATATCTGAGAGGCTGTGTCCTGGGCTTAAAGCTCTGTTTTGTCTGCCAAATAAAACATAATTCTTGACTTTTAGGTTGTGTATATTTTTCAGTTGACATGACAAAAGAAAAAATGGCTAATAATATTAAGTAAATGAAAGAGATTTATTCTCGTGACTTGTTAAATATTTCCACATATTTTTTTAGACCTCATAGCATGTAAGACCTGGGAGAGACCTTGGTTATCTCCTCATGCAAGTTGGAGATTGGGGAGGGGAAACTCCAAGGTGACCTGTGGAAGAAATATGGATCTGGAGATTAAGAGGCGAGATCAGGAGTAGTAGAGCAGAGTGCTTAAAATAATAAAGAGAGAAAGGGTAGCTTTAAATTATTATCAACCAGCATTTAAGAAACGCCCTAGCCAGAAGAAAGACAGAGAAAGGCCACAGACCTAGGAGATGGGAGAGTCCCAGAGCAGTGCAAGCTGCTCACGTCATCAAAGCTGACCTCGATGTGAGATGGTTCCAGACAAGCCCCAGAGCTCTTCGACCACATCCAGACGGGTACCGGTCACTTCTGGAAACCTTTCTCTCAGTGGGCCTAGCAAGTCTCTGTGGACTTGCACCTGTAGGAGATGCTATGGGGGTTCGCCCTGATCCCCTCTTCGGGGAACATACCTGTCCCTCAGCTGCTGGGAATAGTCTTGCTCTCAGCCTCAGGAAACCATGCCCGCAAAGTTTTATACACCCTCCCAGGGTGCAGTCTGAGGCCCATGACTGGCTGACGTGGGAACTCAAACGTCCGGCCCCCTTACTTCAATCTGTGACAACTCTGAAGGGTCATCCGCATCCTAGGGTTCTTGGGGTCAGCTGAGACTTTGGTTGTAACTGCCGCTGCACCTACTTTGCTGGTCAGTCTCTCTCCACACCCACCTCTGTCTTCTTTGCATCCTGATCAGTAACCTTCTCTCTCAGTAAACCTTGAGCATCCAAGTCTCATCTCAGAATCTGTTCCCAAGGAACCCAGTCTTACAACAGTGCTTGTTTCTGAATCAATAAAGGTGACAAAAGGTAGAATTATGCTGATGAATTCAGATAAGTTTGCATATCATGTTCTAGAACCAGGGATGGGATCCATCTTTCCAACACACATAAGTTGAACCAGAGGGGATAGGGACTTTACGAAAGGGGGAAACTTTAGTAAATTTTTGTTTACTAAGGGAAGAATCATTGGTGAGGCAGCTACACAGATCTTTGGATCTATCAAGAGAAGTCAGAAACAGTTTATGTAAAAAAAAAATAAAGCCTTCCTTTAAAGTTTGTTTTTTTTTTAATGTGGACTATTTAAAAAGTATTTATTGAATTTGATACAATGTTGTTTCTGTTTTTATGTTTTGGTTTTTGGGCCAAGAGGCATGTGGGATCCTAGCTCCCCGACTAAGGATTGAACCTGTACCCCCTGCATTGGAAATCGAAATCTTAACCGCCAGGAAAGTTCCCCTCATGATGTTTTGATGTCAAAATCTAATTTAAATATTTTGAAACATGGTCTAGTACTGGCCCACATTTCAGCAGTTTGTGATCTTGGCCAGAGAGCACACAGGTGTATTTTGCAGTCCAAAGAGCTAAGTTGGCACTAATGGTGATCATGAAGTCAAGATTTCAGCTCAATCCAAACGGTTTCCTAATGATTTGAGCAATATGAAAATGGAATGAAGCACCTCAGGAGGTAGTGAGTTCCTTGGAACCAAAGGCCATTGTTTGAGTCTTAGAATTTGAATTATATGATTTTTGAATTCCTATTCATTGATATCCATATGAAGTGCTGTATATACATATCACCCATACACCCTTCAGCTAATGTCAATAGTACACAGCAATGGGATTGCACCAATGGTTCTACTGAAACGCAACTCAATTTCCTTTTCCTGGAAAACACACTCCACTTGACGCATGGCTTCGGGATACTTCAGCATCAAAGGAAATAAAAGGTGAAAAGAGAAGCATGTGTTTCACTGCCCTACTCTACTCTTAGATACAAAAACGTCATCAGCAAATCCATTACGAGACCCTCTGTGGCTTAGAGATTAGCATCATATTCTAGATATCAGAGCTGGAAGCATCTGAAAGATCATGCAGTCTTGCTCTCTCATTCAAGAGGAGAAACCACAGAAAAGAGAAGGAACCCACCTGAAGGACACAGCAGAGCCAGGATTAGAATCCCGATCTCTTTACTCTTGAAGCTGAGTTCTCGCTACAGCCCCAAACACACTTTTTTTTCTTTGTCATTAAATTGCTACCGGCAAGTTATCCTGGAGTGATAGGACTTCTGGGCTAACGGACCTCAAGATTCTCACAGACAGGAGGTAGCCAGACTCTGTCTTCTTCAGCAGTCTAGAATGCCTAACCATTTATAGAGATAGTTTATTTGATTCTGTTTAGAATTTTTTGTAAAAGGTAATATGCTCACATGGTTTAAATAAAAAAAAAAGTATGCACTAAAAGTTTCACTCCCACTTCTTCCCCCAATACGTCTTACCCCTCCTATAGGTGATCTTATTAGCTTCTTGTGAATCATTATAAGAAATTTGAAGTTACTTCCCTTGATTCTCAAAACCATCTTGGTAGGGTGGGGATATGCACTCATCTTCATTTCACCTATGAGGAAACCAAGACTTAGGGAGCCTCAGTGAAGGAAAGAATGAAAAACTAACCAAATCCAAACTCAGTGTTTTTCCCAAAATGTCACTACGACTTTCAATAGCCCCACCATGTGTGGTAAGAGCTTAGCTACCAGGCCCAGGATGAAACAAGTGGGCCCGAAAGGCAGGCTGAGCTGCTGAACCAGAGCTCCTCATGTTTCCCAACACGACAGAGCCTGCAAAGGGAGCGATCAACCCAGGTCCTTCCTAAAGAGAAGAAGGACATACGAGGCAAATGACTACCTGGAAACACTTGTTTCATCCTGCTCCTTCATCCCATACACCTGCCACAAAGCCCTGTCAAGCTTTCCTGTGAAACATTTAGCCTATCCCCCCCCTTCTCTTTTCACAGCAAAAACACTGGTGCAGACTTCAGTCACCCTACATGTGGGTTGCTCTCACAGGCTTTTAATTGGTCTCCTAGTCCACAAATAGCTCTAACCTAAATGAGCATGTATTATACCCAATTTCCATTTGTAACATGGGTGTAAATTATGCTGGTCCTTTAAAAAGTCTCTTTTTTAATCTTTCAACTCCATGCTGTGGAAACAAGTCCATTAGTGTGTTAGTGAAGAAAAAATGAAAAAAAGGTCACGTAAAGAAGACTTGCTCCAGCTCAGAAATAAAGCTAGTCAAAAGAGAGGAGAGACTTATTTAGAAAATGGATAACTAACTCATGATGCATCCATATGCTGGAATAGTACTCATAAATAAAGAGAAATGAGCTACTGTTTTACTCAACAACCCAGATGAATCTCAAAAATATGTTGAGTGAAAGAAGTCAGACACACAAGAGTACAGGTGGTATGGTTTCATTCACATGAAGTCCAAAAACAGGCAAAATCGTCTCTCGGGGATATAACTGAGAACAAGGGCTGCCTCTGATGGGGCACTGGAAGGAGTACAGGGGGAGGCTATAGCAATGTTTTCTGTCTTGACTGGGGTGCCAGCTACACAGTTGAACACCTTTGTCATAAGTAGCCAATTGAAGACTTTCCTGGTGGTCCAGTGGCTGAGACCTTGTGCTCCCAATGCAGAGGGCACAGGTTCAATTCCTGGTAGAGACCCTATGATCAGTGCAGCCAAAAGAAAAACTTTTTTTCAAATTTTTAAAAGTTACCCCAAAAGTCACCAATTGTAAGTTTAACATCTGTGCATTGTACGTAATTATTCTTCAATTTAAGAGAGAAAGATAGGAGAAAAAGCAACTGAGACGGAGGCTGACCTTCTTAGGCTGTTGCAGAAAGGAGAACCGGATGTCCAAATACAGTAGCTTCAGAGTAATCCCTGCCCTCTCTCAACTGCTCTCTAAAACACATTTTAAGAAATTGGGAAATCAGGGATCTCCCAGTTCAGTTCAGTTCAGTCGCTCAGTCGTGTCCGACTCTTTGCGGCCCCAACACTGTAAAAACCTGACAGAAATGTCATGCCAGAAACTTGGCAACATCTCTGCTCTTACAAAGTGTGTGTTGCAGAGGGATGGAGCAAATCTGACCCAGTTTTGAGCTCCTATCATGCCCACCTCCGTGCCAGAAGCAGACTGCCTCAGAAAGGGTGGGGAAGCCCTCGGTCTGTCCTCTGTGCTCTGGGGACCTCCAGCCCTTTTGGAATAGATCTCAGGCAGGCAGAGCACCTTTTCCCAGCATCCATACCCACAGTCAGGAGCCACCTCTGCCAGCTTGCATGCTTTTTTTTTAAGGAGACTCTGCTCACCCTTTTAATCTATTTATGATGTGTACACACTGCTGTATTTATTTGCTAGTTTGGCGGCACGGGGTCCTCATTGCTGTGCGCGGGCTTTTCCCTAGTTGCAGAGAGCAGGAGCTGCTCTCTAGCTGCAACGCACGGGCTTCTCATTGAGGTGCCTGGGCTTCAGTAGCTGCAGTACAGGAGCGCATCAGTTGTGACTTGTGGCCCGAGAGCTTGCAGGCTTCAGGAGTTGTGGCAGGTGGGCGCACGGGTTCAGCTTCGAAGGCTCTGAAGCATGGGCTCAGTAGTTGCTCCACTACATGTGGGATCTTCTGGGGTCAGGGGTTGAACCCATGTCCCCTGCGCATTCTAAGAGGCGGATCCTTTTTTCTCAGAATTTCCTCAGGAGGCATCAAATCATCCACTGTCTTCTAGTTACCCGTGTTCTATTAAGTCTCATGCGTTTTGATTTTTGAGCTTTTCATTATAACTTTTTTCTCTCTTCGGACACGTTGATTTGTTTTTTCATTATAAGATGCCTTGATGGGCCATTTCAGTCTGGAAATCCAAAGGAACTGTGCTTGTTATTGCTTGATAATTTCATCCTTTACAGCTGTAGGTACTGAAAATACTGGCATTTGGAGGTCTCTCCATGGAAATGCCAGCTTGCTTCCTGATCACCATGGAGTGATACCCACTAGTCTCTAAGGCCTACCGGTACATCAGAGTTTCTGATCATCTTTTAAGTCCCTCTCTCGTAAATGTGAATAGATATTCAAGGATGACCATATACTCAGGAAAGACTTGTGAATATTGAGAAAGAGAAACCTCACTAAAATAGAGTTGGGAGGCCAGAAGGGGCGCTCTCATGCATGTACTACACAACATCAATATAGATCCCCGCGGGTAGAGACCTCTCTTGCATCTCTGGGAGGAAGTGACACTACTGTACTACCTTGGGAGGAAGAAAAATTTCTCCTTGCCCGGTAGCATCTCAGCCAGTTTCCGCCAATGGGCTTTTTGTTTCTAACAGCACATCCCAATTTCTCCTTCTCTTCTGTAGAAGAGTTTCCTTTCTTTTTCTTAACTGGACTTGCCAGTGATTCACCACAGTTGTGTGTCCCAAGTTGCAATTCTTTGCTGGTCCCAAATAAATTCACTTCACTGGCAAAATAACTGGCTGTTATTGTTGTCAGTTAACAGACTCTAAGAGCCAGAAATCTGAGCTGGTAAAAAGGAACTTGGAGGGGACTTCCTGGTAGTCCAGTGGCTAAGAATCCACCTTGTAATGCAGGGGACACGGGTTCAATCCCTGGTGAGAGGACTAAGATCCCACATTCTGTGAAGCAGCCAAGCCCAAGTGCCACAACTAGAGAGTCCCTGGGCCACAGTGAAAGATCCTGAGTGATACAATCAAGGCCCTTTGTGCTGCAAATAAAACCCAACACAGCCAAATAACTGCAATTAAAAAAAAAAAAAAGGAACTTGGAGAAAATGGAGACAATTCAGAGATCACGATAAAACGTATCTCCTCAAAGATAAGAGGTGTTACATCAATGAAATAAAAACAGGATGCTATAAAAATGAATAATTATAAAGAAAAAAAAAAAGAGCCCTCCCTTGGAAATTACAGCTAAAATAAAACAAAATTTGGTTATCTTAGATGTTTACTCTTAAACCAGTCACTTTCCTCAGAAGAGAATCCTCCAATCTCCTGCCTTTGGAGATAGCCATTAGCATCCTGGAACTAAGTGGGGGAAGGGGAATCAGAGGGGAACCTACATTTGGGATGTGGACTCCATTTTATCTTGGCTCTATTTCTTGAATTCTGATTAGTCAGATATTGGACCTCCTAGACTGATCCTTTGATTTTATTTGTCCTTTAGTATATTTCACTATCTTTTTGTTCGGTTTCTGGGAAAATTTTCTCAACAAATCCGCCACTGCTGCTGTTGTTCACTAAGTTGTGTCTCTTTGCAATCCCATGGACTGCAGCACTCCAGGACCCACCACAACCAACCAGAAATCCCTCTGATACTATCTTATATCTTGCCTGATTATCCAGTCAACTCTTGAACAACACAAGGTTAGGGTTGCCCATCCTCCCTAAAGTTGAAGGTTCATGTAAAACCTTAGAGCCAGCTCTCCATATCCCATGGACTGCAGCACTCCAGGAATCCACCACGACCAACCAGAAATCCTTCTGATACCATCTTACATCTTGTCTGATTATCCAGTTGACTCTTGACCAACACAAGGTTAGGGTTGCCCATCCTCCCTAAAGTTGAAGATTCATGTAAAACCTTAGAGCCAGCTCTCCATATCCAATTTGCATCCGTGGACTCAGTGAATCTTATATTGTATACAAATGTAATTTATATTTACTGAAAAAAATTCACATGTAAGTGGTCCCACACAGTACAAACCTGCACTGTTCAAGGGTCAACTGTGTATTCTCTGGGGGACGAATGATAAGAAACAGGAAGGGAGAAATACGATGGGCAGCACAGGACTAGTGGCGTCGCTGTGCGCTCTGAAAGGCGTGTTCTCCACCTTTTACGTGGTCAGTGGAGACGCACTCTCTCCTGGGCCTGACGTCCCCAAGTCCAGCGCCGCTCCAAGCCCACGCCTCCAGAGAGTAAATTTCTGGTCTTCTGCCATTTGTCCACTGGCTTCCCATTTGCTAAACTGTCCCAGAGTGTATAGACAGAAAAATAAGTGAATAGAGAAGGCGGTCCAGAAATAGACTTAAGAATATGAAGAATTTAGCATGTGATACAGGTTACATTTCATATTCATTGAGGAAAAGATGGTTATTTAACACATGGTATTGAGGCAGGTAGCTAACCATTAAAAATAAAGAAAATTAGACCTTTACTTCAAGCCATACATTAAAATATTAATCTATATAGATTTCACATAAAAATGAAACCAGAAGTATCAGATGAAAATATATGTGAATACTGATATAATCTTGGGATGGGAAAAGTTCTCATGACATGAGAGCAATAAAGATTAATTTTATCTTAAATAAAAATTAAAAATTTTTCATCACCCTCACTAGTGTGTGTGTATGTTTATTAATACATATATACATACAATTTTAAAAGCAAACAACAAGTGGGGAAAAATAGCTTGAAGATCAATATCAGGCTAAGTGTTAATATTCTTAACATATATGGAGCACTTGTTAATAATTTAAAAATACCAACAGGACATAAACAGGTAACTTACAAAGGAAAACAAACAGCCTTAAATACTTGAAAAAAAATTCAACCCTATTAGTTATATGGGCTTCCCTGGGGGCTCAGAGGTTGAAGCGTCTGCCTGCAATGCAGGAGACCTGGGTTCGATTTGTAAATAAGAACAGATTAAAATAAAAATGATATATCACTGTCAACTTGCTTAATTGATAAAAAAATTTTACAGTTTTATTGAGATATAATTCAGATACCATAAAGTTCACTTCTAAAGATGACAATTTAGTAGTTTTTAGTGTATGTTCAGAGTACTGCAACCATCAGTATCAAATTCCAGAACATTCCTGGGGACTTACCTGGTGGTCCAGTGGCTAAGACTCTGCACTCCCAATGAGGGGGCCTAGGTTGGATCCCTGGTCAGAGAACTAGATCTCACATGCATGCAGCAACTAAGACCCAGCACCACCAAATAAATAAATACTTTTCTTTTTTTCTAAATTCCAGAGCATTCCTGTTACCCTAACAGAAACCCCACACTCAGTTCTGTCTGACTCTGTGCGACCCTATGGACGGTAGCCCGCCAGGCTCCTCTGTCCATGGGGTTCTCTAGGCAAGAATACTGGAGTGGGTTGCCATGTCCTTCTCCAAGGGATCTCCCTTACCCAGGAATCAAACCAGCACCTCTTCCATCTCCTGCATTGGCAGGCAGGTTCTTTACTGGGAAGCCCTCTTTGTACACTGGTGCCAAATCAAATCCTGCAGATAGTTTTGGGTGAAGTAGCAAAGGATAACTTTAGTGCTTTGCCAGACAAAGGGAGACACACCAAGTTTCTACCTCAAAAACCATGTGTCCCAGTCCCAGAGAACTTGATTCTTGCTTTTTATAACAGTGAGTCAAAGGTCTCTGACAAGATTAAGGTGTAAGCTGGTCTTGCACTCCCTCCTCTCAGCCTCTCTCAAGTGGTGGGTCTCCTAGTCCTAAGGAGCTTTTCCAGTCCCTTTAATCTTGCCTCAGGTGATTTCTTGGCGTACCTTTCTTGGAGTACCTCCCTTGATTAACAATTGTTCAAATCTGCCCTTTGGAACTCATGGAAGGTCACTCAGACTCATGACTGGAGTCTTGACTATAGGGAATGGGGGACAGAAAGGCCTTTGTGCCTGGGAGCCCTACAGGGCCCCAGTCGGTTTCACTAGCAGTCGCTCCCAATTACTCCCAGCCTTTGGTGACCACTAATCTCTTTTCTGCCTCTATGAAAAAGTGAAAGCGTTAGTTGCCCAGTCGTGTGGGATTCTTTGGGATTCTGTGGACTGTAACCCACCAGGCTCTTCTGTCCTCATGTAGCCCATGCATGCTCCCCTTGCATGGAATTCTCCAGGCAAGAATACTGGAGTGGGTAGCCATTCCGTTACTCCAGGGGATCTTTCTGATCCAGAGAGCGAACATGGGTCTCCTGCATTGTAGGCAGATTCTTTACCATCTGAGCCACCAGGGAAGTCCGTATGGATTTTCCTATTTTAGACACGCCATATAAGTGGACTCACACAGTCATCTTGTCAAAGTTCTTTCAGTTAGCATAATATTTTTACAGTTCATCCATGTTGTAGCACATAACACTACTTCATTCCTTCTGATGACTGAAAAAAAATCCCATTGTATGTATATACCACATGTTGCTTATCCATTCATCAGCTTATGGACATTTGGGTTGTTTTCCAGTTTATGACAATTATTAATAATGTTGCTATGAACATTCATGCACAAATTTTGTATGGACATATATTTTTATTCTGTTGGGTATATACCTAGAGGTGAAATTGCTGCCTCTATGTTTAACTTTATGAGGCACTGCCAAGCTGTTTTCCATAGCAGCTGTACCATTTTACATTCTCCCCAGCAATGCACAAGGGTTCCAATTTTTCCACATCCTCACCAACACTCATTATCCATCATTTTAATTACAGCCATCCTAGTGGGTGTGAAGTGGTATCTCACTGTAGTTTTGATTTTCATTTCCCAAATGCCTAATGATGTTAAGTTTCTTGCTTATTGGCCATTTGTATATTTTCTTTGGAGAAATGTCTATTCAAGCTTTTCTATCCATTTTTAATTGGGTTTTTGTTTTGTCATTGAGTTCTAATATTTCTTTATTCTGGATACAAATCCCTTATTAGATGTATGATTTACAAATATTTTCCTTCATTCTATGTATTGTCTTTTCATTTTCTTGATGGTGTCATTTGAAGCACAAAAGTTTCAAATTTTGAATAAGTCAAATTTATTTCTTGTTTTCTTTGGTTTGTTGTACCTTCACCGTCATATCCAAGAAAGCTTTGCCTAACCCAAGGTCATGAAGATTTACTTGGTTTCCTCTGAGTCTTATAGTTTTATTTGTGTGTGTGCTCAGCTGCTCAGTCATGTCTGACTCTTTTCAACCCTTTGGACTGTAGCCCACAAGGCTCCTCTGTCCATGGAATTTTCCAGGCAAGAATACTGGAGCACGTTGTCATTTCCTACTCCAGGGGCTATTTCCGACCCACGGAGTAAACCCTCATCTCTGGCGTCTCCTGCATTGGCGGCCAGATTCTTTACCACTATACCACCTGAGAAGCCTCTTATAGTTTTAGCTTTTGTATTTAAGTCTATGGTCCATCTTGAGTTAATTTTTGTATTTGCTGTGAGGCAGAGGTTCAACTTCATTCTTTTGCATGTGGATATATGAGAATTGATGCTTTTGAACTGTGGTGTTGGAGAAGACTCTTGAGAGTCTCTTGGACTGCAAGGAGACCCAACCAGTCCATCCTAAAGGAAATCAGTCCTGAATATTCATTGGAAGTCTTGATGCTGAAGCTGAAACTCCAAACTTTGGCTACCTAATGCAAAGAACCGACTCAATGGAAAAGACTCTGATGCTGGGAAAGATTGAAGGCAGGAGGAGAAGGGGACAACAGAGGATGAGATGATTGGATGGTATCACCAACTCTATGAACATGAGTTTGAGTAAGCTCCAGGAGTTGGTGATGGACAGGGAGGCCTGGTGTGCTGCAGTCCACGGGGCTGCAAAGAGTAGGACATGACTGAGCAGCTGAATCGATATGAGTCCAAGCACATTTTGTTAAAAGACTATTCTTTCATGTTGAATTGTCTTGGCACCCTTAGGTCTTCCACCTTGTCATTAGGTGAAAAATGATAAAGATTTTTAAAGATTATATCCAATTTAGGCAAGAATGAGGGGAAGTTTTACACACTGCTGAGGAACAGCCTCTGAAGGGTGATTTGCCATGCATATCTGATTTGAAAAATACATACTGATTCAGGAGTTGTACTTCTAGGAATTTATTTCAAGGAGATAACTGTAAAAAGATGTATGAATGAACTGTTGCTCAGTTGTGTCTGACTTTGTGACCTCATGGACTGTAGCCTGCCAGGCTCCTCTGTTCATGGGATTCTCCAGGCAAGAATACTGGTGTGGGTAGCCATTCCCTTCTCCAGGGTATGGTGAACAACTGAAGTAACATAAATGTTTATCAGAAGATGAGGTGAATAAATTGTGTTACAGCTATACAATGAAATATGATGCAGACTTTAAAATAAAATGATTTATTGACTTGGACCAATAACTGTGACTCACTGCTAAGTGAAAAATAAAAGCATGTTACAAAGCACCCTTTAAAGTAGTATTCCACTTACATATTTTACATATGCATCTACATTCATAGAAACAGCTCACTGCTAACAAGAAATGTTAACAGTGGTTGCTGCTAGGTAATGGGATTTTAGCTAGCTTGTGTTTTCTTCTTTATACTTTTGGTGCTTTTTATGCATTTGCACCATGAATATGTATTGTCTTTATATTCAGAAAGAGAAAAGCTATTTTCATTTTGCAGAAAAATGTCCTCAAGGAATATATATCGTAGAAGAATATTCAATGGCATGGAAATGTGTTCATAATATGTTAACTGAAAAGAGCAGGTTACAGTATCCCACTTAAATTTTTTAAATGTAATATACACATTATTTCCTACGTACTATGATACCTTCTTTCACCACTTACTATTTCTGAAATAAAAATGTTTCTTGCCATCAATATGAATATTTAATGTAGTGGCTTCCCCCTCCCTGCCTGCCTGCAAAGCTGTTATTAATGAGATGACGCTTCTGGCAATCTGAGACCTGAGAAAGTGCCATATGTGTGTAGAGGAAAGACTGGAGGAATAGACACCAAAACTTGAGCAATGCTTAGCCCTGACCTGAGATTTTAATTTTTTTGTTAAACATACTTTCCAAGTTTTCTGTAGTATGTGCATAAACACACATAAAAGAAATCAGGAAAGCGGCTGCTCCACTTTTCAAAGAAGCAGAGTGTGAGGGTATTTGGGACTTTGGGCCTTTACAAAATAAGAGACTAGCAAATTAGGGTCACGCACACCACCTCAGAGTGGTAGTGTCAAGAGTCTGCAGTAAGGGAGGACCACCTTGCCTGCCCACCAAGGGGCCCTGGCTGGGCAGCAGCTGGTAAAGCAAGCTTGAGAACAGATGGGAGAGTTCAGTGAGCAGGAGCAGGGCTCTTGGATCAATCTTAGTTCTGTGTGGACAAGAAAATCCCTATGAGGTAGCAGAGAGTCCAGATGGTGGGGACGCTGGCTAATTATGGATGAGAAGGATACCCAACACTGTGAAGCCACACAGATATTTTCCAGGAGTATGTTCCCAGCCACTCAAGAGAGACCAAGGCTGCATGAAAGAGAACATGAATCCACCCGTCTTCAACGTCAACACTTACATTGGTGAGGGAATTCCCTGGTGGTCCAGTGGTTAGGACTCATCACTTTAACTGTGGTGGCCCAGGTTCAATTCCTGGTGGGGGAACTAAGATCCCACAAGCTGTGCAGCACAGCCCCCCAAAACAAAAACAAAACAAAAAATACCTTATATTGTTTTGAGGTGAGCCTTCCCTCAGCCAAAGGGGCAGAGCAAATACATGAGATGAAGAGCATGGAGCAGAAGTGGAAGATTAATGGCCAGAGTAGAACTTCAACAGCCCCTCAGGAGGCCAGCAAGCTCTGGGCCTCTGCTAAGGAGAAGGGAGGGGTGAGTATTAACTCATTGGGCTTCCCCAGTGGCTCAGCCGGTAAAGAATCCTTCTTCAATGCAGGAGACACAGGAGACATGGGTTCAATCCCTGGGTTAGAAAGATCCCCTCGAGAAAGAAATGGCAACTCACTCCAGTATTTGTGCCTGGGAAATCCCATAGACAAAGGACCCTGGTGGGCTACAATCCATGCGGTTGCAGAGTCAGACACGACTGGGCACATAAACTCATCACTTATCATAGTAGGTGGAAAAACAAGTATCTGATGCCAATATTGTTTTTAAAATATGTACAATAATAGAAAAAAGTTACAAGGATATACATCTTAATGGTGGATATGTCTCAATAGTAAGAATTTAAAATTTTTTTCTTTAGTTTTTTTTTAACTTCCTCTCCACCTCCTCCTTGAGCATGTAAATCTTCTTAAAACAGAGAAAACAAAAAGGATTTTCAGAAGTAGTTGTAAAGACTAGTGGATCAAAGTAATGAGAATAAATACAGTGAGATTTTAATTACATAGAAATCCAGGTTCTTACTAGCTATCTGTGAGTTCTACTTGACTTTGCTAAGCCTGTTTCCTAAACAATGAAAGGGGATTATAAAGTCTTGTCCCAGCGAGCCGTTGCCAGGATGAACTGAGATGCAATGTACACGAAAAGTCCCAAGCACAGTACTTGGCATAAAGATAGTGCTTAATAAATATTAAACTCAACTCTTGGTGGTCAAAGCTCTCCCTTTGCTGCCCCCGGAAGGCCAAGCACCTCCAGCTGTTTCCGAGAGCAAACAGAACCTGGCTCTCTTGGCAGAGCCCCTTCCTGGACCTGCAGCTGCCTGCGCGCCTGACTCTCTCCCGTCGGCTTTTTCTTGCCATCTGGAGACTAGCAGGGCCTCATCCTTAACCCATTTTCACCCATTTGCCTTCCTTCTCTGCCTCAGTGTCCCAGCTGTCTTTCCATAGTATTTTTGAGTACACGTGACATTATTTCAACATAACATACAATTGCAGGGCACCTATGTTCTAAAGATGGCCCCAGGCTCCTGCTCTCCATTCATATCGCCCAGAAATATTTGTATGAGCTCATAGTCTCGCTGAGAATTTAGATCCTTCAACAGCTCCCACGTGTTGCCTAACTGCTATAAAAGGCACACACACCATGCTGTGGAGACTCAGAGGGTAAATTTACCAGTGCATGCACATGCGCATGGGAGAGGAGGGAAAGAATGGAAGTATTTAGGATTTAAAGAGTAATGGTCTCTTCACCCACATGTGTTTCATATACTGTCTTTCATAAAGAGAAAAGGTGCCCCTTCTGCTAAAATGGTTTCAAGGCCAGTTAAGCCAATGCCTGTGTGGGGCTCTTTCCTCTCATCTTTAGATTTGTCAAAGTCTGTTCATATACTTAAAGTTTGTGGAAGGCTCAGATCGTCCGATGACGTTGCTGGGATGGAGAGCAGGTCCAAGGAGTTACACACTAGCTCAGAGTGTTCTCCTCAGATATTTTGGAGATAGTTGGAACACATACATTCTGATTAACAAGCAGTTTTAAGACTCAATGGAGTGCCAAAACAAGGCGATGTTTGAGATCTGTATTACTTATTAGACAAACATTAACATCAATGGAAGTAAAAAGAGATTTACCCATAGTTCAGATTCCCTCACAAACTAAGATTTTTTTCTCTTTTCCTTATTCCCTTCTAGTCATTCCAAACCACAAATTCATGGTCATGGTAATAATTGGGGCTTAGATGCAGTTCAATATTCTACTTCTTTCTCACAGCCAGATGCACACACAGAACGATGTTAAGTGCAGCAATATTCAGAACCGGGGCAGTGTGACAACAGCCCCTTCAGGCCCGGGGACTGACGGTCCAGTGAGACACACCCTGTTCTGCCTGTGATTTATGCCTCTGGCAGGGAAGCCCCTGACAAAGCCGCGTGTCACTGGAACACACGCTCTTTGTTCACGGAGGTGCGTGCCAGCACGGCTGTGTCAGAAGGGACAGTACCGGCTCTGTCGTCTCCCCTTGGGCGCTCTCGCTTTCTTTTTATTTGCTGCACATTGTGGCTATGTTTATTAATTACTTTGTAGCTTAATTTTATAAAACACACATTTATCTTCTGAGTCCTCATACCCCTGAGTTGGGCTTCCCTGGTGGCTCAGCTGGTAAAGAATCTGCCTTCAATGTGGGAGACCTGGGTTCAATCCCTGGGTTGGGAAGATCCCCTGGAGACGGAACGGCTACCCACTCCAGTACTCTGGCCTGGAGAATTCCATGGGCTGTGTAGTCCATGGGGTCACAAAGAGTCAGACACGATTGAGCGACGTTCACTCACTTCACCCTTGAGTTGCTCATAAGGAGAGGATAAAGACCCCCAGATTCTGCCTTCTTTCCATAAGGATTGATATCACTTCTCCCTTGAGCTACCAGGTTCTATTCTAGCACAGAGCTGCCACATCACATCACCTTCAGCATCTCCCCTTTACCTACAAGATGGCACCTGCAGCCTCTGTTTGACATTAAAGGCTCTCTACAGATTGTACCCAACCTACTGTTCCAAAGCAGACCCCCACGCTATATGACTGCATTCCACAGACTGATAGTGTACCAGAAGAGACTGAGGCCTTGGGGTCGGACCCATCTAACTTCAAACCCTGGCTCCACCTCTTGTCGGCCACTTCTGCATCTCTAAAAATGACTAAAATACAATCTACTCGACATTAATTAATCTGAGGATTAAATTAGAAAGAACAGGATCAAGCCCTAAAAGCGGATGCTCAATCATTGCTTGTCAACTCATATAACTAATTTGCTAGCTTCATCTCACGGCCCTGTGGTTCTCATAAGCTTACAGTTAACAGACTTCCTGTGACATCCTGAAGAGCACTTTCCTCACTTCCCTCGCTCAGAGATGTCTCTAAGGCTAACATTTTAAAGACTTAGGAAACAACATACTAGCAATTTTTTTTTCTTTTTTCCATAATCCTTCTAAAATTTTTTTGCTTTGGCATTTTAATGCATCTGATGTTTTAAAAATTGATACAGTTTTGTTTGCCACTAAATGAATTTAAGTTAAATGGAAGAGTGCAGTCTTTCTTAACATTAAGAAAAACTGAGGTTAACGCATAGAATTATGCTTTTCTCTATTCATAAATTGTTCTCAATATTGGAGCCCCTCGTCTATACTAGAATTAAGACGGTATCTGATCTGACAAGTGACGTATTTACTTATTTTAAGCGGAATGTAACCTTACATTACATCCTGGAGGTCTGCAAAGCCGGCCTAGGGCTCTAACCCTGTCTCTCAGGGAGCTCTCGGAGGCAGCCCATTACAAAGGCTACCTGCCAAGCTTCCCCGAAATGGAGCCCATCAAGAATTCACACACCTCAAAGGGGTGCCCTTAAAGATAAAAGTATTTGGGGAAACTAACTCCGGGGCCCCGTTAGAAATGCTAATTGCTGCCTTCGTTAGCCTATATTTAAATGTTAGAAAACCCAGGGAGATCCTCCAAGACTGGGGGACTCTCGGCTCCTCTGTGGCTTGGGCAAGCGGCCCGGGCTACCCGGTCCCCGCCGGCCGCGAAGGTCGACTCCGCCCGGTGCCACGCGGTACAACCCCGGACCGCAGCGCTCCTGCCGCCGACTGGGGTCTTCGCAACACTTCCAGACCCATCCGCCCAAAGAGACGCGGGGCTCGGGCTGCTGGCCCCACACGGTGCGGAGGCGCGGAAGGTGAACCCGAAAGCCCTTGTCCCACGCTCTCTACACCTTTCCCGCCTTCGCGGGTGTCGGGCTGGCCTGGTCGAGTCTTCGCGGAGGAACTTGGTCTTAGGGACCCCCGAGGCCGGGCAGTAATTTACTCCCCCCAGCCCTCCCAGCAAACGTCCAAGCGAGGGGGTGGAGACCCGCCTCCGGACGCGTGGAGAAGGGACCCCACGGTCTCAACTCAGCGGCAGGCGGGGAAGCCCCCAGGCGGGTCTTACATCAGCCACCCCACGTACGATTGGAGGGCGGGAGTAAGTCGCTCCAGTCCCCGGGGCTGCGCCTTTCTCCCCCTCCCACCCCAGCCTCCGCCCCTCCCGCCGCGCCTCGTCCCCGCCCCGTCCTTGGTGCGCCGCGGCTGCCGAGCCGAGCGGCGCCGCGCGGGGCCGAGTCGAGCCGAGCAGCCACCCGCGCCGCGTCGCCGGTTTAAGCGCAGTGCGGGGCCGCGGCCGGGGGCGGCGGTAGTGAGACCAGAGCTGCGCTCCAGCCCCCTTTTCCCTCCATGGTTTCTCTCCGCTCCCGCGAGTAACTTGGCTCCGGGGGCTCCGCTCGCCTGCCCGCACGCTGCCCGCTACCCAGGACCGCGCCGTCGGCCTCTGCCTCGAGCAGACCCCTTCCGACGGCCCTCGCTGCGCAGGCTGGGACGCCTCTCCCCCCTCCGCCCCCGCCGCGGAAAGTTAAGTTTGAAGAGGGGGGAAGAGAGAGAAACATGGACATGAAGAGGAGGATCCACCTGGAGCTGAGGAACCGGACCCCGGCAGCTGTAAGTAGACCCCCTTCGGGCGCCCTCTCCCCCCGATGACTTGCATGTAATGGTGGCCACCTGCGGGGCCCGGACCGCGGGTTCGCCGGCCCCGGCGCGGGGAAGAGCGCAGCTCGCGGGCTCGGACGGGGAAGGCGGGCGGGCGCTGAGGGGGGGAGCGAGCGCGCGGGGATTAACTCTTTGGCGCCCGCGGGAGCCCGCGGCCGTCCGGGGAAGGCAGTGGGGGTAGGGGAAAGCAAACTTTGAGCTCCTCGCCCGCCGGGGTCCTTTCCCTGAGGAGCGCGTGTGCGTGTGGCCGGCAGCGAGGGAGGGAGGAGGGGATTGTGTAACGCTGGGAGCCATGTTTGCAGCCTCCCGGGATGCGCGGCCGGGCGGAGCTCGGGCCTGCCGAGGAGCCGCGCGGCCAGCCGGAGCCGGGCCCGCTGCGGGCCAGGCTGGGCTCGGCGCGCCCCAGGCCGGCCGGGGAAGGGGCTCGGGGTGCGGGGAAGGGTCTCCTCAGGCTAGGCCTCGCGGTTGGCGCCGGCCGGACCCGGGCAGGGGCCGAAGGGCGAGAAGGGGGCTCTTCGCCTCTGAGGGGGACGGGAAGCCCCCTCGGGCGCCAGGGGGCTAGAGCGGGCGCGGCTGGGCGCGCGAGGAGCGGGGGAGGGGCGAGTCCGGGCGGCGTAGGTGGCGCAACCGCCGCCCCTCCCCAGGCTAAGTTTGAAAAAAGGACGCGGTTCCCGCCATTTTTCAAGCCTAAAAATAAAACTTTCTCCTCCATTTCTCTCGCTCCCCTTTCTCCCCCCGGCCTTCCCCCGTCCCGGCCTCCCAAGGCGGGCGTCGCTCGGCCGGGCCGGCCGTTGTGGCGTAGACGGCTTCTCCCTCCCCCCGCGCCGCGGCGGCGGTGTCCGGGGGCCCCTGCCCGGGAGGCTGGCCCCTCGGTGTGGGCGGGCGGCGGCTCCTCGCGTCAGCCCGGGCGCGCCACAAGCCGACACAGCGCCATGTTGGCTAGCGCTCGTCTCCCTCCGCCGCGTGAGCCAACAGGCTGGCTCGGCCTGCCAGGCCCCGCTCGTCTGTCCCGGCGGTGGCTGTGGGCCGCCGCTCCCCGGGCCGAGCCTGCGGCTTGTTTGGCGCCCGCCTCGCCAGGGCTCGGCTCGTTCTGGCGGGAGCTGCGCGCTCCGGCCGCCGCCGACTCATCTCTTGGGCGCACTGCCGTCCCCTCCCCCCTTCTTAAAAGGGCAACGCCAGGCGGCCGCCTCCGCCCGAGTCGGGCGTCTAGGGGGTCCGGGCGGGTTTCTGCCGGGCTCGCGGGCCGGGAGGCCTCTGCCCCCCCACGTGCTACAGGCCGTCGACCGAGGCCAGCGCTCGCCTGCCGCGGCGGGTGGGCCTTTTAAGACCCGTCTTTCTTCTCTTCCCCTGGTCCTCCTCGCGACCCAGAGCAGCTTCCTGCGGCCCTCGCCGGGGGGCCGCGCCGCTGCCAAACCCCCTCTTCGGGTGAGTGGCGTCCTCTGTCCCTTGGGCAGCCCAAGGGAGGTCCTTCCATCTCCGCCCGAGCTGGCGATGGGCTCGCTTCGTGCAGTCAGGGTTGTGGTAACAAGTTGCTCACTTGTGGAAATTGGTCAGCCCGGCCTTCCCTTGTGCGCACGAGGTTTTGAATCCCTGAGGTCCCCACAAATGAAGTGCGGGGTTGTGGCACCTCGTGGCCTCCCCACTCGTCCTCGGAGGACCTCGAGGGGTGAGCGTCTCGACTCGGTCCTCCGAGTTTTAAGGTTGAGGTTTGACCGCGCTCGTCCCTTCCGTCCATCAGTCAGACATTTTGTTTCGGCCACGTGCTAGTATCCTGAACTGTTAAGCTTCTTCACATCGTAAAACTTGCAGAGTTGTGGTCTCATTTTGAGGCGTTGTTAATTTAAGACGTTTGAATTATTACTGCGTAGTTCCAAGTCAATAGAATATGAAGGTATTGGATTTAGCCAAATTTTCCAAAAGAAAATACACAAGAATCTTCAGTGCCTTAAAATGTAACATTTGAATTCTTCGAATGTGCATAAAGCACTATTAAAATACTCAGCTAAGAGCACCGTTGTTCCTTCTGGGAAACACAACTGGGCTGGTTGTATATGGACTTTTTTGTATTTGAAATAACTAATTATTGCTTTTTAAAATACACATACATGTGCACGTGTTAATTTCTCAAGAAATCAACTTAAGCTTTGCCCTTTTGCCAAAAACAGGCTGAAGTCATGTATCTGTTTAACTTAAAAGGTTAGTTTCTCAGTTGCACTATTCACATATCAGGTTCTCAAGCCACAGGTGACTGTTGGCTACTTTATTGGACTTCACTCTCCTACTATATAATCCACTGATTTTATTAAATAAATATTTGTGTCCCAACAGTATGGCAGGGCCTGGAAAAGCAGTGTGCACAAGGCAGAGAGCAGCCCCTTCCCTCCTGAAGCCTCAGAACCCCGTGGCGCCTGCTGCCTTGTGCAAGTTAGAGGCCTTGGGAGAGTGTCATGGGGGCCAACCAGGATTGTGGGGTAAGAATGGCTCCCCGAGGGACTTAAGGGAGCCTGAGTAGGCCTTAGGTGTTTAGGAGAGGAAAGCTTCGACCTTAAACAGAAGGCTTTTTGAGCTGTGGGCGAGTGGGGTTGTAGATTTCAAGGAAATTTTAAAAGATTAATTTAAAAATGTTTTGCACAAAAGCATCCTTCAGGTAAGTGAGAAGTTACAGAATGATTCTAAGTCAGCTAGTCATGTGGCTCCCTGTGTGTGTTAGAGTAGGCTTGACCTCTGGGGTCCTGTAGACTTTTCATCTGGGAAAAGAGGAAGAATCCTGTCTCTTGTAAACCTATTGGTATAAGACAAGAGGCTCTTAAATGCACAACAATATATTCCTTGGTTGACCTTGATGTCATCGAGTGAGGTAAAAGACTGAGGAGGGTAAGTGGAGGTTTGATCTTCAGAGTTTGTGTTTGAAGATCAGATGGGCTTTTTTTTTCTGTGAGTATGGCTGATTTGTTTTTATGTTTTTATTTGGAAGTTTGAAGAAGACCCTGGTAACACTTCACCTTCTTGTGTTCTTTAACTAAAACACATAAGACAGACCAAGAGAGTAGGTTCCATTTCACCTGTTACTAACGTGTGCTGTTTACCTGAGGGAGTGGCTCGTAAAGAAGTACATAATCGAGTTTTTTCTGAGTCCAAAACACCTCTTTATATGAGAAGTTTGTTCTCATAGTGGAAAAATGGCTTAAAATGGCATTATAAAGTCATATTCAAAAAGAATAGTGATCACTGTTTTAAAATACAGGCAAAGGGTGGGAATTATTTTATTCAAAACATTGGTGTTGTCAGTTGTTTCATTGAGAGCAAATTGTCTAGCAGTAGAACATACAGGTGCACCACAGAAATTGATGGTGCTGGCAGATGTGGTGACACGTGCAGTAATGAGATACTGATGCAACCTATATCTAGATCTGGAATTTAGATATATTCCAGAATTGGAGGAACAGTGTCTTTATGTGAGACTATCATTTTCCTATTATGCCAGACATGCCACTGATAGGAGCACCTCGTTAACGATGAATCTAGGGACATCTGCCCTTGATGTTCCAGTCTGTTCAGAGTTAGAAAGTCATGCAGTTACCGTGGTTTGCAGACTGCACCTGGCAGGAACACTAGTGGCCTGTATGCTAAACTGAGACATTTCATATTCCACAAGTAAGAATACTTTTTCCTTAGTACCAAGATATTGACAAAAAAATTTTTTTAAATACATCATGTGAGGGTTCTTCCCTGATGGTCCGGTGGTTAGTACTCCATGCTTCCAATGCAGGGAGCGTGGGTTTGAACCCTGGTCAGGGAACTAAGATCCTGCATACCACATGGCAGTGGCCTTTAAGAGAAAAAAAAAAAAAAAATCTATTACATGAGAAAAATCTTTCCCCCAACTTTTGGCATTTATTGTGTCTCGTTATTTTAAACTCAAGGGCTTGTTCAAATTTGCTGCATAGCAGCCAGTTGGGTTCTTTTTCTTATATAGAATATATATTTCTTGTATTCTTTAGTTTACAGCATCATTGAATGAAAAATTAGATACAGATAAGCTAAAAAAAATAGTAGATATAGATTTAAAAAAACTTTAAAAAAAACCCAGGAATCTCACACACACATTCTACCACCAAGATATTCTGGTATAGTCCACAGGAAAAGTTTTTTCTGAACTTGGATCTTGCTATTAATGAATATAATACCTTGTTAAAGTATAGTAAACATCTATCTTGCATTGTTAATGTCTGCATAGATCATAATTTAACCATCCTCATTAGGTGGTTAGAAAGTTTTTTGCTGTTTTAATTAGTATTGTAACAAACATTTTGTATTGTGAATCTCTGCCAAATTGCTTTTTAGAATGGTTCTCTTTTTTACCTACCCGCCAGTAGGATGAGTGTTTCTTTCCTTCATACAGGCAGTTTTGCCACTCAAACACATTTCAGTACTACTAATGTTCTATTGTCATTTTGCAGACATTCTTTTAAAATAGTAGTAGGGTGGAAGGTCTGAAGGTTGGTTAACTCTGAAGGACGGGAGTTGTCAAGGGTGGCAAGAGTTACTTTCCATGTGTTTGGATTATTTCACTCACTATAATAATCATGTATTTTCTAACTAAAATAATTGATGACTTAATGATCTTTAATTCTCCATATTGTCTTTTCCTCCTCTTATAACAGTTGTAACTGATAATTGGGGAAGGTCACCCCAAGAGTAGCTAGGTAGCTCGTTCAGTAAAGAAAACTGCCTGTAGTGCTGGAGATGTGGGTTCAATCCCTGGGTGGGAAAGATCCCCTGGAGAAGGAGTCGGCAACCCACTTCAGTATTCTTGCTTGGGAAATCCCATGGACAGAGGAGCCTGGTGGGTTACAGTCCATGGGCTCCCAAGAGTCAGACACAATTTAATGACTAAACCACCACCAACCAGGGAAATAGGAAATGAGACCAAGTGGAGAGGATGAAAGGAAAACTCGTGGATCTCCTCTGTGGCTCCTAGCCCCAATCTCTGTAACTTGGCTACCATGTATTTCAAATTTTTCATGGGAAAACTAGAGTATCAGCTTTGCTGATAGCTATAGAAAACCAAAAAGTTGCATAGGAAATAGTTTGGATTTTTGTTTTTAGTTCTTAAGTGTTTGCCTTAAATTTGTGTTTGAGGAAAAAGAACTAATTTAGTTGGAAAATAAGGGATGAGGAAGAGTGAATTTGGCCCCCAAAGTTGTCATGTATCTTCAAGCGAAGGCCAAGCAACTGTGGCTTGGATCAAATAGTGGTAAGTGCTACACACAGAGGTACACGTGCCTGCCAGCATTCCCTCCCAGGGAGGGTTTGGGACATAAGGAGGAAAACTAGGGCTGTTTTTCCTGGATTCGAACCTTCCATTTATTCTGGGCCTGTATCAGGAGGCAGTGACAACATCGGTCCCCCATCGTGTCACACTCGGGAAGGACTTCACGAAGAGGGAAAGCCTAGTTAATCTTACATGCTGTTGACATAATGTCTGAGAACAGACACCTTTTCCCCAAAGTCCTGTTTAGAACTTGAGGCTGGCCAGAAGGGTGCTTATGGCAGGCTTTTCAGGCCTGTCGTCCTTGGGCACAGCCCTGAGGGAACCCTCCTTTGGGCTCTGCAGTAATTTCCACTCCGCTCTATGCCTGTTGTGGCTCATCTTCTTGCTGTGACTCTGGACTTGGTTCTGGGGTTAACACAGTTCTTTACTGCATCCTCAGCCTTGCTGGAAAAGTTCAGGGACATGACTTCACTGCTGAGCCGTAAGCCCTTCCCTGTGCTCACCCCAATAAATTGTCTCCTCCTACTCATGGAGAAAATTAAAGGTCTCAGGTGTGTATGCCCTGACTTCTCACTCCCCACTTGTAAACTTACCAGCTCCTTTTCTTATCCTATCTCTTCTCCATCCTCGAGAGTAGAATGACATCTCATTTTTAATACGTATCTTTTATGATTTGTTGTAGTCAAATGAGTTTGTTTACTGATGATTTATGTTTTTATGACTTGTCTGCTTTTTTGTTAGTATTTCTTTTGGGGTATTTGTTTTTTCCTCAGGATAAAACCAATATGCTCAAGAAAAAGGTAACTATATGCATATACCTAGAATTTCCATATATCAAGAAAGGTAACAAAAAAATCTTGAGAGAGGTTGATTGTCATTTTAAGATAAAGAACTTGTAACTCAAAAAGATTCTGATGTTTGTTTTTTCACCTAGCAATAGATTGTGAGGAGATAATCCTTATTCCAAAAGAAATTTCACATAAAAAGATAGCATGGCATTATTTATAATAGGGAAAGTTGAGAAACATGTTCATTAGGGAGTATTGTAATTTATTTTACATCATATCTTTTAATTTCTTTAGACATTAAAAAGTATAGTTGTTATTAAGTAATACTGTTTCATGTTACTGTATTTAAAATATACAAAGACTGAAAAAAAAACCAAAATATTAAGTGACAAATAGCAACATTCTTTGCATGTGATTATGCCTATCATCAGAAAGTAGTTTCTTTCTATATCCAGGTTTCCTGTTTCATCATTTCCTCAGTCCCTACAATCCTGACACAAGCTCCTATGCCAGTTTTTCCATTTTGACTGTCGTAAATGTTCTTTCTCATATTGAAATATCCAGTTCAGTTGCTTAGTCGTGTCCGACTCTTTGTGATCCCATGAACCGCAGCACGCCAGGCCTCCCTGTCCATCACCAACTCCCGGAATATGGTGGTAACTAAAATAGGCATGACCCTGCCATCATGATGCTTGATGAAATTTAAAATCTAGCACTGACTCTTTTTAAACTTAATTTTTTTAAATAGATCAATAATCTCATTGTAAAAATGTTAGATAAGATTATGGGAAAGTCCCCAGGACAGTCACTTTTACTCCCTGAGAAGAATATAAGAAAGTGAATGTGTGACAGGTTACATAAATGAAAACATTTTCTGTATTCATCCCCCAGTGTCTCCTGGAGATGTCTCTCCTTGATGGACAAATTATCTAGTTTTTTCAGTCCTCCCGCTTGCCCCGGTGACTTCTTATGCCTTATTTCCTAAGCCTTTCTATGTGTTTGAAACTAATGCTTCACCTTTGGGTACTGCTACTCTTGATTCTTCTCAGGCTTCCTTTGCAGGATCCCCAGGATTCCATCCTTGGTCCTTTTCATATGAATTCCATCCCCTTCCACTACTCTCTGCTCTGATGACTTCCATATACAGAAGTTAAACCTTGAACTTCAAATTCTCCTGTCCAACTCCTTGGGGATACTTTCACCTGGATTTTTCATGAGAACCTTAAACTTGATATCCTTTGTAGTATTCATTACATACCTGCTCCCCTCCCCGCACCCAAACTGTTCCTTCCTATTTCCATCCAGCTGCATAGTTCCCATTTCTTTAAACCAGAACCTTAATTCTTCTCCATCTTCTTTCAGACCCAGCAATTCAGTTTGCAGATTTGGACCACTTTTAACATCTTTTTTTCCCTACCAGTTTCTCTTTCTTGATTCCTATTCTGCTGAAGCAACCAGCAGACTTGTTCTCTTTGACTCTAATTAAAGCGGAATTTTACCAGTTGAGAGGAATGTCCAAGAGGTGATTTCACCCATGGGCTGGGAGGCAAAATGGCCATCTAAATTCCTCCTTATTTGGCTTTTGGCATATTGGTGTCATTCTGTATAGCATTTTTGGATTCTCTGTCAGATATAGTCATAGAAAAGCCCCAAATCAAATGGAAACATTTAGTTATATTGCAATATACTGCTTAGGTTGGTGGGTAGTTACAGTTGACTTTTTTTTTTTTTTTAATGATTTTTTTGGTTTTCCTTTTTTTAATGCAAAAGAGATACATGTCCTTGTCATTCTCCTACACCTTTTCCCAGAGGTTATTTTCTCAGCTTTCACTGTGTCTAAAGCACTACTTTCTATAACAGTTCTACTTCACCTTGAGGAAACTGAGGCACAGATAGGTTAAGTGACTTGCCTAAGGTCACAGAGGTTGTAAATGGCAGGGCTAGAAATTGACCCTAAGCATCTGTCTCTGGCGCCCAGCTCTCCTCAGTTTACTTTAAGTTTTCAGATAGGCTAATTTTTATCAGAAGAGGGAAGACTATCCATAAAGAGAAAAGTGGAAGGAAGGGAAGAAAGAAACAGATGTAATGGGCCTGTGTGCATGCTGAGAGCAAGGCTTCTGAAGAGGAAGTAGAGTAGTAGAGAGTGAGAAGTTGTGGCTGTGTGGGTATCCCTGACTCTTAAATCTATTTCCTTCTCTGTAATTGGGGGCAGGGGAGTATGGTGGTAAAAAGAATAATGAGTTAATTCTCCATAAATGTTAGCAATTGCTAGAGTAGTATCTTTGGATTTTGTGTGGGAGGATAAAGATACTAACTCCTATTTTCATTTTAGAGCTATCAGCATCTCATACATGCTTGATTACGCATTAATGCCATTAAGTGTGTTAGATTTACTGCAAGAATGCCTTTGGCAGTTAAAACTTATTTGCATCCGTGTAAATTTATCAAAACGTGTTTAAAACTAGGAAGTGTCATAGTCAACCACAGAGCAAGAATGGCAATAGAGATTAGCATGGTAGATATTTACACAGTAGACTTTATTAAATAATCCGTATTCAGAATTTTCACATGTGATACTCTTGGATGGGTTTGAATTCTGAATTTCAGGACCTCTAAAGGAGATTTTGTGGTCTGAAAAAGGAATCTAATATCTAACTGTTCTCTTCCCTAGAAATATCTTTTTTACACATAAAACAAAGTGATCTTGGTTTTGAATTAAGAGCTCTTGGATCTTGGTCTTTTCCTAGTGTCAAGATAATCTTAGTAAGGATTAATAAGACCAGAGGTAGAAATGTTAGTCCAGAAACCTGTAGCCACAGTCTCTTAGTGACCTTGCTGGAAAAGTTAAGTTTTCTTCTTGTGTCAGTCTCCTGGGCCTTGTGGCCTAAAGGAGTTTATGGGTAGGATGGGCCAAGATGAGAGGTGGGTAGCTTCTCCTGCATTTGTAGTTAAAGCAAGCCTCTTGGAACAGACTTGGGGAAAGGACTAAGAGCGGGTATTGTTTCTCTTCACTTAACATCTTAAGAGCTGTAGTTTCTGTCTCTGGAAAGTAGAGTTAAAATCTTTATTTGTAACCATGGTCTGACATTTCACCCTTGATATCTATTAGAATATCGTTGTTAAAGGCTTAATCATTTTTTCATTTATCTGCAACTAGGATCTGGGTCTAAGTAGAGGCTGCCCTTATATGTGGGTGATTTGTTGAGTATTTATGGTTGGAGCTTTTGCATTGTTCTTTGTTTTCTATATGTTTTTGAAAACTTTTCTTCCCTGCTTTGTCACCCACAGGTTCGAGAACTTGTCCTGGACAATTGCAAATCAAATGATGGGAAAATCGAGGGCTTAACAGCTGAATTTGTGAACTTAGAGTTCCTCAGTTTAATAAATGTAGGCTTGATTTCAGTTTCAAATCTTCCCAAACTACCTAAATTGAAAAAGGTAAGTACTTTTTCTTTTAACAATAGAAGAGAACCATTCTGGGGAAGGGAAAAATAAACAATTCTATCTGTAAGGAAGCATTTAGTGTAACAGAGAGCACATGGCCTTTGTAACTGGGCAGATCTGGAACTCAGCGTTCCATCCAGCTCTATCATTTCCCTGATGGGTGACTCTTTCTCAGGTTATGTAATCTCTCTAAGACTCAGTTTCCTCACCCGTAAACTGGTGATACCATCTGATCTTGCAGAATTGCTGTGATGTTTGGAAATAATACATGTTGGATGCTCAATAAATAGTTATGATGAATAATTTAGTACTCAATAATTGTTATGGATTTGTTGCTATAATGTTAACTACATTTTGTTCTTAGTATGCTCTGGTTTAGGAACCATGGGTTCCTCCTGCTTTTCATGTTTAACGTTGATTAAGGGAGGATTTAAGTATAGACCTTTCAGATTTGTAGCCTATGATATTTCAGATCCATTATGTAATTCTTAATGACTAGGGAGTTTAAAATGTGTTGTGACTGATTGAGAATTCATTTAAACAAAACTGTATTTCCCTTGCCTAGTTAATGGTCCATTGTTAGGGCTTTATTGGTCTAATTATAAACCAGTCATTATGCTCTCTTAACACTGCCCACCCACCCACCCCCACACACACTCCCCCTCATCCTTGCCACGCACCAAGAAAAAAAAATTGTCAAGAAAAATGTTTTTTTGTGTGTGTCTTTGCACATTAACCTGTCACAAAGCCTCTGCCAGAACTGAAAGAAACTTAGAAGATCTTCTAGCCTTGTTTATAGGCACAGACCCAGCAGTAGACCCAGACAGGTACAGTAATTTGCCTAAAGCCA
The DNA here is from genome assembly GCF_910594005.1 of Cervus elaphus. Classification (NCBI taxonomy): domain Eukaryota; kingdom Metazoa; phylum Chordata; class Mammalia; order Artiodactyla; family Cervidae; genus Cervus; species Cervus elaphus. The sequence continues at coordinate 60,305,339 of NC_057843.1, forward strand.
CCCACAGAAGTGGTTTAGTACTAGAGCCAAAACTAGAACCATATTTCTTATTTGCTGACCCACTACCTTTTCCATTACATATGAAAATGTGTGTGGTCTTGGCAGTGTTGCAGAATTCTCCACTGTTTACCTAATCTCTTTATTAGGGAGTTTAAGTTGAAGCTTCATCTAAGAAAGATACACATAGAAAACTGAAATGAAATTTAGGCAACAAATAGGTAAGCTGTTCCTATATGCTTGCTTGAATCTTGAGAGGGACTTGTCTCTTTTTAAATACATGAATTAAAATCCAGAAGTGCTGTGTGTTTTAAATGCTCAGGTAGTCCTCATGAGTTTCAAGGCAACCCTGCTATTAAAAAGAATTCTGTTATATTTAAATTTGTACATTTCTTTTCTTTTTTCTGATTGGTATCTACTTTAGAGGTTCAAGTGTAATCCATTTTTGTTTATGTAGATTATCATGACATGGGAAGCTCTAATAAGCCCATTGGAAACGATGGCATTTTAGCCTGTGTCTGCACAGACTTGATCCTAGCAGGTCCCGACTGTGTGCTGTGTCCTCTTCCCTCCTGGCGCCTGGTACACTTTCCTGAATTACTGTGGTCTCTACTGCCATCCTTACTCAGAAAGTCACAAGAAACAGGTTCTGAGAGAAATGTCACGAGTGTCCTAAATTACACATTGATTTCATTTCAAAATAAATATGCCACCAAATGTTTTGGCAGATTGCCTTGTTATCTCTCCTCCCTAAGATACTCATGTTGAAAGGTTGTGAATGTTATATATGTCGATATTCTAACCAACCAAGAGAAATTTTAGGTATTTTACTGGACTACCCATCAGAAGGGGGAAACAAATGTATTGAAATGTGGTATTTTTCTCTTCTGAAATGCTTAAAAACACCTAAACAGACTTCTTGTCTTTAAAACTCTGTCTTTCAGTGAATGTTTCAGTTTTTTAGAGTTCTTCTGCTCTGCATGATGTACTTCATTTCTTTGCATGCCAGACTAAATTACGTAGGTTTTCCTTCTATTCTAGGTACATAGCACAGGGAGGAGCACATTGAAGCGTGTCTCCCTGGCTGCAGATCATAGGTTCACAACTGTAACAGCTGTGTAATCTTGGGCATGTTGCGTAGTCTGTTCTTAGTTCATTTTCCTCATCTGTAAATGGGGGTAATAATTCTGCTTACCCACAGGGTGGTTGTGAGATCAGATGAGTTCATGGATTTCTAGTTCTTTGAGCAGTGCCATAAGTACTTGGGTACTTAACACTTAAGTACTATGTAAGAATTAGATACGCCCACTCCAGTGTTCTTGCCTGGAGAATCCCAGGGATGGGGTCGCACAGAGTCGGACAAGACTGAAGTGACTTAGAAGCAGTAGCAAGGATTAGATACAGTTAACCATTGTTGTTGTTGGCAGTTAAAGTAGAATTGAAACCAGCTCTCTAGCCTCAGTGCTCTCATCTGCTAAATGAAGAGTTTGAATTAGATGCTCTCAACTGTCTTTACTTTTCCAGGCTCCAGTTTCTTTCACTGTACTGTTCCTTGGTGAAGGCTCATTCCTTCATTGGCATACCACTTACCACTCAACTTGACCTGCAGCAAAGAAATTAGAATTCTTGTAAAGGCTCGCGATAGATTCGTGTAAGAAGTGTCCTCTGGGGAACTGGCTTCCCCAGCCCTGAAGCTGTTGCCCCATCCCCTTTCTTGAAGTCATGGAACTTCTCTAAGGGCCTGTACCATTCCCGTAGCCTTCAGGGCGGCCTTCCCTGGTGGCTTCCAGAAGTAGAACCCCGTGGCAAGTCCACACTGTACGGAAACAGGTTGGGTTTCAAGTAGGGATCATGAGTTTTGCTTGACACACAGAATAGCCGCTTAGAATGCGTTTACCTTTCCTGGCACATACAGCATATTGCAACTTCTCAAAGAATTCTAATTTGCTTTGACCCACTTTTTAGGTTAGAAAATGTATTCACTGATGTTAGGGCCCAAACTGTTAAAATTAGCAGCTGATTAAGAAAATGCAACCCTCTCATCCTTACATGTCTCTCCTTCCCTGAAGAGTTCCTAGGATCTGTAATTTGGGTTTAATCGAACAAAATGAACATACATGCCCTAATGAAAAATAGAGGTCATTTGATCTTGCTAAGTGTCTGAGAACTGTATTTGTTGCTTCTAACGCTTCAATGACGCCTGTTTCTCTGTGTGTTTGTGTGCTGTGTGCATTTTCTCTTAACAGCTTGAGCTCAGTGACAATAGAATCTGTGGAGGTCTGGATATGTTAGCAGAAAAACTTCCGAATCTTACACATCTAAACTTAAGTGGGAATAAGCTGAAGGACATCAGCACGCTGGAGCCGTTGGTGAGTAGCTGAGGACTTGGAAGCCAGGACTTATTGGTCATGTTCATTTCATATTTCTTTATTGTGAGGGAAATACCTGGAAATAATGAGAAGATGGTTTTTTAATAATACTTTCTATAGAAGGAGTCCAGAGTAAAATATCAGAACCTCTAATTACATGTATTCCTGTGACTTTGCTCTCCCTCCCTGTTTATTGTGGCCGCTAACTTCAAAGGGGAATTCTTTTCTTTTTTGTTCTTTTTAAATGTCATATATTGACTATAGCCTTAAACATTTATCTTAAAAAATTTTCCCCAGACTGGCCAGGCTATTCTATACTTTTATAGAAAAGGCTGTCTATATCGGGTTGGGCATCTCAAAGGCAGCTCCAGTGAGGTTTAGGTCTTCTGATTCACAATTTTGAGCTCCACCTGGATCACTGTTTGCATGGGAACCCCCAAATTCTCCTCCTCTTACATGCTGGGATAAACTATAGAAAGTTCCATTTAAGTGCCAGTTGGGTTATAGACTTTGTTGTGTGACCTTGGGCAAGTTGCTTCTTCTCTCTGGGCCTCAGTTTCCTCCCTTATGAAGCAGGAAGGATAGTGATCCCTGCCTTACCTCACTTAGGAGTTCTGAGAATAAAATAAGGTAATGTACTTACATTGTAAGTTGGGAAGCTGTGCTGATGGGGGTCTAGTTAAGTGGAAGTTGTAGTGACCAGAAAAGAGCTTACGAAGCAACGTTGGGGGCCTGTTGCTCTCCTTTGCTCCATGAATTTTGCCTTTTTTTTTTCCTTGTTACAGGTACACTCAGATAGTTGGGCTCCTTCCTTTCTCACTAGTCCTGTTTTCTTCCCAGTTAATGGCGGGTGGGGGATAGCCCCACAGACTCTTTTTTCTTTTGATGCCACCTGGAAATTCCTGTGATTTCAAGATTGTTAACTGACTTTTCCCCCTAAACACGCACAACATTCTATTCACAGACGTACAATTCTATTTTAATGAGGCTGATGAAACTCCGGCCTGTTTCATACCACCCAAAGAAGCCTGTGGCGGCTTTCTTTTTTTCTGTTTTACATAAAGTCAGTATTTCCATTGTATTTAACTTACGGACATTAATTGGGAGTGGGGCTAGTCAGGAGATAGGAGCTGTCTTTCAGGATCCAGCAGAGCAGAACTCAAGAGGAAAAGGCATCCTTCTGCTGTCTCTTATCTTTTCTGACATCACAATATATTAAAATATTTGAGCTTCTTATCATTTGCATAAAATATTGATATTTCAAGGGAAGATAAGAGTTAAATTATGACTTCCTTTAATGAAGATTTCTTGCTGGAACTAAGAGGTTTTTTCTCTCCTAATCAGTAATCGAGGCTGTACTCCAGTGTAAATTTAATCACTGTTTACCAAGACCCTTTGTTCTTATGTTTCATTAAGTGGACGGCATTCAGCTTATTTCTCATAAATGTTGGGGGCCTGTTGCTCACCTTTGCTCCGTTTTTTGCCCCTTTTTTCTGTTAGGTACACTACACTCAGACACCCGGGCTTCCTCCTTTTTCATATTAGGTACACTCAGACACCCAGGCTTCCTCCTGTTTCACTGTTGTTTTCCTCCAAGTCAATTCCCATTTCTTGTGTATAAGCAGACTTTTATTACAGTTTTCCTTATTCAGAGATGTTAACATTTGCCCATTGTATCCTCATGTAATGCAGAGAAGAGAGAATGTCATTTTAGAAATGAGGAGACTGAGTTTAATTACACAGTAGCTGTGGAATAAATGGTGAGCAGGAATTCAAGTCCAAGGCCATTCTTTCCACTGCCCTTGGAACCTGTTCTTCTCTTTTTAACCTATAAATTTACTCCATACCCCAATAGACCTAAACTGGGAGTTCCAGTAGTAAATTAAGCGCTGATGGTCTCCCTTCGGTCCCATGGGCTATACTAAACCTTTGTTGTGTGTTTAATGACAGCCCTGTCAGTTCACAGTAACTGTAAGCATAGGAACTCCTTTTCTCTAGAACCGAGTACCAGGCCATACCTTGCCACGCAAGATCGCTGGTGATTGCCTAATTCTCATGGCAACCTTAGTCGTCTTTGATGTTTCATCAGAAGCTTGTATCAGTGTCCTCGCATTCAGAGGCAGAGCAGAAGCAAGCATTGTGTAGGAATTGTTTGCGTGAGTGCTCCCGACCTGATCAGTGATTTATATGGTAGGACCCTTTGGCAATGAAAGTCTTAATCCCCTGAAACCGTGAAGTATGAGAAATAATCATTATATAATATTTACCGTTTTTGGAGGATCTACTGTGTGCCATACACGGTAGTGGGTGCTTTATGTATGTCATCCATTAATAATCTTCAACATTTCTACAAAATGGATAGAAATAACATGGCCCTCATTTTACACATGAGGAAGCTGAGGCTTAGGAGAGGCTGAATCCCTTGTCCAGAGTCACACACTTGGCCTGCCAGTGACAAAGCCATGGACCGCACGCCCAGGGCTGTCTGGGGAAGGCAGAGCTCCTGCTTTTCTCCTGAACTTGCTGTTCCAGTTCCTGGGGGTGCCAGGTGGGTCTCCTGAAGTTATAACTTCAGGATAAATAATATTGTAGGAGAAGGTGAAGGGGGGAAGTGTTGGGTCCATTTTAACTTCTCAAAGTATTCTTCAGTGGGGAAAACACCATCTCATCCTCATCAACCACATGCATTTTGAACACCGTCTACGTTGAGCCCAGTTCTTACAGTCAATGCAATGATTGTGAATGCCTCTGCTTACTACAGGGACATTAATCGAGAGACAAAGAAGGCATCAATTCAAACTTCCTTGGACACCTTTTTTAAGAGACCTGGGCCATCCAAACCATCCCCCAAAGCCCTTCTAAATTCTAAGAAGGCAAGCAAAATTATTGTTAATAAAATGTTTACTGTTTATTATGGCTAGCCTATTAGTTTTAGGCCAAATTTCTGAAATGGTAGAGTTGTGATTTTTTTTTTTTTTTAAGCAGTATTTACATAATTACATTGGGATCCTGAATAATCTGTGTATAGTGTATTTGGGGTCTTAAAGCACAATTTTAGAGCTGTAAACAGTTATAGAGTACTCCAGTTATTTGGGATTTTGTTGTTTATTTGCTTTCACTTCATTTTCTAGCATACTGTTCGGCACGTCTGAGTTATTCATAATGGTTCCGTTCTGAAGAAGTAGCAAAAGTTATAGATTCAGAGTTTCAGAAACTGGGAAGCCTTGGAGGCCCTGTGTACTAGGCTAGTCAAAGGAGTTAGAAAACGGGCCTGGGGCACTGTTGAACATTGAAGATCAGGAGTTGTATGTATTTTTGCACATCCATTCCTAGGAAATAATGTTGGCCAATAAATGGCTCGTTCCTTTGAGCGAAGAATTTTATACCGAGCCTCTGTGGGAAAGCTACCAGATTACTCATGGTTCTATCTTAAGTGGTATAGTGTCAACATACTTGTGAAGAGAAAAGTTTCCCCAGTTACCTGCTGTGGTATTTCAGCATTTTTTTCCTCTTGGGCAAGAAGTCATACCTGGACTTCTGGGGGTCAGGCTGTCCAGTAGGGAGCCTATTCTGAAAGCTACATGACACAGAGGTCATTCTCCCTACAATCAGGACTGGGGACAGCTTTCTTATCACTTTAGGGACTAACTTAATAAGCACATTATTGGATCCACAAACTCTTGGATAACTGCACATTGGTGTTTTGAGGAATACATTTGCCTGTTGCTATAACCCTGTTCCGTGTTCCCTGCCTGGCTTTATGTTCCCAAGGGCTGTTCAGTGAGAATAAAGCCAGTGTGGGAAGCTTTTTGATAAGGAATATGAAGGTGGTGAGTGCAGGGTCGGCAACCCTTGCCCCTACAGGACCAGGTAGTAGATCTTCTAGGCTTTGTAGTAAGTCATTTTGTAACTCCCAACAATTACACAGATTCTTCAAGTTTTGAAGACAGAGTTTTGTTTCATCTCTGTGTCTTCCAGGTGCTTGTGAAAGTTGAAGGAGATTTCTCAAGAAAGCCTCAGTCTTTAAACAGCATTTATTTTTTGCAATTTACTTCATAAAGAGATCCTCTTAGTAATATTTAGAGAATGCCAAACTTTCTGTATTGACTCAGAACCATTAAAGAGTTAAGTTTAATCTGCCTCCTTAGCGCAGTAGGCAGCGCGTCAGTCTCATAAAGAGTTAAGTTTAGGAATCCATATGTCCGTGTTCCCCACCCCCACTCCCTATTGGAAAAGGCACCGAGCCAGTGGCTCCCAGTTTGTGTTTGCTCTTTATCGGCTTGCCCCCTCTCCTCCTCCCTGTGAGGGTCTGTTGTCACTTTCTGTTGCTCTCTGCTTGCTTGTCTGTAATACTACCTCTGCCCTCCCAATCTCTTAATTCACCCTTAATCAAAACTTAATAGACCTGGTATTGAAATACTAGTACACTGAGGTAATACCAAATGATCTGAGTAGAATACACAGATATTTTCCTATCAGTTTGGCTGCTCAGAAAACTTCCTGGGCCAAGTTTTTAGATCTTAACTATTTTAGATAATGAAACAGGTTTCAAACAAATGAGGTATTGCAATAAAACTTCAAGGTATGGTAAAATCAGAAGATTTTTGTATCAGGAAGGTCTGGTAATAGTATCAGTCTTTGCCCCCAAAACTAAAATAGAAGAAAAGAGTGAAAGTTTCTCTACTCCCAAAGTTTCAACTCTGAGTTCCCCTTGTTTTCCGCCAGCTTGCATCGACTCCCGTCTTCCCAGAAAACACTCACATCCCCACACCTTGTGGTTCACTTTGCTCCGTTCTCGAGTGTTTCGCATCTGTGTCCCCACGTAGAAATGCCAAGGACCTTGATGCTGACTGAATTGGTGTGACTGAAAAAAATGTTTCCCCTGTTTTCCTACCCCAAAAGCACTGATTGCTTGATAACCCAGCATGATCTCATTGGTCATTTGATTACTCAAGTCTCTGATTTGTCTCATACTATAAAAAGATCCACCTTTAATATTTAAAATTCATATTTCTTAAGATTATTCATTCATAGTGCCAGAAGGAAACAGTTCTCTGAGAGGATAGTGGTAGAAGGGAACACTAGTTAAAAATCTAGTGACCAGTCAAAGGTTATGATGGACTTGAGATGTTTTCCTATGTACAAGGCTGAATAGGCTTATTGAATTCAGAGCCTAGAATTTTACCTCTTTAGGAGATGGTTTTCGTTGCTTATGTTCCTTTGGTTTAGGAGGTATGTTTCTTGATCCTTTTCTTCAGAAAAAGTTGGAATGTCTGAAGAGCCTGGATCTGTTTAACTGTGAGGTTACTAACCTGAATGACTACCGAGAGAGTGTCTTCAAGCTCCTGCCCCAGCTGACCTATCTGGATGGCTATGACCGGGAGGACCGTGAAGCCCCAGACTCAGATGCCGAGGTGGACGGTGTGGATGAAGAAGAGGATGATGAGGGTGAGTGGGCACTGAACGCTCTTGCTGTCAAGAAAAGTAATTTACATCCATGCACGTAGGCCTTCTGTTAAATTTGGAGTTCTTAGGACATTGAATCTGCCTGCAATGCAGGAGATCCAGGTTTGATCCCTGGGTCAGGCAGATCCCCTGGAGAAGGAAATGGCAACCCACTCCAGTATTCTTGCCTGGAGAGTCCCATGGACAGAGGAGCCTGGCGGGCTACAGTCCATGGTATTGCAAGAGTCGGACATGACTTAGTGACTAAACCACCAGGACTTTGAAGTCTTCAAATGATTCAAAATAGACAATGGTTTGTTAGCTAATTAGCTTTGAATTTGGAGCCTAGAGATCATAAACTGTGCTCCAACCCATTGAAGTGGTTTATGGTTTACTAACAGGACCATTGCCTCAAGTCTCTTGCCTTTCTCCCAGCAGTTCCCCTTTCGTGACTACTGCCTGTTTGTTCTTCCCGACGCCCCTCTGTCAGCTCTTCCGGGCAGCGTCTGTGGTGCCGGAGCTCCTGTGCGCCCGAGCACTCCCTCACTTGCCTTCCTCACAGCCCTTGTTACTCGGCCACTCTCGTCTCTTCTGACTTTGCTGTGATTACCTTCTTAGCTCTTCATTCACAGGCCCTTGCACTTAGTGGGTACTTGGTCCATGGTTTTTATATTCAAATATAAATATCTTTCCTACCTTCGATAGATGACTAGAGTTTTAAAAGGTAATGATTTGAAAGCACTGTATGTTGATTTCCATCTTCTCTTTAATAAAGGAAATAATCTCTGGCTATAACATGGAATTAGAATGTACTTTTTACTTTTGACATTTGATCAGTTTTTTCACCCTGGTTCCTCCAAGAGTCTTAATATCTTTTCACCCAAACTAATCCTGCTCAGCTTGTGCTCTCCCTACACAGTGACTTGTTTAGTAAGAGTCACTCTTAGGCTAAAAGCTTTTTCACCTGAGAGGCTTAGAGGAAGCAGAGCTTATATCTCTTTAAAGATAGAAGTTTATAAGGCAGAAATAATCAAGAAAAGTGAAGAACACCATATTGCAATCAGTGGCATAGTACTCTGGAAACATTTTGCAGTTTTGTTTTGCAGCAGATTTGAGACAAGGCAAAAAGACATGGGATGTTAGATGGTAAAGTGAATAGGATGCTTCATCTTGTTCCAGATGTTCATATCACTTAGTCCCTTCACTGCTGGTTCTCCGTTTCTCTTACAAATCCGTCTGGCTGGCTGTCTTAAGTTCACCGTAAGTGGGTAGAGCAGCCACTCGTGTGCAGACACCTGTAGAGGAGACTCCGTGAGGAGTGAGAGGCGGTTGGGAGCAGGACCAGTCAGGCGGGCATCTGGGTCTCCTGCACGCCAGGCTGCAGAAAATGGTTTTAGGAACAAACAAACATGGTTCCTGTCCCCTTGTCTACTAAGAAGAGAAATGTTAAGTGATCAAACTAAATAAATAATCGTAAGTGAGCAAAGTCTGTGGTGACGGAGAAGGACCCCAGTACGTGTGTGAGAGCGTATAGCTGAGGCTGCGGGTCTGGCCTGAGGAAGTGATGTCTGTCTGAGACTTGAGGGCTGAGCCGGGGTTGGTCATACAGGAAGGAGAGGGAGGAGGCAGGAGAAGGCACAGTGAGCTCCAGGACCTGGAGAGGTGAGAACAGCTTGACCAGGGGCCTGCGCCAAATGCAGTAAAGATACAGGACACGGGCGCCTGGCCACCACTGTCCCCTCATGGAGTTGTTACGGGTGTTCCCCAGGTTCCTGATTGGCACAGCTGGTTTGTGGTGGAACGGGTTAACGCCAGAGGAGGAGGTTGGTGGGGGGATTTTGGTTGTTTGGGGGTTTTGTGACTTTGTACTATGGAGAATTTGAGACATAAACAAAGGTAGAAATAACAGTAAAACTATTGTGTTCCCATTACTGAGTTTCAGCTGTGATTGGTTCATGCCTGATCTTATTTTATATACATGCATTCCTACCCACTTCTCCCCTTCCTTATTTTGAAGCAAATTCTAAACACTGTATCATTTCATCAGTAAGTATTATAATGTACATAGGACTCCTGGCCTCTGGATTTTATGGATCTTAGGTCAGAAGACCTGAGCCTCAGCAGCTTTTGATGAAGGAGGTGACTGTGGTTCATGGTTTTCCCTGACATTGGTGTGGCCCAGCATTTGTCCGTGGGCCCACCCAAAGCTCCCTGCCACCTCAGTAGGTATTCCTTGATGTGTTCCTTTCGGACTGTTTTCAGAAGGAGAAGATGAGGATAAGGAGGAGGATGAAGACGGCGAGGAAGAAGAGTTTGATGATGAAGAGGATGACGATGAAGATGAAGATGCAGAAGGGGAGGAGGACGAGGATGAAGTCAGTGGGGAGGTCAGTGCCTGCCCTGCTGCCCTCTGCCCTCTCGTAGTTAAAGTGTGGATTGTTTAAAAAAGAAAACTCTCCTGAAGAAATTACTATACTTGTAAATAGACTAATAGTGGTTTGACTCATTTAGCTTTTGTCCCCCTTTTAGTAAATATTAATACTAAATGGAATACTTACTGAATGCTAAACTAGACAGTGCTTGGCTGTGCAGAGTAAGTCTTGACCCTTTAACTTTGGGAGGCAGTAACAAGTTGAGGATTCATCCAGTAGGGTGAGAAAGCTGGAAACATTGAGAACTGATGAGATGGCCTTCCTTTTGTTGTATTGAAATGAAAGGTATCTTTACCAACTCTAAACTTCTTGTATATCCAGCTTAATGAAATAAGTACATTATGTACCTTCTGTGATAAACAGTTAAGGATGCAGAGTTGAATAAAAATGTGGTCATACTCTGAAGGAGCAAGGAAGGGGGTCTAATTTATGGGACATGTAGTAATAACAGAATCTCTGAGGAGCTGAAGAAGAAGCCATAGCTATCCTTCTAACCATAGAAGGATAGGAGAAAGGAGTGACTTTAATCCTAATGGGGATTTGTAAAAACAGGCCAAGAAAGTTTAGTTCAGTCGCTCAGTCATATCCGACCCTTTGCAACCCCATGAATCGCAGCACGCCAGGCTTCCCTGTCCATCACCAACTCCTGGAGTTTACTCAAACTCATGTCCATCGAGTCGGTGATGCCATCCAGCCATCTCATCCTCTGTCATCCCCTTCTCCTTCTGCCCCCAATCCCTCCCAGCATCAGGGTCTTTTCCAATGAGTCAGCTCTTCACATCAGGTGGCCAAAGTATTGCAGTTTCGAAACTTCAGCATCAGTCCTTCCAGTGAACACCCAGGACTGATCTCCTTTAGGATGGACTGGTTGGATCTCCTTGCTGTCCTAGGGACTCATTCTCAAGAGTCTTCTCCAACGCCACAGGCCAAGAAAATTAGATATCATTAAAAAAACGTTCTTTTATAGTACAAATATAAGACTGAGCATTTTTATAATCTTGTAGATAGCTAATGAAAGTAAGTTTCTGAAAGAAGCATTTTATTTATTTTAAAAATGGGGGGGTGGATATAGAAATATTTGTCCAGGGATGTCCCTGGTGGTCCAGTGGTTAAGAATCCACCTGCCAGTGCAGAGAACGTGGGTTGAGTCCCTGGTCGGGAAAGATCCCACGTTCCTGGGAGCAGCTAAGCCTCTGCGCCGTAGCTGCTGAAGCCCACAGGCTCTGGAGCTCCTGCCCCACAAGAGAAGCCGCTCAGTGAGAAACCTGGTGTGCTGCAGCCGGAGAAAGCCTGCATGCCGCAGTGAAGACCCAGTGCAGCCGAAAATCAAGTAATTAAAAAGAGAAATCTTTGTCCAGACCTGCTTTGAAGTTGAAGGTTTTAAAATTAATTCTGGAGTTATCCATTGTAAGTTGTATACTAATGAAAAACGTCTGGCAAATAAAGTGCTTCTGAAAAGCAGTTTTTAAAGAAAATTTTTAATTAAGCCCATTAAATAAAAACCAGCAGCTCTCAGTATCTTAAATAAATAAAAGTAACGTTACAGTTTTCTCCTTGAATGAACTGTTAAGTTTATTGACAACTCTTACTTTTCTTCGTACTTCTCAGTGGGCAGAATTAATCTAATGATGGTGTCTGTTTACCGTTCTGTAGGAAGAAGAGTTTGGACAAGACGGAGAAGTTGATGAAGATGACGAGGATGAGGACGAAGACGAAGATGAAGATGAAGGTGGGTTAAGGCATGCACTTTGGTCCCCCTCAGTTCAGTAATACAGAATTGGAAATCAGGGAGAAGAAAATAAAATACCTTTGGCCCTGGTGGTCTTCAGAGGCACGGATGAAGGCCTGTGAGTGTGTGTGTACCGGCCCGTCCCCCGCTCCGCAGCAGGTCCTGATGCCCGTGTGAGGGAGGAGGCCCGGGCCTCAGTCCCCGCACGCTGTGTTTTTAGACCCCGTCATTTGTGTCACTGTTAGGCAGGCGATTCCTGTGTTCAGAATTTATTCATTAAAAAAATTTTTTTAATTGGAGTGTAATCTTTGCAGGATAGATAAATAGCACTGTTCCAGTTCTCCTTTCCCCGTCACAAATAAAACCAAAGAAACACTTGTTTATTAAAAAGTAGATTTTAACACTGGTGTAAGTTTCAGAGCACTGAATTGTTTGCTGAGCTTTCTGTGAGTTTATATTTCCCAGCAGCATCTTCGCTCTGTGCCCATCTCAGAACTAAATTTACTTTGGATACAGCAGTGATCAGGGCCTGGTCTTTGCCTTCAGGGGGATTTTTAAAACAGCGTTTAGTGCAGATTTAGTTAACTTCATAAAAGTAATCATGAGTTTAGTAGTTGAAAAGACAGAACGATGTGAAAGTCTCTGGGTCTCAAATACCTAGAGTCTAAGAAATCTCTTAAAAGTTAATGTGAACTGCAGTTTGAGTCTTGCCGTTTTCTAGGCTAAGTACTTTGCACTGGTTCACTTAATCCTCAGAATAACACTGTGGAGTCAATGCCATTGTCCCTATTTTACTAATGAGAAACTAGGCTTAAGGAGCTCATCTCCTAACCATTAAATTCATTTTTGTTGCTTCCAATTGCAACAGTTAGGCAAAGTACATATATGCCTTTCCAGTTGTCTCAGTGAATTTTTGTTCTCATACAGAAGAGGAAGAAAGCGGGAAAGGTGAAAAGAGGAAGAGAGAAACAGATGATGAAGGAGAAGATGATTAATAAGACCCCAGTAACCTGCAAAAAAAAGAACTGTTCAGTATTGGTTGGACTGCTGACATGGATTTGGTAGCTGTTTTTTTTTTTTTTTTTTTTTAAAGAAAAAAAAAAAAAAGGTAGCTGTGATACAAACCCCAGGACACCCACCCACCCAAAGAGCCAAAGAATAGTTCCTGTGACATTCCACCTTCCTCCATTTAGTCCCTCTTGGAAATCCACCACCAAGCTTGGGGACTTCACCCCAACAAAATTGTAAGCGTTGTTAGGTTTTTGTGTAAGACTTGCTGTAGCGTGGATAGCTGTGATTGGTGAGTCAACTGTCCGTGGCTACCAGTTACACCAAGATTGTAACAGCATTTTTACTTTCTGTACAACAAAGAAGCTTTGTAAATAAAATCTTAACATTTTGGGTCTGGTTTTTTCATGCTTTTCTTTTCAAAGACTTTTTTTTTTACATTAGGACATTGTGACAACTGGCAAAAAAATATTTTTAAGAATTTAAGTGAAATAAACACATTCCTCTTTGATAAAGCCTAGTTGTATGCTTACATTTGTAAATTAAGACTTTGTAAGCCTGTGTTAAAACACACTAAAGAACTGGTTTCTTTGGTGTTTTTTTTATTAGTGGTTGTTGAGAAATACACAAGTGTGTAGGATCTTTGAGCATTTAAACCTAATCCTCATTCTTGATGATTGTGGAAGTAAATGATGTACACTTTTGAAAAATGATGTTTGAAATTCAGTGCTGTGGAACCCCGGAAAGGGAGTAAAAAAATGTTAGGTCCAAATAATAGATGAATTAAGGAAAGGAGGGTCATATAAAAGAGAAGAGTCCCAGGAGATCTGAGTTGTTCTGGCTCTGCTACTGGTTTCCTGTGTGGCCTTGTGTTGCCCTCTGGATTACCCCCCAGTCTATAAAATTGAGGGGGTGTGACCAAATGGCTTCTGAAAGTCTTTTGCAGCACTGATGGTCTCTGACCCTCAAAGGACTTGGGGGAGGGGTAAAATACTTTGCAGTCTGTATGCAGTGGTTCAATACACGTGTGACTTGTCAATAATTTTTTTTGTAGTGGAAGATCTGAGGATTGTTTTGGTAACTCTTAGCTGTAAGCTACTGGAATGAGTGGGTTTTTACACATGTAAAAGCAGTGTTAAAGGTTGGAACCTAATCTGAATTTAGTTCTAGCAAAAGTTACATAGTGTCAGTGGACCCCTGGATACTCCAGGGGGAGAAGACTGAGGGCAGGAGGAGGAGGGGACGACGGTGAGATGGTCGGATGGCATCACCGACTCAGTGGGCATGAGTCGGGGCAAGCTCCCGGGGATGGTGAAGGACAGGGAAGCCTGGCGTGCTGCCGTCCATGGCGTCACAGAGAGTCGGACACGACTGACCCACAACAGCAGCAACTAGGCTTTAGAGTGGACGTTGCTTTTTACAAAGGAATATTAGGAAAATCAGTTTCTGGTTTGACATATTTCCCCAACCACGAGGTCTTACTCAGTGCCCTTTGGCACACCTTCAGTACATTAAAGTTATTTGTACAACCTGAGCGTCCGTAGGTTTTGCATATATTGTCAAACAACGAACAGTAACTTCGGATGCTTTTGTTTTCCTGCATTTTCAAGTTTATAGAACTTTTTGATATCTTTCAAGCTCCTGGGATATGCCAGGCTCTCCTTGGCTGGGCAAGAGGGAGGGGGTTGGGATAGAGACAAGGCAGCTCTTGGATGCTCACTGGAAATGTAAGGAAGAGACGATGCGGAGTGATGCTTACCAAGACCCAGAACAAGTGGTCCAGTAAGAGGGTGATTCAGAGGTGGGAAGGGTAGCTTTCAACTGGGAGGATTAGGGAAGTTCCCTAGAAAGGGAAGTATTTGAGCCACACATGCGGATATGGGTGACTAGAAATACGAATGGAGAAAGGAGGGAAGAACATGATGGACAGGTCAGAGGTAGGGAATTGCATACGCTTGGCTTCAAATAGGCAAGTATGACCAGAGAATGAGGAGGAAGAGAGGAATGGCAGGTGAGACATGAGCAGTGATTTGGGACCTTATCCCATGGGGACTTGAACGGCAGAGTTTTTCTGCGCATTCACTTTACAAAATGTCAGTTTGACCTATGACCTGTGGCCAATGAGGATTTCTAGGGAACCATCAGACCTGCTTTTCCTTTTAAAATGAAATTTTCCAGAAGCCTGTAACGTGCAGACCTCTGATAGGGCCTTGAGGCCTAGGTGCTCTCTACTGAAGACTTAAACTTCTTGAGAAACAGGCTATTTGGTGATGAGGTCACAGAGCAAACCCTGTTTCTGGAGTTCTCTCTCCTCTGAAGGAGACGTTGGAGTGGACTTGCTCTCCGTTTTTGCAGTGAATGTTTTAAGTTAAACATTGAGCTGGGTGGGAGCTGTGATGGGCTGGATAACTGGTCCTTACCTGCCTCCTGCAGGGTGGGGAGAGGGGTCTTTCCCA
Organism: Cervus elaphus; assembly: GCF_910594005.1. Classification (NCBI taxonomy): domain Eukaryota; kingdom Metazoa; phylum Chordata; class Mammalia; order Artiodactyla; family Cervidae; genus Cervus; species Cervus elaphus. Next base: position 60,320,775 of record NC_057843.1, read on the forward strand.
CACACAGCTGCCCTCCAACCAGAGTAACGACCCTGTTCTGTGTGACACGGAATGTCATGATTGCATTTGTCTTTTAAAAACAAAGGAAGGGTTAGGAACTTCCTTGTTGGTCCAGTGGTTAAGGATCCGCCTTGCAATGCAGGGGGCGCAGATTCAATCCCTGGTCAGGGAACTAAGATCCAACATGCTGCAGAGCAGCTGAGCCCGCTCAACACCACTCCTGAGAGCCCGTGTGCTCTGGGGGCTGTGTCCCACACGATGCAGCTAAGACCTGAAGCAGCCAAATAAACATTTAGAAAACAAGAGAACTCTTGCTCCTTGTACATACAGGGAAATAGGCATAGAAAAGCATCAAGGGCTGGCCCAAGGCTTCCTGAGGAAGTAGTGAAAGAACCTGGCCCTGTTCTCAACTTGGCTCTTACCTTTAGTTTCCTCCTGCTGTAGGAATCCAGGCCCTAAAGAGTGAATGACACTTCTGATGGAAATGCAGAGCAGTTTGTGTAAAATGTGCGCCCACGCTCCTCGTCACCACCGCTGGGACTCCTACCTGGGACACATGTGAGCAGAATTAGAGTCCTTTTCATTTCTGGCGTCCTATTTGGGCTGCACCACCCTCCCATCAGAGAAAGATGAGACAGAACCACGTGGTTCTGTCCCTAGGCTATGACCTTCCCTCTGCTCCAGCCCTGTCAAGTTGTGCTGACATCAATTTTAATGAGACTGGTGATACCACTGTGTTGACAGTTTGAAAAGGGAGTCAGGTTACCAACTGACTGAAGCTTCACCTGCCAAACAGTTGCTCTGCAGGAAAACCACCAAGATTGAAGCAAGTGTAGAAGTTCTTTCTAGAGCCAATTAGGTCAGCTTCGTAATCTCCAAGTATATTACAACTTGTCCCAGAGGTGTCAGAGGGCATTACAAAGAAAATGACCCTTACTCTGTCTTGTTAAGGGGACTTGACCCAGACCAGCTTGTGTATGTTAGAACACTGCCGCAGCCCAGCCCTGGAGAAGAGGAGTGGCAGTGTGGTGAGGGAAGCCTCAAAGAGAACCCAGAGATCTGGTCTAGCCCCAGCCTAGCCACGAGCTGATATTTGACTCTCCTGAGTCATTTCCCTTCTGGGAACCTTCAGTTCCTCGACTGGAAAGATGAAGCCCAAGCTTAAGTGAGCTTGCAGCCCTGATATAGCTGTATACATCGGGACGAGGTTCTAACCAGCAATAGACGTGATAGTAGTTACTCAACTGTTACTCCCACTTACCCCGCCTTCCTGAGGATCAGGTAAGGTTTTGGGCTGGCGGAAAATCTGAAAGCTGTGCCTTAGGCTGATGGAGTAGAAGGGGATAGACCTGTAGCAAGAGGTCAGTGAGGAGGTGGTTACAGTTATCTGGACAAGTCTGCATGAGGGCTGAACCACTAAGACTGATGGTGAATGAGGTGTCTTCCAAAAACTGCAATAGGGATACTAGTAAGTCCATTTTACTACTGCAGTACTGGAGAAGACTCTTGAGAGTCCCTTTGGACTGCAAGGAAATCAATCCAGTCCATCCTAAAGGAAATCAACCCTGAATATTCATTGAAAGGACTGATGCTGAAGCTCCAATACTTTGGCCACCTGATGCGAAGAGCCAACTCATTAGAAAAAGACCCTGATGCTGGAAAAGATTGAAGGCAGGAAGAGAAGGGGATGAGAGAGGCCAAGGTGGTTGGATGGCATCACTGACTCGATGGACATAAGTTTCAGCAAGCTCCAGGAGATGGTGAAGGACAGGGAAGCCTGGTGTGCTGCTATCCATGGGGTCGCAATGAGTCCAACACGACGGAGCGACTGAACAAGTCAGACTAGTCAGTCTGGGGAGTATCTATAGCATTATAGACTCACCGTAGCATGTGCAGGATGGATATATGCCTCTGGGGGGCACTAATGTTCTGAGTTGGAGGGAGGGAGGGAAATTGAATTCCTCACTTCACAGCTGTGGGAACTGCAGGATTTAGAGGTGAAGAGCCTCCAAAGTCAAGTAGCCAGTAAATAGCCAGCCTGGCTGGAGTTCCAACCCAGCTCTGCCCAAATTCACAGCTTCTGCTGATGGCTAAATGCTCCTGCTTAGGGCTGTCCGGCTCCTGACTCTGTTCTAATGAGCATGTTAGTGGACCTATTTCTTCTCAGTCTGGAGCAAAGTAGATGCAGGCTAACATGAGGTTCAGGGCAGAGTTACAACAGAGCTAGTTTTCAGAATTGGAACCATGAAATGTTTTAGGGGTGCAGACAAGCACTGAACATTCTACAAATACAACTACCACTCTTAATCGTAATACTTCCACACTGAGAGAAGCAGCCCTGCCATATACCAACTTAGCGAGCCAGCAAAAGACGCTTTGCTTCTTGGAACTCAGTTTTCCGTTCCTAAATTGGGACTGCCCTGCACACTCTCTGCCTTAAGTTAATGAGTGTGAAAGTGCTGGACACTGTGAGGGGTAACGTGGGGAACGGCTGGGAACAGCCAGCCCCTGAGGAAGGGAATTCCTTGACTTTGTCCATTCTAGTGCTAGGTCAGGACCCTGCCTGTCCCCGATCTGTCATTTGGCTCCCTGCCGGCTGGGACACCGGCCCACCGTAACCCTGTTTCTGCAGCCACCTGGTGCTCCCTGCCTGTCGACATCCTACTCTACCACCTCTCTGCCAAGCTCAGGCCTGACTTGTCCTAAGCCCCACTTCTGACACAAGGATGGCGGTCCCCAGGTTTCCACAGTAGGCTGCCGTTTGCAGAGCTCACATCCATTACCTTGCTCCAGAGAGGCGGTGTGAGGACCCCCACCCCGTCTTCAGATGAGGGAACAGTCAGGGTGCTTCCCACCCCGTCTTCAGATGAGGGAACAGTCAGGGTGCTTCCCACCCGTCTTCAGATGAGGGATCAGTCAGGGTGCTTCCCACCCCGTCTTCAGATGAGGGAACAGTCAGGGTGCCTGTCGCAAGGCCCCCAAGTGCAGAGCCCTTGTACTTCTCTCTTTGCCTTGTACTGATCGAGGGGGAAAGGCCAGGGATGAGCTAGTAACTAGACTACAGGACCCAGTCCTCTGAGCTTGGGTGAGCTCATCTCAGAGGACCCCTGACGTGGATGGGAACTTCTGAAACTCAGAGCGCTCCACAATACAGGTGCTTCAGCAGGAGGAAGATAGAGGGGAATGGAAGACATGAGGCTGAGGAAATCCAAGTTCCCACATCAAGGGCCACTGGAGGTCTCGCAGTGTCCCACCCAGGGCCCCTCCTGTCTAGGCTGCTCAAGGGACCTCGCCACAGTTGGGCTCTCCTGATGCCACTCAGGAACTTTCAGTGACTTTCCGGCACCACCCCCCTCAAGTCCGTGTACACCACATCCCAATTCTCCTTTCCAGCCCTAACTTCCTTCCCCGAGGCCCCACACACCCTGCCAGCCATCTGAACGTTCCTGTGTGTTTCGCCTTTTGCTCCTGCTGCCTCCTCTGTCTGCACGCTTCCCGCATCTGCATAAGCAAGTCGATCCCAGGGCCTTCCGTGGTGGTCCAGTGGTTAGCGTCTGCCTACCCATGCAGGGGACACAGGTTCCACCTCTGGTCCTGGAACGAAGGCCCCCCATGCCGTGGGGCAACGAAGACCACGGGCAGCAACCACTGGTCCTCGTGCCTCCACTGGAGGGAAGGCCCACGTGCCACAGCAAAGATCCTGCATGCCGCAACTCAGACCTGCTGCAGCCGAAAATGAATATTAAACAGACAAAACCCAAGCAAGAAAAAGACCCATCCCGGTTTCAAAAGCCAGTGCAAAGGCGTCAGCCTCCCCCGTGAGCCAGCAGACGGGAGACTTCCGTCCCCGCGTTCCTTGTTCAGTGACGCTGACTGCCTCGTTCTCCCTGCCCTGGCTCTGGCTGCTCTGCTCGCCGCCCCGCCTCCCCTGCCGGGAAGTGAGAGCTCCGGGCTGCAGGCCGGGGTCCCTTTGCTGCGCCTCACACACCGGCGCTCATTGCAAACCTCCGCAGTGATTTTTACACACGTGTGTTAGCTTCCTGGGGCCGCCGCAACCAAACACCAGAGCCTGGGCGATATCAACAGCAGACACATGTCATCTCACAGTGCTGGAGGCTGGAAGTCCAAGGCCAAGGAGTCGGCAGGGTTGGTTCCTCCTGAGCGCTGTGAGGGGAGGGTCTGTTTCAGGCCTCTCTCCCTGGCTGGTAGATGGCCATCTTCTCCCTGGGCCTCTTCAAGTGGCGTTCTTGTGTACGCGTTCGTGCACAAATTTCCCCGTTCTATACGGACATTTATCTTGGGTTATGGCCCACTCCAATGAACTCAACTTAATTCATCGGCAATGACCCTTTGTCCATGTAAGGTCACATTCTGAGGGACTGCGCGTGAGGACTTCAACACACGCATTTAGGGGAGGGGTCACACACCTCCCAGAATATCGGAAATAAAAGCAAAAATAAACAAATGGGACCTAAACTTAAAAGCTTTTGCACAACAAAGGAAACTATAAGCAAGGTGAAAAGACAGCCCTCAGAATGGGAGAAAATAATAGCAAATGAAGCAACAGACAAAGGATTAATCTCAAAAATATACAAGCAGCTCCTGCAGCTCAATTCCAGAAAAATAAATGACCCAATCAAAAAATGGGCCAAAGAACTAAACAGGCATTTCTCCAAAGAAGACATACAGATGGCTAACAAACACATGAAAAGATGCTCAACATCACTCATTATTAGAGAAATGCAAATCAAAACCACAATGAGGTACCATTACACGCCAGTCAGGATGGCTGCTATCCAAAAGTCTACAAGCAATAAATGCTGGAGAGGGTGTGGAGAAAAGGGAACCCTCTTACACAGTTGGTGGGAATGCAAACTAGTACAGCCACTATGGAAAACAGTGTGGAGGTTCCTTAAAAAACTGGAAATAGAACTGCATATGACCCAGCAATCCCACTCCTGGGCATACACACCAAGGAAACCAGAATTGAAAGAGACACGTGCACCCCAATGTTCATCGCAGCACTGTTTATAATAGCCAGGACATGGAAGCAACCTAGATGCCCATCAGCAGACGAATGGATAAGGAAGCTATGGTACATATACACTATAGAATATTACTCAGCCATTAAAAAAAATTCATTTGAATCAGTTCTAATGAGATGGATGAAACTGGAGCCCATTATACAGAGTGAAGTAAGCCGGAAAGATAAAGACCAATACAGGATACTAACACATATATATGGAATTTAAAAAGATGGTAAAGATAACCCAATATGCAAAACAGAAAAAGAGACACAGATGTACAGAACAGACTTTTAGACTCTGTGGGAGGAGGCGAGGGTGGGATGTTCTGAGAGAACAGCATTGAAACAAGTATACTATCAAGGGTGAAACAGATCACCAGCCCAGGTGGGATGCATGAGATAAGTGCTCGGGGCTGGTGTGCTGGGAAGACCCAGAGGGATGGGATGGTGAGGGAGGCGGGAGGGGGGATCGGAATGGGGAACACATGTAAATCCATGGCTGATTCATGTCAATGTAAGGCAAAAATGACTACAATATTGTAATTAGCCTCCAACTAATAAAAATAAATGGAAGAAAAAGTAAAAAAATAAATAAATAAAAATAAAAAATATGATGTATAAAAAAAAAAAAGGAGACGGGTCACAATTCAACTCAGAACACCAAACACAAGACCTGTGAAATCCTCTGGGCAGAGAATGGCAGTCACGTGCTGAAAAGCCCCCACTTGGGTGTTTGGAATTATAAGCAATGTGATGAAAAGGTGGACCTGGGTGCTCAGGTTTGGACAGGCGAGTCAAATACAAATTTTTTGTGGACACATTTTTTTATTTCTCTTGGGCATATATTTAGGAGTAGACTTGCTGGGTCATATGGTAATGAGATGATTAACCTTTTGAAGAACTACCAGACTGTTTCCCAAAGTGGCTGCACCATTTTACATTCCATCAGCGGTGCATGAGGGTTCCAGTCTCTCCACACCTTTGTCTGTCTTTCTGATTCTAGACATCCTACTGAGTCTGAGGTGGTATTTCACTATGACTTTGATTTGCATTTTCCTGATAGTTAATGATGTGGAGCAACTTTTCATGTGCTTGAAATATTGGAATATTATCTTTTAACACATTAGGATCAATCTGGTTGGGCTTGAGTTGGCAGTATCACATAGTTGAGACCGGCTTGCTATAGGATGTTCTGGCGTACTGGGGCTGTTTCCAGAGATGGTTGTGAGCTGAGCAGGCAACCAGGTGAGCAGTCAGACTGGGGTTGGTGATGAATATCTGGGAGTTGCCCATGAGGGTGTACATCTTGAAGCCCTATGAATGGATGATATTCCCAAGGACAGCATGAGGGAGAAGGAGTGAAAGTTGTTGAAGTTTTAGGGACTCTTGGAAGTTAAGAGTGAGAGGACGAAGGGGAGACAACAGATTCACTATTTTTGGTTTTTTTTTTTGGCTGCTCCGCACAGCTTGCAGGATCTTAGTTCCCTGACCAAGGATTGAAACTGGGCCACCACAGTGAGTACCTCGTTTAATCACTGGACTGCCAGGAACTTCCCGAGACCCACCGCCCTTAACTGGGGTGGTGAGGGGGTAGGACCTTCCGGACAGAGGGGCATGGTGGAGGGTGAGGAGGACGTGAGGCACAGACTATCAAGATGAGATAAGAGGAGGGGGACGGTCCTCCAGGCCACAGGCCGTGGAAGCAGGCCAGGGGGCGGGAGCTCAGGACGAGACTTCTCTCTGTGTCTCTGGGGCAAGAACTCTGGGCAAGTGGGCCCAGCTGTTACGGGGCCTCACGAGCCGAGTCTCACGCGTTCTCACTCCCGCGTTCTGGGGGTGGCTGTTTCCATTCGGCAGGAAGTTGAGAAGGAACAGGGCTGGGAGGAGAACCCGGGCGTCGCTTATTCCAAACACTGCGATTTTTTTTTTTCCAGGACACTATACTGTTTCAACCTCCTGTGGGGACCACGCTTGCAAATAGATTATTATCATGTGGAAGGAATTTGTGAGGGGGGCCTCAGCTTCAGTGTTGATTCTTCAGACAGACCCTTCCTGACCACCTGTGTGAAAAATGTCCCCATGTTAGTCACACACAGCACTCAACCGCTTTCCTCATGCCCTCCCTATTACAGTTCATGATTTTATAGCAATGTGTGAGTATAGTTTACTTTTATCATAAACTACATTTACTGTAAAATGCAGTTTATAGGAAGAGGCCCCACGCTCTTTGTTCCCCATTCTATTCCTGGTTCTTGGCATGGTGCCCGGCATGCAGCAGCCCAAGAATCATTTGTTGGACGGGTGAGTGAGGTAGCATTTGGAAAGTGGAGGCAGGTATGGTGTGTACCCCAGGTCCAAATCCTTCCAACAGAGATAGTGTGAAGTGACTTCCACCTCCCATACTGCCCCAGGTGTGACAGTGGGCTTGTTCGCTCGGGGACAGTATAAAAATGATGGTTCTGTTCCAGGGATGAGGATCAAGGCTGAGGAAGCAGGAACTGGGTGTTAATTCAGGGTGCGTCCATCAAGGGTGCCTATAAATGGAGCAGGCTCTTTGGCCATTTGACACCAGGGCAGGTCCTTGGCGGGGCTGGGGGTTGGGGAACTTGGGTGGATTAATACTTCACTTCTTCCTCAGAGGAACTTTCCAGAAAGCTGACTCAGGGAATGGCCGTGCTCACCTGAGAGGCGGAACGCAGCCTGAAGAGTGAATGTGTGCAGAGTCCGTCATGCTCAGTCTTCACCGTCATCTTTCCTTTCCTGTGCTGAGCCACTCGGAAAGCGTCTGTCCGCTCCTAAGAAGTGTGAAGTTCTGCGCTTGTTGCTACGGAGATAGGAGGAAACGGTTGAGGCCCTGCTCTCAAGCAGCTCTTTGCCCTGGAGGACACAGTTACAGTACAAGGCTCTAAGCCACGTAAGGGCAGAGGCCTGGTCTGTTTGGTTTGTTCACCACGGTGCCTAGAACGCTGCCCTGGGTTTAGCACTGACTAGGTACTCCAGATGGTTCCAACCCAAAGGAGCTCACACTCTATAGAGACAGACAAGAGACAGACAAGAGACAGACAAGAGACAGACAAGAGAAGAGGCAGTTCCATAAAGGGGAGAATAAAGAGGGTCATGCAGGAGCGCAGAGAAGGCTGTTGGGGAGATCAGAGAAGGTCCTGAGAGGAAGTGACTTCTACCCTGGAGGACTTGCAGAAGGCAGGGGCTCAGCATGGTGGGCGTAGGGAAAGAGGGAGTGTGCAGGGTCAGGAAACCGCCCGTGTCAAGGCCTGGAGGAGAGAATATGATCTTTTAGAGGAACTCAGAACAGTCCACTGTAACTAGAACATGGAGCGATGACAAAAAATTAATCAGAGTTCTAGATTGGAGGAGGCTTTGCAGGAATCAACTTCAGGAGGGGCCGAGCACAGTTGAACTAGCTCCTGAGGTCCCAGGCCCCAGCGTCTCAGTTCTAGGATCTATGTCCAATCCTTGACCTTGACCCTTATGACCCAGCACTCTGGGTACCCTAGTTTCTCCAAAAGTAAGTTCTTCCTTGCCCTTTCCTGCAAAAAAAAAAAAAAAAGTCCCTCACTGGTTTTGTTTTTAAGGACCTTCCCACATGTCCTCATCCATTTCGACAGACCGAACACTGACTCATTACCCAAGCATGGAAACTGGCTTTAAAAACAAGAACAAGAGTGGAATAAACATTGCATCTTTTCCTCCTTATTTGTGGTAGGTATTAAATAAGTGTGTATTTTAATTTATTGAAAGTTCTTATTTAACCACAAGTAACATTAGCCCAACTTCCTTTCGTGGTATCATATTTTTAAATGTGATGTCACCTTTTTTTCTTTAAACTTAATTTCCACTTATATATGAATTGTGCAAAACCATAATGGTTTTCTTTAGTCAAGTGACTGAGTTATTTTAGTGCTGGGTTTAATTTTCTCTGTAATCAAGGCCTGTTGCTCAACCTCACCCAGCTGTGAAAGGCCATTTAAACTTGAGAGACCTAAAGCACAAGGCACCTTAGTCTAGACGTATTGCAGATGAATGGACCCCGCTGCAATCTCCTTGTTCCTTGGTTACTTTCTTGCTGTCTATCCAAGCTCCTCAACCCCAGCCACTGAAGACCTGCTCTGGTGTCAAGTGGCCAAAGAGTCTGCTTCTCCCAAGGCTCTCAGTTGCTCCATTTATAGGCACCCTTGATGGTCACACCCTGACCTACATCCACTTCCTGCTTCTAAACTTGCACTTCTTTGGAACCCCTCCACTTTAGGACAACCCCACCCGCATCCCCAGCCCATGGTCCATTTTCCAGCTGCTTTATTTAAAAAAATATAATTTTATTTATTTTTTTATTTTGGCTGTGCTGGGTCTTCACTGCTGTTCAGGCTTTTCTCTAATTGCAGCGAGGGGGCTTCTCCCTGCAGTGGCTTCTCTTGTTGCAGAACACAGCATCTAGGGTGCATGGACTTCAGTAGTTTTGGATCATGGGCTCAGTGGTTGGGGCTCCTGGGCTGTAGAGCATAGGCTCAGTAGTTGTGGCCTATGGGCTTAGTTGCCCCGAGGAACGTGGGATCTTCCCAGCCCAGGGATTGAACCTGTGTCTCCTCCACTGGCAGGCAGATTCTTTACCACTGAGCCACCAGGGAAGCCCCTTCCATCTGCTTTTAACAACTGATCTTTTCTCAAGGAAAGATCCATTTTTGCCTCCTCTGTTTCCCCATCATCCCTCGGCCACCAAATCTGTTTTCTCTAGCATTCCCCCTGCTCCCCATGTCCCCCACCGAGTTCTTGCTCCTTGTTCTCACGCACTGCTCTGGGCCTTCAGCTCTGCGGGTCTCCCCTCCTCAGGACACACCCTGCTTCTCCGTCCTTCCAGGGCAGCTGCACAAGGCTCACTCCTCCTGGGCTCAGTTCTCTGCACACTCTCTCCTTCAGGCGTCTACCTAGTCAGTCCTTCCTCACTCAGAATGGCTTCCGGATTTCTATCTCCAGCCCAGACCCACACTGAGCCTCAGAGCTGCCTCTCCTCCTACCTAATGAACAGTTTCACCTGTATATTTATTTTTTAATATTTATTTATTCTGGCTATGCCTCATGGGACCTTCAATCTTCTGTTGCAGCATGTGGGATCTTTAGCTGCAGTGTGTGGGATCTAGTTCCCTGACCAGGGATTGACCCTGCCCCTGCATTAAGCCTGGTCTTAGCCACTGGACCACCAGGGAAGTCCCGCATCTGCATATTTATACCAAGTGTCCCAAACCTACCCTTCTCCCTTCCACCCGGAAATGCCTCTTCCTCTCCCTTCTGTTGTTGTTACTTTGCTCGTTAGTTCTGGAAGTCAAGCAGAGAATCAAGTTTGCTTTTTCCTTCAAACTTATTTCTCAATTTTGTTTGCAACTCAGTATAGGGTATTGCAAGGGCCCTAGGCTGGAAGGCAATCCAGGGTCCTAGTCCCAGCTCCGCCGCGGCTTCCTGGACGGCTCGTGGACAAGTCAGTGAACTTTTTGAACTTGTTGCATCTCATAATAGGACCAGCAACCACTTATCAAAAGCTTACAGGCCAAGTGCTGTGATCAGGGTAATCTATACGCTATCTCACGAACCTTAGGATGTAGAGTCTGTAATTTTTCCAGTTTAGAGAAAAAGGAAAATAAAGCTCAGAAAGTGTAAAGTATTCATGGTCAAGAGCAGGGGTGGGCTCGAACCAGCTCTAACTGTAACTCCAGGATCCATTCTTTCCATTACACCGTAGGGCGCATTCTGTCCACGCCGAAGGCAGCCAGGCTTCACCCTCCTTAGGGGAATGTTTGCTCACCGACGCACGCACCCTACGACCGTCGGAGGTTAAGCTCGCGGCCGCCAGCCACATTCCAAGTTCCAGAGAAGGCTGCCGGACTTCCTTCTTCCGCCGCACAGCGCTCCTAGAGGGTGGCTCCGCCCCCTAATCTGATTGGCTGTCGGGAGCGAGGCCGTGCTTGGGGATTGGCTGCCCGGCGACCAAGGACTGACGTGGCGGGGCCGGCGTGTGGGTCCACCTGGGCTGCGGACCTAACCCACCGAGGAGGCGGCGGGACCCTCACTGGTGGTGCAGCAGGGAAGCGTGAGCCGCCACCATGCCGCTGGAGCTGGAGCTGTGTCCTGGGCGCTGGGTGGGCGGGCAGCACCCATGTTTTATCATTGCCGAGATCGGCCAGAACCACCAGGGCGATCTGGACGTGGCCAAGCGCATGATCCGCATGGCTAAGGTGAGGGGACAGTCTAGACAACTCGGGCACTAGCCCGGGGGCGGGGGCGGGGTAGGGAAGGGCCTGGAGGAAGAGCGGCCTGTGCAGGGGTGGGGCGGGGCTGCGCAGAGCCCGAATCATCCTCGCTCTGCCTCTCGGTGCCCTGCATCCGGCCTGGCGTCCAGCTCTCCAGGTCCAGTTCCAAATGTTTCGAATCCTGTTCTTCATCCCTTTCCCACCCTCCCGATTTCTTTGCATTGCTACAGTTGTCCCCTAACCCGACCTCTCTCGCCCCTTGCTGGTGGCAGAATGATCTTTCTGAAACACAGACTTGTGAGCCTTCAGTGGCTATGCACTGCCACTGTAGAGTCGAAACCCTTTAATAAAGTTTTCAAGACCTTAATGACCTGACCTCTTCCAGCCCATCATTTTTTAAATCTCTGACATTTTCTGCGACAGTGAATTACTTCCGGGAAGTTCCTGAAAGTTGCTGCTGTCTCTCTCATATGCCATTCCTTGTAATTACTTCATAGAATTTTGAGAATAAAATACAGATAAGATGTAAAGCTCTTAGTACAGTACTTGGCAAATAGGACTCAATACACGTTAGCTGTTAGTGATATGATGTTAATGAATGCTCATGCTCCCTCTTCTCTTGGATGCTTTCTCCAGCTCCTCCTTTCAGAGTTGGGTTCCTGTAATTTTTCCCATGGCATTGCATTGTCACTGTCTGTTTAAACTCACTCTGTTAGACTGTGAGTGCTCTGGAGGGGGGACCGGTCACATTCTGCATTGTGAACCCAGTTCCCAGCAGAAGATCTGCACTGTGAGTCCTTGGTTTAGAGGTAGTTCACGAAATCTTTTTTTTCCTTTCACTTCCCTTCAGCCAGTGCTGTTCTGTCATTTGTGATTAGGTTTTCTTTTACTTTTTGAGGACTAACTCTGCTTTTATGGAACAGAATCATAAAGATACTTTATTTTGGGACTTCACTGGCAGCCCAGTGGTTAAGACTCTGCTTCTACTGTAGGGTATGTGAATTTGATCCCTGGTTGGAAAATGAAGATCCTAGGTGCCACGTGGCCAAAAAAAAGAAATACTTTTATTTTAAAATTTTATTTATTTTTTCATTGAAGTATAATTGATTTGCAATAATATTAGTTTCAGGTATGCAACATAGTGATTCAATATTTTTATAGATTATACTCCTCCATTTAAAGTTATTGCAAAATAATAGTTATATTTCCCTGTGCTGTACAGTATATATCCTTGTTGCTCATTTATTTTATACATAGTAGATGGTACTTCTTAATCCCACACCCCTTTCTTGCCCATCACTCCTTCCTTCTCCCCACTGGTATCCATTTGTTTGTTCTCTAGATCTGTGAGTCTGTTTGAAACCTAAGTGTCCATCAACAGACGAATGGATAAAGATATAGTACATATGCACAATGGAATATTATTCAGCCATAAAAAAAAGTGAAATTCTGTCATTTACAATGATGTGAATGGACCTGGAGGATATTATGCTTAGTGAAATAAGTCAGAGAAAAACAAATACTGTATGTTATCACTTATGGGCAAAATCTAAAAAGTAAAATATGCCTTTAAAGAGTAACAATTGTTAACATTTTTGAACGCTTACTGGGTCAGGTGCCTTAAAATGCACCATCTAACTTTCAAATTTGATGCAAAGGGTGTGTTTAAGACTTATTTGGTAGTTTGCTTTTTTGCCAGTAGAGAAGCAATAAAAGCTTGAACAAAGAAACCATCGGCAGTAGGGTAAAACAGGGACAGTGATTGTGTTTTCTGAACCTAGAGTTGACCGTAGCATTAAGCAGATACAGAAGTGTATCTCGTTTAGGAAAGAAGCGGAGAAAAGAAGGGGAGGAACTTTCTGTCCTCCCAGTACCACTGCTTTCATGTGGGATGTGGTAGAACTTTACCTGATCTCTCATCATTAGAACTTTCTGCTGTTTTACTTCACTTTACTACTCCTATAAAGGGAGGGTTTGCCTAGATGGAGACGAGCTCTGTAACCTGCCTGAGGCCGACACGAGAAGAAAGGAGGGGAGCATTGCGCTCTGAAGACCATGCCGTGCAGCCTCCAGGAAAGCCGTCTGGCAGCCACCTCTGCCAGAGAGTCTCCGAAGTTTTGGTCAGGTCCCTCTAGGCCTTGGGATCTTTATCTAGACAATGAGGACTCTGTCGTCCAAGGTCACTTTCAGGTCTAATGTTCTTTGAACTTCTTTCTAGCATCAAGTTCTGACCACGCCGTTTTGTGACTTTTCCGAGTGAAAGTGACAGTCTCAGCACAGACATTTCTGGAGCCCAGGTTCCCAGAAACATGAAGACCTGTGTGTCTCCAGCGGTGTCCGTGAGCTGAGACTCGAGAGAGTTTTCCTGAATCTTTCTGCTGAGTGGTTTTAAAAAAACAATTTTGAGAGCTTGGAGGCTGACTGGCAGTAAAATTATAGCTTTTATAGTCAGACAATCCAGCTTTTATATTATAGCTTCTGTTCGGTAAAGCCGGGGCATTTCTAAATATTTTTTGCTTGCCGTTGCCCCAGAACCTCTTGTTCAAACAAGATGCCATACAGAAACCACATGTGCAAAACAGCTAACAGCCACCCCCATCAGGGGCTCCTCAAGTTATAGGCCTTGGAGCTGTCCCACACGGCCATTTGTACGGATAGAGAAACTGAGGCCAGAGACAGGGAGTGACTTATCCAGGAGGGTCAGAGTTAAGGCAGATTCTTTTCCCCCTAAATTCTGGTCCAGTGTTCATATCCTCTGCTGAGTTATACAACTTAAAATCTTGATTGTTTGATTAATTATTTTTAATATTATAATGTAAAGTCCCCCCCACTTTTTTTTCTTTTTTTTTTACAACTTAAGAGGGAAAAACAGAGGGGAAGCCCTATCCCCAGCCTTTTCTTCTTTTGAGACTTCCTTGCTTCTCCTGTTTCTGTTCTTTTGGAGTTCTTAAGAACTCTGTCATTCAATGTTGGCATTTGTTTGTTTGTTAAATTTTTGTTCATTTACTTATTTGTTTGGCTGCATCAAGTCTTAGTTCCTGAGCCTGAGTGAGAGAGTGAGTGGTCTTAGTTGCGGCATGTAGGATCTTTTAGTTTTGAGGTATGTGGAATCTTTAGTTGTGGTAGGTGGGATCTAGTTCCCTGACCGGGGATTGAACCCTGGCTCCCTGCATCTGGAGCATGGAGTCTTAGCCACTGGACCAGCAGGGAAGTCTCCTTGATGTTGTTTATAAAGATAATGGTTTAATAGCAGTTGCCCCAACATTTCTCTTCTCTCTGAGAGCCCGTGACTGAAAATTAAAGGAACCCTAACATGTGTTGCAGGAGTGTGGGGCCGATTGCGCCAAGTTCCAGAAGAGTGAGCTGGAGTATAAGTTTAATCGGAAAGCCTTGGAGAGGCCGTACACCTCGAAGCATTCCTGGGGGAAGACATACGGGGAGCACAAACGCCATCTGGAGTTCAGCCATGCCCAGTACAAAGAGCTGCAGAAATATGCCGAGGAGGTTGGCATCTTCTTCACTGCCTCTGGCATGGATGAGGTGAGCCCTCTGCCATTGTAGCAGACCTAGGGGACAACAGGTGGCCTGGTGTCTTTGACTTCAAGCCAGCTCCAGGCCTTGCTCACTTTAGACTGTTTTGTGTTTTCTGAGCTAGAGCTCCCCATAACGTTGACCAGGTCAATGTCCAACTAAACAGGAGGCCGGGGGGATTGGAGGCCCAGTGAGATTTGGAGGAAAGAGAACTATGGTTTTCAAAACAGGCTGTCTCTGGGAGTAGGGGGCAACCACCCTGGAAAGCCAGAGTCCCTGAAGCCCCTGGGAGACCCCACTGGGCCAGTTTGCTGCCAGTGGAAAGTGGCCTAGACTCAGAATCAGGAAACTGCAGTCCCAACAGGAGTCCTCCTGTTGCCAAGTGGCTGTGGGTGATCTGGGTGGGGCGACCCTGCATCTCCCAGAAGGGAGTGGCTCCCGGGATGGCCATGCCCACATCCTGGAAGAGTCTAGCTGGTGCCAGGTCTCAGGTTCCGTCTGCTCTGTGACCTGCCTCAAGACTCCTTCGTGAGCTCTTTTTTCAAATATGAAAAATTAAGTTATATGAATAATGTCACAGAAAGTTTAGAAAACAGGAAAAAGAAAAACTGACTCATAATCTCTACACGGCAGCTCTTTGTACATATTTCCTCCTGAACTTGTTTTATATGCATATTTTATTACCTGGTTGCTATATTTGTGAATGTTTAGTTCTGTGTTTGCTTTTTCCGGTTAATATTATACCACAGCTTTTACCCATATCCTGGTTTTCTTTCTCAGCTTTATTGAGCTATAATTGACATGTAATTCTCCATATCTTTTGCTGAAAGTGACTATTTCTTTATGTTTGAACATGAGGTTACTTTCAGCTTTTTGTGCTTTTAAATGATGCTGAGATGACCATCTTTCTGTGTTTTGAGTTGTTTCCTTAGGATAACTTTGCAGAAACGGATCAGTAGATGAAACTTAACATTTTTAAGGCTCTCGGTTTGTGATTCTTTTAGTCAGCTAGGGTATTTGAAGAGACTCCAGTTCCTTCTGTAGGCCTCTGACCTCTTGTGTTACTGCCCCAACCCTAAGCTGTGTCCGTAAATTAAGTCAAAAGAAGCGTCACTCTAGTCTAGGCCATTAGTAGAGTAAAAAAGGAGGGGAAGCAGAGCACCTAGACGTCTGGGAAACTTGACAAGTTCAGGCATCAGTTCTGTAGCCCAGATTCATTCTTTAATTGACAGCATTCATAAGCATGACATTCTTCAGATCTAGTGATTCATCTAATAATCATAATTTCCTACATCTGAATTCGATGTTATAGTTGATGAAGCATCTTCACTTACAGTAGCATATCTTATCCCTACTATGTCCCATTTTACAGATAAAGAAACGGAGGCTCCAGGGGCTAGAACGTCTATGTGATGTCGCACAGTTGGGAAATGGGTCTTGAGGGCAGATCTGACACCTTTCTGGGATCCCCCAGCAGCCACCTGGGTGCTGGTCCAGGCATGTGCAGCTTCCCAGAGCTCAGCAGAGCCTTTGGGCTTCTCCCTGTTCTTCACCGCCCTCCATGTTGGTGGCTAGAGAGTCTTGGACCCACGTTGCCCCCAGGACAAGGGGACAGATTTTTTCTTTTTTTTTTTGCCTCGTCATGTGGCTTGCAGGACCTCATTTCCCACCAGGGACTGAACCTGGGCCAGGGCAGTGAAAGCGCCAAATTCTAATCACTAGACTACCAGGGAATTCCCAGGGATAGGTTTTTTAATAACAGCTTTATTGACACATCATACACTTCACTCAATTAATTTTAGAACATTTTTATCACCCAAAAGGAAGCCCTATACCTGTTAGCTGTCATTCCTCAATTCCTTCAATTCTCCCAGCCCTGCTGCTGCTAAGTCACATCAGTCATGTCCGACTCTGTGTGACCCCATAGGCGGCAGCCCACCAGGTCCCCCGTCCCTGGGATTCTCCAGGCAAGAACACTGGAGTGGGTTGCCATTTCCTTCTCCAATGCACGAAAGTGAAAAGTGAAAGTGAAGTCGCTCAGTCGTGTCCGACTCTTAGCAACCCCATGGACTGCAGCCCACCAGGCTCCTCCGTCCATGGGTTTCTCCAGGCAAGAGTACTGGAGTGGGGTGCCATTGCCTTCTCCGCTCCCAGCCCTAGGCAACTTCTAATCTGCTGTCTGTCTCTATAGATTTGCCTTTTCTGGACACTGTATATAAAAAGAATCAGACAGTATGTGGTCCTTTGGGTATATATATATATTTATGGTAACTCAGTGTTTAACTTTTTTGAGGACCTGCCAGACTTTCTGAAAGTGGCTGCACCATTTTACGTCCCAGCAGCCATGGTGAGGTTTCTGCCTCTCATTCCTGGGAAGTCCGGGTGGAGGTTGTTTACTTTCTTCGTGCTTCTGTGTCTTCAGCTGGGCTCATCTCGCAGGGCCGTGGTGAGGACTAAGTGTGATCGCCCACAGAAGATGAAGCACACAGCCAGCGCTCAGCCACGTTAGTTACAGCTGAGGAGGCGGCCCGGGCCGAGGGTCAGGAAGTCCAGGTCCTGGCCCTGCTCCCCTGAGGTCATCTCCATGTGCGCTTGGCGAGTCGCTGCCCACCCTGAGGCCTCCATTTCCTTTGACGTGTGAGGACGCTGCCATCCACAGGCTCTCCCCGCTCTCTTGTCCCGAGTCAGCGCAGAATCTGGCAGGGTCACTCAGGCGGCTGGGACCGGGAATGAGGACTTCCCTGTTCAGGCTGTTTCCGGACACCCGCGCGCCCGGATGTGGGCTCCGAAGGGAAAGCCTGGCCTCTGCTGCGGCTGGGCCGCCGCTGCTCAGGCAGTCACTTCTGTAGGTCTTCTGCTGCCCGCTGGCTTTGAGGCTAAGAGTCGGGAGCAGCAGGGGAAGGAGAGGAGGCTGGGCGCTAGTGGCTGGCGCTGCCTCTTGGTTCCCCAGGAAGCCGTTTGGTGTCAAGTTGAGCTCTGCAGCCACCCTCTGAGCTCAGGTGCTGCGAGCGCGGGCTGGTCACGCAGCCTTTGGGCCACAGGTGTCCATGTGTGAAAGGGAGGTGATCAGGATGCCCACCCCTCAGCTGCAGTGAGGGCCTGGCGAGATGGACCGGGGGCTTGCAAGATGTGTACCTGTGACTGCTAGCTGTTGGTGCTTAGAATCCTTTTCTCTGCTTCACGCTTAACGGGGCAGGGAGTCTTCCCTGTCGTAGGAGTGCCGCTCGCTCCCCACTGGTGTCCGACAGACCAGGGCACAGGCAGCGAGGAGAAAGGTGTTCTTTGTTTTTTTAGGTTTGTTGGTTTACTTTTGCTGGGCCGGGTCTCTGCTGATGTGACGGGCCTTCTCTAGTCGCGGAAAGCAGGGGCTGCCCTTCCGTGCTGTGCGAGGGCTTCCCGCGGCGGCATGCTTAAGGGCCTTTGCCAGAGTGCCCTTTGCTTTCCCTGCCAGGGCCCTTTTTGCTGAAGCAGCAAGTCCTGTCTGCCTGGCTGTCGGAGGTGGGTTGGTCCCTTGTTCCGTGTCTGCCTGGTGAGTCGTTCTGAGAATTACCCGCCCTGAGCCCTCATGGACTGCAGGCGTGTACTGAGCGCCGTCCCGGGGCGTTTTTTGCGGGCTGAGGGAAGGTTAAGGCATGGTGCAGCTCTATGAAGGCCCAGAAAATACCCGGGCACCTGGTCAGAAGCTGCACAGAGGCCTGTGGAACTCGACTGCAATGAGCAGAGTGCCTTTGGTCGAAATGGAGAGTTTTGATGGGAGCCGTGACGTAGAGGCGGCCCTTGGCGGACCCGTCCCGGCAGAGCTGCCCTCCCCTCCTCGTGCCTGCCTCCGCGGTGCCCGCCCTCCTTCCTCCAGCACCCCTGCTCCATGGCACCCCTGCCTGCCTTGTGGTGTACTCTGGCTGGGCTGAGGGCCGGCCGGGCCTTTTTGGCTCCATGCTTCCCTGCCTCATCCTCTCCTCAGCCTGGGCAAGCCCTCCGGCGCTTGTTCTCCCGGCTCATCATCATAGCTGCGGAAATCAGGGGAGTGGAAGCGGCTGTAGAAAACCCCCCAGCTCCACTCCTGTCTTTTCTGTTACCCCTTAGATCAGCAGGCTCCCAAATTTCTCATGGGGTACATTGTGCAAAGGGGGTTCCTCATTAATTCATTGATTTAGAGTCAAAGTCCCTTCCCCAAATAAACAAGGGTTCTGTGCTGAATTAAGTGTGGGAAAGACTAGGAGTAAAATAGCCAGAGGAGTGTATTCACTAGGCCCCTCCAAGGTGAGGCTGTACAATGCAGCGCTGCACCCGAGCCAGTTTGCTGGGAGGACCCTCTGCTCCGTGTTTAGCCCAGCTGGATGCCCAGGGAGGGTCATACTCGATGGAGTTCCTTTCAGACAGGCTCAGAAAGCCCTGGTGATGTGGGGCAGAGGAGAGGAGAAGTTATGAGGCTGCCTGGCTGCCTTGTATCGATATCCTGTAGACGGAAGGGGGACTGAAAGCAGCAAAGACAGACGAAGCCAGGAAGTCCACAGAGAGAAAGGCAGCCACTGGCGCTGACCCAGCCTGACGAGGCCTGGGCCCAGTAATACTTCCAGATAACTACTGAAACTGGCACCCTTTGCAGAAGAGATTAATCCAAGATGCCAGTTTTCTAAGTGGCCACGAGGTGGGGCTGGCTCCCTAGGAAGGCTGCAAGAAACCAGCTGCATCTTTCTCTGCCAACGGAAATTTACCCCTTTGCTCGCTTGAAAATTGTAGAGCTCCATGCATATTTTCCTGGAGAAGGAAAGGGCAACCCACTCCAGTATTTTTGCCTGGAAAATCCCATGGACAGAGGAGCCTGGCAGGCTACAGTCCATGGGGTCGCAAAGGGTCGGACACGACTGAGTGACTTCACTTTATGCAGATTTTACAATCAGCATAGGTAAGCTTTTGCAAAGCATTTTTGCTACATTTGGCCCCTCCTTGCCCCTATGCGCCCTGCGCCTCTCCTGATTGGGCTCACCCATCTCTTTACGCCCTGGGGACTCCGATCACGGGCCATGCTCTCACAAAGTAGAGCGTTAGAGACGGAATTTTGCAATTTTGCGTAGGATTTTCCCTGTTAAAATAGAATACACTCTCTTCATCTGCCAGACAGAGTGGGGAGGGTGGGGACACTAGACTTTACTCAGTAAATATGTTTGAAACAAATGCTTTTCAGTTTCATCTTAGGGCTGGTTAATAGTGTGAGAGACACATACACAGGAGAGAATGACAGCAAACTGTGGAAGGGAGGAGAGAGACAAGCAAGACATAAAGCAGAGGGGAGGAGGCGGCGGTGGCTTAGCGCCTTGGAGGTGAGTGGTGCTTCGGCCATCCCGAAAGGTGTCTCCTAGACAGAGGAGAGTGCCGTCTGCCCCTGGCCTGTTCACTGGCTGCTTAGTCACCGTATGTCTCTCCAGCAGCGCTGCTGCTGCTGCTGCTGAGTCACTTCAGTCGTGTCTGACTCTTTGCGACCCCATAGACGGCAGTCCACCAGGCTTCCCCATCCCTGGGATTCTCCAGGCAAGACCACTAGAGTGGGCTGCCATTTCCTTCTCCAGTGCATGAAAGTGAAAGGTGAAAGTGAAGTTGTTCGGTCGTGTCCGACTCAGCGACCCCATGGACTGCAGCCCACCAGGCTCCTCCATCCATGGGATTTTCCAGGCAAGAGGACTGGAGTGGGGTGCCACTGCCTTCTCCTCCAGCATCTCTAGCCCCTACTTATTAGAGGAAACTGATTCTCTGAGTGAGGCCAGTGATTAGAGTAGCTCATCATCTGCTGGGAAGATGGAAGAAAGCTCAGGCAATAATGGTTTGAATCAAAGAACCTGCTGGCAGAATGACCTCATACTGTTCCTTACTACCCCTGAACCCTTTGGACTTCCATGCCAGTAACCTTGCTCCTTGCTAATCTGTTTCACAGAGCAGTAACAGTGGTATTACTGAGGAACTTACAAGAAATGCAGACTCTTGGGCCCCATTCTAGATCAGTAGAGTCAGAACTTGCATTTCATCTGTCCAAGACCCATGGCAGGTTCGTGTGCCTGTGTTAAAGTGTGAGAAGCACTGACCTAGCTAATCAAGTCTTCCAAACTTACTTCTGAGACTTGGCCAGCATTTTAAGGTAGATGGAACTTAGACACTGGGAAATATTCCAAGGCATTGACTCTCCCTGCTTCTGATCTTCAACTTCAATTAAAAAAAAAAAAACGGTAATGAAAAGTAATTTGGGAGGTTTTGGTAATTGAGATTTTACTCTGAAAACTTGTGGTCCACTAATTCTTTCAGCAGGTGTTTGCTGACATTTGCCAATTTCCTGAGGGTTATTGATGAATCCCAGATAAGGATGGTGAAGGGCCCTAGAGAGGTAGCCTCAAACAGTCAGGTTGGTTTTCTTCTGTGGGCAGCATAATTTGAGGTCCGAAAGGGCTTGGGTTTGATGGGCCCTGCCAGCCGTGGATCAGTGTGTCAGGGCTGGGCCATGACACACTTCACTTCTACTTTTGGCAGGGGTTGAAGTGGCCTCTTTTCCCGGCCGTTGGGTCCTGAGGCGAGGATAAGGCCGCTGAGGGACGCTGCCTTTCACGGTGCCTGCTTGTCTGAGTCAAGATTAGGTCATGACCCTTCTTGTTTGTTCACTGGGCCCCGGGCCCCTGGGGAAAGAAGGTCTGGCCAGGGGTCTGATTCTTTTCCAGATTTTCATAGACAGTGTGCGCCAGGGTGCAGTGTTTGTCGGACAGATGGATGGGTGGATATGAGTGAAGGAATGTTTGAATTTGAATAAAATGACTGATAACTGATCTGTGTCTGCTTTCAAGTTGCTGGGCAAGAGAAGGGGTGTTTCTATTTGTAGGTGGCTCCTCGCCTGTCTTGAGGACGGTGATTTTGAAACGTGGTGAATGTGAGCTCCCTCTTTGACTTTCGTAGATGGCAGTTGAGTTTCTGCATGAACTGAATGTTCCCTTTTTCAAAGTTGGATCTGGGGACACCAACAATTTCCCGTATCTGGAAAAGACAGCCAAAAAAGGTGAGTGTTCAATTTTCGTCATACAATCTGAGTCTAGACTTTTTGTGTTTTTACACCATTGGTAATAACCCACTAAAGGAGTCTCCTGAAGACAGATTTTTCCAGTCAGCATATACTCCCATTTTTTCATGTGCTGACTTGAGAGAAATGAAAGATATACAGTTTTTATAAGAATTTTTAAAGATTTCTTTTTTTTTATGTGGACCATTTTTTAAAAGTCTTTATTGAATTTGTTGCAGTATTGCTTCTTTTTTATGTTTCAGTTTTTGGGCCATGGGGCATGTGGGATCTTACCTCCTTGACCAGGGATCAAACCCACACCCCCCGCATAGGAAGGTGAAACCTTAAGCCCTGGACCACTAGGGAAGTCCCCATAAGAATTTTTAAATGAAAATTATTTTTAATTTCTAATAAAATATTGATATAAAATGAAGGCTATGACAGGATAAATGAAACGCCTTAGAGGCAGCTCTGCCTTTGAGAAGCACTCTCTCGGTATGTTGGAACATCCAGCCTCTGCACATCAGAACTTGTACAGTGGTTCCACCACGTGAGTGATCTCATGTGGGCCTGAGTCAGTACTGGGGCTGAAGCAGATCATATGATGATGCTTTCTACTTACTTCATAGCCGAGGATCTGAGACCACACAGGTGGGACGTGGCAGCCCCTTAATACAATGAGATGCTCATCCTTCTCTAAAGAGTGTCAGATTCCTCTTAATTTGGTTCACTTTGCTGCAGAATAATGTTGTGGGGGGAAGGGAGTCTACGTTTCCCGTGGTTGAGGACAGAAACCCACCAACCTCACCTGTGTTCCCCCACTGTGTAAGAGCTGTTTGAATGATGAGACCATCAGCGGGGGTGTGCTTAAGGGAGAGTCAGGACCCCTGAAAATAAGGTGGTGATGGTACCGGTGTTGGGTCCTTCAGGCCGCCCGATGGTCATCTCTAGTGGGATGCAGTCCATGGACACCATGAAGCTCGTCTATCAGATTGTGAAGCCCCTCAACCCCAACTTCTGCTTCCTGCAATGCACCAGCGCCTACCCGCTGCAGCCTGAGGACGTCAACCTGCGTGTCATCTCGGTGAGCCTAAGGAGGGCGTCCGTCTGCCCGGGTCACTGGCTGTGGGGAGGATGCAGCCGAAACTAACCAGCCTTGACATGCTTTGTCACTGGGCCTCCTTCCAGTGTTCTGGCCCGGAGAATTCCACGGACTGCATAGCCCACGGGGTCGCAAAGAGTCGGACAGGACTGAGCGACTTTCACTTTCACTTGACAGTCTTGCTGTTCCAGAATCAAATTAGAACCAACTATGGAGTTAAGCAGTCAGATACATTCTAAAGATTTTAAGTTTTCTTAACACCAATCTTAATGTCTCTCATTATAACATTTAAGGTGGAGTCTTTCGGGGTTTTATTTTTTTTGTTTTTTATTTGTTTTTTGTCGTTTTAAGGTGGAGTTTTTGTAAATTTTTTTGTTCATATACATTTTCTTTACCTGTGTGTATTGGCCAGTAGGGGTCCCTTTTCTGCGAATTCCTGGCTTTTTTCTTCATGAGTGGTGGATTTGTTTTTGTAAGATGTACATAAAATTTGCCATCTCAGCCATTTTTTGGTGTCTAGTTCAGGGGCACTAGGAGCGTTCACACTGCTATGCTGCCATCGCCTTGTCCATCTGAAGAACTCTTTCCCATCTCAGAGTCGCATCACATTCTATGCTCACTAACACTGCCATCCCCCACCCTGCCAGCCCCTGGCAGCTGTCATTTTAGTTTCTGTCTCTCTGAACTTGACTACTCTGGGTTTCTCAAACAAATGGAATCATTACAGTATTTGTCCTTCTGTGTCCATCTGCTTTCACTTCGCATGTCTTCAAGGTTCATCCATGTTCTAGCATGTATTAGCATCTCATTCCTTTTTAAGGCTGAATAATATTTCACTGTATGTGTATACCACTTATGGTTTATCCGGTCATCTGTTGATGGACATCTGGGATGGTTCCACCTTTTGGCTATTGTGAATGATGCTGATACGAATGTTGGTGTGCAAATATTCATTTTTCTTCATATTGAAATGTAGGAGACCTTCTTGAAACTTCTGGTTTTTCCTGTTCTGTTATTTACCAGCTCTCTGATCTTTCAGTACAGTATTTGATATTCTGAGGTTTTCTCCCCCTGATTATGTAAGCTTTTATACATTTTTCTAGAGAGTCTTTCATATTTAACTTTTAAAAAAGTAATCTTTTTTTGAAATGACACGGCTGTCTTTTTAACTGAAGTTTTAGTCCCTCCCAGTTTGTAGTCTTTTCTCCATTTCTAGCTCATCTCTAAATCATATTATTTTAAAAATTAAAACATGATTTAAGAAAAAAAACTCAGCCCTGACGTATATAACATAGAAAGTGAACATCCTGTGTAATCCCATCCCACAGAGATTACCATAATTGACAGTTTAGTGTGTGAGATGCCAAACATTTCCCTCGGTTTTCTTCCTTTGTGAAGCGCGGTCGTTTCCCTTCCACCGTCCCCCCCCCCACCTCCCTAGTTGCTCATGTCCTTTCTCCTGAGAGCAGGGCATGACCAGAGCTGAACTGCCAGCCTGCTGCCCACCCCTGCCAGCCCAGCCCAGCCCATCACGGCAGCGCGGATGCTCCGGCCTGCAGCCTGCCCTTCCTCGCCCATCACACACCCTTGGGCCTGGTTCCTGAGGCCTTTGCCCCTCAGCCGCCCTAACCTTTTCTTAACTCCCATCTGGGTCTTTCTGCTGCACTTAAGCGTTCTGGTGACCCTCCCTGACAAGGCTCCCTTGACTTAGCACGTCTTTTGTTCCATCCAGTGAATTATAGATAGCCAATTAATTAATTTAACACTTCCACCGAAGGATTGAGATTGGGCTGTTTGCATCACTGACGCTGATCTTTGTGCATGTAGCGCGTTTGCTCTCCGCAGCTCAGCCTGATTAAATGTGCCAGATGCTTTCTGCGTGAGTGGAGGCGTCCGGGTACAGCTCCGGTGTTACTCTGGTGGTTTGAGACGTGTTCCTGAAGTGGAGGCGTTCGGGTACAGTCCCGGTGTTACTCCTGGTGGTTTGCGACGTGTTCCTGAAGTGGAGGCGTTCGGGTACAGCTCCGGTGTTACTCCTGGTGGTTTGCGACGTGTCCCTGAAGTGGAGGCATCCGGGTACAGCTCCGGTGTTACTCCTGGTGGTTTGCGACGTGTCCCTGAAGTGGAGGCATCCGGGTACAGCCCCGGTGTTACTCTGGTGGTTTGCGACGTGTCCCTGAAGTGGAGACGTCCGGGTACAGCCCCGGTGTTACTCTGGTGGTTTGCGACGTGTTCCTGAAGTGGAGGCGTCCGGGTACAGTCCGGTGTTACTCCTGGTGATTTGCGATGTGTCCCTGAGGTGGAGGCGTCCGGGTACAGCTCCGGTGTTACTCCGGTGGTTTGTGACGTGTCCCTGAAGTGGAGGCGTCCGGGTACAGCCCCGGTGTTACTCTGGTGGTTTGCGACGTGTCCCTGAAGTGGAGGCGTCCGGGTACAGCCCCGGTGTTACTCTGGTGGTTTGCGACGTGTTCCTGAAGTGGAGGCGTCCGGGTACAGTCCGGTGTTACTCCTGGTGATTTGCGACGTGTCCCTGAGGTGGAGGCATCCGGGTACAGTCCGGTGTTACTCCGGTGGTTTGCGACGTGTCCCTGAAGTGGAGGCGTCCGGGTACAGCCCCGGTGTTACTCTGGTGGTTTGCGACGTGTCCCTGAAGTGGAGGCATCCGGGTACAGCCCCGGTGTTACTCTGGTGGTTTGCGACGTGTCCCTGAGGTGGAGGCATCCGGGTACAGCCCCGGTGTTACTCTGGTGGTTTGCGACGTGTTCCTGAAGTGGAGGCATTCGGGTACAGCCCCGGTGTTACTCCTGGTGGTTTGCGACGTGTCCCTGAGGTGGAGGCATCCGGGTACAGCCCCGGTGTTACTCCTGGTGGTTTGCGACGTGTCCCTGAAGTGAAGGCATTCGGGTACAGCCCCGGTGTTACTCTGGTGGTTTGCGACGTGTTCCTGAGGTGGAGGCGTCCGGGTACAGTCCCGGTGTTACTCCTGGTGGTTTGCGACGTGTCCCTGATAAGAGCAGCCAGGAGCTTTGAGCCTTCACACTGTGCTGGGCGCCCTCCGCGCTCATAGCAGCTCCCACTCGGCTCCCGTCATCCCAGGAGAGGCTCCGAGAGCCTCAGAGACTTCCTGGAGCCTCACAGACAGTGAGTGGCTGAACGGGGCCTCAGGTCCATCAGCCTGACTCTGGATTGTATGTGGAAAGCACCACTGTTTAACTTTCTTTTCCTTTTTTTATTTTAAAGGAATACCAGAAGCTCTTTCCTGACATCCCCATAGGGTATTCTGGGCATGAGACTGGCACGGCGATATCTGTGGCCGCCGTGGCTCTGGGTGCCAAGGTCTTGGAGCGTCACATCACTTTGGACAAGACCTGGAAGGGGAGTGACCACGCGGCCTCGCTGGAGCCTGGAGAGCTGGCCGAGCTGGTGCGCTCCGTGCGCCTCGTGGAGAGGGCGCTGGGCTCCCCGACCAAGCAGCTGCTCCCCTGTGAGATGGCCTGCAACGAGAAGGTGGGCTCTGCCGGCCCGCCGGCTGCCAGCGCCGAGAGGAGCTGTGGGGGCTTCCCCGAGAGGCCGTGGGAACCAGCCCCGCCTGCGCCCACAACGGTGGGGTGATGCAGGGATGTTGCTGCGAGCCTCTGAGGTTTTTGGAGTTCATGTTAGCAGCGGGAGGAATTTATTGAAGGAACTTTAGCTGTTCCTCTGGTTCCCAGGCATCATATTATGGTTTTCCATTAAGTCTCTGAAGCTTGTGGCCCCAGCGCTCAAGACCTTGGTGGTGTCTGGGGCCTCATGAGGCATGCGGAGGTCGAGTCTGGGGTCCCACACTGTAGGTAATCCTAGAGGCATGTTCAGGTGGAGGGTTCCACGAGGCAGGGGGAGGAGGGCTGTGATAAGTCGAGGAATCCCGAAGCACGGGGAGACACTGGAAGCTGGGGCAAGGGTTCTCACGGGCTTGCTGGGGGATGATGCATACATTCCCCTGGGAGCCCTTTGAGCCAGCTGTGTAGCATTAACCTTCAGGCAGAGTGGACGGGGGGAGGCCAGCACACTCCGCCTGGAACAGGGGCCATGGGGCCTTCCTGGAAGCCAGGGCCTAGACCTGGCTCGGCCTCTGAGTCGGGGCTGCGAGGGGAGCAGGCACTCCTCTGATGCTGCGGGCTGTTTGGGCCGAAGCCGAGATCCCACACCAGGCCTCCTCCAGGAGGGTTGTCTTTTATTCCAGTGGGGCCTACTTGCTGCTCTCAAAGAGGTATATACACTGGAAAATTAAAATAACGGTAAAAAGAAACTAACTGCCTTATAGAAGAAGAGAGGAGCAAGCTGGCTCAGAAACTGGAATAAGTTTCAGCAGCTGCGCACTGAATTGGGTTCTGAGCATCCTGGCTCCGTGGGTAGACAGTGAGATACCACAAGACACAACATCTGATAATCATCGGCTATCAGACCTTCTGTCCTGACTTAAATTCCAGAATGGGTTCCTTGGCCCTCACCTGGAAGATGCAGAGTTAGATACTTTGTGGGACAGCATTTATAGACCAGACCTTAGACATGCTGGCTCTGAGCTTCAGGTCCCCATTCCCCTCGTTGCGCAGCCTGTCTGCCCCTTCCTAAGAGGCCCCCTTTCATGCTTGTCTCGTGAGCCCTCCGTATTCCTGTTGTACTGAACGAGGAGGCCGTAAGGTTTGTGTCCGTCGAACCGCGGGCCAGGGGCCAAGAATCCCAGGATCTCCTCTTGGCTCCTCGCGACCTTCGCCAGCTTACCTGCCCTCCGTAGACCTCTGTTTCCTTGTGTTTAAAATGTGATACTGAACTGGATGATGACAAAAGTAATCACCATCTTTATTGACCAAGTCTGTGTTCCAGGTAGATTACGGGCATCATCATCACAAATCCTTATAGTCCCACGGGACAGAGGCACTGTTATTTCCCGTTTTACAGAGACTCTCAGCCACGCCTTGTCCCCAGGTGCCTGGGATTCGGGTCTTGCTCTCTTTGGCTACATAACCTGAGTCCTTGATTGTAAAGGCCACCCCTCTGAGTCTGAGTCCACCCCACACTGGCCAAGACCCTGCTGTGTGTGAGCTATTGTTCTAGGCACCGAAGGGGAAAACAGATTCCCTGCTTTCCAGGCACCTCGTATGAGAACACTGGTCAGGGACCCTGGGGATGAAACACCGTGCGCTAGTTACTTGTGTGGCTGGCACTGAATCTTACATTTCATCCACAGCTGGGCAAGTCTGTGGTGGCCAAAGTGAAAATCCCAGAAGGCAGCATTCTGACACTGGACATGCTCACTGTGAAGGTGGGGGAGCCCAAAGGTTACCCTCCCGAAGACATCTTTAGCCTGGTGGGCAAGAAGGTCCTGGTCACTGTGGAAGAAGACGACACCATCATGGAAGAATTGATAGAGAATCATGGGAAAAAAATCAGGTCTTAAAATAAAGTGCCATTCTCTGAATTCTGAATTGCCTTGCTGGTACCATCAGGTGCATTTGGGTGAGGTGGGGCAGGACTGCTGGTCTCTGGGGATCCCCAGACAGCAGACATTTCGGGGCCAGGCCCTGGGTCAAGCCCATTGGAGAGATACAAGGAGCAAATACAGGCAGCCTCTGCCTCAGGTTGGCTGGCCCAGAAGGGGCAGTGGGCTCAGAAGCGTCTCGTCATTGCCCATTGCAGTGCAGAGGGGTGAACGCTGGCTGCATGGGCCCTTCCTTTCAGCCTGCCTTCTTCCGGCCTGCAAAGCCGACCCTAATGACCCCAAATGTCCCTTCCTTCCGGCTCTCTCCCCTTATCTCCTGCCTGCCCTGGGGTTGAATCCAATTAGCTGTATAGTGATCACTTGGCATTAGAGAAGAAGGTGTCGGGCAAAGTGTCTTACAGGCAGAGGAATGAGCAGAGAGGGAAACGGCATTTATTTCTTCTTTCAACAAGTGTGGAGGGAGGGCTTGCCACGGGCCAGGCCCTGCTCTGTGGCCTGAGGATGCAGGACTTCCGTTCTGATGGGGATGAATGCTTCATGAACCAGCAGCACAGGAAGTAAACCAGTGTTAGGTGACACGTGCAGTGAGGCGTGTGAGGGAGATGGGGCTCGGCCTGTTTGCAGCTTGTGGTGACTTGTACGTATGCCGGTGATGCTAAAATCAGCCTTTCCATGATCTGCAGTGAAATTACACCCAGCTAACAAAGTAGCCTCAGTGCTGGGCTTTATGGAACTACAGCATGAACCTTTCACAGGCATTCCGTATCCATCTTCCTTTTTGTTCTTTTGAACCAATTACTGAGATTATTTTCAGATTCTTAGTCTTTGTTCGTATTTATTTGACCTGGTTACTGTGACTCATGTTTCAGAGTGTGTCTTGGAGTCTCTCTTCAAATGTGTGAATTTGCCTTCTGAAGGTTCTTTACTTGTGAAGATAGGGCCTCCCTCTCCTGTGGGTCCCAAAACAGTTTCTGGAAAGGTACCTACGTGTGTTTGTGTGTGTGGGTGGGGTGGGGTGGGACTCTGGGTCACACGAGAATCCATAAAGTTGACATGCTGAGAGCTACAGTGTGACCGCATCCATTTCTGGCTGCTGTTTACTCCTTTCACTTCTCCATATAAACAATCATGAGCAGAAAATAAAATTTTCTGATGCCATAGCCTCTTTTTCTACAAGACTAGAGATGACATTAAACTAAATACCCGAGACTTCCTAGTGAGAAGAGACTTGGCTTGGCAGCAGACGGACGTGTTCCGGGGCCTGGGAACAGGATGTGGGTCTGAAGGGAAAGGGGGGGAGGCGCCCAGCTGGGCTCCAGCAGAGACGGTTTCTGGTCAGCCGCCTCCAGGCCCTGTCAGACCGGGATGTCGCTCCCAGGCTGCTCTGTAGACCTCAGAGGGCGGAAGCCAGGGGGCCTGACACTTCGAGGAGCAGCTGAGGGCATAGGTCTTTTGGGACGAGGACTGTGAACATGCTGGCGAGGAGGAGGGCCATTACCTAGAACATGCTTCCCACTGGCAGGCAGAGGTGACAGCCTGGGTGTGACGTGTGGGGGTCAAGTATGGGGCTGCCTGCGCTCTCTGCAGGAGGGCTGGCCGCCTCACGCTGCGCCAGGCCCTGAGGTCAGGAGGGTGGACATCTGGGCGCAGCTCTGGCCCATCTGCACGTCCCCAAGTACCTGCCAGGCGGGAGGATCCAGTGCTGAGTGCGCAGTGTGGCAGTAGACAGTCCCTGTCTGCTGGTACCTCCACAAGCAGGCCCTGCATGTGTGAACTGCTGAAATGTTTTCCAAGCCATGGGAGCTAGAAGAGTGGGCCTAGGAGAGGAGGCCGTGGCACTCTGAGATCAGTCTTGCAGGTTGAGAAGCGACTGAGGGACGAACTGTGGGATGTGAGGCATGGGAGGGGCTGTGGGTGTCCAGGTGATAGCTGGGCAGGGATGGCCACATGGAGAGGAAGGAAAAGATTTGGAAGGTGGTCAGGAAGCACGCAAGGGCCTAAAGCCTGCTGACTTTGAACTGCATTCTATAAGCAATGGGAAGCCACGGAAGGCATCAGAGCAGGACACGGGGAACTCAGCCTTGGCCCTCTCACTCTTAACGCTTATCCACCCCACCTCGTATGCAGCTTGGCTGCTTGGGCAGGCGGTCTCCTCCTCACGGCATGGGCTCTGTCCACCCGGCCTGGCTGTGCCGGGCCATCTCTGTGCCCTCTGCTAGGCTGCCTCCTGCAGGCTATCATCACTGTCCCCTTCTCCCTGACAAAGAAGAACTGCAGAAACAGAAGAGATGATGGAGGGTCCCTGAAATCTCTAAATATTAGTAAGTGACCACAGATGGCTTCAATGTCAATCAAAAATTACATAATATTATCTTGGATAGGAACAGCTGGAAGGCAGGATTTATTTCCACATGAGCAAGAACTTAGTGAACTACCTTTAGAAATAGTGACCTTCTCCTGCTCTTAGAGATACTCCATCAGGGACCAACTGACCGCAACAAGGCATTTGTGGAGGGGGTGGGAGATGAGCAAGGCCCCGTCCAGGCCTAGGTGCCGGGTACTCGAAGCAACACAAACTCCCAATGAAGAACATGGTTAAAAGGGATGGTATTCATGTTTTATTAAAACAAACCACATCTGCAAGCAATTTGCTCTTATTAATAAAAAAATTTCTACAAATTCAAGTCTGAAAGACAGTAAGTGATGGGTACCGTTTCAGACCTGGACCCCAAGAAGGTTCAGTCCTGTGCCGAATGCTGCCGGAGGCGCCTGCCCCTGCCAGATGGCAGCTAGGAGTATTGGCTGTCTCAGCACTGCCAGGCCCAACAGGTGCCCCGCTGGGATGCTAACAGGCCCTGGCATGGTACGGCACTGTCGTTTTCAGGGTAGTTCACATCCCCTGGGCGCGTTGGAGCCTCACGGCACTGGTAGGTAGGGTCATGAATCCCACTTTACAGATGATCTCCCAAGTACAGTGACTAGCCTGAGGTCACAAATGATTGTGCAGTTTTTGTCCTTTATAGTTCAGCTCTGACTCCTGCTACAATACATGAGTCCCAAAACCTCAAATCTCCCTCGGGGTGTAAGACTTCCTCTCAGAGCCCACGGAAGGTAACCCCAAGGCAGACTCAATCCCACAGTGTAACCAGGGAAAAGCGGGGCATCACAGGCCTCATGAGAGAGGGGCCAGAGCAAGTAGGCACCGGCTAGAGACTGGCTGCATTCCCCTAAACACGGTGGAAGCGTACAGACCCCAGCCCCACCACTAGCTGTGAGACATTCGGCATGTTACTCATTCTCTTAAGTTTTGCCACGTGTACCACTGTCAAACTATCTTTATCCTAGGGGTGATGTAAGGATCAAATGAGTTAATAGTTGTAAAGCATTAGAACAGTGCCTGGCAAAATAGCAAGGATTTTTACCTGGGCCCTGTGGCTGTGAGTCGGGGAATAAGTCTTGGTGCGCAGAGACGAACAGAGATGTGGGGTCAAGCGTACCCATCTCCCTCTGTCAGGAATGCCCTCTGCCTGTCAGAATTCAGCTCTGGGCCATCCCCAGTAGAATTAATTTCCCTTTTCCTGGAGTGCAGTGTTTAAAACATCTAGCCAAGCTGGA
The DNA here is from genome assembly GCF_910594005.1 of Cervus elaphus. Lineage (NCBI taxonomy): Eukaryota > Metazoa > Chordata > Mammalia > Artiodactyla > Cervidae > Cervus > Cervus elaphus. Next base: position 60,352,818 of record NC_057843.1, read on the forward strand.
GTTTTCCATCATTTGGTTAGGACGAAAGCCACTTTCGAGGTTCCTCTGCCTTGTATTCTACTCGTGTTATACTGCCTCATATCAAAGTACTGTTTTTAGGTTAAAAAAAATAAAAAACCACTAGAAACGGGCAGTTTTATATGGTTCAAACTAACTAATGCACTGAGAGTCTGTTTAAACCCCAAGGGAGCCACAGCCTTGCATGTTCCTCATCCTGCCACTGCCCTCCTGCCAAGCACCTAAGGAGATAACTGAGGACAGTGTCACTTCAAAACCACGTAAGGGGCTTGACAAACAGGACGCTGAACGTTCAGAACCGGGCACAGACCCGAGAAAGAGGCCTTTCCCTCCCTCCCTCCCGGAGGGGCCGACTTCCCCAGGAAATCCTGCTGACCTAAGCCTTCTCTATTGACAACATCACTACTCTCTGGAAAGCAGGGGCTCTCCGCATTTCCTTGGCAACATTTTGGACCTGAGGAAAATAGGGATACCTGAGCTGCCCAAACCCCACTCATGGTGAGTTCCTCTCCTTTTGATTCCAAGACCGTTGGGAAAACTGCCTGTGGTTGCTTAGCAACAGTCATCTGCTGATTTCTTCCCAACATCCCCTAAGATATGAACAGCAGTAAAATCTTTCAGGCTGAAAGCTGGGCTGGAAGGGCTGGGCCAAAGACACATGGCTGAGTGCTGGCCCAGTCCTTAATCTCTGTGGGTGACTTGAGGCAACTTTCTTTCACGACCTTACTCTCCCCAAATGTACAATGAGGTCAGGCTGGGTGATCTGTGAGGCCCTCCCAACTCAGCTGTTTTGATTCACTAGCAGTTGGCTAGTGGTCATCAACTCACTGCCTTGGAGGGAAGGGACATTCTGAATTTTTCAGGGTGAGGAGGGCGTAGGACATGGCTGCCCTTAGAAATCTTCCAATCTAACTGGAAAGACAGGTCCCAGACTGTGGATTTCTTGTGGTTTGGGGAGAATTCCTGGGGCAGTTAAGCCTGGGGCAGACAGACAGGCAAAAAGAAGAAAGGGCTTTCCTGTACAAATGTGTTTGTATGGGAAACGGCAAAGGCAAGCATATACAGGTGGAACCATATGACCCGGTTCTGCCTGAAGGGTCTCTGAAAAGACTAGGAGGAGCTAGATAAGGGCATGTACTTTGGGGCAGACTAGAAAAGTCTTGAATGCTAGGGTAAAGTGACTCCCCCATCCCCCTCCCCATTGTAGTCCTTGGGAAGCTTTTGATATAAAATGAGGTTACAGGCAGATCACTGGCTGTAAGGCAGAAAATGAGCTTGGGAAAGTGTTCAGGCCAGGAGGTGCTAAGAACCTCTTGCAGCTGCTCCTAAGGGAGGTGACATGGACAAGCTGAAGGAGAGTCAAGAGCAGGAAGCAGATCCAAGGGACATTAAGGGACAGAAGAGTCTTAGCGACTCGCGCTCATTCACATATTTACCTTGCGCCTACCGTGTGCCAGGCAGTTCTGGGTGCTATGTGAGCGGATGCTGGGGATCATGTTCACTGACATGGTCAGGGTGCTTAAGGCTCAGCTGTGGCTGCGTGCTTTCGGGAACCTCAACTACAAGCAGCGTAGTGTCAGTGTCCCGGTGGCGGTGGCGAGGTCGCGTGAGAGAGCAGCAGGAGAGGACCTGCAGGCTTAGGGCTCGTTGGCAACTCGCCTACTGGGAGAGGAGCTGTACAAAGCACAGGCCAGGACTGGTGGGGGAGAGGATGGGAACGCTTACGGCGGAGGCCGTAGACCAGCTCCGTCTGGATGCGGTGAGAGCAGAGCCGTGGAGAGCCCAAGGCGCTCACTAGGGTCTCGGCCACTAGGGCAGCCGGGAGATGCTGATGGCCCCTTCCCAGAGCCGCAGGGCCGGGTAGAGCGGCTCCTGGAAGGCGGCCCGGAAGGTGTGTAGGTGGCTCATGCCGCCCGTCACATCGTAGAAGGCCAGGACGCCGGCCTCGTAATCCAGGAAGACGCCGAGCCGGTCAGGGTCGTGGCGGGGCCGCAGGCGGCTGCGCTGGCCGTCGTGGAAGGCCCAGTACTCGAGGTCATAGCGCTTGAGGCACCAGGACTGGCGGTTGCAGCCCAGGCGGGCGGCGTCCGACGCCCCGTGGCGCCGCAGGGAGCCGTACGCCGCGCCCACCCACCAGCCGACGCCCGCCTCCTGCACGTCCACTTCCCAGTAGTGGCGGCCGGCGGCGAAGCAGTCGCGGCCCAGCACCTGCCACAGCGCGTCGAAACGCAGCGCGGGAGTGGGTCCCAGGCGGCCGAGGAGTCCGCAGCGCACCGTCAGGAGGTCAGCAGAAAGGCGCAAGCGCGCGTGCATCGTGTCCCGGTCCAGACAGGGCGTGCGCGCGTCTGCGGAGGGCGGGGACACCGGGCCAGGCCTGAGGGGCGGGGCCAGTGACCCGGCCCCGCCCCGCCCCTCCCTGCCCCCGGGAGAACGACAGCGCGAGGCCGGCTGTCCTGCGCTTGTTCACGGTAGAAAACTGGAAACACGCAAATCACCAGTGGGGAGGTGATCGGGGAACACGGGGAGGAGACAGCACTTTAATGCACATCCGTTGTACAGCTTGAATTTTGTACAATGGAATTTGTTGCCAATTTCTAAAAATTTAAAAATAACCCTATCACTATTTTAACACTTAAGTGTCCTTCCAACTTTTTTTACTTGCCCCTTTATGGTTTTTTCTTAACATTGGTGTCATACCATACAGACTCTTGGTAATTTGTTTTTTAAATGTATTGATGTATTTATGAACATTTTACCACGTCGTATAATATTCTTTTATAAGAGCATTTAAATGGCAACGTTAAGACTTTTATGTATAGATGAATTAGAATTTAACCTATACCTTCCCCCTGCTTTTAAAAAATATTTAAGCTTTTAAGAAGACTTTTGAAAACACTAATGAATCCATTTTTATATATCTGATTATTTAGGCTATATTCCTAAAAGAATTGCTGGGTCCATGGGGATGATTGCATTTTTAAGGCCTTTGCCAAATTGTCCTCCAGAAAAGTGGTGGTGATTTGAACTCCCAGTTACAGTTCTTGTTTCATTATACACATTTGGAGACATGAAGTTAGAGAAAAGTCTAGGTCTTAGGGCATGTGGATGTTCAACTTTAGTAGATAACTACCAGATAATTTTCTTGGTAATATTTTGGAGTTTTCTGAAGAGAGGTTTTATATATCTTTTGTTAGATTTATTACTAAGTTTTTAGAAAGTGTTACTGAAAATGTTTTTTAACATTTCATTTTCTAATTGTTTATTGCCAATACATAGGAATACAATTAATTTTTGTATGCTGACATTATATCTGGAAGCTTTTCTAATTCATTTGTTAACTCTAATTGATAGCTTATTTTGGGTTTTCTGTAAAGAATCATGTCACCTTTGAATAATGGTCTTTTTTTACTCTTTTCCTATCTTTATAGCTTACATTTCTTTTTCTTGCCTCAAGGTAATCTCTAGGACATCTGGAACAATATTGCATAGTAGTGGTTATAGTGCACATCCCTTTCTCCTATTCCTGGGTAAATATCCAACAGAAATGCATATAGTTGCATCAAAAGATATGTACAAGGATGTTCATAGCAATATTATTCATTATAGGCCAAAGCTGAAACAATCCATAATGTCTATCAATAAGCACTAGGTATGCTATGTTCAAATGATGGAATACTACACCACAGTGAAAATCAACACACTACTGCTACACACAATCATATGGGTAAATCTCACAGATGTTGTGTTGTTCTGTCGAAGAAGATACAAGAGTACAGGCTGAGTGATTTAAGTACATAAAAGTCAAGGACAGGCAAAAGTAATCTATATTGTTAGAAGTCAAGAGAGTAGTTACCCTTTGGGGATAGTGAACTGGCATGAAGAAGGGTTCTGGGAGCTGGAAATTTCCATTTCATGGTCTGAAGGAAGTTATTGAATGTGTTTACTTTTTAAAATCATTGAGCTGTACACCTTTGGTTTGTATTCTTTTATGTATTTTATATCTGCTAGCGATTAGTTTAAAAAAATACACGCCCAGTAATTCCACTTTGAGAAATTACTCTTAAAAAAATAATCCAAAAATGAACTAAGGTGTATTCAATCACTTATTAATTCAACAAATAAGTACAGGAATGGATGTTTATTGCAGCATTGTTTACGGAAATGAACATGTAAAGCAGCCTAAATGTCATAGTGTATGAGATTGATTTAAACATGGCATATTCAATGGAATGCCATGTATCCTGTTAAAAAAAAAAGATGATATCTGTATTTATTGAAATAGGAAATTGTTCAACCTACACTACTAAATTTTTTAAATTACACAAGAATATCTATAATATGATTCCATTTTTAAAAATCTGTACACACATGTACTTTTAAAATGTCTGAAAGAACATATGCCAAAATACTAACATTTATCTCTGGGGGAGGCAACTGTTTTCTTTTCATATAAGTAATTTGTAATTCTCTACAAGAAGCATGCATTACTTGTATAGTTTTTTAAGGAACAAAGATATCCATAATATATCAGTAAATGAAAACAAAGATTGCAAAACAGTATGTATAGTATGACACCATGTTTGTAAAATATATATATATTAAATATTTATCATTGTATGTATATGTAGATATGCCAAAGAAAGTTAAAAGGGCAAATAGTAGTAGTTATCTACTATTACGTGTCTGCTTGGTAGGTAAGCAGAAAAATTTCTGAAGCTCTTCAGTGATTTATGAGTGATTTTCTTTTAAAAAATTTTGTTTTCTACAGTGAACATGTATTATTTCTGCATTAATTACAAAAAAAAGCTGATAATAAGGGTTGGAAAAAAACAAAGGTGTGTCTCTCAGGAAAAAAGGGAGGCCCCTCAACTTCAGTGACCCTCCCTCCCCACCATTACACCCCACCCTCTTCCCTCTCTCCCCACACCTGGGGTCTTACATTTTAAGAAGAGTGATCGCTCTGGTGAAGGGCTTGTTTTCAACAAGGAACCCGGCTTGACGCAGGAGGAGCCCGAGAGCTGACAGTTCCTACCTGTAATGAATTGTGAGAAATCAGTGCCTGGCGTTTAGGCAAGCAGCACAAACTACAAAACATTACTAAAAATATTACAGAACTGGAGATTCACATAATTTCTCCCCCAAGAATGGCATGCAAATTTAAGTAGGAAATGCAAATTCACAGTAACAGGAAAACTCCAGGACAAGGCTCAGACCTACAGAGAGGCACACTTTCCAAGACTGGAAGCAAATTAAGCACTGGCAGGCCAGTGTGAGTGAGCCCTGGACATGGGGAGGAAACTGCAGCCTCCAGGACCATGCTGAGAATCAACCACGTAGTCAATGGTCAAGGAAGGGGGCAATTTCATGGCAGACATGCAAACTCTAGGATAAAGATAGAAAACAGGAAATTAAAGCTGAGCCCTCAGCAAGGTCATATCCATCCAGGTAAAAGGTCATACTCATCCAGGTAAAAGAGAGTTCAGGGGAAACCCAGGTCACAATCCCTGTCTCTAACAATTCAGTCAGGTCAGTGAGGAGAGAAATGGGAGTGCTTGAGCTATACTGCAAGGCAGAAAGTGCTCTGGATCCAAGAAGAGACATGAAAGGGTTCCAGGGCTTAGAGGGGTCAGCGAAGGCTTCCTGGGGGAGGAAGCACCTCAGCTGGCCCTTAAAGATTTGGGGAAGGTTTGGACACCCAGAAAAAGGATGAGAGGCTTTCCCAAGGATATAGCAGGAGCAAAGACAGGTGCCTGGAGTATTATGTAAAAAGTGAGGAGCCAAGGAAGGTGTTTGAAGGAGTGTAGACATGAGCAGAAGAATTTCCAAGGCTCCCTCTGATGGGGAATGGCCGGGGGAGGCTGAGAGTAGACACATCCTGTGGGTAGGCTCAGGGCTGACCTGGGGCAGCAGGGATGGAAAAGGAGCCAGGTTCAGGATATACTGCAGTGGTACAAGTTCCAAGGCTTGACTCTACTGGGAGCAGGGAATGAAGAGTAGATTGGAGGCAAGAAGCAGCGGTTTGGGGGTTAGCGGGTGGAAGATGCTGGGTTCCATTTCAGCCTGTTGGACCTGCAATGTCTGTGGAACTCACAGGTAGGGCGGTGAGGCGGGATGTGGGAAGCGCAGTGGTGCTGCAAGACCCCCATCTCCTCGGAGCCTTCCTGGGAGGCAGTGGCTCTCGGTATTACCTGTGATAGTGAGAATGACGGCCTCATCTGGAGGTGGATGAGGAGGAAACAGATCCCCGCGGAAGAGAACACAGCCCCTGGGACCACAGTCTGTCTGAATTCTGCCTCGACTCCCACCAGCTGTGTGACCCAGGGCAAGTCAGTTAACCTCTCTGGCCCTCAGCTTCTTCACCTGTCAAACGGGGGTGATGAAGGCGTCTACCACAAACAGGCGGGGGTGCTGCTTGCGCTTTTTAGCAAAGCGCAGAGAATACATGAAGCAAATGACCGCTGGTAATCTTCCCATCAACCTGCGCGTCAATCATGGTCTGCCGTTTTTTGATCATGGAGCATACTCTGACGTGGATAAGATCCATGCCATGAAAGGCAGTTTTGCCCTTAACATCTTGGGGCTTCCCTGGTGGCTTAGAGGGTAAAGTGTCTGCCTGCAATGTGGGAGACCTGGGTTCGATCCCTGGGTCAGGAAGATCCCCTGGAGAAGGAAATGGCAACCCACTCCAGTATTCTTGCCTGGAAAATCCCATGGACAGAGAAGCCTTTTCGGCTACAGTCCATGGGGTCACAAAGAGTCGGACATGACTGAATGACGACACGTCTTCGGGAATTAGCTTTAATTCTCTAAACGCAGCTTCATCATTCTACAGATCAGCAAGACTCACTTCAAAAGGTGACCTTCGAGGCTATCAGATGCAATTTGGGTTGCTAGAGTTCCTGTGACTAGGGTTTTTCCAAAATTTCTTATTTGGAACATAGCTGCTGCTTTCACAACCTTTCTTAGAAAACGGATCAACCACTCATGTTTCTTCTTGGCTTCCTTTTTGCTGCCTTTTGTCAAGCACTTGCTCTTGCAAATCCCTATGGTGCTACTCAGACAGCCAAAAGGGCTGTTCCTTCCAATTCTAAGCGCTCTTTTTCCTCTCAGAATATGACAGCTTCTTTCTAGTTGTTCAGTTCAAAATCTTTGAAGTTTCCTTGGTATCGCTCTCTCTTCTTCCCTTCTTGTGCCTACATCTACTCCAATTGACTGCTTCCGCCCCTTGCCCTTTGCTCTTCCCCCAGCAAGTCAAACTCACCCTTGCCTTGTGCCTCAGGACCTTTGCACTTGCTTTCCCCTCTACCTAGAAGACATTTTCCCCCAGATGTAACAGCAGCAGTAACAATAATAGCTAGTGCTCACAGGTGCTTATTACGCCTGAGCGCTTTACATGTAAGAACCCACTTAATCCTTACAACAACTCTATGAGACGGGACTATATTATCATCTTCATTCTATGGATGCGGAAGCAGAGGCATAGAAAATAACTGCCCTGTTCAAGATGGCAGGGTTAGGAAGTGGTGGGCCTGGGATAGGAACCCAGGCAGTTTGGCTCCAGAGTCCATGCCTGTGACCACTAAGCTCTCCGGCCCATGCTTCAAGTCAGCTCCCACATCCCCTTTTCAAAGGGGCCTTCCCCACTTCCCCACAGAAAATAGCTCTTTCTCCTGGGCACCCTCTGTTCTCCTTACTCAGCATTATTTTTTCAAGGCACTTCTTATTGCTGATACATATTCATTAGTTGGCTGTCTTCCCCTTAAAAGACTGAGCCCCGCAAAGGCAGGATCACTGTTTTGTACCCTGCCGCGCCCAGCACATAACAGGGCTCAATGACTGTTTTGGACGAACCCTAATAACAGAGATGAAGGGATGGATATTTCTGAGCACCTGCTTTGTGTCAGGCCCTATGGTGACCTCAGAGATGGACCCAAAGTGGTTCTTGCCCTCCAGGCATTTAAGAGGTAGAGAAGGGCCCCTGTATCCAGCTCACAAACACCCCCAGGCAGGAGATGGAGAGGGCCCAGGGCAGAAAGGCGGACGGCTGAGCGAGCAAGGGAGCCCGTGGAAGGGCTTCCCAAGTAAGGGCAGCTGTGAGTCTTGACCAGGCAGAGGAGGTCGGGGGAGCTGGTCCGTCCAGCTGGAAGCTGAGTGCAGGCTTAGCTGAGGTGACGCAGGACCCCGGGAGCGACTAAGGGAGGGGCAGGAGAAGAGCCGCGCGGCGGTGAGAGACAGGCCCCATCTCGGGACCATAGGAGGTGAGGCTGGCAGGGAGGACTGGGCCCAGCCTTGGGCCTCTGTGCGGGAGACATGACTCAGACTTGACTGCACCATCTCTAGTGACGGCACCAGCGGAGTGAAGGACCCAAGGGTGGACACAGCGACTTACTCTCCTTAAGGCGGACATCCAGCGGCGTCTGCAGCAGGCTCTGCATGGCTTCCACGAGGTCCTTAAAGAAGCTCTTGACGGGCTCGAAAGAGTGGGGCACGGGGTGGCACAGCTTCCCCAGGCTCATCTGCTGCTGTACCTGCTGCTCAGCGGCCGTGTACTCCTGCCGGGGCACGCGGGGCTCAGGGTCGCCTGGGGCCGTGTTCCAGTCTCCACCATCACGCCAGGGACAAACCCAGCCGGCCCCGAGCCCTGCTGCCAGCCCAGACCCGCCCCCAGGAGCAGACCCCGCCCCCAGGAGCAGACCCCGCCCCCAGGAGGAGACCCCCCCCCCTACCCCCACCCCCACCCCCAGTGCTCCCTCCCTGCGCTGTGTACTGAGGTCCACTCTGAGCATCGGGGGCGAGGGAGGAGGCAGGCTGATTGCCCTGGCCTTGAGCTCACCGCCTTGAAAGGGACCCTAAAGCTTTACAGACACTGTGACAGGGATTGGTCTGCAGTCCAGGGGAACAAAAGGAGGGGCCAGTTTTCCTGCGGGGAGGCGCTCCTGGGGCATGTCCAAAATGGGGAACAGAAAACCATGTCCCCCAAAATGAAAGCCAACGACTCTGGAAGCTCAACCGGAAAGCGAACTGAGGGGGCGTGCCCACCACAGTGGGGGCCTGTCCTGTTTTCTGTCTGGACAGTGCCTTTGATTAAGTACCCTTCCTGCGTCAAGTGTGGCTTTGCTAAGGAGAAGCTTGAAAACGGTCCTGGTCCCCCTTGCACCCACAGCATCTCCACTCCAAGTTCTGGATGTGGAAGTGAGGGTGGGTGGGACAGCGGCGTGTGGCTGTCAGGGACAGCAGAGGCGGAGGTTCTGGGGGTGGCCCTGGGTCGGTGGTGTGAGCCATGACATCTCGCCCGGGGGAGAAGCGGTGGGGTCTACATTGAAGCAAGCCTGTGCCATAGCCTTGGCTTCACTCCTGTGGCCTGGTCTTTATCCCGACTTTCCGGCCCTCCTGCAGATCCTGTGTGCTACCTAATACTTTCATAAACTGCTTTCCTGCTTAAAACAGTTACAGAGGATTTTCTTGTTTGCACCTAAGATCCCTGTCCACACTTCCTGGAGAGTAGTCCCAGGCAAGGATTTAGAAGATAGCAGATTGCCTTAGGCGAGCAGGCCCGGCTGGTTGGCAGTGCTGCCCGAGATGGGAGGGGCAGATGGACTCCTCAGGAAGGAAGGAAGGAAGGTGGCTCAGCAGTCGGCAGAAGAGATGCTGGGCCTCGGGAGGGGCTGTGGATACTCTCTAAGCCCTGTCTGCCTAGGAAGCTACAAGTCTAGAGCCGGCCTTCATCTGGGCGGGGAGAAGGGAATTTGTGGGGAAAGAGGGCTAAGGTCACACCCAGAGGGCTGGCCAGGGAGTCAGAGCACTAGCAGAGGGCAGGGGGCGGCTCTGGGTGGCCAGAGGGTGGCCAAGAGGGAAGATGGGGGGTGAGGGACAAACGGGACGACCTGGTAACACCAAACTGCAGCGTTTAGCACAGAGCCCGACACATAGAAGGTTCCTGATAAATGTTCATAATGGAATAAATGAATGAAACCAAGAATATCTACCTCTTGCCTTTGCAAACTCAAAGAACAGCCATATAGCCACGTATCTCTCTGCCAGAAACCAGCTGTCATCTTGGATTCCCCTAATCACCAATCCTGTCACATCTCTCAAACCTGCTTGCTTCTCCCCATCCCCACTGCCCCTTCACTGGTCCAGCCCACCATCATCTCTCTCCTGGATACCTGTGGTCTCCTCCCAGCTTCCCTTCCAGCCTCAGTCCTGCATGCCCAGTCCATCCTCCAACCTGTTACAGTGACCTCTCTAAACCATTGATCTAACCATGTCATTCCTCGGTCCCAAACATTCCCCTGACCCCTTTTCTCTTTACAAGACAAAGTCTAAACTCCATGACTAGGCATATAAGATCGTTCATCAACTAACCCTGGCCTCCTTATCCCGTTGCATCTCCTAACAACCCCTCCCCTCTTGTAACCCTGCCCTTCCTCCAGCCAGGCTGAACCCAAGCGGTTCTCCAGCCTGCCAAGCTCTTGCAGGCACATGGCTCCTCCTGCCTGCTGTGTCCTCTCTGCTCCATCCCTCTGTATATACCCAGTGAGCTCCTCCTTATCCTCTGACACCAGCTCCACTGTCACCTCCTCTTGGAAGCCTTCCCTGATTCCCCACGCAGAGTTGGACTTTTTTGGACACACCTTTACTTGCTAATTTGAGCTATGTTATGTTGTGAATATTTCTGAGCACGTTTCCCCACCCAAAAGCTCCTAATGTGAAGCAGGGGCCTGTTGCAATCATGTTGTTCAGTGTATATTAGATGAAAGAGTGAGCAAATCAAAGGAACGATTAATGATGATAATCAGTAACTCTGGAACCAGGGAATTAAAAAAAAAAAAAGCTCTGAAACTGTATCTATGATGAAAAATTAACATTCTTCTCCATGGAAGCATCCCTTTGCAGTAGATATTCTTAAGTGTATCATCATTTTAAAAGAAAGAAAGAAATGTATCCCTCTGCATCTTGCTTCTCAAGTACAATGTCTAAAGTGCCTGGAAGAGCACCTCACCCAGAAAATTGTTAGGCTTTTTGTTGCTACTGTTGCTGTTATTTGACAACGATTCACAGGCTGAACTGACCAAGGCCACATAAAGGTATAAGAGTGGAAATATCCTCCAGGGACTGGCTTGACTAGTTTTGTACTGACTGATTTCCCTGCCTTATTTTGCTACCAGAGCCCATGCTAATCTGTGGTTGTTCTCAGTGCCATCTTTACTTAGTTGTACTCTGCCTCATCCTACAAACCTTTAAGGCATCTTACAAAAGTTATCTAATGCTGCACAGTTTGCCTTTACTGAGAAAAGTGAAGCCAAGAGAGAAGAACCAGGATAAGAATGTAAGCTAGAAGGCAGTGAGATGAGGCACAAACTATATGAACAAAGTCTATTCCAGCTATATGGAACATATTTGGCTCTGAGCTTCCCAGAAGCTATGCCAAAGAGAAAGAGGAAGAGTCAGATGAGTAGAAAAGGAACCTGGTGGATCAGATGGTGAAGAATCTGTCTGCACTGCAGGAAACCCGGGTGCGCTCCCTGGGTTGGGAAGATCCCCTGGAGGAGGGCATGGCAACCCCCTCCAGTGTTCTTGCCTGGAGAATCCCATGGACAGAGGAGCCTGGTGGGCTACAGTCCACGGGTCGCAAAGAGTCGGACACTGAGCGACTACACTTTCACTTCCACCGACAGAAGAGCTTCTCCCGTGGCTCCCTGAAGACAGGAGCTCCACCCTCAACAGCACGCTCCACTCAGAGTAGTAGTGAGCATCACAGGACTAGTTTCTAGACGCTCCTTCAGTACAATAGCCTCCAACAGAGCCCCGTGGCCAAGGAGGCCCGTCCTTCTCTCCCCTTTGAGCAAACTGTGACTCAGCTCTTGAAGTCTGCTTAGTAGATTTTACAAGGAGACCTGATTTTCCCGGAGTGATGTTTCCATTAAGACTGTATAGTCAGAGGACCGGGCAGAGATGTCTTGTGGCTTTAGATTCAGACAGACCCGATCCCTGATCTACCACCTACCAGCTGTATAACCTTGGATGACTTCCTGCATCTCCTGGAGCCTCAATTTCTCCTTAGTAAAATGGGGTGAGAATGTCCAATTTGCAGAGTTCTTAGTAAATATTAGAGCTAAGATACCTAAAGTGCTTGGAACACAGAAGCCCTCAAAAATGGTGGCTGATAATGTCATTTAACTAGTCCAAGATGTATATTATCTGCCTAACAATGTATATCTTCTGACTTGCGTGGGGGCAAGGAAGTCTACGTGCTGGCAAAGCAATTCTCTGTGTATTTACTCAACGTGTGAACCCCGTGTTCAGCGCCACATTAACCAAGATGAAATACGGTGGCCAGAGTCCACTGTGGGGCGGAAACCCAGCATTACCTGCAGCAGCTGTACGGGATTAGTTTCTTGGCTGATCGTCCAGACCCTGTTGGACAGAGTGTTCATGACATCAATTTGTTCCCCACAAGACTTGATTTGCTCCGTGTACGCCTGCAGGGCAAGCTGTGTGTTTTTATCAATGAATTTCTTGGCCAGAGCTTCCTCTTCTTCAAGTAGTAATCTGAGTTCAGTAAATTTCCCGGCCAGCCAGGTTTTACTTGACTCTGCCTGAGCCTAAAAAACGAACAACACAAAACCAGTTGTGGATGATATAACTGCCAACCAGGAAATCTAAAATAATCAACATGAAAAGAAACTATTATAACTTCTAAAAAGAGAGTTCAGCACTTTAGCTTTTTTATAAAAAGCTTTCCTAAGTATTAGCTATAACCAATTGGAAAATGTATGGAGAAATAAAGATCATTTTTAAAGCAGCAGAAAAAACAGCAAAATATTTAAAATTAAACCCAACAAAAACTGTAAAGACCTAGATAAATAAAAGCATAAAATTGTAAGGAAAGACAGAATCTGAATGCATGGAAGAAAAACCATATCCTTGTCTGGGAAGATTGATTACTATACAAATGTCATTTGTCTCCAAATTGCTGTATAAATTGGATACAATCCCAATCAAAGTCTCAACATGCATATTAACCAAATATTAATTTATTGTGAGAGAGAATAAGCACAGGAAAAGTCAAAAACTGTTTTTTAAAGGATCAATGAAGGGGAACTCTCTGGAGGTCCAATGGTTAGGATGCCATGTTTTCACTATTAAGGGCCGCATGGGATTCCTGGTCAGGGAACTAAGATCCTGCAAGCCTCATGGCATAGACAAAAGATAAATAAATAGAAGATCTATGCAGATGAGCTGCCTTGTTAATCGCTAAGTCGTGTCCGACTCTTTGCGACCCCACGGACTTGTAGCCCAATCTGGCTCCTCTATCCATGGGGTTTCCCAGGCAAGAACACTGGAGTGGGTTGTTCTTTTCCTCTGCAGGGGATCTTCCTGACCCAGGGATGGAACTCGGGTCTCCTGCATTGCCGGCTGACTCTTTACTGTCTGAGCCATCGGGGAAGTCAAAACGAACTGTGAAGGTACAGGATTTAAAACCACATGGTTTAGGGACAGACAAAAAGATCGAGAGGAAGAACAGCTTAGAAAAGTATAAATATATGTATTTGTTGAATCATATATAATTATATATTAATATGTATAATTGTTTATATAATTATATATTAATGTTATATACATTATATAATTATATGTAATTCAAGAGATGGTATTGGTACAGCATGCAATTAATCATCTATTTGATAAAACTATTAGATACTTACTTTATTCTGTATACAAACATAAAGTCAGACAGAACCCCACCTGTGAAGTACTCTTGTGAAAAATGTAAATCTGAATCTGATTAAGCCTCTAGACCTAACTTAGAGATATAATTTAGAAGACACGTGGAGGACAGAGGGGCATGTTTACCATCAACTTAAGAAATACACCAATCAACTGCATTTTGAAAACTTTATTTCACTCGTATTTCAAACAAACAAAATATAACATTTATAAAACAACTGGGAATGTGACTACTGGTTGGATAGTTGATGATATTAAGGAGCCATTGTTAATATGGTGATATTAATATCATCTTAATATAATATGATACATATGATATATATGATATATATGATGATATATATAATATGATATATAATATCATATAATATGATATTAATATGATGATACCCGATTTAAAAATGATACTTTTTTATGTATTTAAAATTGATACTTGATTTTAAAAATGAGTCCTTATCTTATAGATACAGGTAATATGCTCAGAATTTTACCGATGAAATTATATGTCTGGATGACATGTATGCATGTATGCTTGAGGTTTTCCACAATAAAAGCTAAACAGACTATTCTAAATAAATTAAGGCACTATACATTAAAAAATAAGTCTATCAAAATGAAATATAGAACAATTTTATGTTTAAAAATTTGGGAAGGGAGGACCTCCATAAGACTCAGAGCAAAAAGGGAGTCATGACAGGTTGGATCACATGAAAAAAGAAATGCTTCGCGAGAGGCAGGGCAGCGTAAACAAAGCTACATGACAGGTGACCAACTACACAGGCCTCCTGTCCATAACGTATAAATCACTCCGTTTAAAAACGGACCAGAGATATACAAGTGTCAGCAGACATATGAAGAGGTGCCTCAGCATCCCAAACAACCAAGATCAGGGAAGTGTATATATCGGCCATCAGACTGGAAAAAGTGCTAACTGATGGATAATACCAAGAATCCGTATGGGTGTGTGGAATAGGCATTTACATACACCGCGAGTGGCGGTGTCTATTAGTAGCTGTTAGAATTTGTAGAGGGTGATATAACATCGAAATTTTAAATGCTTAAATCCTGTGATGCAGCAACTCCTCTTGCAGGAATAGATCCTAGAAAATGTCTTCACATGTGCATAGAGGTTTGTGTAACAAGACAATCACTATAGCATTGTTGGCGACAGAAAAGTTGGATAAAAGTTTCAATATGAGAAGTGTAGGTATGTTCATTGTACAAATTATGCCGCATTCACACACTGAAATAATATCCAGTGATTAAAACGAATTCAGTGTTCTGATATGTGCTATGATTCGGAAGAATCTTGAAGATATGATGCTAAATGAAATAGGCCAGACACAGAAGAACAAATGTTGTATGATTCCACTGACATGAAATATCTAGACTAGTCAAATTCATACAGACAGGAGGTAGACCAGAGGTTACGAGGAGCTCATGGGAGGGGAACGGGAAGCACTTCTTAGTGATGACGGAGTTATGTTTAGGGTAATGAAAAAGTTTTCAAAACAGGGCTGATGGCTGTACCACACTGTGAATGTAACTAATGCCACTGAATTATACGCTTAAAAATGGTTAAAATGGTAATTCTTATGTGTATTTTGCCACACACACACACACACACACACACACACACACACACAAAGAATGCAGTGGACCTATATATCCTGTCCGGGAAAGCTCTTCAAGACATCATGTGAAAAGGGGCTAGCTGCAGAATAATACATACAGGATGGTCTCATTTATGTACAAAATCACAAAAGAAAAACTGTATATGGATATCTGCATCGGTATGTCTGCCAAGTGCATTTAAAATATCTGTCTGGTCATGTCTGGGGAGAGGTGTGGGGTTGGGGAGAGGGTCAAGAGGGATTCTCACTTTGTATTTTCCAAAGTTCTACACTGTATTCTAATACGCTATTTAAATTTTTAAAACTGAGATGTGTTTATGTATTACTAGTGCAATTAAAAACTAAAATCATGAAAAAAATTAGGCCAGTATCTTTCCTCAGACCAAACATTTATACAGCCCACAAGCAGGAAGATCCTTGGTATCCAGGCAGGCGTGGGGGTGAGCAGGCTCCCCTGTGATGCCACGTTCTCTCCTTAGTTGGGTGAGAATGTGTGGTTTGTCAGGATCTAGGGGATGATTTTCCAGAGTCTGTGTTTCCCATACAATGTTCTACGCACGGTCAGGCTCTGAGTCTAACTTATGCCACCACATGCCATAGAGATTAAACAGTTTTTGGCTACCTTGGGAATTAGTCTACAACACGGTTTCTATGAGTCAGCAAGCCTGGAAAGCACATCTTTGTTGAATGACTGAGTGAAGGAAAGAAAATGTGTTCTAAACCCTTGATTTATCAACACATTTTGGAGGCAACATATATACATGGAGGACCTTTTTCTAGAAACTGAGAGCAAATATCTTCTCCCAACAAACCTGTACTCCCAGCAGTGTCCACAGATGCACTTTTTTCAGAAGAATATACAAAATACGCTTAACGACACTACACACCGTTACAAATCTCAACACAGAAAACTTAAGGTGTAAGCAGCCTGAGACGGATTATGCAATATGGTTTCAAAAAAAAAAAAGACAGAGAATTCCGGCAATGAAACAGAGAAGTACACTGGTTTGGGCCACATCAGTTCAAAGCGAACCAATATACTATATATATATTGTTGTTTAGTCGCTAAGTCATGTCTGACTCTTTGCAACCCCATGGACTGTAGCCCACCAGGCTTCTCTGTCCATGGATTTCTCAGGCAAGAACACTGGAGTGGGCTGCCATTTCTTTCTCCAGGGAATATTCCCAACCCAGGTGTCAAATCCACGTCTCCTGCTTGGCAGGAGGATTCTATACACTGTGTATCTATATACATTTTTGTTGTCATTTACAAAAGTATCAAAAGCTCACTGTAGAAAATTTGGAAGATTTGAAAGAAGACTACAACCACTCTGATATACGGTCATCTTATCCCAGTTTGAGTAAAAAGTTAGGGCAGCAGGCAAGTGCTGATTTTCCCCACACCTGGATGTATCAGCCCCCTGAAGAGCCGTGGTGGGGAAGCAAAGAGCCTATTCAGGAAAAATCACTTAACGGGTATTGGGTGGGGACTCAAGATCAAGCCCTTCTTGATTGCTCTCTGGAAAGGCGTGACTGGGTGGGCCTAGTTGTTGGCTTCTGATCAGTAGACTTTGGCCAGTTATGAACTTTATTGGTTTTAATTTGTTTACCAAGCTGTTTCATGGGTTAACTTCCAGGCAGATGGTCTTTGCCCTGGTACTGCCTCTGAGAAAGCAGGGACGGAAGGGCGTGGTTCCCCAGACCTCTCTGCCACGAGGCCTGCGCGCGCCGACTGCAGTTTGCTACAATGCACCAGAGCCCCCACAAACGCTTGTGCCTGTTGAGCCAGCTGACTCACGCTGGGAACGTGTCCCAAAGGAAATAAATCAGGTGCCAGTTATCACTGCGGTGTTGCTTCACCTGAGTGGAAACGGGACGCGATCTACATGTTCAACATTCGGAAAATGGTTTCATGAGTCATGGTTGAGCCATATAATGGCCCATACAGCCTCTAATACCAACACTGATAAACAACTTTTAATAACATAGGACAGGGTTAGGATCTTAAAAAACAACCACAGCACCCTACCCCGTAATGACAAATGCACTGCGCTTAGTCGCTCATTCGTGTCCGACTCTTTGTGACCCCATGGGCTGTAGCCTTCCTGTCTAAGCCACCGGCGAAGCCCGGGAATACTGGAGTGGGTAGCCTACCCCTTTCTCCAGGGGATCTTCCCGACCCAGGGTCTCCCGAATTGCAGGCAGATTCTTTACCAGCTGAGCTACCAGGGAAGCCCAAAATGACGCGTGTGTCTGTGTTAGTTGCTCAGTCGTGTCCGACTCTTTTCGGCCCCATGGACTGTAGCCCACCAGGCTCCATCGTCCATGGGATTCTCCAGGCAAGAACACTGGAGTGGGTTGCCATTTCCTTCTCCAAAATGACATAGTTGAGTCAAAAAAGGGAGAAGGAGCAGACATGGGAAATCTTCCTTCCTACTACTTTCAAGCACATGGAAATGCTGAGCAAATGTTAAAGTTACACGACCAGCTTAAAAAAAAAAAAAAAACAAAAAAACCCAACCCACAATCAAACAAACAACAGAAAGGAAATCCCCAGGTCCCCCAAACAAAGAGGAAGTCGGTGTCAGAACCACAGGCAGGAGCTGCGCTGAGTGACTGGGTGGCTGGAGGTGGAGGGGCGTGAGAGGGCCACAGCATGCTGGAGCCCGGGTCACCCAGGAGGGCTCTCTGGGCACCTGGCATCGTTCCCGCGGGAGTGGGATCAGGGCCATCTGACCGCATCAGACCAGATGCGCAGAGGGCCGCTCCCTCCATGGACCAGGCACCGGAAAAAGTCTATCCGCTGGCCTGGGGAAGGGGCAAGGAACCTTGTCATCTACTCAGGGTCACGCACCGCTTTTCCAGCTTCCCAGAAACCCGTAATTACTTCAAAATAAAGTTTAAGTTGGGTCAGTGTGTTAGTCGCTCAGTGGTGTCCAACTCTTTGTGACCCAATGGATTGGGGCTCGCCAGGCTCCTCCATCCACGGGATTCTCCAGGCAAGAAGACTGGAGTGAGTTGCCATGCCCTTCTCCAGGGGACCTTCCCGACCCAGGGATCAAACCCGGGTCTCCTGCATCGCAGGCAAACTCTTTACTGTCTGAGCCACTAGGGAAAACTAAAGTTGGGGAAAGCTTCAAAGACAACCATTCCTTAGATTAAGCTGAAACCTGCCCCCCTTAAGACTTTCCACATGGATACTAACTTTTTCCTTGGGAGCCTCCAGACTATATCTGCTCAGAGATTTACAGACAGTGAGCCTGTTCTCGGGTCTAAACATCCCCAAGCACCTCCCCTAACCCTTTGGGTGTGCCAACTTTTAGTTCCCATATTGTCTTAGACTGATGCAGTTGCCTGAGCCCAGAGCCGTGCTCTTGAAGATGACATGATCAATAATTAAGCCGGGGCCACAGGTGTAAAACATCTGTCCTCAGTAAACTGGGGCAGGCTGTCACTCAAAAGATAATGGATGTTGGACAAACAGGGGGCCAACTCTCTGGCCTAGTCTGGCTGCTAACTACTCCCATGGTCAGAGCCAGTCTGCCTGACTTGGGGTAGCCAGTCTGGGTTCACAGAGCCCTCAGTGAGTCAGGCCTTGGGAGGGCATCCCACCCCAGCCCTCACTTTGAGGAGGCAGCAGATGTGGCTGAGAAGGGAAGGGACTAGCCAAGTTCACCTAAAAGGCTCCTAAAGAGCAATGATACCATTCTCACAGTTAAAACAGCAGCTAGGCTCATGTCAGTCCTAACTTCCTACTTAAAACTCACAGAAGAATCCACTTAAGTAAACATTATTATGACAGGATAAGCCTGAAAAACATGTCATGAAATATATTTAAACCTATTTCCTTTGTTTCAGCAGTGAAACTGAAAGTGTGATTTGCATGGTCCTTACCTTATATTTTCTTTGCTTAAGGCAATTTGGGGTGCAGGGGGTGGAGGACTAATCTGTTCAAGAGGAGGGTCTTGGCGATGGAGGGAGAACAGGCCATTCCTCCACTTCGTCAGGCGCTTCGGGACAAGGCTAGGGCTCCGGGTAGAGGCAGATTCACTGCAAAGCTAATGAACGAGAAGCCCCAGGCCACTCTCTAGAATGACCCTTTCATGGTCTTGCAACTAATTTTGTGCTCTTTTTCTTCAAAAGGGTCCCCTAAATTACAGAAGCTCCAGGCCCCACCAAACCCCCCTTTGAGGTCGGTTTTCATTTTCCCTGGCTCCATACTGGGGAGAACCCTGTGCCGGAGCAGAGAAGCGGACATCTCGACCAGGATCAGGAAGAAGCCCCCACTTGCCTTGAGCTTCTCAGCAGCATCTTCGATCTGGGTTATGTTGTCAACTTGCTGCTGCTTCTTGGTCGCCAAATGCGTTAAACACTCTTGGGTGAATTTCTGTATGTGAAAAAGTTAGGACAAAAGTCTTTATGCTGTCACTTCTGAAATAACAAGTCATCCCAGGGGTCATCTCCTCTCACCCCTGTGTATTTTTCAGTGGAGGTATCTGAAACTCAGAAGGTATGGCGACTTGCCCAAAGTCATGAGGCAAGTTGGAAGCTGAGCTGGAACCGGGGCCCCTCTGATCCTCAGAGACCCACATCAGGTATTCTCCGAACCCTGAGGTGTTCCCTTCTTTCTAGAATAGTCCTACTTGGGACCTGCTTTTCCAGGCCCTCTAACAGGATTTTAGGGAAGCAGCTTGGGGTCAGCCGAAGAGCATGCACTTCTAGAGTGAATCCTGAGTACTGTTATGCAGTGGGCCTGTTCGAGGAGCTGCCTCACGGAACCTCCCTCCAGGCTTGGTCTGTGGTCCTCTGGCCTGGACTGGTGTGCAGAGGGCCTGCATGTGTAAGAGGTCCCTCTCCCACCTACATGGCTCCAGACTCCCTTCCATGTCTCTGCTTTTTGCAATTGCCGTTTCTTCCAAGACCTGCTCTGCGGTGCCCCCTGCAGCTGTGACCTTACCTCCACCTCACCTTCTTGCGGCTCACCTTACATTCATCTATGTGCTGGATCAACTATGAACTTTCAGAGGGCAGATCTGATCCCTTCTTGGCTCCTGCTCCCCCACAGGGACAAGGGGGCGTCCCTAAAGTGTTTGCTGAATGGAACAGAACTACCAGGGGCTGCCAGCTTCAAGTGGAGAGCTGGAGCTAGCTATGTATGAGCCCAAGTCCCAGAGTCAGACAGGACCTGCTGGATCTGAGTCCTAGCTCCCCTTCCACATGACTTAGGCAAGTGGCCTCACCTTTCTAAGCCTCGGTTTCCTCAGCTGAGAAAAAAAAAAAAGGTGGTGGTGGGGGGACAACCCCACGGAGTCGCTGTAAAGAATGAGGACACACAGTGCTTGCTTCAGTGCCTGGCACACAGAATGCTCAGAAGGTGTCGCTTCTGCGGGGGATTGGGAGTGAGCGGTGGGCATGGGAACACAACAGTAACCCAAGGATAAGCCACAGCCTCACCGTCCGCCTTCCAGGAGCACATCCTCCATCCGCCCACCCCCCACCGCCCTTGAATCTTCTGGTCAACCTCCTGTCTGTCAGCCAAGGATAACGTGGCATCCTGGCGCTTGAGCCCTCCAGTCACAGCGTGCCTCTTCTGGTCTAGGTGCTTGGTGAAGCCCCACTTACTGTCATGGCCAGTTTCAATGGCACCCCCACCCCCACCCCCACCAGGAACTCTTCCTGGGCTTCCAGCCCCTGGTTCACATTTCTGCTCTGTGGCTCCCACTGACCACTGCCTCAGGCTCCCCGATTACAGTCCTTATCTTACTGTGTTGTCACTGGTTTGTTCTTCCCCTACTAGCCAAGGAAGGCCTCCAGGTCAGGGAAGAATTGCTCTGTTCCTTGCCTCCAGGCACGGGTAGAATCTGAATGGATGTCTAAGGAATGAATGGGTGGGTGGATGCAAAAGAGGGAGGTGGACCTACCTATTAGAAGACGTATCTCTGAAAGCAGCCTCCTTAACTCTGAAAACAGCATTTTGAGGAACTATTGTTATTACTATTTTATAGATAAGAAAAAGAAGATCTAGGAGGCAGAGGAAAACCTTGAATCCTGGGCTCCACCCGCTAGATTAGCTTCAAAGTCACAACGGCTAAGTCAAGTGCAGGGAATGGCCGTAGGACTGGATGAATCACAGGCGGCTTCCTGAAGGAAGAAGTGGTAGAATCAAATCTGGGAGGGGAGCACCCGTCTAGCCCAAAGAGGGCTTCGCAGGGGTTTGCCCAGTCACTGGACAAGTTGGCCACTAGGCGGGAAGAGGAGTCCAGAGCCCCCTTCCACTACTAGGATTAAGCATGGATGGGAGCCCCACAGTGAGACTGGGCCCGTGGGGAGCAGTCCTGGGTTCAAGGGCCAGCCTCTGCCTCCAGAAGCCTCTTTTTGTCTGAAAGCGGTTGACTAGCTCCCAGCTGACTGTTAGGCGCGCGGCACGGGGCGCGGGGAGGGGGAGGGGGAGGGGCAGGCCGGCCCAACCTCAGGGCCAGGGGGTCCACAGCCCCTCCCAGGAACTCCAGGAGGGAAAACCGGAGGAGGCGTGTGTGTGTGGCTTTCGTGAAACACAGTTGTTTTCTAAGCGGGAGGGATTTTTCCATCTTTGTTAAAGGCAGCTTTTCTTTAGGTCCAAAGGCCGTGGGGTGGACCCACCGTGGTGGATGAGGTCCAGGATACCCGGCCAGCCGGGCGCCCAAGTTCTTACTCCCAAACCCACCTCTTCTGACGCTTAAATGATGGCCTTGGCTCGCCGGTGCCCTTCCTCAGTCTCTCTTTCTGAACACAGGTCGGCCGCCGAGACGGTCCCCGGGCCGCCTTGCCGGTCCTGGTCCCAACCGGGAACTGCCAGGGCACCCGGCACGCCCCTCCCCGCCCGTCGCTGCGGGGCTGGCGCCCCAGCGTCCCCACCTGCACGCGCGCCGCCTCGTCCAGCGCCAGGCCGACCGGGTGGCCGCGGTGCGAGCCGAGCACCGGGCAGAGCGCGCAGACGCAGCGGCGGCAGCGGCGGCAGAAGAGCTCAGCCGCGCGGTCGCCGTGCTCTGAGCAGAGCCCGCCGCGCGCGTCTTCGGGCTCCGCGGGGCCCAGCCCCCCAGGAGTCCCCTTGAGCACCGCCGAGCCCGCCATTCGCCCCCCGAGTTTCTGGGCCGCGGCCGAGCAGCCGCGAGAGGCCTGTGGGGAATCGAAAGCTGGGCGCTGGGGCGGGGCGCGCACAGTTCCTGCAGGGAAGGGCGGGTGGCAGGGCGCCGCTCGCAGGCCGGCGGGGGGTGCTGGGGGGTGGGGTGGAGGGTGCGTGGGGTGGGGGTGGGGGTGCTGGGTGGGGTGGGGGTGCTGGGGTGGGGTTGGGGTGCTGGGTGGGGTGGAGGGGGGTGGGGTGGGGGTGCTGGGGGTGGGGTGGGGGTACTGGGTGGGGTGGAGGGTGCTGGGGTGGAGGGGGTGGGGGTGCTGGGGTGGAGGGGGGTGGGGTGGGGGTGCTGGGGGTGGGGTTGGGGTGCTGGGGGGGTGGAGGGTGGTGGGTGCGTGGGGTGGAGGGTGCTGGGGTGGAGGGGGGTGGGGTGGGGGTGCTGGGGTGGGGTGAGGGTCAGTGGAGGGGGGTGGCGGGTACGGCCGCCGCATCGGCACCCTGAGGACTGCGCCGTGCCGTCCCGCCCACCTGCCCCAGCGGTGAATGAATGCTCAGGCCTGGGCTCCCGGCTGCGTCTGGCCCAGAGGCAGCCACAGCAGAAATGGGGGTCACGTCGAATGGGCTACCTGGAAGGAGGTGGGCTTCCCCCGCTAAGTGACCCTTGTCTTGATTAGGAAAACTGCGGCCCTGTGGGTGGGGCCAAAGTTGGCCGTGGCCTTCTGGGATGTTGTGCATTACCTACATTTTTCATTTTCCCTTAATTCTCTCTTGCCTGATTTCCCCAAGAAACATAACCATTCCCGCAATTGTGAGAAACCGTTCTGGAAACTCCAATTGCCCCCACGCTAAAGTCTCAGCATCTATGGAATGTCAGTTGGCATTATGGGAGTTCCTCAAAAAATTAAAAATAGGACTACCATATGATCCAGCAACCCCACTCCTGGGTGTATATCCAAAGAATATGAAGTCAGGATCTCTGAGATATCTGCCTCCCATGGTCACAGCAGCACTGTTTACAATAGCCAAAATATGGAAACAAAGGTGTCCATCCATGGATGACTGGAGAAAGAAGGTGTGGTACATGTATGTACAGTGAA
The DNA here is from genome assembly GCF_910594005.1 of Cervus elaphus. NCBI lineage: Eukaryota > Metazoa > Chordata > Mammalia > Artiodactyla > Cervidae > Cervus > Cervus elaphus. The sequence continues at coordinate 60,376,406 of NC_057843.1, forward strand.
ATGTTATTCAGACTTAGAAAGGGAAATCCTAACATTTTCTAAGTAAATGAGCCTAGAAGACATTATGCTAAGTGAAATAAGCCAGATGGAGAAAGACAAATACTGTACCATATCTAAATATGTGGAATCTAAGCAAAAAAAACAAAGTCAAACTCATAGGAACAAAGAGTAGAAAGGTGGTTGCCAGGGGCTGACAGAAAAAGGTAGGGTGGGGGAAAAGGGTACAGACTTTAAGTTATAGAACCCATAAGTTCTGGGGACCTAATGTACAGCATGGTGACTGTCATTAATAACACTATATTGTGTACTTGAAATGTGTTGAGATTGGCTCTCAAATGTTCTTACCATGCACAAAAATGGTAATGTGAGGTGTTAACTTGATAGTGATGACCATTTCACAGGGAATTGTGATGAGTAGTCCCAATTGCCCCTCACAGTCCAGGGGAAAGAGAACTAGTGAGGTTCACCCACTTCTGGCAACACGGAGTATGCAGAGGAGTGGCTATGGGAAGCATAGCCTTCCAAGACCCCACGTGCCCTGGATTTCCTTGCACCCATAGCCGCTCCTCTGATGTCATCTCATCCTCCTCAATCTCAAACTGTCCAACGAGTTCATAACCATCTCTGCGGGACACTCCCTAGGCATTGCAGCTCTCCATCCAGCTGCTTTCCTGGCTTTTCGAAACAGATCTCTCCTCTGCATCTGTCCCTGCAAAATATACTCCACTCCCAGGCTCCCTCCGAAAGTTCACTGTATGCCATCTTGCTTTCACAAAAGACCTACATGAGTATTTGTTTTCACTAACACAAAACTGAAGCGGATTCTCGCTTTTCTAAAAAAAAAAAAAAAATTCGGCATCTGTTTTGCGGAGTTATTACAGAGGCATCAGGCACCTCCTAGCGCCCCCGGGCAGTTGGAGTGGCATCGTCACGCTCCTTCTGCAGGAACGACACTCCGCATCCTTAACATGACGCTGTCTTAGCTTTGAACTGCGTCTGTGAGCATCTGTGCTTCCCCTTGACTTATTTTGCATGAAGGTAATTGCTTCTTCACGTTTCAGCCATTTTGGCTTATGAAAGGTTTCATGAGCACCTTCTACATTCAGATAGCGAGGGAAACCTGTATTTGTGAAGCAAATCAAGGAAAACTCCATGTATTAAAATGTCTAGGCAGATGTTTATTATTTTGTTAACTTCTTTCCATTGCACAATTCCACATCTATTTATCTTCACTTTTAGTTATTTTTTTATAAAGGTACAAGGAATTTCAGAAACAATATTAAAACAATCAAAGGGTTTCAGGCACGGTTTCGTATTAAAAGCATAGCTCGATTTCTGACTTCCTGCTTCCGTCTATGATACAATCTCAATGATGGTAGATAGATGCCAGAGCTCATCTCCCAGTGCTGTCTTCACTCTCAGAAAGTTCCTGAGTCAACAGTCAGGGGGGCCTTAGGGTATGGAGTAAGGAGATGAGAACACAGTCTGGGTGTCCTGAGCAAATGTTGGGCAAGTCCTACTTCATCAGTCAACAACAAAAACAATTTTTAAAAAATGACTTAAAAAAATATCTGATAAAAATTACCTATCCCTCTCCCTTGCTGTGAAATAATTTAAATAATTTATTGTAGATGTTAAAAAAAGAAAGGAAAAGAAGTTTGTTCATGGGTGCCTTCGTATTGTCTTTAAGCACGAGGTACGGGTCCCTTGGGTGGAGGAGAGCTTGAGCAGGAAGGAAAGGCTCCGAGTGGAGGAGGCATGTGGGCAGCTCCCCAGACAGGACCTCACCTCCCAGCCTTTCCGCTTGTGCCTTTGGGCTTGATGATTCTTCATTCTCTGAGACTAGGTATTCCCTTTTGAACTTGGGGATAACAACGCCTAGCTCACCTGTATTAGAGGAGGACGTGTCAGTGAGTGGGGGTGAGAGGGCTTTGTAAACTGTGAAATGCTGGTCACAGACGAGGTGGGGGGAGGTAACCCCATTCCGTGGAGCTCCGCTTCCCCGACAATGCCTGAGATTTGGCCTTTGGCAAGCTTGGCAGGACCCAGCAACTTAGTAAACACGACAGGGAATGTGGGCATATCTGGTGTGTGTGGGCAAATGAGGGGACTCGGCCATGGCAAGGGGAGGGGGCCATCAGGGGCACAGAGCCCTCATCATGTTGCAGTCGGGGGTCCCAGAGACCCCCAGGATGATGTTTCCTGCTTTTTAGGAGCTTTCAGCCTGGACTTAGAAGATGGGGTTGGAGTCCCAGATCCTGTCTGGTGCTCACGATCCCCATCTTCACTGAAAATAGGTACAGATGGGCCAGTCCACTGGGTCTCTGTCCTGACTGTGCTGCAGAATCATCTGGGAACTTAAAAAACATATACCAGGCCAGGCCCTACTCTGGAGATTCTGCATCAGTGGTCTGGGGTTGGGCCTATATGTCTGTGGTTCCTGAAGGCTCCCAAAGGAATTCGAACATACAGCCTGGGTTGAAACATACCAGGCCCGAGTGGCCCTCCTGCAGTTCCCATCTGAGTTCCAGGATCACCCTGTGCTTTGGGCAAAACTCATGGCTGGCACAGCCTTGGTAAGGAGGGGCACATTTAACATCCAGCATTCCCTGTCTCTAGCTGGGTTGTTGTACTGACCACGGAGAGAGAGAGCGCCTTAGAGAAAGGGCTCAGAATACACAATAGAGAGACACAGAAAAACTGTCAGTCTGGCAGGGAAGTCAGGGTCATCTGGTCCCAGTTCCTTGCCCACTACAGGCATCCCTCTCCAGAAGTCCTCCTGGGTGGGTGCCACACTTCCAGGGCTGGGGCTCCCCACCTCCTGGGGACCTCTCCTGTAACCTTGGGCTGAAACCTGCCTACATCATCCTGGAGGAGGCAGGCTCTATGACCTCAGGGCTTTGGTGGTGGCGGTCAGTGGTCACAGGTACCACTCTGCGGTCTGCATCCCCACCCAAGGGACAGTGTCTACACATACTTGGCTGATTCCAGTTGAAGGGAGAGAGGATGGCCTTGTGTCTGTGTTCCACAATTAGGCGGAACCTTGACTTATTTCCTGGAAGTTAAACTTCCTCTGCCCCTTTGTCAATATCTTTTTGAGTTCCTGCAGCAAACCCAGATCATCACCCTGCAAAGTAGCTTTCCTCAGGTCAAGGCCAAGGCTTTTTCATTTCAGGTGGCAGATCCTCTAAAGGACAGCACATTCCAGGGGCCTCCTTGCTCAGATGGAGAAAGTGGGGCCAGAGAGTGAATGACTTCCGAGAGGTCACAGAGCAAGTCAGGGGCACAGATGAGCCCAGAACCGATGGATTCCTGCCCCGTGGGCTGGGAACCGCACACGTGCTGCCTCACAAACAGTAGCCAGACCCAGGAGACCAGGAGCTCAGCCCAGCCCAGCCACGTACTCTCTGGGGACCTTGATTACTTGCCTGTCTCTGGGCCTCAGTTTCCCCATCTATGGAATAAAGAAGCTGGACCATGCCACTTCTTCGCAAACTTCTGGTTTTTAGTAGGAGAATTATGTATTCCATAGAAGCCAGTATTACAAAACAAAACAGCCCTCCTGGCTTCACCTTCCCCACCCTGCCTTGCTATGAACCACAGCTTGAAAACCAGAGGCAGCTTCACCTCCTAGGTCCTTCCAGCTCTAACTTTCTACAGTACTGTTTTCCCCTTGAGAAGTTATCATGGACCCTTCAAAGCAAGTCAACCGAAGGCAAGGTATCATCTAAAAAGATTCAGTTCAGACACCATTGTTTGAAGAAGGCAATTGGAAAATCGGCAGCAGGTCCCACTGGAATCTTTCAGCGACCAAGAGTTTCATTTCTGGTAAAAAATATAGAAACAGTAGCTGTTCTCGGAGGACCTGTGGTTTGGTTCTGGACCTCCGCATGGAGCCGACTGGTGTCCCTGAGGGCGAGGAGGGCAGAGGACTCTGCTCAGAGCCTTGGTGAGCTCATACGCAAGTTTCTGATCTCCAGTTCCAACTGTTTGGCCTGGACCTCGCGCTGGGTCACCAGCTCGCGGAGCCTTCGGATCTCGTCCTGTTGCCGATAGAACATCTGCAGCAGCTGGGAGAGCAAAGAGCGGAGGGGAGGGTCACCGGGAGGGCTGTCCTGGGATGCAAGGGGGCAGGACACCAGCAGGAAGCACTGACACTGCCCCTGTCACTCAGAAAGGGGGGTGATTGCATTAACAAGGCTGAGACTGGAGGGGGCAGCCATGGTAGATCTTTTACAAAAACCTTGCTTTCTCCACCCAATAAATGAAATTCAAAAAAGAACTGACGTTTCAGATATTTCATGTCTCCTTAGACTTCCCCACAGGTGGAGGAAAGGATACTTGGCCCTGAAGTCCTGGAGACTGGAGTTTTCACCACCACTAAACTATGTGACCTTGGACAGGCTACTTATCTGCTCTTGAACTTCAGTTTCTTCCCCTGGAAACTGGGGGTCAGAAAACTAACCTCGGCATTATTACAACTGCTGCCGGTGTACGGGATGGCACTAGATGTTGGGTGTTTCCCCTAAGGATCTTCGTTATTCCATTGAACGCTCACAAGACCCCATGAGGGTGGGAAGTAGCATTAGTTCTCCCACGTCACCGCTGCGGAAGCTGAGGCTGGGGGAGATTCAGCCCCTGGGTCCCAGAATTAGCGCTCAGGAGAGCCAGACTCAGAATCCCTCCACGAGACACCAGCCCTTATATCTCTGAGCTGCTACTTACTCCCTGGGCCGCTGAGAAAAAACAATCAGATGATATGAGTGCCTGTCTAACTGGGACCTGGCACACGGGATAGGCACTTAACAAAAGTTGACTCTGAGAGCACAGAAAATCCTAGAGAGTCAGATCCAGAAGGGACTTTAATACCCAAGTCAAACCCTCGGCTTTTTACACCATCTGTAAGTAAACCCACCATATCTTGGCATGCGGATGGTGCTCACGACCTGCTTGTTAAATGAACCAGCAAGGTGGGTTCAGTGGCCAGGCCGGCCCACACCGCTGGTCATTTTTCTCGCCCTCACTTTCTGCCTCCCCACCCCAGCTGCTCCCCATCCTTGGTAGACCCACCCCCACCGCGTTCGCACCTCATTCTCTGTCTTCGGTGGGGGGCATTCAAAGATGTCAAAGCCATCTGTGAGCCAGGTTTTCTTCTCCTCCAGCCTGTGTTCTGCCGCCCACCTTGGCGCCTTCTCCTCTGGCAGGGAGAAGGGCCCCCGGCCATCCTCTGCAAGCAGCCTTCCTGTCTGGTTGAGGAGATGAGGCGAGGTGGGGGCCGTGGGCACGGACAGGGTTCTCTCTGAGGGCAGAGGCTGCGGGCTCAGCGGCTCGGCACCAGGCCTGAGGGACATCAGGACGGGCTCTGGGAGGGAAGCAGAGGGCTGTGAGAGGTTGGAGAGCCCCTGAACAGACGCGCCTGAGGGACACTGATACACACGGAGCCACACAGACGCAAAGATACATGCCACATGTGTGGCCCCATGCAGACAGGCACAAGCCCACAGGCCAGAGCGGAGCGTAAATGCACGCATGTGGTTAGGCGAGGCTGGGTTTGCAGGGGCTGCCCCAGAACACCGCGAGCTCCTCCTGCCTGTGGGGCACTCTGCCATCTACCAGGTCATGAACTCTCCCAACACCGGCCTCCCACTCTGCAGGCCCTTGTGTTGGCAGACCCAGGAGGGAGGGTCAGGGCAGGCAGAGCGGGCAGAAGGGCCTGGGCAGTGGCCACTGCCTACAAGGTCTCTGGGGTCAAAGAGTAATTGCAGAAGTGGTGGGCGGATGGGCAGGGGATCCAGCTGAGACGGTCCAGGCACTCTGCACAGCCCAGGGTTTAAAGACATTTTCCATGGAGCAAAATTCCTTGAATTGGGGGGAGTTTCCTGAGCCACTCTGGGCAAGCCCCTTCCTGCCTCGATCCACGTGTATGCATCCTAATGGCCGGAGTCTCACCCACTGGACCCCCAGGAAAGGCCCCTAGTTGCTCTTAACCAGCTGTCAACCACCAGTCCTCCGGGGTTATGGGTTACGGGAAGCCACAAATATCAGGCAAACCCTCTCAGTCACTTGGGGCCACTGGACACTCCAGTGTCCCCCACATTTCCCCGAGCCTTTCCTCTGCCTTCCTCACCTTTATTCATCCCACTGAGCCACTCCTGGGCTGTCAGAGAGGGCTGGGCGCTGGCCGTGGGCGGGTAGATGTCCTCTTGGTAGGATTCTGACTGCAGGAGCAATCAGGACAGTGAGTGGGGATGGTTGGGGGGACCTCTTAGAGAGCCTGGGGTGCAGACTCTCCCAAGCCCTGTGAGTGGAGGAAACTGAGGCCCAGAGCAAAGGGCCGTGCCCCAGCTCACTGAGCAACTCACCGAGAAAGCCTTCCCTCTGAGGAGGGGCCACCAGCCTCCGGCGGCTCCCCCGGGGCACGGGCGCCAGGCTCCAGGCCCCAGGCTCCTCCTCCTCCAGGAGGGGCTCCTCCCTCCCTCGGAGATGGCTCCCACCGCCCTTACCCGTCGTGGTACAATCATGGATACGGGCTCGATGAGGCTTTTGGTTGTGATCAACTTGTAGAAACGGAAGATCTCACAGGAGGACACGTCGAGACCTCTCTTTGGCATAACACCTGTGGGTAGATGACGGAGGAGGGCCAAGAGATTCCTCAGCTGGGGCCTGGGGCAGCAGGGCCCCAGGGTGAGTGGCAAAGCCAGGCTGCACACCTGGTTGTGAACAGAGACCACCTTCCTCCCACTGTTCTTCCCTCAACAAAGAGTCCTACACTGGCTCAGGCCCCGTGCTGGGGAGATGGGGTTGGAACCATCAGACTTTGCCTGCCATCTTTAAGGATTTTAGCCAGACTTTTACAGGAAGTGTGCTCTGCTCAAAGCCCTCCATCACTATCCCCACAGCTCCCAACCCAGATGGTCTTTTTTTTTTAATTTATTTATTTAGGTTGTGCCACTTTAAAAAAAAAAAATTTAGGTTGCAGAGTCTCAGTTGCAGCATGTGGACACTTAGTTGCGGCATGCGGGGATCTAGTTCCCCGACCAGGGGTTGAACCCAGGCCCCCTGCATCGGGACTGTGGAGCGTGGCCCGCTGGACCGCCAGGGAATTCCCCCAGATGCCCTTAATACAGCGACTCCAGCTCCCCTTTGATTAATGTCAGCACGCTCTCTTATCTTTCTCCACCTTTACTTTTAACCTAGCTGTGTCTTTATGAATAAGTGGGTTTCCTGTCGAGGGCACAGAGTTGTATCCTGTCTTGTTTTGCTTCTTACCCCTAAACAAACTTAAAATCTAGGGCCTCTCTTAGGTCAGGGTCCCCCACCTTCTTGCTCCTGTTGTAACTGCTCAGCTTTCAGCTACAACACCTCCACACTCCCCCCAAGTCTCGCTCTGCTTCCCTTTTGGCGCCTCGGGTCTTGCCTCCTCCAGGAAGCCCTCCCTGGCTTCTTCCTATGTGCTCCCAGAGAACCTCCCACATACGTCAAGTAGAGCTCCCATCAACTCAGAGTCTTGACCTGTCTCCCCTTCCACATGGGGACTCTTTTAGGGCCGGGCCTGCAGCTGACTCGTGCCTGTCTCCCCAGGCCCCACGTGGCCTCCGCATCCCACACTCACCGATCCCCTTCTGTGGGTTATAGGAGTGGTATTCCGTCAGGTAGTTCAGGTGGGGCTTGTTGGCACTGATCTCATAGTAGTGGATGTTCCTGTCCCCCTGTGGGGGAGAGGGCGCCGTTCAGGGCTGGGTCCCGCGAGCCCCCCCCTGGCCCCACGGCCCCACGTCAGAAACCTGATGCTCACTATGGCTGTGACTTGGCAGAGCCACCTCACACAAGGGCATACCAGGGGATGGTCTCCACGGCAGCAGGGGGTCCTCACTTTAACACTCAATCCCCCCAACCATGACCCAAAGCCCCCCCGTGTGCCTCCAAGGCAGAGGCGTGGGGAGCACAGACCTGAACCCCACTCCATCCAAGAGCTACACACGAAGGTCAAGAGTGTGGTGTCCTGAGAGCATCCAGCGGGTCTCACCCCTGGGGCACTTCAGGTTGTCACTGTCATAATGACTGGGTGGGCAGGTAGCTGCTATGCCTGACCCTGGGGTGAGGGGCCAGGGATGCCAAACACAGGACAGTCCCACCCGGCGAAGAACCCCCTCTGCCCCAAATTCGAAGCTGCCCCTGCCAAGAAACACCAACTGGCCCCTCCTCACCTGGACCCAGAATTGGGGGGGTGACTAGCTCAGGGTGTCCGGCCAAAGCCCTGGCCCCAGGTGCTCCTGTGGAGCCTGGAAGGTGGGACAGGGCTGGCTGGGGGCTCACCATGGGGGGAGAGGATCCAGCCACAGTCCTGCCTGGCCCTGCCCCTGCCCTGCACTCCAGGGGCCCCAGGCCGGCGGGACCAGGCATCGGCTCCCTCCCGTGCCAGACTGACCTTCCCCACCACGTAGAGCATGCTGGTGTCCGCGTCGTAGAAGGGAAACAGCACACCGGAGGAGCCGTCGAGGTCCACCTCTGTGACAGGCACAGACAGGTCATCCTGCAAAGGAAGGAGGTCCGGGAAGGCCTGTGGGTCACTCACGGAGGACCTCGGCCGAGCTGAGATAAGAATTCCTGCCCCGGGGCTCTGTGTGTGTGTGTGCGTGTGTGTGAGAGGCAGACCACCTCCTTTTGCCTTGCTGGCATTTTGCCTTTAACAAATCACTTCTCATACGCATGACGTCACTCCAGCCTTCCTCCTCCTGGACTTTGTCTACTATGAGGCAAGGAGATTCAGAGCTAGAGAGGAAGCAGCCTGTTCAGCTCTGGCCAAGAGCTCCTTGAAACCAGTACTACTTGGCCTGGTCCTCACCCCCTTCCCCACCCCCACCCACGCTGAACAGGCAGCTCTTCTTGCTCACACGCCTCCCTATTTCATCCTAAGTCCTTGCCCCAGCTGTTCCCCCCATCCAGAAGGCCCTTTCCTTCTCCCACCCCACCCCAAGTCCTGGTCCCAGGCTCAGCCACCTCCCCTCCCTGACACCGAGGCTTCTCCTAAGTCCTGACCGGCCCCCCCCCCCCCAGCCTTGAATGACAAGATGCAGAAGATCTGGGTGATTGCCATCAGGCTGTTGGCACCTCCCTGGTTTTCATCAATCAGTTTGGTCAGTGAGTGAATGCCTGAATGAACAGATGAAGCTAGCACTCAGCGAAGGGGTGCTGGGGGGTTGGTGTGGTGAGGGGTGCTGGTAGGGCTGCTCTGGTGACTTACCTGGTCCCAAAGGGCCATCTGCCGGTTGTTCCACCGGGATGTGCCGGTGGACAGCAGCTTCTTCAAGTTCCCCAGAAATAGCACTTTGCTGGCCCGGTGCCCTTTATAGTTGGCTTCCTGGAGTGACATGTGTGGTCAGGGACTCCTTGTCTTCCACCCGAAATGCCTTCTTTTCTCATCCCAGTTCTGCCTGGGGAATCCTTCCAGAGGCACCACCTCCAGGAAGCCTTCCTGGATCTTTCCCAACCACATAAAGTCTCTCCCACTATTTTTGTTGCGGGTTCTTTTTTAAATTAAGACAGAGGCAGACTTCAGCCCAGCTCCACGTTTTTGCTAAGATTATTACTGAGCATCCACTACATGCAAGTGGGCACCATCACCTGGGTTATTTCATTTAAACTTCCCAGAGGAAGGACTAATGTCCTCTTGTTGCAGATGAGAAAATAAAACCTCAGAGAGCAGAAAGCGCTTGTCTAAGGTCACACAGTGGATAACGGTGGTACCTTACGGTCTCCTGACTCCACGTCACGCCTCTTGACAGAGCCGAGGCATACTGACAGCTTTGGAGTTAGACCCGGTTCAAGTCTCAGCTTTCAGTGTGGGCAGGTCCCTTAGCCTTTCTTAAGTCTCACTTTTCTCAACTGAAAATGGGTATGATATATTCAACACCTCCCAACAGATGGGGACACCATGCATAAAGACCTTGGCTAGAACACCGACAGCATTACTGCTCTGTTCTCAGAAGCCCCTGTGCTTCCCCCATGCCCACTCCACTCCTGGCTCCTCCGACCCCAAGCCAGACCCCAGCCTGGCACCAACCTGGAGGACGGTGCCTGCTCGGGGGTCTAGAACCCGAATCTTGCGGTCTTTACAGGCGGTGGCCAGCAGGCTGCCGTTGGTGTTGAAGGACATGGAGAGGATCACGTCCTGGTGACAGTTAATTGTCTTCACGGGGCTCATGATTACAGTCTCCTTTGAATCCAGGTTCCAGACCATCACCTGCACAGCAGAGAGCCGGCTCTGAACCCAGCCCCGCCCCCAGCCCCCACAGTCACACGCCAGCCAGGGTGCAGTGAAACACGGTATCCCCGGGAGGGAAGCCACAGATGGCAGTCTGGCCAAAAGGCCTCGGGTGAGAGGATGGATCTGCCCGCTGACGTGGCCACGTAGCAGGAGGGGGGAGTCAGCAGTCAGGCGGTCCAGCAGTGAAAAGAAAACACCATCTGCTTGGAGCAACGCAACATCCACGCTGGGAGGACCCCAGGGAACCGGCTAATCCAGGGGGTTTCAAACAGTCATTAGCAACAGTTTCCACCACACAGTTAATAAGGGATGCCATGTTTAGCTGCAGAGGCTGTATACGGCACAGCTCCAGGGCAGCCCATTCCCACAGTCCAAGATGTGAACCGGGCCCCCTGGAGTTGTGTGCAGATAGAACTGCACCACCGTAGGCAGTGAAGTGAAAGTCGCTCAGTCGTGTCTGACCCCTTGCACCTGTGGACTCTAAGTCCACGGGATTCTCCAGGCCAGAATACTGGAGTGGGTAGCCTTTCCCTTCTCCAGGGGATCTTTCCGACCCAAGTCTCTCGCATTGCAGGCAGACTCTTTACCAGCTGAGCCACGCGGGAGACCCATGAGCAGCAGCACACCCTATCTAGACAGACAACAGAGTCCTTTTGGTCAGAATGGGGCAGAGGACCTTTCAACCACTCCCACCCCACCCTCCGATCCATCACAGAGGCTTCTGAGGTGCCTCTGTAAAGCCTTATCGAGTTGTGAAAGGACGAGTTCAGAAGTCAGGATGGCATCAACCCCATTGGTGTACAGACTGAGGCCCAAAGAACGGGGACTTTCCCGGGTCACACTGTAAGTCAGAGACTGGGACAGTGGGAACAGAATCAGATCTCCTGTGCTGTGAATGTCCTCATCCCACAGGCCCACGGCTTGCTAACTTGACAGTCAGTGAAGGAGGGTGAGGCATCTCTGAGCAGGGTCCAGCTCACCCCCTCCAGGAAGACTAATGGATGGAATAGTGTCCCGCACCAAAACTTATGTCTACCCGAAACCTCAGAATATGACCTTATTTGGAAATAGGGTTTTGACAGATGTAATGAAGTATCAATACAATCAGGCTACACTGGATTTGGGTGGGCCCTACTATGACTGATGTCCTTATGAGAAGACATGTGGATACACAGAGAAGACAGAGATGGAGGCAGAATGCAGTGAGGCAGCTATACACCAAGGAAAGCTTGGAGCCCCTAGAAGCTAGAAGAAGCACAGAAGGACTCTTCCCTATAGCCTTGGAGAAAGCATGGCCCTCCTAACATCTTGACTTTGGATTTCTGGCCTTCAGAACCATGGGAATACACTTCTGTTGTCTTAACCCACCCAGTGTGGTTCTATGTCAGGGGAGCCCCAGGAGACTAATACACAAACCCACCTTGTAGTCATAGCCGGAGCTGAAGAGGATGTTGGCAGCCGTGGGGTGCCACTCCACCAGGCCCACTTTGCGGGCATGGCCCACCAGCTCCTTCCTGAAGGCTGTGAGGTTCTTGGTCAGCAGCTGCTTGGGGATGTCCCAGAGTTTAATCTGTCAGGAGAGGCACGGCCCATGGGGAGTGTTAGCTGGGGTCCCCTCACACCCCGACAACCCTGAGCAGCAAAACCGGCAGTGCTCCGCAGAAGGGCCAGGGCAAGTCTATCTGCATCTACCTGTTACCCAGTGGAAAGGCAGCTGGGGCTCCTCAGAGGGACAGGGGCTTTCCCGAGGTCCATCCAGCCCAAGCAGGGGCTGGAGATGAGCCGAGGCTTCTGGGAATCTGTGCCATCCTAACCGGTAGGTGAATGGACGGGCCACAGGCCTGATTCCCAGGCTGGAGATTACAGCAAGTCCACCTCTCAGCCTAGAATATCCCTCAGAGTACCGTGGTCCCAAAGGCTCAGGGGAGAGCTCCGAATGCCAAGAGGAAGGGTTTATGCTATATCCTTAGGGAACTGGGGAGCCAGCGCAGTCTCCGGAGCAGGACAGGGCAGGGACAACCCCCAACCCCTTCTGTGAGAGGGGCCCCCTTGGATGGCCCTGAAAAGGAAGACTAAAGGCGAGAAGGTAGGCATTTAATGCTCCCAGTCTTATCCTTTTAAATCTTCCCTCCAAGTAAGCTCTTCCCTCCCCACTCTCTATGAGATTATATGGCATAATATTTTCAAGCCACAGTAAAAATGCCCTTCACAGCATTTTTTTTCCCCTTCAAAGCATTTTATAGTTTTCCCGGAAGACATGCATTCCCATCAGGAAATGACACTGATCCTCATTGGAGGGTTGGGAGCTCTTAGGCCCATTTTATAGATGGGACCGAGGCCCATAGAGAGGAGGGGCGGCACCCCAAGTCCCACAGAGCCCAGAACTTCTCCTCTCTCTAACTCATGCCCTCCTCACACAGTGACCTCACCTTGTCAAGGATGGAGGAGTCAGGAGCGTCAGAGCTGCGTCCAGATGCCATTCTGCCTCCCTCCACCCCAACCCCACTCCTCTTGGGAAAGGGGCACTCACCGTGGCATCTTCAGAACAGGAGGCGATCTCAAAATCATTGAAAGGGTTCCATTTGACATCTAAGACATTCCCTCTGTGCCCGCAGACCTTCGGGTAGTGGGGGTCCAACTTTCCTGTCTGTAAAACAGTACCCAGGGAGGTTGAGGAGAGGATGCGGCTAATTCCACGTTAGCACCTGGAGGAGGGTCACTTGGGCAGCCAGCAGTCACTGCGTGGACAGGAAGACGTAGAGGGCAGAGCTAGTAGTGAATCCAGGACTTCCCACTAATCCCTGTGTGATCCTGGGGGAGTCACGACACCTCTTGAGCCTCAGGAAAATGGAGCCAGTAATAGATATTTCAGAGTTCAAGTGAGGTTCACAGGAGGTGAGGTATGGGAAGGGTCTAGCGCAAGTGTCTAGCACATGGTAGGTGTTTAATAAAAGGACATTTCTCTTCATATACGGCTGGCAGGAATGCAAAAAGGGTGCAGCCACTGAGGAACACAGCCTGGCAGCTCCTCAAAAGGGTCAACAGAGTTACTGCGTGAGCCCATAATGCTACTCCTAGGTCCAGCCCCGGGAGAAATAAAAACACAGGTCTACAAAAAAACTGTACGCCAGTGCTCACAGCAGCATTGTTCAAAATAGCCAAAAGGTGGGAACAACCCAAATGTCCATAAATGGATAAATAGATTATAAAACCGTAGTATAGTCATACAATGAAATATTTTTCAAAAAAGGGAAGGAAGTTGTGTCCAACTCTTTCCGACCCTGTGGGCTATAGCCCACCTGGCTCCTCTGTCCATGGGATTCTCCAG